>NC_090445.1:161731366-162404663 GCF_031143425.1 Pleurodeles waltl | reverse complement strand
AGGGCTAATCATGTGGTTCATTGATCTGTGCTCATGGTGTAAGCCTATTATTTTGTTTAGCACTGTTTCTTAGCACAGATTACATTTCGCATTAGTTGCACTGTGAGCCCACCTTTTCTGATGGCAGTATTTTTCTTGGTATAGCAGTTCATATATTTAATAGTAGAACTGTTTCTTTTTCGAGACAACGTATTTGTCACAGGAATTCACTCAGCTGTTGCTGGGACTGAACAGCGTGTAACAATGTTCATTCATGGTTGCATGAGGGCGTAAAATAAATCTGTTTGAGGGACTTTGGATTCGCACTTCAACAAAGCATTATCGATAAATCCATGACAACGCTATCTGATCTGTCATCAAAACAGACCATTGTATGTTTAAAAAAAAAAAAGAGGATAAAACCTGGTTCCTTCACAAGTAATACTTAATAATGCAATAAATGGACGGTAATTTGATTATTTTATATTTACTGCATATTGTTGATTTAATCTGACAATACTGTATTTATAAAATACTATCTTACTCCTGGAAAGAATGTGACCAGTAAAACCGGCAAAAGGCTGTCGGCAACTATTCACTCATAAATATGCACTGATGTTCGAGAATAACTCAAACCATGTGTAATAAATACTACGTGTCCTGAGTGTGCTAACGTTGTTATTTCACTGTTGATTTGGTATCAAGTTCTAAATGAGGGCCAGAGGTGGTGGTATGAACAAATGCAGCCTCATGCACCACTGATACATGAACGAACAGAGTTAATTACATCCCAGAATAAAGCACAGGGTGATGAAGAACAAATAGTGTGCTTACCATGGATAAAAAGAGGTCCATGTCCCATAGCAAATTTAATCCTGATTCTGTATTAATGCCACTTTTATCCGATGATAGCTTAACTATGTTGGGTAAGGCAAAATACATTTTGTTACACATGAATAAAATCTATTCTAATCTGTGCAAAAAAACATGAACTCTAATCATTACTGAGCTCAGTCATCAGCATGGTGTGATTCAGCAGAGGCAGAGAACTCACTCACTCACTTTCTTCACTAGCGAGAATTTAACTTAATTGAACAAAGCTTTGTAAAGCGCACTACGATCTCAAAGGAATGTTGGCGCTAACCTCATAGAGAAAGCCTGAAGGTGTCTGAGGAAGTCAAGCGTGGAAGAGACACGTTTTCAATGCCTTACTAAACTTGAGAAGATCTTGAAAAGCTGTAAGAGAAGGCGGAAGACTGTTCCAAAGTTGAGCAGCCCTGACTGAAAATGCCTAGCTGCCCATACTAACCGTGTAATATTGGGGAATATACAGAAGACTGAACTTTGAAAAATGCAGGTGTGGCAGCGATGTATAGCACCTAAAATTAATTTACAAAAACATGGGGCCTTTGTTGTGAATTGCTCTAAAGACTATACAGAGTGATTTGAAACAAGCATTTGCAATGCAATGGCTCTCGCTTTTACTCGAGTTAGAGCTATTAGTGTTGTAAATTCCTAACTGGACTTTTCTTCCCACATAAATTGAAAATAAAACAGTTGACATAAGTGAACCGATTCAAAGTGCCATGGTGGCCATGAGCATGTGCGTAAAGGAGAGACACAAAAGGAAAAAGAAACGTATCAGCAATCGTGCAGTTATCCATGTAACAGGGTCGACTGCCAAGGCGGTAACAAAACTGCCCCAAGGAGGGACAAACGTAAAGCATTCACCAATGATAACAAAGGATTTTTGAAAGGCAAGCCCCTGAACGAGTGATAGTGATGGGTGCAGTGGGCATTGTTAAAAGCCCTAAATAGATTACAGCATGTCAGGGCGCTTGCGCGCTCGACCTAAAAAAGTAATATTTTTTGCAGATTGCAAAACATGTCTTTGATGTCTTGTTGACATGGACCTCCAGGGATAGGTTGTTATCAAAACAGACTCCTAAGGTGCATAACAGGGATGATGCTTCCCAACTAATGCTGTTCGGCCAGGCCAGAAACTGAGGAGAAGCCCGACCACTGGCTTACTTGTGGTGCAGCATAGGGTTTCTGTTTTATCCCAATTAAACTTTAAGTAGTTGCTGCTCTCCCATCTTGAGACTTTTCTTAGACAGTTGCGAAATTTGTCTAATTACTCTGGCTGAGAATGGTCCAAAGTATAAATTAGCTGCGTATCATCTGCGTAGTTGATTAAATTAATGCCAAAGGACCTAATAAAAGTTGCAAGTGGGTGCAAACAGATAATAAAAAGAGTTGGGCTCCGCACTGAAACCTAGGGTACACCATATTCCACTGCTTCAAATGTGAATCAAAAAGAGAAGAGAGATATAGCCTGTGATCTGTCCTTCAAATAGGATTGGATCCAGTCAACCGCTTGGCCATTTATCCCCAAAGCCTGAAGACTTTACGATTAACATCTTATGATTAGCCATGTCAAATGAGGCTGATAGATCTAGTAAGAGCAAGGCCACCATTTGACTAAGATTCACCAATATCCTCTGTTCGTCCCGTGCCAGCACTAGTGCCAATTTAGTACTGCGAGTCTGCATGAAGCTAGATTGCTCCTCATCTAATAGGGTGTGACATTCCAAAAAAGCAGACAACTTCTTGTTCACAAATCTTTCCACGATTTTAACTAGATAGAGCAGCTGAGATGTAAGTCTGTAGTTACTTGACATTAATGGATCTGCAGTAGCTTTCTTTCTGCGAGTGACTATGAATATTTTTTTTTACCCACGAGCGTGGAAGCTGGCCCATTTACAGCAACTCACACATAAGAAGCCTGGGTGGAGATTTCAATGACAACACACTAAATGACACATGTGGCCACTAAGGCTAGAACCTGATGTTTAAATGCAACTGTTCCGAGTTATTTTGTACGCAGAGCAGCTTCTGAAAGCTGAAGACACTTCGGGAAACAATCACACTTCTGGGTAAAACCTTATGTGTGTGTGTGAGAAGCACTATTCCCAATTTAAACAATTTTTTTTATGAAAAACAATAATGGTAATCCTGGTGTATAATGTTATACTTTTTTTTAGGAAAAATACAGATGGGATTATCTCTTGTTAATATTTGCCCATTATTTATCACGCGTTTTTGTACATTTATACTTTCAAAAGAAAACAAAGACATCGTAAACACTCCGTGCCCTAAGCATCATAGGCTAGCAAACCATTTTACAAGACATCTTACAAGAGGCTTTTAGACAGCTAGCTGATATTCCTTATCAAATGCTAGAAGAGTCTATATTGAGGTTTTTTTAGATCGCCTATTTTCAAGTCATTAGAAGAAAAGTAAATTATTGGGGACATAAACTATGTCCTACGAGCACCTAATTGATGCATTCATTGGTCGCCTACGTATGCTGAGATGACAAACGTGCTTTACAGTACTTCGGAGTGACTAGTGTGGTTACGCCCAAGTTTGGAAGCTTTGTCCTCCATCAAGGACTGACCATCTACCCGCTACTTACACGGACCGTCCGTAAATTCAGCCTCATGCCAGTCGTCCGTAGCTGATCTTGTCATGTCATTTCATTTGGCCAAAACATTACCACTTCCGGGTCGCATAACATCCCATGGCAGAACATGGTCCTGGACGTCGTCTGTGAGTGGGCGATACTGCTAATGCGTAAGCTGACCTAGGATTGGAGCAGTGGAACCCCGAGCCAATCCTAGCGCGCCATACAGGGATCCGACGTTCCGATTGGCTGTGGAGTTGTCATATCCGTCGCTGGCGCCGCCTACCTTCAAAGAGGCAGAGGCTCAGCTTGTATTCCTGCCTCTGGCCAGTCGAATTGAGTTAGTTATAAACTGGGTGCTTTAGGCGAGGCTACTGGCAGTTAACGTCCTGGAAGAACTGAAGGAGGGTGGGGTGAGTGGAGATGGGTTGAGGGGGAGCGATTCGTTTATGAGTAACAGCTGGACAGTCCCTTTTGGCATTTGTCCAGCTAGACGTGAAACCGTACTGGTGCAGCCTCGACCCTGAAGGAAGTGTGGTAGGAGGTGTCTAAGACACGCGTGGTATCTCTAGCACTCACTAACACAGGGTAGGCTTGTTATGTGACACTGATTCGATGCACACCCTGCTGACACTTTCAACCCTGGCATGTATGGCAGTATATTAACCCCTTAACTGCTTCCCCCCATCCCCTCCACCAATGCTGAGACGTATTTTGGCTATTTGGGATAGTGCGCGCTTAGGATTCCATAACTTTGTTTCCGCATAAGGTATCCACGCCAAATTTGAGCACTTTTTTTTTCCAGCATCCTGGAGATTCTAAAGGCACCCAGGGTTTGTAGAGTTCCCTGCAGGGGACCAAGAAAATGGGCAAAATATAGAGGTTTTGTTGGACAAATATGGGAAAAAAGTGCACCAGATATGTTTTTTTTTTTTTCTTCCTAAAAATGACTTCAACGAATGGTTTGCTGTACTAAAGCCACCATTTTCTCAGCTTTCAGGAACATGCAGAGCTGAATGGAAAAAAAAAAATCTACCACAGTTCAGGCATTTTTCAAAGACGTAGCCCATTTTTCTAATTTTTGTGCTCTCAACCTAATTCCGGTTTGTGGTGGAAACCAGTTTGAAATTCATGGGTGATCCAGGGAAGCTATAGATTTATGAAAGGAAGACAATATTTCGAATTCAGCAATGAGTCATATGTGTAGATCCCTCTATGTTTTCCAAGGAAAATAACTGCTGAAATAAAGAAATATTGAAAAGGAGTAGGAAAAAAATTGCATTTGTGACAACATTTTCATCTGGCACTTTTTGTCACAATGGCCAGTTTACAAAAGCAATATACCATTACATCTGCTAGACTCTTCCGGTTTCGGGGAGAAATGGGGTTTGTAGGTTCTCCAAGAACCCAAGGTACCCAGTTATAACAACTGATCTGCACCATACAATGTTTTTTCATTGAGTACCAGGTATAGACCAATTCATATAGCGAAATAGGCAGAGTGAAAAATTGGTATCAAGGAAACCTGTGTATTTCAGAAATGGGCACAAGCTATGGAGTTTAGGAACAGTGGTTATTTGTACATCCCTGAATTTGTGAGTACCCATACTAGTATATGATTTAGAGGGTATTTTTCCAAATGTCTTCTTTCGTATACACTGGCTTAAATTTGAAAATCACAAATGCAGCGAAATCCATTTGGTAATAACAAATGTTCTACTATTTTACGGTCCCACAAGTCTTCCGATTAAAAATGGTACCTCACTTGTGTGGGTAGGCCTAGTACCCGCGGCAGGAAATGGGCCAAAACGCAACATGGGTGCTTCACATTTTTCCACCAAAAACGGACCTTTTTTTTCCAATGTCAGTAGCTCAGATGTTGGACTCTAGCTCAGCTGGCTCCTAGGAAAACCTAGCCAACCTGTACATTTTTTAAAACTAGACTCCAAGGGGTATCCAGGGTGGGCTGACTTGCATGGGTCTCATCAGGTTTTGTGACCCAGAATTCCTTGCAAATCTCAAACATTGACTGAAAAAAACAAATTCTCCTCACTTTTATGTGATGGAAATTTGTGGAATCTGCGGGCCACAAACTTCCTTCCATCCGGCATTCCCCCAAGTCTCCCAATAAAAATGGTTCCTCACTTGTGTGGGTAGGCCTCGTGCCTGCGACAGGAAACGGCCCAAAACCCGACATGCATTTTTTCACCAAAAACGTACCCCTTTTTTTTCAATGTGGATAGCTCTAGGTTTTGGACCCTAGCTCAGCCGGCGCCTTGGGAAACCTAGCCAACCTGTACATTTTTTAAAACTAGTCACCTAGGGGCATCCAAGGTAGGCTGATGTGAGTGGGTCTCAAGGGGTTTTCCTACATAGGATCCACTGCAAACCTCAAACTTTTACTAAAAACACTCATTTTTCTCACATTTCTGTGATGGAAAGTTAGTTTTGGAATTTACAGGGAGCCACAAACTTCTCTCCACCCTGCATTCTCCTAAGTCTCCCGATACAAATGGTCCCTCGTGTGTGGGTAGGCCTAGTGCCAGTGACAAGAAATGGGTCCAAAACTCAACATTGATGCATCTCATTTTTCCACGTAAAACGGACCCTTTTTTCCCAGTGTGGGTAGCTCTAGATTTTGAACCTTAGCTCGTCCGGCACCTAAGGAAACCTAGCCAACCTGTACATTCTTGAAAACTGGACATTTAGGGGTATGAAGGGTAGGCTGAAATGCACGAGACTCGCTAGGGTTTTTTTAAAATCCAGAATGCCTTGCAAACATCAATATTTGACTTAAAAAATACTATTTCCTCACATTTCTGTGATGGAAAGTTCTGGAATCTACGGAGAACCACAAACTTCCATCACCTGGTATTCCCCTAAGTCTCCTGATAAAAATGGTACCTCACTTTTGTGGGTAGGCCTAATACCTGTGACACAAACAGATCAAGCCAAGGACAATGGGAGTCCCCTAGCCAGGGCTCCTCCTGACCTTGGTTTGAGCCTTCCTGTAGCAGGCAGTGTGCCTAGCCAAACAAGTGGGGTGATGCAGAGTGGTATGAATTTTGCTGAGTCCTGCGGATTACTGAAGTGTCCATCAAAGAAATGAAAGGAAAATGTGTGATTTCAGTCAGTGTTTGAGGTTTGTAGAACATTGTGGATACGAATACCTTGTGGGATCCATGCAAGCCACCCTGGACTCCCTTGGTTATCTAGTTTTCAAAAATGTCTGTGGTTTGTTGGTTTGCATATGTGGCGCCAGAGCACTGTCCCAAATACGACATGCATTGAATGGCTGAAGAACCTGGTTGTTCTTATCCACTCTGCCCATGTACATGTTGCAAACAAGTATATAGGTGGGCTTGTGAACTTCGGCCATCTGTCCCCAAATCGTGGTGGGGAAGTGCTCTCAACATGAATTGTATTGAGCATGTACACATCACGCCTATCTGAGAACTTGACTGCCAGCAGTTCATTGGAATGCAAAGCAGTGCTCTGGGATTTCTGAAGCTTCCTAAAGACAAGGTCCTGCGGGAATCTTTTGGGGCAACAACAAACTGTACCGCTGGCTACAGTGCCAGCTTTGTACAGTATATAAACTGTCCACATAAAGGTTCTAACCTTAGTGAAGGAGTGGCTGGACCAGTTCCCATACAATATTTCCTGTAACTCCTAGCGTGGGAGGGCAACCCACAGGGTCTAGATTGGAGTCCTTCTGTGTGTACACTCTCAAGCTGTACACATAACCAATAGAGCTCATACACCACATGTACAGCTTGGTGCCATAGCAAGCTGTTTTGCTTGCAAAGGACTGCATGAACAGCAGCCACACTTTGTACAGGATCAATGACTCATCAGTGGCTATGTTCCTTCCAGGAGTATAGATCTCTGTTGACCTGGCAAACAAATGCTCCATGACAGGCCACATTTTGAAAAACCTGTCATGGTCTTGGATAGTCCTTGTGCAATGCAGCAGAATTGCCATTGAAATGCAGCATGCGCTGCATTAGCAAGAAGCATCCCTAATCATGTACAGCGTGAAGATGGGGGTTACCCAAACTGTGAGAGCAGACCAGTGGGACTGCAAAGTTGGTTTCTGCACTAACCCCATTTTGAGCTAGGACAGTCTCCCAGAAGGGAACTATCATGTTACAGTAACAGAAAAGGTGCATAAAGTCAGTGTTGTCTGCGCCAGAGCCGGGGCAGTGGGGGTCCGTATTTGGGTAAATGATATGTAAGCTTTTTGGGTACATATATACCATTTTTGCAATATTATTTTGTATTTGTTTACATCTAGCACATGTAGCCACCCTGCGAAACCCTGTGTGTATTTTGCACCAGCCTTTTTGTGTAATGGGGTCTTTGGAGTGGCTCTGCCATGCCTCATCTACTCACAGGGGCCCTGTCCGTCTATCTACTCGTAGAGCACTATATAAGTGTGGTATCAGTTGGCATCCACCCACCATGTTTAAGAGTGTCTCCAAGGTGTGGGGTGCTTCAAGGAACATGGGTCAGAGCTGTCTAGCTGTAGCAGCTATTTTAGCGTATTGTAGAAATTGTCTGTGGCCCGGTCCAAACATATTAATTGCCTTGTGCATAGTGATAAATCGCCCCTCTGGATAAAGATCAAATAACATTAGCGCCCTCCCCCCCCAACTCAATACGGCCATATGTGTTGTTATTTGGGAGAATGGCCAAAATATCCATATGTCTAAGTCCTGTGCATATGGTACATGGCCTATCACCTTTTGGACTGTCCTATTCCATAATTTGCCTATATGAGCGCCACACAGGCATACCCCGAATAAGACGTAGCATAGAGTGTACTCCTTCATCATTTCTTAGGTATTTTATACATTCCTCTCCAATATGTGTCTCTTGCAGGCAGGCCACTTCTATCCCATATCAGCGGAGGTATGCATGTACTCTGTTAAGTTTCACAGGGTTGTTCAGTCCCTGAACATTCCAGGACAGTAGTTTGTATTAGGTACCCATGCATCACTATGACAAACATGAACGCAGTGCGCCATCCAAGAGCCATCAATATCGTAAACTTGCTGTATTTTATTAGAGTTCCAAAGCCTGGAAGCATCCCTATCCCAGAAGGAGAGTAAAACACTATTAGAAGATCTGTCTCCGTAAAGGCAGGAGCTGAAATTAAAAACACTTAAAACCTGAGTCCCATCCACAGGGAGTGCCTGCTAAACTCTCCCGGCATAACCAACAGTCAAGAAGTAGTAGAGCCCGCCCCGTAAGCCCACTCTTCCCCTTAAATACCTAAGTAATAGTGAACAACAGAAAAGGAAAAAAACAAAAAATGGGTAGAATTCCAAGAAACCACAACATTTAGTGATGTCATTCCAGGGCACTGCCAATGCAGTCCCCAAGCCTCACCCAAAATGGAGGGCTCGGTGATATGCACTGGCAAGCCCGCAGAGAATCCCGTCCCTGAGCATTTGGATCGCGATTCAACCCAGTCCATGGCTTCCTGAGACTTTTTGTAGAAGAATACCTTGCCTTCATATTGTATGCACAATTTAGCCCGAAACAGGAGGCTTTACTGGATATTATGATCATGTAGCAGTCTCTTGATCCTCAACAAGGACTTTCATAGTTGCAGCACTTCATAGTGTAGTCCAGGAATATTTTAATTAGTTTGTCCCCCTATTGTGGGCCAGACATGCTGCAGGATGGCGTCTCTGTCCTTATAGTTGAAGTAGCATGTAATGAGTGCCAGGGGCCGGGCCCCAGGGCGGTGCTGTGGTATCCGTGCCCTATGCTCATGCTCTGTTGAGAAAACATTTGAAAGCCTTTTAGGTTGAAGTATTTCAGTAATCCAGTCCTCTAGAAAAAGATCGCCCGCAGGGTGCTCCTCATGGTCCGGAAAACCCAGGAATCGTAAATTTTTCATACCGGAGCTCCCCTCAGCATCTTTGAGTCAATATTCCATTTGCCCCGTATTAGTTTTCAGGGTCTCAACCTCTTTTTGCAGGTCAGTGACATTACGTTGCAGGGTTATGATTTCTCCTTCATTGGTAGTAACCCTATCGGCCACCTTGTGCAAATCTAATCTTAAATGATTTATGTCCATAGCCATAGAGTCCATCTTAGATTCAGGGCCATGCTTGAATTCTGGATAGCAGCTATCCATTCATCAGTGACTCGGTTTGGCTCCATCTGTGCATCGCAGTCAGCTTCCTGAGGGGCAGGACCAGGGACTGTGTACTGCTCAATCTTGTTCGTCTGCCCCCCCACTTTGGGACCTTATCCTTCACCATCCTTGGTGTTTGGTGCAGTACCCCAGCAGGGTGGTGAGTCGGTGTGGAGCTGCAGCGGGCTTAGCCAGCCCCAGCCCGCTGTGGATGTTAGTGTCCCTATGGTGAGGAGTAGGGCAGATTGCCTTGATTTTGTGATTTTCCCCTCTCTTGTATGTGCAACTCCAAGCAGTATTGTGCACCCTACAATAAAGCACAACACATGCACGATTAGGAGATCTGTAGTCGCCGCAATGACAGTGGTGCTGTTTGCTCCAATCAGCAGTATGCTTTAACTGACTGTATGGTTCAGGGAAGGGGGAGTTTACCTTCCACGCACAGGACTCCACTCTATGTTCGGCACAGTTTCTCACCTTGCCAAGCCCCCCACCGCAGGAAAAGTATAGCCGTCGTATACAGGGCATGGACTGCGCTCGTAGCCCGTTCATCTCCTGCAGTCCTCAATCTGGGCAGGGCCACACCACTGTATCATAGTGAGCACCAACAGCACCTCCAGCAGCTTCAGACATACGGGGAAGCAGCACTCCCTCAAGGCATCAGAGACGCGGTATCCCGGAAGCTCGTCATCGCGTCATTCTCCCACGGTCCGCCACCCCACCATTGTGAGCAGCGGACAGCCATCTTAGGTGCAGGTTGCCCTGCACGGAAGCCCGCAACCACCCCCTCTGTCATGGGCAGTCGGGGCAGACTCTGAGAGCCACGTGCGGTTCCGAGGGCCCCAAGCGCGTCGCCTTCGAATTCTGGCCAGCCCCTGCACTTCGCCCACAGGGCCCACCACGCCAACTGAGCTCTCTCCAAGGGGCCAGGCCTTCACGCCAAGCGGCTGCTCAGGTTGTCACCAAAAGTCAGTAATCGGGCCCCCATTCAAGCAATTTTAGGGTCTGCATGGCAGCAGTTTGCTGCAGTGCCCTCGGCGTCCCCCTGCAGGGATCAGGCACAGTCAGGACAAGGAGGATTCCGTAGGATATTAGTGAATGGGACAGGAGCAGTGCCCGGGCGTGTCTACTCGGCCATCTTACTTGGCCACGACCCCTCTTTTTTAAATCATCAATAAGTCATTTGTAGAGCGCACTACTCACCCACTAGGGCCTCAAGGCGCTGAGGGAGGCAGGGAGAGTGCACCTGCTTGAACGGCCAGGTCTTGAGGCATTTCCTGAAGGTCAGCAGGTCCTGGGTCTGTCGTAGGTGTGCGGGGAGGGAGTTCCAGGTCTTGGCGGTGAGGTGGGTGAATGATATGCCTCCGGCTGTAGTTCAGTGGATGCGGAGAATGGTGGCCAGGGCGAGGTTGGCGGAGCGGAGTTGACGGTTGGGAGTGTAGAAGGTGAGTCGCTCCTTGAGGTAGGCAGGGCCGGCGTTGTGGAGTGCTTTGTGAGTGTGGACAAGGAGTTTAAAGATGATCCTCAGGTGGGCTGAGATGTGGTTGCGGCATGGGATGTCGAGGATGAGCCGTGCGGAGGCGTTCTGTATACGTTGCAGTTTTTTCTTGAGCGTGGCCGTAGTTCACGCGTAGAGAGCGTTGTCGTAGTCCAGTCTGCTGCTGACGAGGGCCTGGGTGACCGTCCTTCTGGTTTCGGTGGGGATCTACCTGAAGATCTTGTGGAGCATGCAGAGGGTGTTGAAGCAGGAAGATGAGACGGCGTTGACTTGCTGGGTCATGGTGTGCGATGAGTCTAGGATGAACCCTAAGTTGCGTGCGTGGTTGGTGGGCGTCGGTGCGGTTCCTAGGGTGGCCGGCCACCAGGAGTCGTTCGATGCGGAGCGGTTGGAGCCAAGGATGAGTCATGGAGGCGTTTGCGAAGGGTGTGGTGGCAGACGGTGTCAAAGGCAGCCGAGAGGTCTAGGAGAATAAGGGCTGCAGTTTCACCTTTGTCTAGCATGGTCCTGATGTCGTCGGTTGCGGGAATGAAGGCGGTCTCGGTGCTGTGGTTGCTGCGGAATCCGGATTGAGAGGTGTCCAGCGTGTTGTTGTCTTCCAGGAAGCGGGTCAGTTGGCAGTTGCCGATCTTCTCGATGACCTTTGCTGGGAAGGGGAGGAGGGAGATGGGCCGGTAGTTCTTAAGATCTCTAGGGTCTGCTTTGGGTTTCTTTAGCAGGGCATTGACTTGTACTTCCAACTCTCCGGAAAGGTGGCAGTCTCGAAGGAGCTGTTGATGATCATACGGAGTTGGGGGGCGATGATGGGACTTGCTTTGTTGAAGACATCATGAGGGCAGGGGTCGGAGGGTGAGCCGGAGTGGATGGTGCTTGTAGTTTTGATGGTGTCCTCGTCGTTGATGTGGGTCCAGGCGAGCATGAGGTTGGTGTGGCTGGGGTCCGGTGCATCGGGGTTTGTGGTGGCTGCGGAGGTCGAGGTGTTGAAGCTGTTTTGAATGTCTGTGATCTTGCAGTGAAAGAAGGTGGAGAGGAAGTCGCAGAGGTCTTGCGAAGGAGGTGTGTCGTTGGAGCAGGACCTGGAGTTGGCGAGTTCTTTAACAATGTTGAAGAGTTCTTTGCTATTGTGAGCGTTGTTGTCGATGCGTTCCTTGTAGAAGGATCTCTTGATGGACCGGATCAGCTGGTGGTGCTTGCGAATGGCTATTTTGAGGGCGGTGTGATTGCTCTCTGTTTGTTCGTGGCGGACCTTCTTCTCGATTTTTCGGCACTCCCGCTTGGAGGCCAGAAGGTCGGCTGTGAACCGGATGGCTTTAGCGCTGGTGTGTTGTTGGAGGGTTTCCTGATCGGGGCGAGGATGTTGGTGCAGTCGTCTATCTATTGTCTGAGGTTGAGGGCGGCTGTGTTGGAGTCGGTGGTGGTGGGGCTCGGGCGAGGGTGGAGATCAGCTGGTCTTTAGTGATCTTGTTCCAGCTGCGGTGGGGGATTTGTTGTGGGCAGTGGTGTGTTTCGGGTTTCTGGAAGGTGAAGTGGACGCAACGGTGGTCGGTCCAGTGGAGTTCGGTGGTATGGCTGAAGGTGACGTGGCTGCTGTCGGAGAAGATGGGGTCGAGCGTGTGGCTGGCGGAGTGGGTGGGCGACATGACAAGTTGTTTGAGACCAAGGTTGGCAAGGTTGTCGATCAGAGTGGTGGAGTTGCTGTCGCTGGCAATCTCAAGGTGAAAACTCAGGTCGCTGAAGAGGATGTAGTCTGTTGAGGCTAGGGCAAGGGTGCTGATTATGTCAGCGATGGAGTCACAGAACTGGGGCCGGGGTGGTCTGTAGACGAGGGTTCCTCTGAGGGTGGTGTTGGCGTTGATGTGATTCTGGAAATGTAAGTGTTCAGCGATGTCAAGGGCGTCGTTGGTGTTGGTCATGATTCTGACAGTGTTCTTGTGGACTATGGCGATCCCTCCTCCCGGTCTGTTGGTGCGGTCTCTGTGGGCGATCTTATAGCTTCCAGGGATGGCTATGGCGATGTCGGGTTCCGAGGAGGGGTTCATCCAGGTTTCGGTGAGGAAGGCGACGTTCGGGGATAATGAGGTGAGTAGGTCCCAGAGTTCGACGGTGTGCTTGTGGACGGAGCGCGTGTTGAGATGGATGCAGCTGAGGTGGTTTCATTTGGTTCTGGTGTGATGCTTGGCAGCTTGGGGGCAGGTGAAGCTGCAGTTCTGGCAGAAGAAGGGTCCGTGGGTGAGCTTCAGGGTGGCTTGGAAGCAGGAGGCAGAGCGGCCTGTGTTGAGGGCGAGGAGATCGTTGGCACTGTAGCAGCGTTGGGGGAGCGTGGGGGCCAGGGGGTCTGTCGCTGGGCACGGCCCAGGTGCAGACATGCGCAGATGGGCTTGCCCCTGGCGCGCCTCCGGTTATTGCTAAACACAGTACCCCCTGAGGTCAACACCGCTCTCCCTATGTCAGCGCCCAGTTACACTGTCCGGCCATGAGTGTGTGTGGGTGTGCGCTTGCTCGTGTGTGTATATATATATATATATATATATATATATGTATATATATATATATTTATATTTTTTTCCTAGTGGCAGTCGCTACTAGGTAGCTATAGTTAGAATAATTTTTTTCATAGAGGGAGTTTTGCCGTTAACTTTGGTGCCGTTTAACACATCTTCATGAAATTTTCAAAACTTATACTTTGGTCAGTTCAGCTACTGTCTTGAAAGTTTCTGGGTGGTCTGTCTAGCGGGGCGCCCAAAACACAACTACAGCCCAAACAGCTGCATTGAATTTTTTTTTAAAACATCGGAAAAATCCATGAATCCAGATCTGCAGATTTTTCTGATGTCTAAAAAACAAAAAAGGGGTTTCCTGCCCTTTCTTTTAATTAGCCACGGGTGGGCCAGGTCCCGGGGGCAATGGGGGCTTGTCGAAGGGGGGGGGGCGCACAGGGCCCACCTCCTTTGGCTTTCATTAGCCCAGGGGTCTAACTCCTTCCCGGGAACCGCCACCTCCCCAGGCAAAGATACAATTTTATGCGGGGGGCGATGTGCCCCCGCTCCCCCGCAGCCCCAAGGACCACCAAGGACCACCACCTCCTCGGAGTAAAGATATAATTTTATGCGGGGGGCTCGCAGCCCCCCTACAGCCCTGGGGAGTTGGTGGTCAATAAGAGAATAAAAGAGATCTGTTGCAGGCCCCCGAGCTCCGGGGACCACTAACTCCCTTAGGCAAATAGAATGTTGGAGTGGGTGGCGCAGACCCCCTCGAGGAGCCAATGATGGCCCTGGGGACTGCCACCCCACAGGGCTGGCTTCTGCTATTCCCAGGGTGCCCGCCACCAGGAAATAGCTGTTTGCTCTCACTTGGCAGGAGCTTTGACAGCTCCCGCCAAGTCAGAACAGATAATTCACTTTCTGCAAGTGAGAGCTATCAAACAGCTCTCTCTTGCAGAAAGTGAAGTTTTCATCTGTTTCCCAGCCTGAAAATATGCGTGCCGGGAAACAGGTGAAAAGATTACTCCTGCAACCTGGAAGCTGCTATTTAAAGCAGCTTCCTGCTTGTGGGAGTAGTGCCGGCTCTGCAGGATGCAGGGAGGCGGTAAGGACCGCAGGGGCCTTGAGGCTCTCCCCATAGTCCTGTCACTCTCTCTCTCTTCCATCCCACAATGGAAGAGAGAGATTATTGTAATGGTCTCGCCATCCAGTGACTTCAAAGAGACAGACTAGCAAGATATTTGTTAAGAATGTTATAGTTACTTTTGATGGACAGCAGGCCATGGTCACATCTGGCTAATGGTAAAGCCGTTGGTCTGTCATTCAGTAGGCTGAATGTTCAAATCATTGTATCTTATGGCAGTGTGTCTGTTTATTTTCTAGTGTTTTGACTGTTAAACATTTAATCTGATGTAACATTGAAGTCTTTTTCCATTTAAAATGTTTGGGTTCAATGTCATAGATATGTCTGGACACCTCATGCTAAGGAGCCATGTTTGACCTAGTGGTTAAGGTCTCAAACCCACACACTGAAGGTTGTGGGTTCAAGTTTATGTGTGTCTGAGGTAATTTCCCTGAATCCCAGGACCAAAATTGGCCGGAGTAGGTGGGCTGCGTGGCCCCCCTGCCACAAAAAAAAAAACTTTTTAGAAGGCCGGGCCCTGGGGGATAGGGTCCCTGGGGCTGAAATCGGCCAGGGGAGGGGCCCACGCAGACCTGCGGCCAACTCCAGCGGCACATGGCCAAAAGGACTTGGGTGGTTAGGGGGGTTGGCTGCAGTATCTGGCCACAGGCCAGGCTCTGCGGCCACCCTCGGTTGCGCATGGCTGAAGGCCATGTGCAGCAGTGGTTCGAATAACATATAGTAATATCATTTACTTTACGTTTAAAAAAGCATAGAAATTCACTGAAAAAAAAGGTTACAGGGACATTATAGTTAGGAAGTAGTATTTAAAAAAAACATAGAAATTACAGGGACATTATAGTTAGGAAGTAGTATTTAAAAAAAAAACAGAAATTCACTTAAAAAAAACAAAGGTTACAGGGACTTTATAGTTAGGTTCTGAATTTACTTGTACAAAACTTTAGAAATTCAGCACTTAAAGTAAGAGTTATTTCAAGTAACTGTAACTCTTGCCCTAACACCGTACCCCACGCCATGCACTGTTAATTACGCCAGATGTTACAGCAATCATGACAACTTTTTTAATGTCATTAAAAATATCAATGATATGTGCCCATCACCACGAAGCCCAACCCCCCCCAGATAAAGTCCCTGGTGTCTAGTGGTGTTCCATGACTTTGTCTGCAATCCACAGGAAGGTAACAGTGCCAGGCATCGTTGAAAATGTGAGGCTCCCCACTTTCCAAAGATACCTCCCTGACATCTGGGGAGGCATGGTGACCCTCCCTCCCAAACCCCACCGATGACCGTGCAAGCTCTTACCTGGGGTCTTCTTTGTTGCCAGTGGGGAAACTGTGACATCAGCGCATCTTGCGGCGTGCTGAAATCTCAGCAGGGCGGGGATGCAGGGAGAGACTTAGAAGAAATTTTGTGTCTCCCAGAATGTTTTTTTTTTTTTAAGTATTCACCGTGGGATCCATTTAACATTTAAGCCCTCCCAGGTGTCAGCCAGTGGCTGACAGACACACCAGGGCTGGTGTGTGTGCCGACACACGGCAGGAAACTGTTAAAAAAATTTTGGGCATGACTGCACAGGTTCACTTTCCAGTGGCATGGTTGGCATTCACGCACGGACCATTCTACATGGTTCCTATACACATTGTATTATCTTTTCATTTCTTACTTCCTCTATCTAGGTGTATAAGTGTTTTTCAGCAAGTAGCATGCTGAACACACATGGCATCATATTTAAACTAGAAGGTTTGGGATTTTGAAAAAAATAGGTGGAATGTATTCCCCCATTGCTTTGGATTGGAAAAGTAACACAGGCAGCCTTGAATGTGGCAAAAGATCCTTCTGGAGTTCTTTGAGAACAGCATGTCAACACAGAGCATTATATTGGTGCACATTTCTTTCCATGTAATGAGAGGAGAAGTGAAAGCACACATCATGGCTGCATTCAGATTTAACATGGTGTTTAGGCCCACTTCAGACCTAGTTGAGTGAAGCACTGGAAAATACAGTTTTGCACGGCTCACAATTTTGGTTTAAGTGCAAACATATTCATAACGTAAGCACGCAGTTACAGTAATTCAAAATCAGCTTCCTCCATCAGTTATCAAATTCCATTACTCTATTCACAGGACACCATCCATGGTCTTTAATGTCTTTTTTCTCAATTCTTCTAAAGTCTTTATCTCATCATAGACATGAGCCTTCATGTTCTACATTGCTTCTATTGCAACATCTTCTCTCTTCCTTTCCTTTGTTGATTGTGCTGGAGCTTTTTTCCCACACCCCTAGAACGAGCCCCAGTTATCTCAAAGAAGTTAAGCAAAAGAATGAGATCAATTATGCATTTTGTAATTACAGTTATCAGGAATGGTGGTGCAACATTTAAGAAACCTTAACACAGTGGACTCCACCGTCCTTCGTTAAAAGGATATCTAAAGCAAGGTGGTTTTGTATACACATTGCACGAATAGGTATGAGTGCTTCATTAATTCTAGTTAGTGCACCAGCAGTGTTAGAAGTCAAACAATCAAGAAAAGTAGACAACTTCCTAATTTTTACCTCATTCAAACCAACACAAATAGGAGGAATCAACACATCAAATACATCCATCAACTCTTCTTGTTCTGAATCTTGTGCACTAGTTTTCCACTTCTCATAGGACCTGGTCACTTGTCTACTTAATGCACATTCTCAAGTTCATGTTCATTTATGACTGCTGATATTTTTTCATCTTCACTTGCCATATGATTCTCAGTTCTTTCTGGAACAGTTTGGGTTTCGCCCTCCATAACTATTTGCTTTCCTCTAGAAGGTTCTAGAAACTCGAACTTTCAGCTTCACAATCTGATTTCGATTTTCTTGGCCTTCTGTTTGATTTTAGTTTGATCTTGCGATTCACTCACCTCTGGATCCACTCAGCAAACTCAAGCTTGACAGCGGATCAGTAGTTGTCACTACTTCATCTACAGTCTTCACTCTGTTTGTATGAGATGCATGGATCCACTATTGCAATCTTCCACAGATTATAGCAGTGTTCTTCACAAGGATGACCTGATAAGAGCCCTTCCACCTTGGCTTCAAACAGGTCTTGCGAATGTTCTTCTTTCACAGCCACCAGGCTTGAGGGTATGACACGGTTCCTTTTTTGGTGAAGGGGTTGCCAAGTTCATCTGATGAGAGATAGAATGCACAACATCAACAAGACCTTTGCAGTCAGTTGGTACCATGTCAGTACTAATAATTGCTAATAATACTAATAGCTGATGGTATACTAGGAATTCTCGTGGCTCTCTCTATAATGACCTCATTGGGCAAGAGACTTCACTTCTTATCTGTTGTGCTCCTGTGGCTTATAAGCCCAAGTGGCAGTGTGTCAGGCCATTTCAATAACCTTAAAGCACACACTTTTACCAGCCTGGGTTTTAGAGTGCTGTTTTAGATTCATCTACTACTGATGATGCTGGTCTGTAGATGCAATGAAACTTCTGCTCAATTTTTAAAACTGTACACAACAGCTTGACTTTGTTCTTAAAGTGAGTTCCTTTATCAGACTCTAGTGAAATTTGAAAAACAAAACTAGTGATCAATTCTCTCACCAGAAGTTTGGCTATTGTCGTGCTATGTGCTTGCCTAATCAGGTAGGCTTCAACCCATCTATAGAAAAGGCACACAATGACAAGAATCTACCAGAGATATTATGAACTGACATCTCTACAAAGTCCACTTGAGTCAGAGTAAAAAGATATTCAGACTTGCCTAAATGGCTCATTGTCAGCAAAGTCCTCCACCAGGATTATTCTGCTGACAGATAACTCAGCGTTGGCTCAAAGTTTCAGAAACATTCCGAAAGCACAGTTTATCCCAATAGTTATTAAAGAGCCTAACTATGTAATCGCGTCCAAGATGTGTTTGACCATGAATTTGCCTACTTATAGGAAACAGAATTGAATCAGGCAGAATGTACTGCATTTCAGATGGCACCCACACATCATTATTGTCTTTCGTACAACCTGCAATTTCAGATTTTCTTTTCTCCTCTTCTGGTGCCTCATCTTGGAGCTCTTTTAGGTCGCTCAGTGTTTGAACTGAAGTTAGCAGTAAATAATATACATTTTCATTCTCAATTTTATTTAGCTCGGGTTCATATAAGTTAATCATAGTAAATTCAAGAGCTCAATACTTTGCTACCTCAATTTTCACCATATCAAATCCTGTTTTATGGGAGGTACATTTTACAACAAAATTTCTTTAAGTTGCTGCAGTGCACTCAGTAAATCATGCATACATGTCACATTTCTTATAGGAGTACCAGAGGATTTCCTAAAACTTGTTTGTGTCCACAGCTGGCCAAAATCATAGACTACACAAAACCATACTGACTGACTTTATAGGATGTAACACACAATCCATCAGATCAGCTGCATGCTCTTGTAAGCACAATTATTTCTGCTACTTGTGCTGATGTTACATCACACAAATATGTTGTTTCCACAATATTTGATATTGCTTAGACTGCATAAGCTGCTCCAATGAGCCCTTGGCCATGCCCTCCTCAACCAAGAACCTAATTTCTCACACACTTATTGTTAGTTGCTCATTCTGGGCATACCCATGCCATTTAGGGTGGTGCATGAAACACACAAAAGGTGATGGAAGACAGCTTGCAATTAGTCTAACCTCTAGCAATAGCTCCGGGTAGCACTCTAACCCATTTCCAAGCCAGGTCTCCCTGAACAGAAGGAGGTATACCCAGACGTAGGTCTCGTGCTCAATGTGTCACTGGAACCAAGCTGGTCCTGGCTGATGAGCCCATAACCAGTGCAAAACCAGTCCCGGGTTGCTTGTGTTCCATTTCAGGGAGATCCTGGGTTGGCAGTTTGGGCTGGACTATTTCCATGAGGAACAGGGTCAAGACTTCTTTGCATATGGGAACATTCAAATTGAGGTGGCACGGTGAGCAAAAGGACGATGGGTTTGAGTGCTACCCGAGCTATTGGCAGTGGCTAGACTTATTGCAAGTAGCCTCCCATCACCTTTTGTGTGTTTCAAGTGGGGATTTATGCCCTGCAGTGGTGGTTCTAAAGAGCGATGTGGGATACTGTGTTGATTCCAGTGAGATGCTGTGAGGTCCCCATTGAGTCCTGTCACACTGCATCAGTCGTATGAGGAGCTGCGAGGGCTGTGATGTGAGATCAGGTGTTGAGTTGTGTTGCACTGCATTGGTTCCGATGAGGAACTGTGATGGCTGTGTTAAGTTGCTTTGCACTGCGTCGGTTCTGAAAGTGGCCACAGCTGGGCTGGCTGAGCACATTTAGCACCACTTCCAAGGGTTCAGGGCTGGGGAGGCACAGCTTGTGTGGATGAGACTCACAATAGACAGAGTCAATGTGCAGGATTAATTAGTGTTGAGGCTCTTGGAGTCACTCTGGTGGTCTTGGGTTCAAGGTGCAGGAGCAGTCATTTCTGCTTCTTAGGCAGCAGTGCAACAGAGCAGTCCTTCTTGCAGAAGAGCGACAGACCAGAGTAGTCCTTGTAGTGGCCAAGTGGCAGAGCAGTTCTTCTTGATAGCTTTACACAGGTCTAGAAGTGATGTAAAAAGTAGGTATGAGGGTCTTATTTTCATACCTGGTGGCTTTTTTGAAGTCGGAGAAACTTCTAGAGGACCTCCTCCCCCCTTCCCCCCCACCCACAGAAGTGACTAGAATTTCCTGGCAACAGGCACAAAAGCCTAGTGTGAAGTTCTTTGTGTATGAGCAGGGCCAAGCCTATTGTTGTGTTAGTGGGGCTATGCACAGCTCTACCCCCACTCCCCATCCTGACCATTATGGCCCATTCAGGTATACCTAGTCTTTCTATTTTGTGGTTGTCTGGGAGAAATATACAAAGGCCAACTGCCCAACACACCTAGTCATGTGCCCCAGGGACAGGTTGCAGGTACCAAATGGTTAGGACAAGAAAATGCCAACACTCTAAAAGTGGAATTTTCAGAATTGTAACTTAAAATTAAAGAGAATTTTAAATGACAGTTTCTCGGATACCAAACATGACTTTGCTACCTTCTCCCAATCAAAAGTTTACAATTAAATGTAATAAGGTAACCCAATCTTATCATATGGAAGAGGTAGCCTAACAGTTGTGAAAAAACACATTTGTAAGTTTTTCACTACAAGGATATGTAATACTTAAAAGTACATGTCTAACTTTTTAATTACAATGCATTGCGCCTTATGGACTGTTTAGGCCCTACCTTTGGGGTGACATATGTTAAAAAGGGAGTTATAGGGGGAGTGGAGATTGCTGCCATTGGAGATGGCCGTGAGTTAGGCAAGCTCCCGATCCGCTGGGGTGAAAAAAAAACCAAAATCGGGTAAAATCCTGTCAGTGACAGGGCACACCGTGAGCCCTGTGCCCCTGGTCTTAGATGGCTGAGAAAAAGTCACCTGGGCTGACGCCAGCGCACCGGAGGAGACGAAGATAGTGCCTTCCACCTGGCGCAGTCTCAAGGAAAAATGTGGACATAGTGGAGAACCGCGGCAGCTGTAGAACGGGCCGGCGGTGAAGAGGTAGTAGGGCGCCGGATGCAGTGGCCCTAGATCTCCCCCCTTCCTGGTGGTTCAAGGGCCAAGAGATCAGAGCCGCCGAAGGCAAATGGAAGGTGAACACAGCACGGTGCCGCTGGATGAGCAGGCGCGAGAGACATGTAGCGACCCAGCAAAAGCACAGCAGTGGCAGCGAGGAGGTTGTGGGGGTCACCAGAAAGGGGGCCCGTGGGACACTGACGGTCGGGAGCAGTCGGGGTGGAACGGGAGTCCTCCCATAGAACGAGACCAAAGACAGCAGGGCCTGGGGGGGTAACGGGGAAAACCCAATCAGTGGATCCCGACTGGAGCCATGGAGAGACTGTGGGGCGACGGACGGAGAGGGGGGCGCCGGCCTCTCCTGATAATACTGAGCCTGAGGGAGTGGATTTGCTCCCGGTGAAGGCAGCTCAGAGCAAAATAAAGGAACTTCGGAGGGGCAGCCCCCTCCCCTGGGCCCCCCGAGGGTGGGGCCCCCTGAGAGAATCGGACAGGGACCCGGAGCGTGGAGGGCAAAAGCATTGAGAGAGAAGGCCTCCGACCGCCGGCCTAAGAAGAGGGAGAGAGAGTGGAGGGACCCCAAGACTAAGAACTGAACAGACAGATAGAGGGCCCCAGACAGGGGCACAGAAACAACTCCCTTGAAGCAGGGAGAAACCATCCATTGGGTGGTGGCACCCAGCGTGCCAAGTAGAAAAGTGAGCATGATGACAGCAGGGAAGGGGCAACAGTGCCCTGCTGAGAATCAGAGGAGAGATCGACTTGCGGCAGCGCAACCGCAACTTCAGACAGACGGAGGCGTGGAACAGGTGGATGGAACCATGGTGAAGGGCCTAAATCCAGGCAAGTGAATAGTTTGGACAGATACACAGTGCAAATGGAGGCCACGGAGGGCCTGAGCCAGGAAGAGAGGGGAAGACTCAGGACAGAGGGACTGAGCCCTGGGGGGTTAGCCCTCATTGGATTTGATGATGGCCGCCATACAGGACATCTGGGGCTCCCTCTCCCCCTTGGAACCGAAATTAGACGCAGCCCAAATTGACGTCAGTCTCCTTAGGGCAGACATGAGCAAGATCTTGGAGAAAGTGGCCAGGGCAGAAACGCTTATAGAGAGCCTGACTGCAACCACAAAACGTCTGGAAGAACAGGTCAGATCACTCACCAAGAGGAGTGGGAAGCCAAGCTAGAGGACCAGGAAGGCAGGTCCAGGAAAAACACCATGAGATTGGTGGGAGTACCGGAGAGCATGGAAGGCCCGAGTGTAGACTTATTCGTGGAAGACCTGGTCCTGAATAAACTTAAGCTGAAATTATTGCCCAACTTCTTTTCAGTGGCGAGGGCACACAGGGTACCAGACCCTCCGCCTAAACCAAGGGTCCTGCCACGCACCATAATAGCCAGGATCCTGAACTATCTTCCCTGAATTTACCCTTAACGTGCAGCGCCAATGAAAGAACTTGGAGGAAGTAAAAAAAAGTACTGAGGGCCAAGGAACTGAAGTACATGATGCTATATCCGGCCAGGCTGCGATTGGTGGCAAACGGCAAGGCCTGGCACCTTGGGTCCCCGGAGGAGGCATGAGACTGGCTGGAGGGCAGGAGGCCATCAGGTAAAAGGCAGGGAGACAACAGGCAGCCCCGATCCAACGGCACAGAAGGAGCGACATGACCCCATTCAGGGGGGAGACACTTATCGCAGATAAAGGATGGACCAGACTCTGACCAGTGACCAGGGGTACGACAACCAGTAGATGTAAGAGGGGAAATCATGGGTCTAAACAAAATCCACTCAGAGACCCCATACAGGGGGCAACGCATACCCCCAGTGAGACATGTTACATTCTGGGCAAAAGGCGCTCTGCAAGTTGGGCTGGTGGGCATTATTGGACCCACAGAGCAGGGTTGCTGGGAGGGGGAGTTGGAGGCATGAGTTTTACTGTTTGTGCCTTTGAGTGTAGTTATGTTTTTGAAGCCCAGTTGGTGGACAATATGGGTTGGTATAGCGCTGTTAGGAGGACTCAAGACACCTGGTTGGGAGAGGAAGCAGTGGGGCAAGCATGTCTGGCCCCAACAGCGACAAAACGCTGACATAATGGAAGTCCTTCGTGAAACCTGACCATATGTCATGGAATGTTAATGGTCTGGGTAGCAGTATCAAGCGTACACTGGCCATGCAGCATATAAATATAAGCTGATACACGCCAGATATAGTTCTGCTCCAGGAGACCCATCTCCGAGGGAATCACTATAAGGTACTCAATAGATTTGGCTACACACTCAGGGCTCATTCCGGGTATACCACTGACTCCAGGGGGTGGGCATACAAGTTAGGAAATCAGTAGCTTTCACTAAACACCAGGTATGGCATGATAGTGATGGATGGTATACGGCATTGTTGAGAACTTGAGAGGGAACCACACTCAATGTATGCTCTGTGTACCTTCCCCCAAGTCTTCAGGAGGCGGCGCTCCTAGTAATAGGGGACCTACTCCTTGGGTTCCACCCTGGGACCTTGAGATTGGGAGGTGATCTAAATTTGACTAAGCATGCGGGGATAGGCAGATCTGGGGGTCTGGAGGTTGGAGGAGGCAAGGGATTACTTTCTCAGTTTGCCAGGGCAATGGGTCTGACGGATCTATGGAGGGAGGGCAACCCACACATGAGCCGATACACATACTTCTCCGCGACTCATGGGAGCTTCTCCTGACTCGATTACATCTTCACACTGAGTGCTCAGGCCCACCAGTTCCGGGATGCGGTCATTCATGCAAGGGGATCTCTGATCACTTCCCAGTAGAGGTCACATTGAAGGGTCCGGTACAAGACTTCACGCTGGGGGCGTGGTCTGGCCTCAAGTGCTGATGGCCGCCTGAGAAAGGAGCTCCGCGAGGCGGCGGGCCTTTGACCGGGAGTGGAGGCGCTGCAGGGGCAGAGTGCCTCCTCATTTCACCGCTGACGACTGGATGGGGAGCGCCGCCGCGCGTGGGCCCTCCCCCAAACTTAGAACGCGCCCGCAAGCCTTTCCTGCGAGGACCGCTCTGACGCGGCCTATGATCGTGGCCGGAGCCGCGGTCTCCCGCGCCACTTCAGCCTGGCACCAACCGAGGAGCAAATGAGTCGGCGCCAGGTGGCTTCGAGAGGAGGGTGCGCTGCGGTGGGGACTCGGCGGTGAGTTATCCACAACGCCTGGGACCCCGCATCCCCCCCCCCCCCCCGGGGGCTCTCTTTCGGAAGCGGAGGCACCTAGGCCCACACCAGAGTGGCACAGCCGGGGACAGAGGACAGTGGCAGCCTGGACCTCTCGTGCCGGCGGAGGGGCCGCACACCTGGGAGAGAGCAAGCTCGGACGGAATCTGTGCCCTGGACATGGGTGGCGATCCAGTCCGGGATACAGAGGTGGATAGAATGGCTCCTGTGACCCAGGAAGAGGTGCGCATCACGACGGGACCCCGCTACAAGGCCGCCCCCCTACACCAGTGACCTTGCTCCCTGCAGCTTTCCACCCCCCAACCCCATTCTCTTCAAAAGCCCTCCTACACAATGCCTAGCCAGGTGGATTCAAGGAAGCAGGGACGGCGGGTATCACGAAGGAGGTGAGGACAGGGTTCCTGCTTCTTGGACGGTGAGGAGCCCTGCCCTAGGGCGATTATCTGGCGATCTTTGATTGCGTGCGCTGCTGGGAGATGGCACGACAGCATCGGCGAAGCAGTGGTGGAATCTGACTCCAGTCACCTAGCCCCTCGCCCTCCTACCCACTGTGCAAGCACCTCAAGGGAAGGCTTGCCAGGAACCCATATGGGCTATCACCCGGCACCACTGCGACTGGACAGTGCGAGTCGCCCACCCCTCCCCCACGGAGCATAACGGGCAGGGGGGAACGCAGGATATAGGCCACCGCACCTGTCAGAACTGGTCCATTATCCATATCGTGGGACTGTGATCCCGCTAGCGAAGGGCGTCAAAATCTTTGCACGAGAAGAAGGTGACTTCCAGCACAGGACCTCCCCCCTCTAAGTGGACACCTACCTCCAAGTCAAAACCGTCCCTTCTCTCTGGACACGGGCTCTGCTGTGAGCCTCACCCGGCCTCTGCTAGACACCAGACCCGCTGCCAGGAAGGACGAGACTCCCCTCCTCTACTTCACATCGCTTGTTCACCACCACGCAACGGCTCTAACCTACACCAACACTAAGTGAGAGACTCCCGAGCCTCCATACCACCGCGCCACATCCGTACCATGGGGCCAGCCATGGTGGGCGGCAGGTCGTCGAGTAGGAACGCAAGCCGATGAGACAACTACTTTTCTCCGAAGCCCTACTACACTCAAAGACGCCACCCCCAGCCCCAGTGCTGCATCCAACCGCTCAGCCCCACACCATGGCAGACAGAGCACAGGAGACGACCATGGACCGTATCCTCCAAGAGATCTCGGCGGTGGGTCGCAGACTGGAGGGGATGGACAGCGATATGGCCTCACTGACGGCGGAAGCGAAATCCATGCACCTGGATATCGCAGGCTTTCAGTCCCGAGTGACGGGGCTAGAACAGGGCGTTGTGACGGTGGAAACTCACGTTGCTTCCTCCCGGGATTGGGACCAGGAACTTCTGTATCTCCGCATCAAGATGATAGACTTAGAAGACAGGAGCAGGAGAGACAACGTCTGATTTCTTGGATTCCCTGAAACCATTAAGGGCACAGATATCCACTCCTTGAGGGAGACCCTACCCAAGCTCACTGGCCTGACTTTCAACCCCCCCTCCACCCTGGAGTTTCAAAGAGCGCACAGACTAGGCCCCAAGCGAGGTGATGCGGCCAACCGCCCCGTCCACTCATAGCCTGCCTCCTGCAACACACGCAGACCCGCCAACTCCTACAGAGAGCCCACACCCATGGGCCCTGTTGGATGGACGGACAGGAGATTCGGATGACAGCAGACTTCTCCAAAGAGACCAGTGAGTGTAGAAAGGCATTCCTGGCCCTCCGACCCAGGCTGCATCAGATGGAGGTGAAATACAGCCTGTTCGAACCGGTGAGAATGTGGATCACAAAAAATGGTGTGTTTAAAGACTTCTATGACCCTGAGGACCTGCGCTCTTTCATGGAAGGCCTCCAGCCCATGGACACCACCACTCCGACCCAGCCTCAGGGCATCCCTGCGGTGACTCAGAACACGTCGTCCCAGAGCCCTGCCCCTGGAGTGTCAGACCGGCTCCCTGCAGACTTTCACCCCAGGGGTAGAGATCTAGAGAGACTCATGAAGAACCACGATGACAGAGGACAGGTGCTGCACCTGGTGGCGGTGCACACGCAAGTAACAGACAGGGACAAGTCTTGCTCCCCCCTGAAGCCTACCACAGCGCCCACCTGAACTCAAAGCCCTCCACTGCACCACAAGAAGTCAAGCAGCTGGTGACCCTGGTTCCCAGTGCTTGGACCATTCGACTCCCCACCGTACCGAAGGATGGATGAGTATCTGCCCACATATATATGTTGCACTTGTTGTTTCATTGTTGTAATGTAATGGACTCCTGCAGGTTTCAAAGGGATGATAGGCAGTCCACTATGTTGTTCAGCACCCGTCAAGACTGTCTGAGTCCTAGACCTAATGTGCCTCTTGATTTTCGAAGTTCTATAGTTTGTTTATACCCTGAAGAACTTGTTGTTTGCTATCCTAATGCAACCATGCTATAATGGTAATGTGATCATACTCTGCACCTCTCTCCTCTCCTCGCTCCATCCGCTCCCCCCGCAGCTGTGCTCTCCCCTAAGTCTGCCTCGATTGCACCAACCGAACCGATTGCACCCCTGCCTCTCCTAGCGCTGCCTGTCCGGCCCCCGCGGGCCCACAGCACCACCCTTCACGCTATTTATGCTCACCGCCAGGAATTACGTCTTGTGACCCTTGCCTGAGAACCACCTTACAACGAGAAGAAGGGGACCCCCTGCCCTGATGGCCCCCCGCCACCGCATCCCCATGGCTGACCACCATCATTGCTCCATTGACCACCTATTACTCAACACACGCGCAACAGTATTGACATTAATACTGCCTCTGCTCCCGTCCCCCTCTCAGAACCCCACCCCGCTCTCAGGCGGCCCGCCGTGTTCACCGCTGCGCTCTCCGTTATGCCGGTCCACCCACGACGTTGCGCTACACCGTCCCCCTCTACGTGCTAACTCACTGAGTTGTTGCGGCTCTACGGGCATTAGGTGTTTGTATTGATGGATCTGGATGGCTTTGCGCCTCCCCTCCCGGCCAGGGGCCCGCTGGCCAAGTGCCAGGGTCCATGGATTCAGGCTTAGACCCGCACACTACAGTTTAGGACTTGTGGGGCTTTTTGCTCTGCTCCCTCCTACTCCCCTCCCTTCCTCTTTCTTCTACGAGTTGAGGTCTGTATTGCTCATCTTGTATCTCCTGGGTTTGCTATAACTATTCTTCTCTTCTGACTCTTTTCTTTTCTCTCCTTTCTTTCTTCTGTCTTCCCCCCTTCTCTCTTCTCCCCACTCTTCCCCCTACCACTTCCTTGCTCCCTCCCCCCTGGTGTCCTTCCATCTTTCTCTTCTCTTCCCATCCTTGACCCTCCCTCTTTCCCCATAGTCCCCCTCCCCCATCCACTCCCCCCATCTCTCCACGTCAGCCCTCCTCTTCGGCAGCCGGGACCCATTGGACGCTCCCTCCCTTCCCACCCAACATCTCTATCCAACCACCCTGCCCAACCCTTACCGGCTATCTCCCATATAGATATCTATCCTCCCCTGCATATTTGCTTTGTCCCCCAACCTTACTCACCCTCGCCTCCAGTTCTTGGTCCCCCTCATGGCTAGCCCTCCCTCGTCACTACCCACCCCGCTACGGGTCATATCCTGGAATGTCAATGGCCTAACCCACTTCATTAATTGGAAGACAATACTCTCATATCTCAACTCTAAACGGACCGATGTAGCCCTTCTCCAAGAGACACACCTTGACTGGGCTGAATCCGACAAACCGCATCGGGACTTGGTAGGAACAGCGTTATTTAGTTGCAGCCCCTCCTCGCAGGACATAGGGGGTAGCGCCCCATGAAAATGTGTCGTTGCGATTTTGATACGAAAGAGTATACCTCTCACCGTCACCAAATCATGGGTTGACCCAGAGGGGCAATACGTGTTTGCCAAACTAAAACTAGGAGACTCTTCACTGTGTGTGGGCTGTGTCATCAGACGCCTAACACGACAATATATGGACCAACCCTCCCTCTCCACCCGTAGACGATTGGAGTGTGCCCGTATGGCCTTGAACGAGCTGTACACTTCCCAGGCTGAATATGCGCTGCAACGCTGGCAAGGACGACACTATGAACAGGTGGAGAAGGCAGGCCGTCTGCTAGCAGCACAACTCCGCCAGAGAATGGTGACCCTAGCTATACCGGCCATCAAGGCTTAAACGGGAGAGGCACTCACGCACCCACAGGAGATAGTCAAGGAATTTGCAACCTTTCACTGGCACCTCTACACCCCATAATCGCAGGCCACCCCCGTCCAGATCAAGGCCTTTCTCACCAACATTGCCTTACCCTCGCTCTCTGATGAGGGCTGCAACCTTCTGAAAGATTACCCGGCAGGAAATTATGCAGATCATCTCTGATCTCCCCTACCACAAATCGCCCGGAGAAGATGGATTCCCTGCAGGATTCTACAAATGGGCGGGGGAGGAGATGCTAGATGTCCTGCACGGATGCCTGAACGAGGCATGTCAGACGGACTCTCTGGGTGCGTTTTCCAACAGTGCCATGATTGCGGTCATACCGAAGCCAGGACGGGACCCCCTGCTCTGGAGTAGCTACCGACCTATATCCCTCCTGAACTGCGACATTAAGATACTGGCCAGTGCCCCAGCGAACCACCTGTGTAAAGTAATACTATCTTTAATACATCACACCCAAGTGGGTTTGTACCGGGCCGAACCTCCAGAAACCACCTTCGTACCCTCTGCCATACCCTTTGGGAGGCTAGGAATGTACCGGAGGCTGAACTAGCACTGTCCTTGGATGCCAAGAAGGCACTCAATCGCTTAGAATGGCCGTACCTGTTTGCGACATTGGCGAAATTCGGCCTGGGGGACCAGTTTATCTCCAAAGTTCGTCTGCTCTATGAACACCCTAGTGCGCGGGTTAACTGCGGGATTCCTATTGGACCCCTTTCCCATTTGCAGAGGGACCCGACAAGGATATCCCCTATCGCCCCTCTTGTTCCTAATGGCGTTGGAGCCGCTGGCGGCTGCCAATCATGACTCTCCCTCGATTTCGGGTCTCCCTCTGCCGGGTGGAAGCTCTAAAATCTACTTATATGCTGACAACGTCATTCTAACCTTAACCGACCTGGAGTGCTCCCTGCCCGCCCTGATGGAGGTCATTGACGGATTTGCACCCCTCTCTGGCTACCGGGTGAATTGGGACAAAAGCAAGGCCCTCCCCTTCTCACAGATGACGACGAAATCCACTCTACTGGGCTTCCCATTTCGAAGAACTCCGAAACGCCTAAAATATCTAGGAGTACTAGTTAACCGAGGTCTAGAGCGTATGGAGGCAGACAACCTAGACCCCCTCATTGCCCACATGAGGCTTGACTTCTAAAAATGGACCCATCTAGGCCTCTCCATGTGGGGCAAGATACAGGCGGTAAGAATGGTCACGGTACCGCGCTTCACCTATGTTTTGGGCCTCCTACCCTTCAAATACCTCTCTCCACACTGAGACTGGTTGATGTGGCAATTAGAGCTTTTGTGTGGGGCTCTGCACGCCCACAACTGGCATCAGGGAAAATTATTGTGCGCCAATCCCACAGGGGAATGGGGCTCCCCTTGGTGGAGCATTACGCTCTAGCCCTACATCTGTCCCCACTGGCTGCCTTTCTGCCTGGACCATCTGTGTCACCACAATGGGTATCTGTTGAGTACACGCTGCTTTCCCATAGTGGAGGCCTCAATGGGCTCTATTGCAGAAATCCCCCATCCCCTAGTGAAACTAACCTGATTTTGAAGGCAACACGTACGGTATGGCAGAGGGCCCACCGCCTGCTCGGGATACCCCCCTTCCTCCACGCCCAGGCCCCTATATGGAACAACGACAGCCTGTGGATAGGTAGAATGGCTCTTAACTGGCCACAGTGAAAAGGAGCAGGCATTATCCATTTGGCCCAGATCCTAGATGGCGACAAGCTCAAATCCTTAGCCAGGCTGCAGGAGGAATTCCACCTCCATCCACGACAGATACCTGCAGCTTTAACACTTTATGCAACAGCATGCTGACATTGCCCGATGGGGACTACAAACCTCGCCTGTGGTGACATATCTGAAGACGTGGGGGAAACACAAAGGCATAATGGCAGGCCTATATGAGGTCATCACATGTCACCTATTCTTGCAACCTCTCCTGGACAAACTACGCCTACAATGGCAATCCCGCCTACAGCGGACCTTTAACTCTGAGGATTGTATAGACATCCTGGACGCGCTGGACAGGTGCACGCGCGAAGCTCGCTTAAAATTCTGTCTCTTCAAGATAATCCACGACTGGGACTGGACCCTCGTGAAGTTGCGCAGGACTGGCCTTCTTCTGCATGCGAAATGCTTGCGCTGCACGGATATACACTGCGATCTGCTCCATATCCTAAGTGGTTGTCCGTTGGTCCAGCCTTTATGGGCTGCTTTGCAACTCAACCTGGCTGACTCCATATCGCTCCCAACCCCACTATCCTCCTCTCTTATCATACTGCACGACATGGACTCTCTACGGGCCCTGTCACGACCGCAACATACAGCACTAGCAACCGCAAAAATATAAATCCTCCGACACTGGAGATCGGTAACCCCCCCCCAACCCCAGAAGAATGGGTAGTAGCAATGACTCGCATAGCCGCACACAAGAGAATCATCTATAACCTCCAGGACCAGGCTGCCCTATTTACTCGGATATGGACCCCCTTCCTTGCGGAAGCTCCGCCACATCTGGCCTGCCGTAAGCTTCTCTCATCATGCGCCCCCACTCCCACCCCGCCCCTCCCCATGTGCCAGCTGCCTCTCTCTTTGGAACCCGCCTCAGCCTCAGTATCTTCCACCCCCCTCCCCTCCTCCCGCCTTCCCCCCCCTTCGCACACCTCTTTCGTATATCTGTGCTACCACCACGCATATCCTGCACCCCTCCCTGACACATCCCCCTCCTTCGCCCAGAGGGTGGAGTTAATTAGGGCTGACACTTTGGAGGCCCCGTCACCAGCCACATTGCTCCCTCCTTCTGCCCCCCCCACTATGCCCCCTTCTGTCTCTCCGACACCAGTCCCCCTCTTCTCTCTGTCTCTACCTCATCTATCCCCCCTTTTCTTCCTCCATCACTCCTCTTTCGGCAAGAAGGGCTGACTCACTTAACACCGCGAAGACCTTAGTGAGTATTTCTCCAGTGGCGACGCAGAGCTACAGCACTACTTCATTACCCATCAGTTTATCTCACGATGGTCTGGGAACAGTTCCTCCTGCACGCGTCCCCACCCTCTTATATCACTCGCAGTACCTGCTCCGTGACTTATCCGCCCTCCCCTCATCCAGGTCTAATACCAGCTTTCACCCCCCCCCCCTCTTTGGAGCGCCGCCTAACCGGTACAATCAAGCACGGATTTCCCAGCCGCCCTTTGCAGTTGTGGGTCTCTGTGAAACACAGCTGCAATACCGAATGATGCCTCCTGCCTCCACACTTCCCGTGGGTGTCTTGCAGACACCCCAAATACACTAACCCTCAGTGACGGGGGAAGCCACGCACAGGGGTCCTATAGTTGCAAGAGGCAAGGGCATCCCAGAACGCGGCTTAACATGGTACACTAGGTTATCTTTGGTAGTATGGTACCCCCCGGCCTGCGCCCCTACCCCTCCCTGCTGTTACCTGTCCACTATTATTCATCCTTCCAATCGCCATTGTTTTTGGTAACTGTTTGTGAATGCTGTTGAACATATTTAGTCCACCTGTTCCATATGGGATGCAATGTACGGGGATCATCATCCCTCGCCCATTAACACTGTATCAATCCGTGTTTTTACCATTAATTAAAAAAATTACAAAAAAAAAAAAAAAGACTTCACGCTACTGGGTCGGCTAGATGCCTGGGGGCTGCAGGAACAGGAAACCAGAGAGAAACTGCAAGGGGGTGGTTCTATACTTTAAAGAAAATCGGAGCTCAGTACCCTCAGCAAGCATGCTGTGGGACGCTTTTAAGGTGGTCCTACGAGGAAAGGTGCAGGCATTAATGGGGGTGGCAAGGAAAGAAACGTGGCTGCAGTGTCAGCTGAGAGAGAGGTGGTGGTGGTGGAGTTGGAGAGACTCGCCCTGGCCTCAGGGGATTCTGAGGACCGGGAAAAACTGAAACTGAGGAAGCAAGAGCTGCGGTCCCTGGTGAAAAGTCACACCAGGAAATATGAGACTGCAGTCCACCATCGACTGTACGAGGTTGTGGACAAAGCTGGCAAATTGCTAGCGTGGCTGGAAAGGAGGGATAGAGAGTGCACATGGGTACTAAAGGTGAAAAACGCAGGACATGTCCTGCAGACATCAGCTGCTGATATAGCGGAGACCTTTGCAGACTACTATTAAGATCTATACACCTGCAGGACAGCTATGTCCACGGAGGATTGTGCTGACCTCCTCCGGGACATACATCTGCAGGTGTTACAGGATGTCGACAGAGACGCACTGGAGGGAGATGTAATGGAAGAGGAGGTGACATGCGCCTTACGGGATCTTCAGTCAGGAAAGGCCCCGGCCCGAATGGGATCCCAGTCGAACTGTATAAAGAGATGGCTAATATAATTGCCAGCCCACTGGACAAGGGTTGCCTTCGAGCAGACCAAAGAGCAGTGACGATGGTAGTAATCTATAAGAAGGTTCCTATAGGCCCATTTCCTTATTAAATATGGAAGCAAATGTATTGGCAAAGGTACTGGCAAACAGACTGCCCCGGATCATCGTGAAACTGATACACCAGGACCAGGCTGGGTTCATGCCAGATTGGAGCACGCAGCTTATCCTCCAGCGCCTGTACAGAGTATTACATCTGACGGCCGATCCCTGGTCAGAACAGATGGCCTTGATGCCAAGATAGCTTTGGATTCACTAGAATGGAACTATATGTTAGCCGTCATGGTGAGACTGGGCTTCGAATCACGGTTTTGTGCATTGGCCAGATTATTATACACTTCTCCCATGGCAAGTGTGAGGGTCAACGGTGTGGTGTCTCAGGAGTTTAAGCTGAGGAGGGGCACCTGTCAGGGTTGTTCCCATCTCCCCTACTCTTTGCTCTGGCTCTGGAACCACTGGCGACCTGGATCCGCCAGGGTCTGCTGGCCAGGGGGATACAGATCCTGGATGGCTGGGATGAGCACGTATCCCTATGTTCCAATATGAGGATGGGTCGGCTGATGCAAATTTTTAAGATCTTCAGAGAACATTCTGGCTACATTATAATCTGGTCAAAATCGGTGGTGTTCCCTCTTTCTGGGAAGAGGCCCAGCCTCCTCTGGGATTGCAAAGCCGGGGTAGTGAGGAAGGGCTTCCGTTACCCGAGTATATACGTGACTAGAGACCCCCAGTACTTCCTGAAAAGAAACTTAGCTCCCCAATTAGAAAGACTCACAGGAGATGTAACACATTGTGCCGGCCTCCCATTGACCCTGATTGGCAGGGCAGGGCTCTATAAAATGATGAGTCTGCCATATGTGATGCAGAATACACCTTACTACATCCCGCGAGAATTTTCAGCACACTCGACACAGAGGTGCGTAGGCTGCTATGGGGTCAGAGCACGCCCAGGATTGCCCTGGCCGAATTGCAAAGGGGGGGTATACAACAGGGGACTAGCAATACCAGACATCCGGAAATACTACTGGGCATCCCACCTTATTGTGGCTAACCAGGGGCTATTCGCAGACCAACAGGACCCTGCGTACAGGCTGGACAGGTGCATGCTGGGGAGGGGTGGTCCCGAAGCCCTACTGCATCACACCGGATGTGAGCAAACTCTGCTGCACCACAGTAGGGTTGTGCTCCGGGCATGAAAAGAAGCAAACAAATATTTGGGGTGGGCTGGGAGGCTCACTGACCTCTTCCTGTTGTGGCATAGTGATGCCCTTGCTGACTTGAGAGGCCTTCAGGGCTTTCAGAAGTGGGCGATAATAGGCATAGAACGCCTGGGAGATGTGTGGAGGGGTCAGGCTTATGTCAGCTTTGAGACACTTAGAGAGGAATATAAGCTGGCAGACACTGAATATCACTGTACCTGCAGCTGGGGCATGCCCTGAGGAGACATCTCGGGGAGGGGGACCAACTACCGGATGCCTCACCATTGGAGGATAGGGTCCCATTGGAACCACTTCTCAGAAAAGGAATCTCAGTGATTTACAGAAAATTAATCAGCAATTCCCCAGATCGATTGAGTAAGTTGAGTGAGGCAAAGGAGGCAGACCTGGGACACCTAGAAGAAGATGAATAGGAAGAGGCCCTTGACAGCTCCAGGGACATAGCCATTAGGAGCAGATTCTACCTTGTCCAGCTAAAAATCCTGCATACAGCATATTATGCCTGCACATTGCTACACAAAATCTGCAGGGCTGAGAACCCACACTTTCTGAGGGGCTCCAATGAAGAAGGCACATTCATGCTTATACTCTGGGGTTGCCCCCGGATATGGGACTATTGGACTAGAATAATGAGTGAAATTTCCCGAACCATAGCGCTGGTCTTACCTTTGGACCCTGTGTGGCTAATCCTGAGAATATCAGGAGAGCACTCCTGGCCCAGATACATAGGAATCTGGTTAAGATTGGCTGCGGGGGAAGCTAAACAAAATATCGCAAGATCATGGGGGGGACACAGCCATCCCACAAATATCAGATTGGCAGCGTGACCTGGATTGGGACCAGAGAGCTAAGGAAGTGATATACAAAGCAGGAGCTGTCCTAGGAAATAGGAGAAGATGTGGGGACCCTGGGCAGCTGCTCGAGGGGGTGGACTGGAGGAGGACCTACAGGAGATCACAGAGGGAGGGGATTGATTGGGGGAAAAGAGTTTGGAAAGAGAGGCCAGGAAGTACGACAGCAATTGGATCTAATGCGGCAGAAAAATAAGCCACAGGCCTCCCTGTTTTCGCCATGTTTTTGGGTAAGGACAGATAATGCACACCTTTTCTCTTGTTACAAAATAGTTAACATTCTTTCTCGTAATTTATCATTCCTAGAGAAGGTGAGCTACAGAGTTTGTGACTGAACTCGCGGAAGGTACTCATGCATTCTTAATCGTATGCCACAGGATCGGAAACATTGCTATGACTAAGCCTCAGTAAGTGCTTTCCAATGTGGGAATTGTTTGGAATCCACTGTATAGAGTATAAAACCATTCAAAAAACATTCTCACCTCTTTGTATGCTTGAGGATTCATTCTCAGGATTTCAAAAACATGTTCTTCAGACACATTCTTGCCCCTTTTTCAAAATTGTGTTTCAAATAGATAACTCCTTTTATACAGTAATACATTTTTGTGCGAGAAACCTTCTGACCGTAGTCAGCAAGGTGGTTCGAGAGTGCAGTTGTATCCAGCTTGCAATCTTCCTGCTTTAGAGGCAAATATAAGGTCTTCCAAACTTTCTTTAGAATTTGACTAAAGATTGAGTGGCTTCCGTGTAGCTTGGTGGGATACAACACTACACAAGAACTTTATTGAGGAATCTGAACGTGAAAAGATATTAACTATCTGAGGAGTTTGAGAGTAAACTGCTTTGGATTTCACAGTAATTTTCACTGTCCTTGCACTTGTTTAATAATCTGATCTCTTTACCTGTGTAATCCTATACCTCCTTTTGTTATGTTATGTGTATTTGTAAAAGGCGCTATCACCCGCAAGGGTATGCTGGCGCTGAGTAGGTGTGTGTGCCTTGCACTATCTAAGGTAGGTTGATTAATTGAAAAGCCAGGTCTTCAGCTTCTTGCAGAATTCAAGAGAGGAGGAGGTTCTGATGTGGAGTGGGAGATCGTTACACGCTTTAGGAGCTCTTTCACTGTATAACTTATATCAGGAGGCTAATCATCTTTTATGAGAATTAGAAACACATTGAATTTTTATTCTTGTGATTTTATTTCAAATTCTTTATCCTGGGTTTGCATTACTGCATCGTCCAGTTTACAGTAAATCACACAACTTATTTTGCAGAGATCGCTAAATAAAAGGTTTACTGGACTCATATCACTAAATATAAATTTGTGATCATTCTCCATTAGGCCAATCTTTACAGGGACCTTTGCAGAGACTGATTTGTAATTTGTTTGTTATTTATTCGTGCAGATTGGACTTGTTTTCCTGAGAGGGGTATGTTTAGAACCTCCATGGGACAAACCATGGAGCGGATAGCACCTGTATCATTCAGAAATAATACTGGGTGGCTGTCCACCTTACCATATACATATGGGCCACCACCTCAAGGACTGCACCAAGCATGCAGTTCTCTTCCCTTCTAGGACACTGTCATTGAGAATTGATGATAGTTTCTGAAAACTGTGGAAAATCATTATTAATCAGTAAAGGGCTTTGTTTAAGAATAGGCATGCATGTTTTGCTTCATTACTGGAGTTACTGGCATATTCACATTGAGTTGCCTCTGACTTTCTATGTTCTGCACAGAAGTCAGTTAGACTGGGTCAACTGTCCCATTTGGCTGTATTTGGTTTGAATTCTGCTGCATCTGGCAAACAAAATAATTCTGACTTCACTCACGATTCTAGTGTTCCTTGCGCCTGTGGTAATGGGTACTCTTTTCAACACGTTAATCTCTGCATTTGTTCCATTCAAATTATTCACAAAACCTAAGAATAGTATCCATACTCCCATTATTGTGTATGCTTACTCCCTGGGTATTCAAATTTGTAACACAAAAGAACCAAGCCTGAATCCCTTCCCTGATTCTTTCTACTCCTCTGTGCTGTCATAGGTTTCTCTTTTAACTTCCTTTGCTTTGCATCAGAGTAATCACTGCAGTTCTTCACATACTTGAGTATTTCACCACTACTCTTAGCCTACCATCACATCAAATTCTGCTGTATATGAGAACTAAGCTCCGGATGCAAACCCATCACAAACACTGACACAGGATCTGCTAATGCCTTTTTTTGTTGGATTGTTTACTCCACTTTACTTTTTATAGATTTGCATATGTCTCTCATAATAAGCATGCAATTTGGCTCTTGCTTAGCCCTCATGATCGTCAACCAATTTACCTCTTTCTCTGGAACTTTTTGTTTCAAATGTACAATCACTTCCTTGTACTCTTCCATAACAACAGCCGATGGACTGTTATGGGGAAGCACTCTTGGAAGCTCTGCTGTTAGCTATGGTACAACCACTTTGCATTTAGCCCACAGGTCTTTAGGATTGGCAGTTTATATGGGGCAACCCTGTATTCCTGGGGCCTGGGCATTTAGGGCCACATGTACAAAAGTTTTGCGAGTCGCAAATTGGTCCCAGAGATATTTGCGACCTTGCAAAAAGCGAAATGGTATGTCCCAATGGCATTTCGGAGTCCCAAATAGTGATGCAACCCATTACCGAGTCGCAAAAATTGTGACTTGAAATTGCGAATCGCAAATTGCGAGTCGCAAACCGAATGTACAAGGCAACCACAAATTGCGACTAGTTGCAAAAAGCCCGTTTTGCACACCCAGATTAGCACTGATTCCAAACAGGTGGTAACCAGAACCAAAGTTGAAAAGCAGACCCAGAAGGCATCAGGGTTTCTCAAAATGGCTGCACTATACGTGATTGCATGGAGGAGGAGAGTCCAGGCTGCCCAGCAGAAGAGGAGGAGGCAGAGACAGGAAAGGATATACCAAACCAGGCAGACCCTATTTCAACAAACTGAGGACGAAATTTATGATAAATACAGACTGAGCAGCGCAGTTATTTTAGAGATTATTGAACTGCTGAAACCTCAGCTAGAACGCCAGACAATGCGTGGCTGCTCTATCCCCACACATGTGCAAGTGCTCTGCTCACTGCACCTCTTGGCCTCGGGTAGCTACCGGGGGTGATTGCTGATGCTGGTGGGGTGTAAGTGCCCTGTCACGATTCTTTAGACTGTTCTTAGATGCTATACTCGCACACATGTCCAGATACATATACCTTCCCAGGAATGAGGCGGAAATTAACAGCACCAAGTTGGACTTCTACAGAATTGCCAACTTCCCCCATGTAATACGGTGTGTGGACGGGACACTTATACCAATTTGCCCACCATCAAATCTGGAATATGTGTTCTGCAATAGGAAATGTACCCACTCACTAAACATCCAGGTGGTATGTGATGTCCCTAAGGCCATTACAGACATAGTGGCTAAATTTCCAGGGAGTACACATGATACATACATATTCAGGCACCGTAGGATACACCGACGCCTAGAACGTGGGGAGTTTGGCGAAGGATATTTATTAGGTACTGTGTAGTACACTCCGATGTCTTAAATACATGTCACTGCATAACCATGTGAAGCCATGCTCATATCTGCTCTTTTGTCACACAGGTGACAGTGCATATGCTCTGAGGCCATGGTTACTCACCCCATACCTAACACCTGACAATCTGAATGAGAGGCGCTACAACATAGGACATCGGCGAACGAGAACTGTCATTGAGAGGACCTTTGGCTTGTTGATGTCACGTTTCCGATGCCTGCACAAAAGTGGAGAGGCACTCCAGTATGCCCCAGAGACTGCATGCAAGATCGTGGCAACATGTGCCATCCTCCACAACATCGCCACCAGACGTGGGCTACATCTCACCCTTGACAACACAGATTCGGAGGATGAGGAGCAAGAGCTACCACACCGACAGCCTGTTGATGGTAGCATCGCATTGGAGGGCAGACAGAGACCGGACCACATTGCAACTCACTACTTTGGCAGGTATGTGGAAACCGTGACAACACTCACAAATGTAAGATACACATAGACAGGTTGTGCAGTACAAAAAATAATCCCTTTAATGTCAGGAGTGTAATAATGAACTGTTGACGTCTAAACAGCAAGAAAAGTAAAATGTAATGTCTGACACATTTACATCATGTGCCTCAGGCAAAATCACACCCTCCTGCGACTATGTCCACCATGGGCCGATCCTGGTTGGTCCCCTGATCCTTGGCGGGCACTGCTACTCCGCAGGATGCGTGCATCTGAGGCAGAAACGCTGCTCACGCTGGAGATGTCCTCACTATCCTGAGGGGTATTGCCAATGCCCTTGCTGCCTGGGTGGTCTCTATTAGGTCCACTGCATGACTGATGCGCCCTAGTTCCCTTGCTACATCACCGGCAAAATGCCCAAGTTCCACCTGTAGCTTTACGGTGCGCTTTGACAGGCAGGTAGTAGTGGTTGCAAGGCAGCCAATTGACTGACTCAGCCGGTCCAAACAGGTAGCAGTGTTGCGCTCTCTGCGCCTTGCATGGGCCCTATCTGCCACCATTTCCCTGACCAGGTCATTGATGGAGGTGGTGAGGTTTTCCATGTTGTTGTTCATAGTAGTGAATTGTGTGTCAACATTGGCAAAACCCTGTGAGAGGGTCTGTTGCTGTCTGTGCAGGTTCCTGTTTATTACCCGCCTATGTTTATTTTGCAGACGGTGACTGCTCAGTAAGGATGCCTCCAGTCCTAGAAATTGTTCACCTGTGACATCCTCCTCACCTGCTGACTGTGTTTGACGTTGCCGTCTCCGCCCAGACCCAGCTGACCTATGTGGCCGACTCACACTCATCTGTGGCCCCGGTGTTAGCTTGCCTGTCTCAGTGTCGATATCTGTCTCCTCCGTGGTCTCACGTGCATGGTGGACAAGTGGTGTGGTCATGTACGCCCCTGCTCTTACACTGGCTGCTGCGTCTGCTGTGATGGTGGCAGATTCTTCTCCCTGCACAGTAGGGTCATTGGTAGGTACTTGTGGGAGACCTGTGGGACACAGGGGATACACTGTCAGTGCCTCTCATATGTGTGGTGTATCATAATAAATACTCATCAAAAGTTGGACTACTGTACTACATTGCCCATAATGCATTGTTCTGTAGGTTGCAATATAGGCATGGAGCAAATCTGGAGGATGAATGCTTTTGTGTACTTTGGTTGTGTGCATGGTGTATTGAGTGGTGTAAATAAGTGATTTTTGCTACTTACTTATGGATGTTCCTGATGCAGAACTGTCCAGGTCTCCAATTCCTACCACAGCCTCCGGCTCCAGAGTGGTCTCCACCATGCTCTCAATGGCTGTAGGAGGTGGTACTGTGGATGGTCCTCCTCCAGTTCCATGCACCTCCCTCATCCGCTCTGCCACCCTTTCTTTGGTCCTGGACCTGAGGTCGTACCACCTTTTGCGGACCTCATCAATGGTGCAATGGCTGACTCCAATCGCATTGATTTTACTCAGGATGTCCTGCCAGATCTTCTTCTTTTGTGTGTCAGGGACACTCATTGATGCCTTGCAGAACAAGACATCATGGTGCAGGCAGCACTCCTCAGTCAGGATCTCCAGCTCCTTTTCTGAAAACTTTAGTTTCCTCTTCGCAGTGGGTGTCTCCTTGTCTTGAGCTGACATAGCTGTAGTTGCTCCTCTCAGCTGGGTGTGCCTCTGCTGTCTGTGCTGGGTAGCCTCCTCCCTGTTCCATGGGGGGTACTTCCGGATTCTGATGTCATCACTCAGAACCAGGAAGTGTGTTTTCTCCTATTTTATTCGCACCCATGCGCAATTTGCGAGGCAGTCGCAATTTGCGACTCCGGACCACACCCTTGTGCAATTTGCGATGCGACTCCGCACCGAATCGCAAAATGGTCTTGCGATGTCTACCTACATCCTGTTTTGCAAGTCGGAAATTGCGATTCGCAATGAGTCGCTATTTCCAACTCGCAATTCTTTACCTTCGTACATGTGGCCCTTAGTTATCTAGAACAAGAATGATTTCCTCAGAGAAAGCCTTAAGCCTATGCTTTTTGGTATCACAAATTTATCAACATACAGATGCGAAAATGTGATGGTACTTATTTGCTGCCTAATATTTACTACAAACAAAACTTTATCATAGGTTCTCCAAGGCGCAGAGTTCCTGCCTGCTAAATGTAGAAATAACCGCCAAGACGGCGGCATTTCCAAAGCATTGGCAGGAACCGCCGATCACCGTGGTTCTTGTCAGTGCCTTTTATAAGTTTGACACATGGCTCCATCAACTTGATGAAGCCATCTGTTAAAATGTTTTTTTAATATTTTCAAAAAGAATATCTCAAATCTGGATTCTCTTTTTGAAAATTAAAAAAGAATGCCTCCCCTCGCCACAGGAGTTTTCTCTTATTGAAAGAAAGGCATTTAGGGCCTGATTCAGAGTTTAGCGGATGTGATACTCCGTCACATGGGATATAATGGGGTTGTAATACTGCGGACAGGATTACATTTGTGATGGTGTAACCCCATTCACTAAACTCTAAATCAGGCCCTTAGTTTTTTCCTACCCCTGGTGTTAACGGACAGTAAAAAACAGCTATATGTCTGCCCATCTAAATTAAATGGACGGCCATATAGCCAATTCTCTGAAGACCATTGCGATGGAGTATCCTTACCACCAAGATATAATTTAGACTCTTAGCCTTTTCTTGATTTTGTATTATTCTGCATTTTAAAAGCCTTCATGACAAACTACTTCTACGCATTTCAGTGAGATTACTGCTGCATCTACTTTTTTACTAATTTCTGTATTGTACCTTTGAATTTTGTAAAAAAAACCTTTGTTTTTTTTCTAAATTTCTGATCTTGAACTCCCTTTTTTGAGTTAGTCCTTTCTTATTGACTGTATTTTGAAGTGCTGTTTTGAATCTTATGTCTGGGGCACATACCTCCTAAATGTTGAGGTTAAAACCATACCCCATTTCCTGCAATTTGGCGCACAACTGTTATGCAGATTTTCTAGGGGACTTTGTATCCACAGTTTTGGTTGCAGAGGATGATTAAAGAGATAAGATGTGGCATCTCTGTGAGATCACTTTTGTCCCTAGTCTGGATTTTATCTGTACTTCCTAAAATTCCTTAATTTGGATTATTTGTTGTGCTCCAGTGCTGTTCATAAACTACGAAATTTGAGTATCAATAGGGCAGGATGAATGTTGAGTGATTGAGAGTTTTTTATTTATTTTGCCAATGAATTATCATATTTGTAGTTTGAGAGTGATGATGATGTTTAGTCATTAACTGTCATACTGCATGTGAGACTTTTGTTTTTGGATTGCTGATTTGTAGTTCATGTTACAGGGTTACTGTAGGAGGCTGGCCTGGTTTGTAGTGGGTACAACAAACAGGTCCAGTTATCCCTTATTAGTGAAGTAGTAGTGTTCTAGCAGCTTAGGCTGATAGAGGTAGCTATAGCAGAGCAGCTTAGGCTGAACTAGGAGACATGCAAAGCTCATGCAATACCACTTATAGTTACACAGTACCAGGAGACCGGGACAAAGGAGGTGCAAAACGCGGTTGGTGCAGCACAACAAAGGAAGGTCCCACTCCGCCAGAGAACAACTCAGTGAGTTGAGCATCACAGGATGGAGTGCTGGGGACCTGGGCCAGGCTGTGCACCAAGGAATTTTGCAAATAATGCACAGAGGCCTCAGGAGGTGAAGAAGACGCAGTACACGGGTACTGTCGCTCTCAGGGAAGGCAAGGTCTTACTTCCTTCAAATTGCATCACCAGGACCTCAGGACAGTCTATGTCGATGGGGTCCAACCTCTGTGTCTTTAGGAGCACGCTAGTCTAAAGGTACTGGTCGTCGTCTTGGAAGGTGCCTGCTTGAGCAGGGGAGTGACTCCGTCACCCCACAGGAGATTTCTTCGGTCCTTCTGGTGCAGGGTGTAGACAAGGAGTCCCCAGAGCATGCACACCGTGGAAACTGTTGCAGTTGCTGGCTGGCGCTGAAGTTCCAGAGGAAAAGTATCCCTTGTGGATACTTTGTTGTGTTACAGCGGTTCCTGGAGCAGGCTGCGGTTGATCCGAGGTCAGAAGATGAAGTATTAGTTGCAGAGGATTCCTCCTGAAGGAAAATTGCAAGCAGAATCTGAAGAGAACCCGCAAGAGAGACCCTAAATAGCCCTGAGAGGGGGATTGGCTACCTTATCAGGTATGGACCTATCAGGGTCTCTGACGTCACCTGCTGGCACTGGCCACTCACTGCCCTCCAGAGTGCCCCCACACCTTGCAAAGCAAGATGGCTGAATTATTTGACACACTGGAGGAGTTCTGGGCACCACCCCTAGGGTGTTGATGGACAGCGGAGTGGTCACTCCCCTTTCCTTTGTCCTGTTTCGCGCCAGAGCAGGGGACAAGGGGTCCCTGATCCGGTGTAGACTGGCTTATGCAAGGAGGGTACCATCTGTGCCCTTCAAAGCATTTCCAGAGGCTGGAGGAGGCTACCCCTCCCCAGCCTGTAAGTGTGTGCAGAATCGCAAGAATACAGTAAAGTAAATTACCCCACCCCAGGGCCCAGAAAAGCAGGAGTAAAGTGCTGCAAGTTTCCTTAGGACACACTACACCTCGTGATATGAATTATTGCATTAACCAACGAAGTCTGCAAACAACAACTGCTGGACTCCTGAACCTGAAGACCTGCAAAAGAAGGGGACCAAGTCCAGAAGTCGAAAGAAGTTCAAGGAAGGACAGGAGCCCCTGCCAACCCAGAAGAAGGTGCAAAAGAAAAGTCCCCGGTTAGTTGAAGACTGCAGAAATGCACCGTAGGATAATGCCAGTGGGTTCCTGCGTGATGCAAAGGATGTCCCACGACGTGAAGATGGATGCAGACGTGATTTGGTGTTGGAAGTCACCAACAAGCCTTGGTTATGACAAAAGTGCGTTTTGTGTCAGAATGGCGCTGACTGGACCCAGGAGGGACCTGGGGGCCTCAACCCTGTGTGAGGAGGAAGAGGGGGCTCTCAGCACTTCAGACAGCCCTCAGGATGCCAGGCAGCACCCAAGGGAGTCCCAGGACATGGGGACAAAGAAGGTGCAAAACGCGGTTGGTGCAGCACAACAAAGGAAGGTCCCACGCCGCCGGAGAACAACTCAGCGAGTTAAGCGTCGCAGGATGGAGTGCTGGGGCCCTGGGCCAGGCTGTGCACAAAGGAGGCCTCAGGAGGTGAAGAAGACGCAGTACACAGGGGTACCGTCGCTCTCAGGGAAGGCAAAGTCTTACTTCCTCCAAATTGCATCAGCAGGACCTCAGGACAGTCTATGTCGATGGGGTCCAACCTCTGTGTCCTTAGGAGCACGCTCGTTGCTGTGAGAGGAGTCCAAAGCTACCGGTCGTTGCCTTGGAGGGTGCCTGTCTGAGCAGGGGAGTGACTCTGTCACCCCACCAGAGATTTATTCGGTCCTTCTGGTGCAGGGTGAAGACAGGGAGTACCCAGAGCGTGCCCATTGTGGAAAGTGTTGCAGTTGCTGGCTGGAGCTGAAGTTGCAGAGGAAAAATATCCCTTGTGGATACTTTGTTGCTGTTACAGCGGTTCCTGGAGCAGGCTGCGGTTGATCCGAGGTCAGAGTATGAAGTAGTAGTTGCAGAGGAATCCTGAAGGAAACTTACAAGCAGAATCTGAAGAGAACCCGCAAGAGAGACCCTAAATAGCCCTGAGAGGGGGATTGGCTACCTTATCAGGTATGGACCTATCAGGGTCTCTGACGTCACCTGCTGGCACTGGCCACTCACTGCCCTCCAGAGTGCCCCCACACCTTGCAAAGCAAGATGGCTGAATTATTTGACACACTGGAGGAGTTCTGGGCACCACCCCTAGGGTGTTGATGGACAGCGGAGTGGTCACTCCCCTTTCCTTTGTCCTGTTTCGCGCCAGAGCAGGGTCTCTGACGTCACATTGTGTCCCCGCACTCACAAAGTCCCGGGAAATAGCCCTGAACTATGTAGGGGAACATTTGCTAGTGCAAAGGTGCCCTCACACTTAGTAACTTTTCACTTAACCTTCAGCAAGTGAAGGTTAGACTTCTAGGTGACTTATAAGTTACTTAAGTGCAGTGAAAATGGCTGTGAAATAACGTTTGTGTTATTTCACGCAGGCTGCAATGGCAGGCCTGTGCAAGGTTTTGTCTAAGCTCCCTATGGTTGGCAAAATAAATGCTGGAACCCCAATGCCCTTGGTACCTAGGTACCATATACTAGGGACTTACAAGGGGGGTCCAGTGTGCCAATTGAAATTGGTAAATGAAGTCACTAGCCTATAGTGACGAATTTAAAAGCAGAGAGAGCATAAGCACTGAGCTTCTGATTAGCAGAGCCCCAGTGACACAGTCAAGCACTATACAGACACACACATTAGGCCATAAACTATGAGCACTGGGGTCCTGACCAGCAAGATCGCAGTGAGACAGGCAAAAACATACTGACATACAGGTAAAAATGGTGGTAACATGCCAAGGAAGATGGTACTTTCATACCATCACGTTCCGTGATTTTGATGTATTTGTTGTTATTTGTGAAGTGCGTTGAAGAAATTTTGTTTGTTATATGGTTGTGCAAGGTAATGTGATTCGTCAGAGTCCAAGATCTCGAAATATATTGTTGAACTTGTCTACAAAGTGGTGGTGTGTTTTGCGAGGCACCACATTTACACTGAAGGTTTGGATTTTTCTGAATGAATGCATTTTCCCTTTTAAGGTTGCATATGTCTAATCTGGGTTGGTGTTTATCATCTGTTTTGTACATGAGAGTAAATACACTGATCAAGAGTGGAGTGCTGGTGGTTGGGAATCTGCCATAGTGTGACTTTGTGAGCAAGTACCTCTGCATTACTGGTTCTGTTTCTATCAATTGTGGCATTCTTTTCATTGTTCTTTAGTTTCTTTTATTTAGGTTGAGCAGACAAGATTTGTATTTGTTGATGTGTGTGTACTGGGGAAAGGCATTGTGTTGAATTACATTCACGGAGTCGTACTGCAGTTGGCTGACTGACTCTGAGAGTCGTGTTGGTATTGGTGAAACATCGTCACTATTTGCACTGTCATTGGTTGGTTGGAGTTGTAAGTTGTGAAGTGACTAGTTTGATCTTTGCCATAGCTGCACTGGTATTGGTTGTTTGTTCATTTGACTATTTCTGTGAGGTTTGGATTATTCTAAATTTTAATAAAGGGTGCTGTATTTAAAAAGCATAAAGATCCCAGTGTTTCTGCTATGGAGGGTGAGAGGATTACTCCCAAAGGTTTTCCTGCATTTGGAATGATAATGGACGTCGTGCTTTATGCACGTGTGTGGTTAAAAGACTGCCATGAGTTGACGTTTAGTGACAAGGACATGCAATTTCCTTTAGCTAGTACCTTTAATACTAGCAAGATTGATTTTCTGAGGCATGCATTGTGTGAGCAGTGAGAGAAAGTCATAACCTAGACTTAGGCTTAAGCATTTTGAACCATTAAATTAATCGAATCAGGTGGCCATAGCCAAAAAGTGAGAAAGAAAATGAAGAAGCAGTTTCGAAATTCAGTGAGCCATTGTTTGGAATCCAATGTAGAGAGAAGTTTCAGTGCAAGGTATGATGGTATTCTCTGCGATAATTAATTAACCAGACAAAAGGAAAATTAGTGATTCTAAAAATTAAAGTTGAAAAAAATGACACAATTGATTCAGATAAAAAGATAATTTCCTAAATGACCTTTTTAATTTCTCATAAAAATGGTGGACAGATACAGAAACAGATGTTGCCAGTACCTGATTTGGGTGTAGGCATACCAGGAATGAGTAGAGGAGAAATAACGGCACTTGGTATTACAAGCACAAGTGCTCCTCATGAGAGTGCATTCTCAGTTTTGCCTGGTTCAAGTGGGATTACAAGTGCTGTGAATTCAGTAGTCTCTGTTATTGAAGCTGTAGCTACTACACTACCCGAAAAGTGAGAAACGAATGTTGCGAATTTCAAAATTTAATTTGGAAAACTTTTGCAAGGTACAATGGAAGCAAAGAGATTGCTCGTTTATAATTCAGATGGACTGAGATTTTATCAGAGAAACATGGAGGTGTGTGAATGAGGCTCATGATAAGCTTGAAGATTTAGCAGAAGAATTTGTCATTGATTAGCGCAATACCAGGAGCATCCTTGAAAACTACTAAAGGGAATTGCATGAAGCAGAAACAACATTTATCTCTAATGACTCTGCAGGCTCATATTAAAGACTTAGTGGACCTTATAAAAGACTGGAATGATTTGAGAAAATACAGAGACACATGGAAGAAGAAAGTTGGTTCTAAAACAAAATTGATATGGAAAATAATGTGAATGCAGTTGTGAGTGAATGTGAGACAGGAATGCTTTTGATAGACTTTCTTTTGTGAGACGTTCTTGGAGATAATTATGTCAATTTCCTTGGCCCAGAGCTGATCTATGTGCTTTTACAACAAATGATTGGAAATTGATAGAGGAGCCAGGCCAGTGGCACACTGAAATCAACAGATTAGTGACTGAATTCTCTGTTTGAGATTGTTTTCCAAAGCATTTGTGGACAGAAAGCAAACCCGCTGTTGCTTGATCATCAGAGGTACCGGCAAGAGTTTAGCCTTAAATTGCCCCAGCTGCTCTGAAAAAGTAGGTGTTGGAGAAAGATATAGCTTGGGCAAATTAATGGGAGCAACAAAAAATCCAAAAAGAGTCAGTGCATGCATATTACTTGAGGCTTATGGAAATCTGTAGTAAGTACAGCACAGTAGAAGAGCCAGAAAGAGATGGTGTTTGTGGATTGATATAAGCTTTCATTTTGGGTTCGCGTCCTGAATGTGAATTTGAGTTTTGGGGAGCAAGTGATGCAAGGATTTGGGGCAAAGAGCGAACACTAGCAGGAACTGCATGTTGCATTCTGCCTGGCAGGCATACTTCTAAGTGTGGCTTTTAGGCGAGACCTGTAATTAATTTCCTCTGTAATTGTGTGTTTCGTTGTGTAGTAGCTACAATCTTTTCTGGTTCAACTTTCATTAAGTAGATTTATTACAACCCTTGTTGCTTTCCCTTAGGTAACAATGTCATGTAGGCTTTCATTATTCTAATGAGACTACTGGATTTTGAGTGGCAGAATTGCCTGCGGTGTGGGAGACTGAGTCTGACCCACTACAGGTGACACCTGTCGCTCCAATCCGGGTTTTGCTCCGGCTAACTAGCAGTGCCTCATCACTACCCAGGGGCAGGGATGATTGGGCAGCCGAGCGCATGACATAATTGATTTCTCAGGGAAATCGTGGTCACTCGGGTCTCATCCATTTCTCTGTTACATTAGTCTCACATACACAATGACAAACAGAGGCAGTATAGGTTTCATTAATGCTTTAATAAAGTGACTGCATCTTAGATAGCAAAACATGGACTGCAATAACCAGGACGATACAGCATGACAAGATTAAAATTGTGACAAGGAGAGTAAAGCATAGAAATAACACTACCATATTGTCACTAGATTCAATGGACTAATTACTACCTAAGCTACAATAGAGCACAGCATGTTAAGCTCTAATTCTGCCCTTCAGGTTCCCCTAAAAAGACATCATCCCCCATACCTGAGCAAAGGCCTGAAGTCTGCATAAGCAGCTGTAGCGAAGCATTCATCAATCAGCATACAGTCGTGGTTCTCTGGCTGGAATCTCCCTCTAACGTGTAAGGGACAGGAAAGTGTTTTTATAATAAAACAGCTGATGTTCTGAGAAAATGTTCCTACGTAAGGATGTGTTTTTCTATGAATGTCAGAGACAAAACTTATACCACCTTCACCGGCAACCTATCTCACTGGAGCCTTGGAAGAAGCACAGAGCGAGCAAGAATGTCTTGTTTGAGAACCGAGTGCTGGCCTAGGCAAAAACAGTTAGATAGATAGAAATTAAATAAGACCGTAATAGTGGCTATTGTAACAATAATAAAGCAAAGCCGAATAAAATATATCTAGGTTAAAGTGCACAGCGGCAGGCCTAGTATGTTAAAATAACATGCATGGAGCTATAACTAAAATGGCTACACAACACCCTCCCCTTGTCAGTTGAAGGTGGCTGAAAGCCTAAGTATATATAAAAGCTACTTAAACTCAACCTAAGATATATATGTAAGAAATGTCAACAATGACAAGTTAAAGGGACACATGAGCATATATAAAAAGGACAATTTAAACGTTAACATGTGGCATAAAATGGACCGAATTTCAAGAGTCAGAGTTTTTTTTTGTATTTCCAATCAATTCCGGGACCATGGAGGACAGGGACTCTTCCACTTTGGCAGGTGTTGGAAAGGCATCGCCGAGAAGGACCAAGAAGCAGTTGTGTTCCATAGCCTGAGCCCCAGCCAAGGCGGCATTCCATGGTGTGCCCAATAATGAGTTAAGAGCCACATCCTCCAGGAAGGGCAACTCCTAAGTAGCTTCCCGAAACAAACGCACCCTCAACACGCATGACTGGTAATGAGCCCTCAGCGAGAACATCAACAGATCGGGGTCCAATGAAAGCAAGCGCTGCGTAGAAAGACAAACTTCCAGTGCATGTTCGAAAGAGCACCAGAGGCACCGAAACACGGGCTACACACAATGCAAGACCGGTCTAAATGACAGGGACCAGTCACACTCCAATTGCTCCAGTGTGTTGCTTCAAAATATTGCATCATGCGTTCACAACACACCTGCACTTGTGGGAGCGCTTTCATTCCTCCTTGTTGCGGCAGGACAGCCATTGCGCATAAAAAATAACAACAGCAAAACGCCAACTATTATAGCCAAAGTTATTGGAAATCCTCTGAATATACTGGAGAATATTGAGTGGATGGCTGATGGTATTAAACCAAATATGGAGCAGAAGGTGTGAATGAAACCAGAACCAACAGCCTTAAAGAAATGTGCAATTCCAGTAGTACCGGACGCTTTAAATATTTGTCCCACGTGTTCACCAAAGTGTCTCGGAAAGTTGGTACTTAAAAGGGACTGTATCTTTGCTGGCGATCTTGCCACCTGAAGTGCGTAGGTCTCACATGCAGATGTGAGAGCCACATGTTTTTGAAACAATAAAACCTTGAGTCTGTTCAGCTTGTCAAAATTCACATTAGAAGTAGCAGTATGAGGCCAAATGTCAGCTACCTCTTTTATTCTAGTGGGAGGAAAAAGTACGTTCCCGCAGCATGTAACAGTCTTAAAGACCGAAACATAAACTATTCCGGCTCGCATCCCACAACAGTCTTCACCATTGAGGAGGATGTAGCTGCCGTTTGAAAGCACCTAGAACGTCGGTCTAATCAAAGGGACTGGAACTCCCTTCAGATAACAAGCCAAGTTAGCTGCAGATGCGTTACACGCCCCATGCAAGGACAGCTATTTACAAACCATCAAATGGCTGACAGAAGTCTCGCATTCACTGCCGCTAAGAAAGACTTCTTTCATGCCACTGAGACATTTGTACGAGAACGGTAGCTCCCACACCTCATGGATGTAACTATCTCCCAGCCTTTCATATCTGCCCACCGGAATGTGTTTTAAACAGGAAGAAGTGTGGCATATGGCAGATTAATGACCCCATGTATTAACCACTCAGCAGATGGTTATTTCAGCCTTAGTAAAAGACAACTTTTCTAACTTTTCGATGTTTAGCATGACATAAGTCGCTTCTTTCTTAGCCATTAGTTGTTGTTGTTGCTTTAAATTAAATGAGGAAAATATTTCCCTTGCGCTGACATGTTGCCAGGGAACGCCACCTGCCTTCAGTGTTTCAAGTGTCCAACCCAGCTGCATAATGGACCTTAGTTGTCTCTGTCTGTGGTGTAATGAAGACATATCTGTTTGTATAATGTCTATATCAGAAGAGATGATATTATTTAGGGTGTATATCCGGTCGGGCAGGGTGGTAATCCCATTATCTACAACAGCTAGTGCCTTCTGTAAATTTTCCTGGCCTATTTGCCTTTACCGGGCAGCAGCTTCTTGTTGTGAAAGCTTCCAGATTTCATTATATACTTCATATATAATGAGCACTTTCTGTGTTGTTTTCTGAGGCCTAACAGGAAGTCCTGTAAGTCACTGTTATTAGACAGGAGACTGAGGTGTTCCCTAACCGCATCCAGTGAGGAACTCTTCAACCATTGCTGCCATAGTTTCCCTACACTGTATGTTGTTACTATACCTGCATGTTCGGACGATATATAGCAAGAGTCCGGCCTACTAGTTCTAAAAACCCCTGAGGAATTTATAAAACGTTTACGACACCCACTGGTATCTATTGGCCACAATAACCAGCCGCCAGGACGTGACAGTGAAACATTAAACATATCATTCTGGACCCATTCATCAAGCTGATCTTTAGTTGCATTTATATAATTTTGCCATTTATAAAATTTTGCAGGTGTAGGAATACTGGGCTTGTTCAATTCCTTATTCTTTGCTAAGCCTAAACGACTTGTTTGTTGTACAGTTTCATTTAAAAACATATTTTGAACAGGTATTAGGCATGCTCTAAATAAAGCTTCCTTCCCTCGTATTTGCCAATGTCTAGGTCCCCACACAGTTTTTAAGTCAATCGACTTCAGCCAATACTCATAGCCCTCTATAGTCAACCGGGAAACAAAGGAATCTGAATAAATACATTTCGTATTTGTTAATAATATGCGTACATTTTGTGTGTTGGTGGCAATTTAAAATAATACAACTGAGCATTTTTTAACATCGCGCCCAGAAAAATATGTAAACTTTTCAGAATAAGTTTTGGAACTCCCTTGTGGTGGAGTCGGGCAATGGGAACATTGCGTATGATTAAAAACAGTCTTTGGGGTACTTTCTCTGTGGAAGAAATGGTGTCCATAATAATTATAGCAAAACATATCACCATAATTCTCTTTAGATTGGTATACATCTTTGTTTTCAAATACAGTATAATACTGTAATTCAGTTATCATAAAGTCAACTGTTTTCACATCTCAATCATCAGGCTATTTTTTTTTTTTTTAAGTTGAATTTGTAGCCAAATTCAGCAAATCCCACAACAATGCGGGCTACCCGTCTTAAATGTTGTAGCAATTCATCATCCGTGAGATAGATATCATCTACATAGGACAATGCATCAGGGTCAATGTCGAGCAGAATTGCAGTCACATGAGCTGCGAACAGTCCTGGACTGTTCTTGTACCCCTGGAGTAAATATAATGGGAAGAGCCAGATGTTGGTTTCCTAAAAGTGGCAAGGATCCTTGATGAAATGGATAGGAATTGCAGCTGCTGTGTGGTGCTATAGAAAAAGCCCTGTCATTTATCATTTGATGAATCTGTCGCAAAAATGGATTGAATGATCGTTGGTTTCATACATGTGAATACCATTTAAATTGTGCAGCTAGAAAAGGAGGGGAACCTGCGAAGATCTTATATATGACTAAGGGCCCGATGTATCAAACCATTTTGCATTCGCAAGTGGTGCAAATCGCAAAATTTGTCTGTTTGCGAATGCAAAAACGTGTCTGCGATGCATGAAAGGCATTCGCAGACCAAAAATAAGGAATTGCAAAAATTGTGATTTTTTTTTGTGTTGCAACATGGTTTTGCGTGTCGCATTTTGCGTCTCAAAATTTGCAACATGAAATACCGAATCGCTATTAGCGATTCAGTATTTCAAGCCGGAAATTGCGAGATGCAAAATGCGAGACGCAAAACCATGTCGCAGTTCGATGCATCAAAAATTTGCAAATTGCGAATTTTCTCACAATGGCCTTTTGCACATACAAATTACCACTAGGTGAAACCAGGTGGTAACCAGGTGCAACCTATATAAAGAGGCCCAGAATGCCTCACTCTTTTCCACAATGGCTGCACAATAAGGATCTTGGCAGGTTTGAGGAGCGGGAGGAGGAGACAGGAGTGCATTTTCAGGGTGCGCATAACCCTTTTTGACCAGACTGAGGAGGAGATATTTGAGAAGTACAGGTTGAACTCAGCTATGATACTTGACCTGATAGCAGAGCTACAACCCATACTGCAGCGCACAACACATAGGACTAATAGCATACCCACCCATGTGCAGGTATTATGCTCCCTCAACCTACTTGCCTCAAGGAGCTATCAAGGGGTCATAGCAGCAGCTGGAGGAGTATCACAGAGTGCCCTCTCTAGATTTTTCAATGCAATTATCAACGCCATGCTGAGTAGGATACACCAGTACATCAGATTCCCCCACACCCCACAAGAAATACAGCAGACAAAAAATTATTTCTACGAGATAGCACAGTTCCCCCACATCCTAGGCGCCATAGATGGGACACATGTTGCAATATGTCCACCATCGGCCACAGAGTATGTGTACCGCAACCGTAAATACCAACATTCAATGAATATACAGGTGGTATGCAATGCCTCCTACATCATAACTGATCTTGTGGCCAGGAACCCAGGGAGCACACATGATTCATACATCTTTCGTCACAGCGATATTCACACAAGACTGCTAGCTGGGGAGGTTGGTGAAGGATATCTACTAGGTATTGTCCCTCTGTACACTGGTGCTTTGATGGCGTTGTGACGTCAGATGGCTCACTTACTCATTATACCCTCTGTTCGTTCCTGGAGACAGTGCCTACGCAGTGCGCACCTACATGATGACGCACTACCTCAATCTTACAACACCAGCAGAACGGAGATACAATTCAGCACACAGGGCAACCCGCAATGTGGTGGAGCGCACCTTTGGGCTGCTGAAGAGTCGCTTCTGGTGCATCCACAAAAGTTAAGGGGCACTACAGTGCAGCCAGAACACGACCTGTAGAATAGTGGCCACATGTGCAATCCTGCACAATATAGCTACCACCAGGGGCATACCTGTGGAAATATCTGATTCAGACTCAGATGAGGATGAGGATCCCATATCCCCCCTACAGCCAGCAGACAGGACCGGTGCAGCAGAGGGGAGGCAATGGCGTGCAGACATCACGCACAACCAGTTCAGATGTAAGTAATAACAACACAACTTCACTGACATGTGTGCTGGTAGTTAGAACCTTTATGACCTTAACGTCAGGTAACATAAGTGTCACTAGCAAAAAAAAAAAACACGTGTCATAAAATAAGCAGTTAACAGTATCTCACTATTTATTCATAGTTTACCGTATAACTAAAGAAGCAGACAGTCCCCTGTGGCCATTACAGTCACTTTCTACGGCCACACAAGCCACTCAAGTGCGCAGTGGCCTCACCGGCACCTCTGGTATCTGCCTCAGTGGCAGTGCTGTGCCTTGCACTGCGACGCCTAGGATCAGTGACGGGCACTGCTACGCTGCTGAGGCTAGATGAGTCCTCAGATCCCCCCTAGTCCAAGTTCACTGGGTGTAGCAGAGCGGTTACCCAGCATAGTATCCAGCACATTAGTTATCAGGACCAGTCCCTGTGCTACATCCCTACTGCTGTACGCTGCCTCCACCTGTGCGGCCACAGCACACCGCGATATGAGGGCCGTTAATGTTGCAAGGCGATTGACCGATCGACAGAATCTACCAAACATAGATCGCCTCTCCTGCATGCGGTGGCTGACTCTCTCGTGCCTTAGCTCTGTGCAGAGTTCCCTTACTACAATTGTCAGCTCCCTGGTGTTCTTGGAAGCTGTGATCTGTCCCTCATGCAGTTTAGAAATGTTAGAATTAAGACACTCCAACTGCTGATGCAGCCCCCCCATGTTGGCATTGTGTGCCTGCATCTGCCTATGCATTGCCGTTATCTTCCTGTTTTGCAGGCGCTGCAGTTTCAGCATAGCAGATTCCAGACCACCGAAGACTGATGGGCCCTCTCCTGCTTCCATGTGCTGTGTGCCTGCATACTGAGGCCTCCTGCAGGGTGTTGAGTTATGCTGGGGCTGGGACTCCTGCATTACAGTGGATTTGCCGTCTGGGGCAGACGTGTGGCCGTCATCCCGCATGTCGTCTGAGTCCTGGCTTAATTCGAGGAGCGGTATAGCCCTTGCCCTGCGTCTGATAGGCGCATTATTCAGTGACTCACTGGTGTTGGAGTCTGATGGAGGGTGGGTTTCAGCATTCCCCACAACGGCACATGCTGATGCTGCTGGGCCTGGGCCATCTGCAACGACAATGTGCAGCATGTCATTTATGTATGTATCACCAAAGGTTACACAATAGTAATAAATGTACAGTTACATCATATCACTATGTAGTGGGTGTTGTGTTCTTCTGGGTGTCGCTCTGCTTAATTACATTCTATGTGCTACGTTCAGCTCTGGATTGTGGACTACCACTCCCATAAGGCACTGTTGTGCCGCTTCTAAAACATGGAATGGACTACTTATCACAATGCTTTGCACTACTTGCTAATTCCTAAGGGGCATTTGTACATACACATATGGGGTTACATTTTGATATTGCACTTTCCTTTACTGGTGCTTGGTGTGCCGGATGTGTCTGTCAGTGACCCCACTGACAGCTTCTGGGAGGAGAGTTGACTCAACCAGGTCTTCCATCGGGGTGGAGGGTGTCTCAGTGGATGGTCCGCCTCCTGTGCTCCTTGCCTCCTGTAGTCTTCTTGCCACCCTCTCCTTGGCACGGGAACGCAGGTTGTACCACCTCTTTTTGATCTCCTCCACTGAGCGCTGCGCAATCCCGACAGCGCAGATTTTTGTTTGTATGTCCGCCCAGAGTTTGCGCTTCTCACTCTCAGGGACCTGGAGTGAGCTCTTCCCGAACAGCCGGTCATGGCTCCTCACCACCTCCTCAGTGAGCACCTCCAGTTCCGGCTCTCTGAACTTGAGTTTTCTTTTCCTCTCTCCCTTCTCCTTTCCATGTGCAGAGGTGTCCATGGTGATGTGCAGTCCTGCTTTGTTCACAGACTTGCTCCCTGTGGCTGGGCTGTGTCTCTCTCACTGCTCCTTTGGGTGTGGCACCTGCAAACTGCCTGGGATGACTCACTTCCTGCTTGTGATGTCATCAGGCTCTGCCAGGTGTGCGTTCTCGCAATTTGCGATTTTCAACTACTGAATCGTAAAATTTTTGCGATTCAGTATTTGGGCCTCGCAAACCGCAAATAGCGATTTTTAAGAAATCGCTAAATCCGAATCGCAAATATGTTACATAGCATATTGCGACTCAGAAATATCGATTTCTTAAAAATCGCTATTTGCGATTTGCAGAGGCCTTTGTTCATACATCTGGCCCTATGTGAATAAGTAACCAGTGAACTTGAGTGGTTGAATTGTTTCCACTCGTCTGTCAGTCAGTCGAATAACTTTATTCGGCAATTGCCATAAAAGTGCATACCAAAACACATATTAGGAATCTATAAATAGTATGAAACACAATTAAAAACTATAAAACAGTTTCTAAAAACATAATGTAAGCATCCAATCTAAAACCCCTTGACATGTAGCAGAAAAATATACTAAAACATGATTAAAAATCACAAAAACACAAAATTTACAGATGTTATCTCAAAATAGTAAACTTTCACAAACATATAGAGATTAAAATAGAGTAGACCTTTTCCTAATACTTAACGAAGCTGTAACAAAATCTTGTATGTGATGACAAGTTTGGATATTTGGCAGTCTCTGGAAATATATTAGAGCTTCCTTATAGTGGATAGGTCTAAGATGACATAAAATGGGTAAAATAAAAGCCTTTCTGGAGCAGCATATAGAGGGCAAAAAAGAAGAAAATGTGAGGTACTCTGCTTTGATTTAGAATCACAGGGGCAGGGTGGTAGATCCTTTTTCCAAAAACATGGTTCGGGAAAGGCTACCTTAAAATGAATCAGATTAAATCTAAAAAGTGTTAAAAGAGAGGTTATTCTAGAACTTGAAAACCAGATCAAATAGGGTTCAAGACATGGAACAGTCACAATCCGGATGTAGGGATCGAAATATTTCAGTTTCAGGGAGCTATAAAATCTCAGCTCTGATACGTGCTCAAAATAAGTTAACTTCAAAACAGACCTAGAATTTGTAGTTAACAAATGGGGTTTGTCAAACATGTACCTAAGTCCTAGCTTGTCAAAGGAGTTTCGCAGAAACACAAGCCAGGGAATCCTATTTGAGTTGTCCAATTGTAGGCAATCAGAAATGCAGTATTGAACAAGTTTTGCCGTAGGGTTCAGCCAGCATCTAATCCAGAGCAGTAGAGGAGCAATGGAGACCCTGTCCTCCAAAAAACGTTGGCCGATTTCTTCATGGCTGATGATGTTTGCTATTCATTTTGGAACCATCAGTAGTCTATGCAGGAATTTATTTTCGGCACTTTGGAGAGAGGGTGTTTTGTTATAGCCCCAAACTCTTGCCCCGTATAGGACTGCTGCAACACACTTGGAGTTATAAAGTGTTTTCATCTGTGCAGGGGGTCTGTGACCTAATTTACTAGTAAAGCGAAAAATCGCTTCGTTATTCCTTGTCAACTGTTGGAGCTTGAAATTAATGTGTGTCTTCCAGTACAGAGAGGAACTCATATACATACCTAAATAACAAAAATTATTCACCTTGTTTAAAATATGTCCTCCCATAATAAATTGTTTAGACTTTGTATTACGTGGGCCGCATGTCATAACAAAAGTCTTGGGGTAGTTTACTTTCAGATCAAGGTTCAACATAAAATTGTAAAATAGGTCCAAAAGTCCCTGTAAACCATTTGCAGTACGAGCAATTAAAACTGCATCATCAGCATATAATAAAACTGGGAGCAGTCTCTGGCCCATCTTTGGTACATCCTTTCCATGTTTTACCAGCGAATCGTAGAGCCCATTTATATATATCAAGAAAAGAAAGGGCGCTAAGATACATCCCTTTCTTACGCCCCTTGTTGACGGAATGGGAGAAGTTCTCTGGCCATATAAACCAGTCTGAACTGAAACCGTTAAATCTGTGTGTAGCTGTATAATAAGCTCCAAAAGGGACGTATCACAGCCTAAAGCTCCCAAAATTTGCCATAGCTTCGACCTATTAACCATGTCAAAAGCACTAGTTAGATCGATAAATGCCATATGAATGGACTCTTTTTTTGACTATCACGTATTTACTAAGTATCAGATGCAGATTTAAAACTTGCTCAACTGTGCCTACACCAGGTCTAAAACCAAATTGAATTGGGGATAAAATCTGCTCCTTGGTCACCCAATCTTCTAACCGGGATAAGATCACACTTCCTAAAATCTTTGCTGTTGAATCAATAAGAGAAATTGGTCTATAACAGGAAGGATCTTGTCTGTTTCCTTTTTTGAAGATGGGAACAATAATAGCTGATTTCCATGAAATGGGTACATTGCTATTTACAGCACTATTCAACACATTTGTAACTAGCGGACCTCAAAGGTCAATTTCAGATTTAAAAAGATCAGTGGGGACCATGTCAGTGCAAGGAGCCTTTCCCTGCCTTAGTCAATTAATGGCACTTAAGACCTCATAGAGATCAAAGGTAATATCTAAGGCCTTAATATTAGGGTCTGAAATAGAATATGCAGTAGGATTATCTTCTGTGTACAGGTTCTCATCCTTTCCTGGACAAAAAACTTTCCTAAAATGAGTTACCCAAACGTCATCTGCAATAAGACAGTCATCGGCCTTAGTATTATTATCTGAAAAGTAAGAGTGATTTATCGCCTTCTAGAATTTAGAAGTGTCCTTCAGCTCAGAGGCAGCCAAAAATTCATCCCAGGCCTTAGACCTAATTTCTGATTTCCTTTTTTCAAGAGCCGCCTTGTAATTGGCTCTAGCTACTTTAACTAGTTGGGGGGAAAGGGGAACTGCTTTAAGAGCATCTTTAAGTTTTTTATGGGCAGAAGAGCACACAGAATCAAACCATCTGTGGGCCACTGGCCCCTTCAAGGGCCTGTCCACCACCAAAGCTCGCGAGATATCAGTACTTAAAGATTCAAATTCATGAACTATACATTCAGGATCTAACTGCTGAGACAAACACATATGAAAAGAGACAGACCTACTTCTTACAATTTCGTGGTTAAAAATTTTAGGATTTATTTTGTCACATTTTAAGCGTAAACCACAGTTTGGATTATAAACAGTAGTAGCTCTCAGGCTTTTATTCTTAGGAACCTGGTTAATTTTTAGATCCAAATTAATGCTGAGGGGATTATGGCCACTGGCACAGTGAGGCGTGATCTTAAATTCTTGAATTAAATGATAATCAGAGGAGCAAATTAGTATGTAATCAATAATGCTCCCCTTCAAATTCCCTGTGAAGGTTGGTATATTACGGGCGTCAGCAGGCAATTTCTCTGTAACGTGTACCAAATCAAACTTACATATAAAAAGGTTTAAGGCATCTCCTTCAGTAGTGTGAATGAAATGGATTGATGACTCTCTACCCTCAGCAGGGAAGGCACACAGTTCCATGAGTTCCTTGCTACACAGAGGAGTGTTGAAATCGCCCACCCATAGGGTAATTAGGTCACTATTCAGCAAAACATTTGATTAATCTATGAAGTCTGCTACCTCCTCCAAGTGTCCCCTAAGGAGGCCCCGGGGGATATTATTATAAAATTTTTAAATCAAGATATCTTTTTGTCCGCTAATAGAAACTAAAACAACCATGAAATGAGGGGAAGACCAGATTAAGGACACGTTTAACAGAGGGAGATGTAAAGATACAAGAACTAAAAGGCCGCCACGTGCTTCCCCCATTGGGGAGGTTATAGCCGGCTGACACAGAGAAGTAAATCCGTTCAGAAGGAACGTATCCTTAGACCAGGTCTCCTGTAAACAAATTATGTCCTAAGAAGAAATAAAGTTCCTCCAATCCGAGTTGTCAGTTTTAGACCAGAGCCCTGCTACATTCCAACTAAGCTGAGTTAGTGGTCTAAACCCAGGACATGATCTTAAAACGCTAGTATTTATAGACTCGTCTGTCTGTTAGTCTGGATGCCACATAATGAATGAGCTAAAGGCGGGTTAAGGCAGTTTTGCTTTGTGTCTGAGTAGACATTACTTTTTGCAATCTATTCTCAATTTGGTAATAGCATTAACAATTGCAATAAGGTATTTCGACTCAAGAAGTGGTGCGATGCTGTGCAGAGTCTTCAGTTGGACAAAGCAGGAACTTGCGATTATAGTTACTCATGGCACTAAGGAAATGTTCAGCCACAAAAGTACCTATGTTTCAAACTGTTCTAGAAAGTGTTGGACAAATGCCCTTGGAGAAAGACGTTTCAGTATTGCCCCAGACAGTAGTACTTTGTGTGATTTAATTTCAGAAAGTGTATTGCCATCCACCACTAAACAGAGGGACTTGGTGACTTCAATAAACTATGAAGTTCTTCAATCCACCGCACTTCAATTGGCAAAATAAGAAACAATGGGTTTTGGATGAACACTTTAGTACCCGTGTTGCAGGCTCCTTTTGTGGTTTAATTTGTCTCCTTGGTAACCTCCTATAAGGGAGGATCAGAGCATGAAGGCCCTGACTACCAGTGTTTACAGAAGCACCGCAGGCACACACTTGCCAATTCTGAACAGGGGATGCATAACTGCCTTTGACATTATCTGATTCTTTCCCTAAAATACACACTTGTGAGGGCTGAAGTGTAAGTTGTCACTTTACAAGTATATTCTGAGTTCCACTGATCAATTTTGCTATTCTGATATGTTGCTCAAATACGTAGGTTGGATTCGGTTTTGTGTGGTGTGGCTGCCATTTCAATCCTCTGTAGATTTCTCTTTATGTTTATAATGAAGGCTCTCAGTTTTTTGTTTTTCCCTTTTTTTTACTGATAAATACAAAGCGAAAACCAATCAATTTCCCTATCTGTATTTATTTTTATTTAGGGATACAAACGGAAAGACGATCCCTTTAAAATGATTCTTAGCACTGACAGCTAAGATACCAGTTACAGTTTATTTTTTCCACAAAGCCCAAAATAAATAAATACGACTAAATGCAGATAAACTAGGCACAAAATGAAATAAGGATAAGTAGAAAAACCCATAAATCCGGGAGCCTTATTTATAATCCTCTGGTGCTTGTTTAATGTCCTTTTCCATCTATATGCAGTAATGATTTGCTTCACAACGTTCACGCCAAATATATTGTATTGTATTCTAGTTTTTCTCTAACTAAATCTTTCATGATGTGCTTTTTGGCACCAGGAAGCCATTATAATGCTTTCTTGTCCTATTATGTTTTACTAATTTGCAGCCGGGCTTATGGTAGGTGTTTATTGGGCTGTGTGTGCAGAAAGTGAGCCAAGGCAAGCGGAAGCAGATGTGCGAGCTGCTTCAATAGCTGACGTCATCATTTGAGAGTAAGACTGGTTAGCGCTGGTGGCTGCAGATATCGGAGGGTCAACACTGCTGGTGGAAGTAGTAGTAATGCTTTTGTTACATGCTAAGCAACAACTGCAACCCTTCTGTAAATGGAAGCATGTTAACACCCAAGCCTAGTTGCTAACACATCCTACCTCTTATACAATAGCATGAAAACATCTTATAGAAGAGGTATCCAAAAACTTCACTCACATCTTCTTTATATAAGTATTTGCAAGTTGGGTCTTCCATGATAGATTCCTCTTGTCTGAAGATGAAGTGGGAGAGAGGCCTTTTATGATTTTGACACCAGTGTCTCTAACATGAGTACGTATAAATCAACCACACCATGCTTTCTGCCAAGAATAGCTGCATCTCGGACTCTATCTTTGTGAGGCTGGAACCCAGAAAATCCACCCTCAAAGTCAGATAATTCACCTGATGAGGAGTCATCATCCTTGCACTTCTGAGAACATTTGCCCATGAACTTCAGCTAAACACATTGTGGCAACAAGAAGGGGGAAATAGTATCCTTTTCTAAATAGAAGAGAGGAGTTTTACAAATAAACTTCAACGGTCCTCCCCAAAGAAACAGCTTCAAGATAAAGGTATACATTGGTTTAGAAATAGCAATCCAGAAGCTCCCACCCCTTTTTTAATGAGTGAATAAACATATTTTTACGCGCCATGGTCATAGTAAAGTAGTAGTACAAGATGAGACAAACAACTGGGTTGTAATGAAGCCCCACCCCTCCCCTGCAGGAGGAGCAGTTTGCGAGTAAGGTTGCCACCTGGCCGTTTTTTTAGTGCATGACCAGTATTTTGATATCCTGGTTGGTCCAAACATTAGGAAAATCACTTAATGCTGGTATTTTTTTCCCCTTATCAGTACATACTTTAAACAGTAAATATAAGAAAAAGTGCCTTAAATGTGTTCTAGAGGTGCCTTAATGATTCCTAACTGAAAAATTAAAGTAAGCAAATATAGAAATGCCATATCAACAATTTACTGTATTTTGGTATCATGCCTGAGCCTCTGCAGAACAAATGACACTTATTTTCCTCTGGAAAAGATGGCAACTCTAAGTTGCACCCGGGTCTGCTGGACCTGTGGGAGTTGGTTGTGACCAGATTCATCCACCCGAAGAGAGACTAGCCCCCACGAAAGGCTTGCACTGGAAACGCTATGTTATAAGTTCTAAAGGTCTGCATTGGCAGCCATTTGACCCCTGCATAGCAGACTTTGTGGGACCCCAGGATCTGTGACTGAAGTCGCCCTCACTCACCTGTGGACTGAGGACTCGACTGGACTTCACCTTCGTGGACTGTGCAGCATCTGGAGCATCTATTGAGCATCCTTAAGCATGCATCCCTCAACATCAGGACCACTTTATAGAAGTCAAATGCGGTTGTCCTGTAAAGTTTGGAACTCGCTTTAAAGATGCTCTGGTGTCCAGAGTTTCCTTTTTGGACTCCTAGACCTCTATCCTGTTGGATGTAGTTGCCCAACCAATTTCGGAGTGGTCGAAATCAGTGTTTCAAACATTTCCAAAGTTTTCAAAAGCTTACAATTTACAAAGTTTTGACTTGCCAATGTTTGGTTGCACTAAGATGTTAAAGTTTTTAAATGCTTTAAAAATTCATGTCTCCGGAACCCTCCAGTGGATTCTAGTCAACAAGGACTCCAAAACTTCATAAAAATATGCTCTGTTTTTATAAATTATTGTGGTGTCTCTTTCTTGTTTGTTGACATTCTCATTTTGTTGTTTGGTGCTGTTAGATGCTTTACACAAGCCTTGCTTTTCTGTGCCATAGCTACCAAATGGTAGAGCTGAGTGTTGAGCAAATAACTCTGACTAGCCCCAAGGAGATACATAGGAGTGTACAGCACAACAAGGCCCCGTCCTTGTCATATATTACACCCATTTTCTTACAAGGCCAATGGTGGCATTAGTATTAAAGGATAGTTTAAAGGGACATCCTCCGTAATTTCCATGCCCTACTCTGCAAACTGCACTCTACAAATTCGATAATCTCATCAATGTTACGGGGTTTGAGCATGTAACTAGGGTAGCTTCATGTGAAGAGTTGGAGGGATCAGGATTGAATTGGATGACCTCAGTGTCTGCAGATGTAAGTCTGGAAAAAGTTGGAATTGATAGTAAAGGTTTTAAAATGGCACTGTGGTTAAGAATGTTGTACAGACCTCTATATTGGTATTTGGGAATTAAAATAAGCTTAGTATAGTTAAGATCAGAATTTGACAATGAGGATCCTGCTTGTGTCTCATTGGCTTGACTATGACCTGGGCACAGTTCGTTAAAGGTGGATCTAATTGAATTCCCTAGCTGAGGTGAACTGACTGGAAATTCTGCAGAGACTGCCTCTTTGGATGCATCAAGCATTTGATGGTTGCTAACATTATTAACTAAGGTTGTATTGATACTACGTGCCTGCGGATTTGCCATTCCACTGATTTGACTGAGCTCTATACCTGTGGCTGATTTTTTAATGCCTTGCCTCTTGATTTGCATGGGAAGATATATCCTTATTAATTGTTCATTAAAGAAAGACCTCTAGCATAATTGTTGTTTCCCCAATCCCAGCCCTAGAGGCTGTTACAAAAGCCAGCGTTCCAAATGCAAAAGCATTACATCCATGCTGTATACAATGGGCCACGTCTTTGACAGCCACTGATGTAGACTACATTTTTGACCCAAAATTACAAACTAAAGAATTTTTGCAGTATGCACTAGAATACGCAGTTCCAGCAAATACATTGCCTATCGAACAATATCATAGAGTCATGTACACTGATGGCTGTGCACAACCTGCAATTCGCACAAAGTACCAATATTCTGCTGCTTGCGCTGTCGTAAGCAGCTATATGGAGGACAATAAATTCTGTCCCCTATATACATTTACGCAAACCCTAGGGGATTGCACAGCACAACTGGCAGAGCTAAAAGCTCTGTTGATGGTACTGGAACATACGGATCCTGCACAGCTAACGCTAATTGTTTGTGATTTGTACTGTTGTTTCCAGTCCTTCAATGAATACCTGCATTACTGGCACCAGAATGGGTTCAGAGATTCTAAAGGCAACACTATTAAACACAGAGGTGGTCATTCTGACCTCGGCGGTAAAAGGCGCCTACCGCCGGTCAGAAATCCTCCATAATCCCGCCGCGGTCGCGGAAACCCGCCACGGTCATTCTGACCCGCAGAAGGCAAACCTCCGAAAATCCGACCGCCACAACAGACCGCCAGACCAGCGGTCGGCGGAAAGGTGGAGGTGACCAAACCTCCACCGCCACGCCACCAGAAATACGCCCATCCCATTACGACCCACGAATCCACGCGGCGGTCATTCAAACGCGGTATTCCATTGGCGGGACACACCGGCGCGGTCAGAATACCCACCAACGAACAAAACTCACCCACATTGGACGATTTGAATCCCACACACCTGATACACATACACACACCACTCCCACACACACAATACAATATAAAACACCCACCCACATCACCCACAAACCCCTACGCTTACAAAATCGTAAAGAAGGCAAGAGCGAGACACCAGCATCCAAAACATAACAGCCACAGCCACTCAACACCATCACCCACACACTATCCACACACAAAACAACACACACCACCACACTCAACTCACTTAAATACACATACTCCACCCCACACATCATACACACCACCCCATGGCACCCCAAAGACAACCCCGCTTCACAGACGAAGAACTCAGGGTTATGGTGGAGGAAATCGTTCGTGTAGAGCCCCAGCTGTTCGGCACACAGGTCCAATACACCAGCATTGCCCGGAGGACGGAGCTATGGCAGAGGATTGTCGACAGGGTGAACGCAGTGGGACAGCACCCCAGAAATCGGGAAGACATCAGGAAGCGATGGAACGACCTACGGGGGAAGGTGCGTTCCATGGTATCCAGGCACAACATCGCCGTGCAGAAGACTGGCGGAGGACCCCCACCTCAACCCCCACAAAAATTACATCATGGGAGGAGGAAGTCTTGAACATCCTGCATCCTGACGGCCTCGCAGGAGTCGGCGGAGGAATGGATACTGGTAAGTTGAAGCTTCAATACTGCTTCCCCCCCACCTGCATGCCAAATCAGACCCCAACCCTCACCCCCATCCTCGAACCCCACCCTCACCCCCACCCCCATCCTCACCCCCACCCTCATCCCCACCACCATCCTCACCCCCACCACCATCCTCACCCCCACCACCATCCTCACCCCCACCCCCAGCACACCTATTCCCCGCCAATGTCTCACCATCACAACCCACACATCCCAAAACCTAGGCCTGCATGCGTCCACTAAGCATGGACACCCATCACCAAAGCATGCCCAATGCATATACACATCCCCCCCACAAGCCACCCTCACCAAAGCCCCCACACACGAATGCCAGCACTTGGGGACACGGGAACCCACAGATACACCCATATGCCACACATTGAAACTATAACCATACCTCTATACCCCTGCAGGACCCGACCGTCAACACACCGCGGCGGAGGGGCCAGAATTATCCACACCCCCCACCCAAGAGGCCGTCAGCGATGACAGCAGCTCTGTCGATCTGGACACCGATGACCAGCCCGGACCATCGGGGACCTCTGGACAGTCGGTTCCCCTCACACAGGCACAGGCCACTATAGACCCTAACCCCTCTGGGAACACCAGCACAGCTCCCACCCAGCGGGCCCATGCCTCTGTCTCCAGGGCGCGTCAATCTGCGGTGTGTCTACCACTACAGGGCACCCAGGATAACCCACCACCCCAACAACAACAGGGACCTGGGGGCAGTGGTAGTGGGCACACCGGCCAGGGGGCAGAGGCCCAGGGAAACAGGGCAACTCGGCGGGCAGCTGTGCGACAGGGGGGGGAGGAGAGGCCCAGGGAACCCACTCTCCACGAGGTCCTCACCACCATCATGGGAGCATACAACCGCTCCCAGGAGACGATGGCGACGGTACTGGCCCGGTTCCAGGAGATCCAGGTGCTGCAGGAGGAACACTATCGGGGGTACAGGGAGGACATCCGAGCCATCAACACCACCCTGGTTACCATGGTAGGGCTGCTGCAGGACCTCGTAAACAGCAGGGCGGACACTGAACAACACCCAAGGGCCCCTGACACTAGCCGGGACCAAGAACAGCCATCGACCTCCGCCGGCGCTAGTGGACAGGAGGCCCCCGCACAGCAGCAGCCCACCAGACCCCCACCTCCTGCAGGAGAAGAACCACCCCGCAAGAGGGCCCTGAGATCTCGCAAGACAGAGTAGGATGTCAAGACCCCCGCCAGCAATGGATACCACCTGATGTCATCCCACTGTCCCACATTGTCACCCTGTCCATCCTCGAACTGCCCATGCTCCATCTCTCCACAGGCCTCTGGACAATGCACCTGTGTGACTGTTACTCTGGACTCTGCCATGGACATTCCTTCACCATAGCCCCCACCCACTTGAAACCACCCATCCCATTTTGAGCACTTCAATAAACACCTATTTTGCACCAAAATATCAGGAGTCTGGCTGTGATTTCAATAGATTGTAATTGACATGACAGTGCAAATATGTCCTTGTACATGGTGAAGTCAACAAACAGCTGCCACAAAGCTGTAGTCCATGGGGAAACGAAGCACAGGACTCGTAGTGGGGACCCCAGATCTGAAATAGGGAGGGAAAAGCCAAAACTCAGTCATCATACACTGGGGCAAATAGACAGGCAGCAGAGATGCTGCAGAGTAGTTAACTTTTACTAAATTATCTTTGAAATGTTACCTGTGTCCTATTGGAAGTACTGTTCAATGATTCTGTCCCTGTTGTCTGTTTCAGCCCCGTCGTCTTCCTCCTCGTCACTCTCCTCAGGTTCCACCGCTGCCACAACACCACCGTCTCGACCATCCTCCTGCAGGAAAGGCACCTGGCGGCGCAAAGCCAGGTTGTGAAGCATGCAGCAGGCCACGATGATGTGACACACCTTCTTAGGTGAGTACATTAGGGATCCACCTGTCATATGCAGGCAGCGAAACCTGGCCTTTAGGAGGCCAAAGGTGCGTTCGATCACCCTCCTAGTACGCCCATGGGCCTCATTGTACCGTTCCTCTGCCCTGGTCCGGGGATTCCTTACTGGGGTCAGTAGCCACGACAGGTTGGGGTACCCAGAGTCCCCCACTAGCCATACACGGTGTCTCTGTAGCTGTTCCATCACGTAAGGGATGCTGCTATTCCTGAGGATGTAGGCGTCATGCACTGACCCTGGGAATTTGGCATTTACATGCGAGATGTACTGGTCAGCCAAACACACCACCTGGATGTTCATTGAATGGTAACTTTTTCTGTTCCTGTACACCTGCTCCCTGTCTCTTGGGGGAACCAAAGCCACATGGGTCCCATCAATGGCACCAATTACGTTGGGAATATGTCCAAGGGCGTAGAAATCACCCTTCACTGTAGCCAGTTCGCCCACCTCAGGGAAAATGATGTAGTTCCTCACGGATTTCATCAGGGCAGACAACACTCTGGATAACACCTTTGAAAACATGGGCTGAGACATCCCAGAAGAAATTCCCACGGTTGTCTGAAATGACCCACTTGCCAAGAAATGGAGTACTGACATGACCTGCACCAGAGGGGGAATCCCTGTGGGTTGGCGGATGGGGGACATCAGGTCGGGCTCCAGCCGGGCACACAGTTCATGGATAGTGGCACGGTTAAGACGGTAGGTCAGGATAATGTGGCGTTCTTCCATTGTCGACAGGTCCACCAGCGGTCGGTACACGGGAGGATTCATCCGTCTCCTCGCCCAACCCAGCGGACGGTGCCTAGGAAGGACAACATGGAGCACACAGTCAGGCAACCCACAGGTACGTACTCACAGCTAGCACAGTATACGATTCTCTATGCAGTGAATGGCGTGTATGAGTGGCTATGCAAGGCCTAGGCCTGTGTGACGCAGTTGAAATTGAGCCATGTGGGCCCTGGAAATGGCGGCTGCCTGACCTGTGAAGTGTGACAATGGGATGTGAGGTCAATGCGCTGGCGTGGCACACCGCGGCGGGCGGCGGGCCAAGACCGCGGCGCGAAGCCGCATTGGTTAACATTGAAGCCTATGGGTTTCAGGAGCCAATGGCGAAGGGCGCCGGCGGTGGCGGGACGCACCGCCGCGGTACGCACCGCCGCGGACGTGACCGCCATTTTCTATCTACTTATCCACTTGCGACTTGAACTTTCACAGGAGAGGACCTATACTGCAAGTGTTGCTGTGACCTCGGTCTGGAAGGGACAATGGCTGCTGCGACTGGGGAAAGGGCCCCTGCCTTCACTGGAGAGGAGTTGGAGAAACTTGTGGATGGGGTCCTCCCCCAGTATGCGCTACTCTACGGTCCTCCAGACCAACAAGTGAGTTTAATTCTATCTGGATTTGGGGCCACTGGCTGGCTTGGGGGCCTGGCGGGGATGGGGGGCATGTTGGGGCTGGCGGGGGGCCTGGCGGGGATGGGGTGCATGTTGGGCATGGCGGGGGGCCTGGCGGGGATGGGGTGCATGTTGGGCATGGCGGGGGGCCTGGCGGGGATGGGGGGCATGTTGGGCATGGCGGGGGGCCTGGCGGGGGGCCTGGCGGGGATGGGGTGCATGTTGGGGCTGGCGGGGGGCCTGGCGGGGATGGGGTGCATGTTGGGCATGGCGGGGGGCCTGGCGGGGATGGGGGGCGTTGGGCCACTGGAAAGGAAAATGCTGAGTAACTTGAACGTGGTATTTCTCCCTCCCTGTACGTGTCACATAGGTCCGCGCCCATGAGAAGATCGGGATTTGGCGTGCCATCGCCAAGGAAGTCCGGGGCCTGGGGGTCCACCATCGACGGGGCACCCACTGCCGCAAGAGGTGGGAGGACATCCGCCGCGGGACCAAGAAGACCGCCGAGTCTCTGCTGGGGATGGCCTCCCAACGTAGGCGGGGTGCCTGCCGTCAACTGAGCCCCCTGATGTTCCGGATCCTGGCGGTGGCCTACCCTGATTTGGATGGGCGCGTGAGGGCAGCACAGCAGACACAAGGGGGTGAGTACAAGCATCATCTACTCTGTTGTCGTGCAGTGGAGGTGTCTGGGTGGGGGAGGAGGGCTGTGGGTCCCCCTAGGCCAGGGCGATATCTGTAGGCTGGGCACCCCCGTAAGCCCCTGTGTCCCCAGCCACCACCCTCAGTAGTGTGTCAGTACAGCCATCCCTGGGCCGTGTCATCCATGGGTGCAGTTGACAACTCTAGGCGTGTAGGGCATGTTCCACGGAATGCGTAGCGGACCCCAAGTGCGCAACTTAGTGCAGGGGGCATCTGTGTCTGTCATGTCCGCTAACTGTACCGGAGATCCATGTACTCAATATCCCTTTATTTCTCTCTCCCCCCCCCTTTTTGTTTGTCTTTCTGTGCTTGTGTGCATCAGCATCATCAGGCGGAGGAGAAGTGGCATCGGGGCAGGAGGGAGCTGCATCTCACATGGCCCAGGAGGGCCATGCCACAGAGTCAGACTGGACCAGTGAGACGGAGGGCGAGGGGAGCTCCACGACGGGGACGACTGGAGCCTGCAGCGACACGGACACGTCCTCGGAAGGGGGCTCCCTTGCGGGGGTGGCACCATCCGTGCCCCCCGCCATTACAGGTACAGCCGCCACCCAGCGCACCATCTCCGCCCTCCCAGCAGCCCCTCCGCGTTCGCCCCGTGCCCGCTCTGCCAGGAAGCCGGGCATCTCCTTCGCCCCAGGCACCTCAGGCCCTGCCCCTGTTACCCCCGCTGCCCTCAGTGAGGAGGTCATTGACCTCCTCCGAACGCTCATTGTTGGGCAGACTACCCTTTTGAATGCCATCCAGGGGGTGGAGAGGGAGGTTCATCGCAGCAATGCGTACCTGGAGGGCATTCATTCGGGTCAGGCTGCCCATCAGCGATCGTTCCAGGCTCTGGCCTCAGCACTGACGGCAGCCATTGTCCCTGTCTCCTGCCTGCCTCTACTAACTCCCTCCTCCCAGTCTCCTGTTCCTCTGCCTGTCCCACCCACACCATCAGACCAGCCTGCACACACCTCAACACCCAAGAGAAGCTCATCCAAACATAAGCACCACAGATCACCCAGACATTCACACACGCAACATTCCGATGCAGACATGCCAACAGTCACTACCACCTCTGTGACCCCCACCTCCTCGTCTCCCTCCTCCCTCCCTGTGACGTCTACACTCACACCTCCATTCACCTCACCATCAGCCAGTGTTTCCATCACCAGCACACCCTCCACTCCAGTCCGCACACGTGCAGTCACCATCCCCACTGCCATTTACACGTCCCCTGTGTCCTCTCCCACTGTGTCTGTCACCCCCTCTTCCACACCACACAAACGCAGCCACCCACCCACCCAACAGCCATCCACCTCACGACAGCCTATCCCTCCTGCACCTGCACCCAAAGACAGCAAACGTGACTCACCTACAACCACATCCTCTCCCTCCACTCCCATTCCCACTGTACCTACCACTCTCCATTGTCCCAAGAAGCTCTTCCTCGCCACTACTAACTTCTTTCCTGACCCTGAGCCCCCCCCTCCTTCTCGTCGGGGTAAGAAGAGCACCTCAGCCACCACCAGCCCTGCAGCCCCCTTGACAAGGGTGCAGGGGTATTGGAGCCCGCCAGCCCGCATGTCTGGATCTTCGCCCAGCAGCAAGGGGACAGCCAGCCCACCCCCTGGGAAGAGGAGCAGAAGGCGGAAGGGGCGCCGCAGGAGCCCGCCTTCTACATCCCCCCCGGACACCACCCAGAGACAGTCACCAGCCACAGCTCCAAAGGGAGGCAAGGGCCACAGGCCGACGACTAAGGAGGGCAAGGGCAGCAAGTTGGAGAGGTCAGGCAGCAGGCCTGCTGCCCAGGAGGAGCCCACAACCCCCATAGCCGCTGCCCCGGGAGGAACCGGCACAGCTGCCCCGGGAGAGCCCACCACCCCCATAGCCGCTGCCCAGGGAGGACCCAGCCCAGCTGGCCAGGAGGGCCCCACCACCCACAGCCCAGGTGGGCAGTGAAGGAGCACCATCCCCGCTGCCCAGGAGGGCACCACCAGGCAATTAGCAGTTGGCCATAGACCGTCCGCCGTCTCAAGAACCGCTGAACTGGGCCCCGCCGTCTCAAGAACCGCTGAACTGGGCCCTTCAAGGCAAGAACCGCTGAACTGGGCCCCGCCGTCTCAAGAACCGCTGAACTGGGCCCTTCAAGGCAAGAACCGCTGAACTGGGCCCCGCCGTCTCCAGAACCGCTGAACTGGGCCCCGCCGTCTCAAGAACCGCTGAACTGGGCCCTTCAAGGCAAGAAGCGCTGAACTGGGCCCCGCCGTCTCCAGAACCGCTGAACTGGGCCCCGCCGTCTCAAGAACCGCTGAACTGGGCCCTTCAAGGCAAGAACCGCTGAACTGGGCCCCGCCGTCTCAAGAACCGCTGAACTGGGCCCCGCCGTCTCAAGAACCGCTGAACTGGGCCCCGCCGTCTCCAGAACCGCTGAACTGGGCCCCGCCGTCTCAAGAACCGCTGAACTGGGCCCTGCCGTCTCAAGAACCGCTGAACTGGGCCCTTCAAGGCAAGAAGCGCTGAACTGGGCCCCGCCGTCTCAAGAACCGCTGAACTGGGCCCTTCAAGGCAAGAAGCGCTGAACTGGGCCCCGCCGTCTCAAGAACCGCTGAACTGGGCCCCGCCGTCTCCAGAACCGCTGAACTGGGCCCCGCCGTCTCAAGAACCGCTGAACTGGGCCCTTCAGGGCAAGAACCGCTGGCCCTTTGGCAGACGTGGCAGGGCAGGATCTATCTCGGGCAGGGCTGCAGGATGTCCTCTGGCCAACTTGCCTCCTCCAGTGGCAGTGGGGTCTGTTATGGACTGTATGGACTGTGGCTTTGCTCTCCCCAGGATGGCCCAGTGGGCAGGCCACCCACTGTATGGACTGTATGGACTGTGGCTTTGCTCTCCCCAGGATGGCCCAGTGGGCAGGCCACCCACTGTATGGACTGTATGGACTGTGGCTTTGCACTCCCCAGGATGGCCCAGTGGGCAGGCCACCCACTGTATGGACTGTATGGACTGTGGCTTTGCTCTCCCCAGGATGGCCCAGTGGGCAGGCCACCCACTGTATGGACTGTATGGACTGTGGCTTTGCTCTCCCCAGGATGGCCCAGTGGGCAGGCCACCCACTGTATGGACTGTATGGACTGTGGCTTTGCTCTCCCCAGGATGGCCCAGTGGGCAGGCCACCCACTGTATGGACTGTGGCTTTGCTCTCCCCAGGATGGCCCAGTGGGCAGGCCACCCACTGTATGGACTGTATGGACTGTGGCTTTGCTCTCCCCAGGATGGCCCAGTGGGCAGGCCACCCACTGTATGGACTGTTTGGACTGTGGCTTTGCTCTCCCCAGGATGGCCCAGTGGGCAGGCCACCCACTGTATGGACTGTATGGACTGTGGCTTTGCTCTCCCCAGGATGGCCCAGTGGGCAGGCCACCCACTGTATGGACTGTATGGACTGTGGCTTTGCTCTCCCCAGGATGGCCCAGTGGGCAGGCCACCCACTGTATGGACTGTATGGACTGTGGCTTTGCTCTCCCCAGGATGGCCCAGTGGGCAGGCCACTACTGTATGGACTGTTTGGACTGTGGCTTTGCTCTCCCCAGGATGGGCCAGTGGGCAGGCCACCCACTGTATGGACTGTATGGACTGTGGCTTTGCACTCCCCAGGATGGGCCAGTGGTCATGGAGTCCCCTCGTGGATCTGGCGTCGTGTACTCAAGTGGCTGAGGTGCCCCCCCTTCCCTTCCCCCTGAGGTGCCTGTCCTATTTTCTTTCTGATGCCCCTGCAGTGTTCTCTCCGTGGAGTTCTTGTCGTGGGACTGGGCCTTGCCCCTTTGCACAGGACCCCTGTGATCCACGGACAGTGGTTGGACTACATTTAGTAGCTGTATATATTTTGTACATAGTTTATTTATTTATTTGGATTACTGGTGTCCATATTTCAATATATCTGGCCGTTTATGATCTCTTCTTTTGGTCTTTGCATTATTTCGGAGGGGGGTGGTTTGTGGGTTGTGACAGTGATCTGTGGGAATGCATTGATGTGTGTGTTGTAGTGGGTGTGGGTGGGTGGGTGTGTGCCGGTAATCTTTTCCCACCCCTGTGTCGTAGGTGCAGTACTCACCGATGTCTTCCGCGCCGCCGGGCGTGCTCCTGGTATATGAGGAGGAATAGGAGTGCGGGGATGACCTGTAACTCTGGCTCCATACTGCCGGAATCTCGCGTGGAGTGCGTAGAGGTGAGCGTTTTCCCGTTCGTAGTCTGTTTCCGCCGTGTTCTTATCGGCGGTGCTCCCGCCCCGGAAAAGGTGGCAGATTGGTGGGTCGTAATAGGGTGGGCGGTACTTTGTCTGCCGCCGGGCTGTTGGCGGGAACTGCCGCGCTGTTTGTTTGTACCGCTGTGGCGGTCGGAGTGTTAAGTTGGCGGGCTGTGTTGGCGGTTCCCGCCAGGGTCAGAATGCCATTTTTAATACCGCCGGTCTGTTCGCGGTCCGACCGCCGCCTCTCCGCCGACCGCCAAGGTCAGAATGAGGGCCAGAGTTCTGTGAGAGAAAGTAGCAGATCTGAAAGAAACGCTACCAAAATGTCCATGTTGTACACACACTTGGACACTAGCGCATTGGAATACACGTTGCTGGGAATACATTGGCTGATGGAGCCGCAAAGTCAGCAGTGGCTGTGGCTGCTGTTGCTGCAGTAACTCGTTTGAGTTCAAAACCGGACGCAGACAAATGGGCTGCCGTGACAGCTACGGATGATGGTATGCCCTATCCAAAAGGATTTCCTGACAAATATTCCTACCGGATGAGAGGTATGCTGAACGCTGTGGTTAAGATACCAGGCGTAGGGGTACGAGATATTTCCAACAGAGATATAAGATGGCAATTAATTAAAGCAGCGCATGAAGGGGTGGCATCTGCCCATGCAGGTGTGGCGGCTACAATTTCAATATTACAAGCCCCCTATTGGTGGCCAGGCCTCTACAAAGAGACCAAGCAGTATGTCCTTTGCTGTGACATCTGCCAACAAATCAAAGTTTCCACTGCCAAACACCCGCCGCAGACACCCCTCTTGATTTCAAATAAACCATTACAATGTGTGTACTTGGACAATTGAGGTCCCCTATCGCCGGATAGTGCATACAAGTATATGTTAGTTGCTGTTGATTCTTGCTCCAGATTGTTATGGGTGTGGTCACAACGCTCGGCTGACGCTCGGACTGTTATTAAAGATTTGTGAGTCTTTTGCGGCTTTCCACTCAGACCAGGGCCCTGCTTTCTCTTCAAGAGCATTCAGGGACGCCAGGGCTTCGTTGGGGGTCCAACTCCAGTACTCGTCTCCATTTCATCCCAAGGGAAATAGTGCAGTGGAGTGATTAAACCGTGATGTAAAGTAATCCTTAACAGCCAGAGTCTTAGGTACAGGTCGTAGTTGGCTTAATCACCTGTATGGAGTTCAGAGAGCACTTAACAATCTGCCTAGAAGGTCCTTGTGGGGTCGTACTTCATATGAGTGCCTGTTCCGAACTCAAATGTATGTTCCTGATCTTGATGGTCCTGGCATGGAGGCGGCAGAAACACCTTTTTACATAAATGACCGTGTCACTGTCTTACAGGAATTGCAACAGTTCTGTGATGACAATTCTTCTATCAGTGCTGCCTCCACAGGAATCAAGGATGTACCTGTAATGCCTACCAGCTGGCTTCCTAGAAATGGGGATCTAGTACGTGAAAAGGTTGCTGTGAAAAATGAATTGGGTCCTTCCTATCGAGCACCGGTCCCAGCCTTGGGGATACACACTACCAGAACTGTAATTCTACCACCGTTGGCAGGTGCCAAAGAAAATAGTTTTGTCTCCATCGACAATGTCAAACTACACCATGTGGCCGATCCTGCACAGCAGACCAAGAGGAACACCCGGTAGTTCCCGAATCCCTCTCACTACTGGTCAAGACGTTCCTCTACAAGTTGTAAGCAGCAACACCGACACCTCTCCGAGCTTGAGGAGGGTGGAAAATGATCTTGCATTGGTTCCACTAACATCAAATAATACATGAATAGTTGATTGCTTCGATACAGCTTCAACACAAGCGGATGGCGCGATTTATTCTGTACCACCGCGAGAAACACCAACTCCATCAATTAACACAACTCCAGCTTTTGCACGAACTGCTTCTGGATATTTTGTCCACATCAATGATGACGTCTCAGACTCATTCGCCTCTTCGACACCTGAACTGTCAAACACACGTAAGCTAATGAACTGGCTTAAAATAACATACTTTATTTTTCCATGAAGCTATTTATGGCTCTTCTTCAGTGTACTAGCTTTCCTACTTTGGATTGGTTTTGTTATCACTTTCTTTTTATTAATTTATGGTCATTTTCTTTCTGAAAAATCAACAGTTGAACTGGTGGATGAGGTCCTAAAACCACATTTTTCTTCACACAAGGTCCGAAGAGACTTATCTTTTGTGAACATTTCTGCAATACCAATTCCTGGTGGGATTGTTTGGGATAAAGTAATATTTGATATACACAGTCCCACAGAAGTTATTCAAATACCATATGTGTTAAAACTATCAATTAATGATATTATAATACCAGCCATTGTTTCTGATGATTGGGATGTGAAAACAGTTGATTCTATGATGACTGAATTGCAGTATTATACTGTATTTGAAAATGGAGATGTTTATCAATCTAAAGAAAATTATGGTGATATGTTTTGCTATAATTATTATGGGCACCATTTCATACATAGAGCGAGCAGCCCCCAAACTGTTTTTAATTATACACAATGGGAACATTGTTCGACTCCACCACAAGGAAGTTCCAAAACATATTCTGAAAAGTTTACATATTTTTCTGGGCACAATGTAAAAAATACTGAGTCATAGTATTTTAAATTGCCAACTACAAAAGATATACATATACTTTTGACAAACACTAAAGTTATATATTTGGAATTCTTTGTTTCCTGGTTGTCTATAGAAGGCTGTGAATATTGGCTGAAGTAGATTGACTTGAAAAGTGTATAGGGAACTAGACATTGGCAAATAAGGGGGAAGGAAACTTTATTCAGAGCATGCTTGATACCTGTACAAATTATATTCTTAAATTAAACGGTACAACAAACAAGTTGTTTAGGCTTAGCTAAGATTAAGGAATTAAACATGCCCAGTATACCTGCCCCTGCAGAGTTTTATATATGGCAAAAATATACAAATGCAACTGAAGATCAGCTTGACGAATGGGTCCAGAATGGTACATTTAGGCCCTCATTACAACCGTGGTGGTAAATGGCACCTACCGCCGTGCTGATGGCTGCCAACATACCGTGACCGCAGTGGTATTCCGCTATGGGTATTATGACACACAAAGAAATCCGCAACTATGTAGACACTCACACAAGTCCACCAGACCAAAGGTCAGTGATAAACTGGGGATAGCAAAAACCACACCGTTACGCCAACAGGAATACACCCACAGTATCACGACCCACGAATCACCGCAGCAGTCTTCCAACCACGATAAACCATTGGCGGTACACACCGCTGCGCTCAAAATACACACACACTTACAAAACACCACCACATTGGACAATTCAAACTACACACACCTGGCACACATACACACACCACACCCACACCAATATAAAACCCACAACCCTTTACACCAAAAAACAAAAAAGATAGCAAGCAGATAGAGACAAGCCAGGAGCACCCACTCAATCAGATGCACCCATACACCATCCACATACCTCACAACACATCACCCGACACATCCTCACACATACCACTCACACCACATCCATTGCACCCCAAAGACACCCCAGGTTTTCAGAGGAGGAGCTAAGGGTCATGGTGGGGAAAATCATCTGGGTAGAGCCACAGTTATTCCCATCACAGGTGATCACAGGTGCAGCAGACGTCCATTGCAAGGAAGATGGAGCTATGGCGGAGGATCGTGGACAGGGTCAGTGTCGTAGGATGGCACCCAATAACTAGGGATGTCATCAGGAAGAGGTGGAACGACCTACGGGGGAAGGTACGTTCCGTGGTTGCAAGACACCAGGTAGCCATACAGAGGGCAGGCGGTGGACCCCCACCTCCTCCCCCACAACTAACAACATGGGAGGAGCAAGTCTTGGCAATAATGCATCCTGAGGGCCTTGCAGGAGTAGCAGGAGGACTGGACTCTGGTAAGTCAAATATTTACTACTTTATCCTCCCCACCCTACCTGCATGCCATCACAAACTCCCACCCCTACCCTCACCCCCATCACTCCACCACCTCACATATACCCCACTATCACAACCCACACATCCCAATACCAAGCCCTGCATGTAACACCAATGCATGGACCCCCATCACAGACCTGCATGGACACCCATCACCACAGCATGCCTAGTAGAGGGAATCACCCAGCCCACAAATTCACCACACACACAAGGCAAAGCTGACAGGGAAATCACACTCATACAGGGAAACACACCCATGCACAAGATGGTACACGCAGATACACTAACATTGCATTTACATCCCCACAGGACCCCCTACTCAACGTCACCCAAGAGGAGGTGCCAGCTACATCCAGTCCCCACTCAGAAGAGGCCCACAGTGACGACAGCAGCTCTGCATGCCTGGAACAGGATGACCAACCTGGCCCATCAGAGACCTCTGGACAGTCGTTTGCCCTGCCACAGTCCCAACCCAAAACTGAGCCTCCCCCCTCAGGAAACACCACCACCACAGCACCCACCCAGCAGGCCCATGCCACTATCCCCAGGAAACGTCAGTCAGCAGTGTGTCCACCACTACAGGGACCCCAGGCAACCCCACAAACATAGGGCAATCAGGGACCTGGGGTCAGTGGCAGTGGGCACATGGTTCAGGGGACAGGGCACAGGGAAGCTAGGAGGACTGCTGTGCGACAGGGGGATGACAGGCCCAGGGAACCTACTCTCCAGGAGGCACTCACCAACATCCTGGGAGCATACCACCATTCCCAGGAGGCGATGGGCCAGATACTGGCCAAGTTGCAGGAGACCCAGCGGCTGCAGGAGGGACAGTACCTGGGGATCAGGGAGGACATCAAACACATCTACACCATACTGGTCACCATTGCAGGGGTGCTGGCTGACATGGCCAACACCATGAGGGAGGCAATGGCACACCAACAGGCCCCAGACACTAGCCACACTGAAGAACAGCCCTCCACCTCTGCTGGCGCTAGTGGGCTAGTGGACAGGAGGCCCCGCCACTGGAACAACAGGCCACCTGCACCCTACCCTCTGCAGAAGGAGAACCACCCCAGAAACGGTCCCTGTGATTCAGGCAGAAGCCAGAGAACATTGCCAAGACCACCGCCAGGAAATAAGACTTTCCTGATTGTCACCCTTCTGTCCCACTCTGTCACCTGGTCCACTTTGAACTGCCATTACTCCTTTTCTTGTGCCCCATTGGACACTGCATCTGTGATACCAAGAGACTAGAATCTAACTGGACTTTCCTCCACCATCACCCCAGCCCATTGTACATCCCCCTTTACTTATGAGCACTTAAATAAACACCCTTGAAACAAATACAAATCTGGAGTCTGTCAAATGATTAAAATATGTATTAGTACAACATTATCAAACCATTGCAAGTCATATGTACAGTTAAATATACTTTGGAATGACCTTTAGTGGGCAGCAGTACACATAGCAGGAGCCAGAGTGAGCCACAGAGATCTTAAAATAGAGATGCCAAAGGGTACAGTAAGTGGCCATAGACATAGGGAAATCAGGCTGCCATGTACAATCTCCAACACAAAACTGAAAAGTTTAGTGAAGTTACAGTGTCTTACCTGTGTGTCACTCGAAGTACTGCTATATTATATTACTTCTGTTGTCAACATCTCCTTCCTCTGCCTCCTCTTCCTCACTGTCCACAGGCTCTACCGCTGCCAAAAGACCATCTCCAGGCACATCCTCCTGCAGAAAAGGAACCTGGTGTCTCAAGGCCAGGTTGTGCAACATGCAACTTGCAGCGATGATCTGGCACACCTTCTTGGGTGAGTAGTACAGGGATCCACCAGTCAGGTGGAGTCAATGGAACCTGGCCTTCAGGAGGCTGAAGGTCTTTTCAACAATCCTCCTTGTACGCCCATGTGCCTCATTGTAACGTTCCTCTGCCCTTGTCCTGGCATTCCTCACTGGGGTCAGTAGCCATGAGAGGTTGGGGTAACCAGTCACCTGCAAATATCGAGGGACAACTGTTAAACACACACTAAGCCTTAGGGACAACCCCATACCCATACACCTACTTATACTGTGTGGGGACCTTGGGCTCCCCTATAGGCCGACCCGGTGTCTCTGGAGTAGGCCCATCACATATGGGATGCTGCTATTCCTCAAGATAAAGGTGTCATGCACGGAGCCAGGATATTTGGCATTCACATGGGAGATGTGCTGGTCCACCAGACACACCATCTGCACATTCATAGAGTGATAGCTTTTTCTATTCCTAAAAACCTGTTCATTTCTCCGGGGGGAGGCAAATGCCACATGTGTACCATCAATGGCACCAATGATGTTGGGGATATGTCCCAAAGCATAAAAGTCAGCTTTCACTTTGGCGAAATCCTCCACCTGGGGGAATACGATGTAGCTGCGCATGTGTTTCAGCAGGGCTGACAACACTCTGGTCAACACGTTGGAGAACATTGGCTGAGACATCCCTGATGCCATGGCCACTGTTGTTTGGAAGAAACCACTTGCCAGGAAATGGAGCACTGACAGGACCTGCAGTAGAGGGGGGGGGATACCTGTGGGCTGGCGGATAGCTGACATCAGGTCTGGCTCCAATTAGGCACACAGTTCTTGGATTGTGGCCCGATTGTCGCAAGGTCCACCAGGGGTCGGTACACCGGAGGATGCCGCCATCTCATATTCAGCCTCAGCGGTTGAAGCCTATGGAAGAAAACGGTGAGCAGAGGGTCATATTCACTAATCTATTGCACTAATGATGCATTTGTTTCCTTTACAGAACCAGTATGTGAATCTGAGAATCAGTTGCTGTGCAGTGTCTGCTGTGACGCAGTTAGGTCCCAGTCCTTGTGCCTCCCTGAAATGGCAGCTGCCTGACCTGTGAGGAGGGACAAGTGGAAATGAGGTAATTCCGCAGTCGTTGTGCGCCATCGCGGTAGGCGGTCAAAGACCGCCGCGCAAGTTTGCATTGGTTATCATTGGGCCCTATAGGTTCCAGGAACCAATGGCGATGTACGCCGGCGGTGACGGTACGCACCGCCGTGGATGTGACCGACATTTTCTATCTGTTCACTCACTTGCTACTTGACCTTCAACAGGAGAGGACCTACACTGCAAGTGCCGCTGTGACCTGTGTCTGGAAGCAACAATGGCTCATGTGTCTGGGGAAAGGGCCCCTGACTTCACTACGGAGGAGTTGGAGAAACTGGTGGATGGGGCCCCACCCTAGTACATGTTACTCTACGGTCCTCCAGACAAACAGGTGAGTACACTGTGAGCTTGATGTGTGGACCATGAATGTATAGAGTGATGTGTGAGTAAGCTTCATGTAGGGGGGGCAGAGGCTGCATGTATGGTGGTCAATGTATATGCGTCAGGGTCTGGGAGGGATCTTGTGGGCCATGATTGTGACGGTCTGGACGGTTGACTAAATCCCTTTTCTGCTGTCTTTTCCATGCAGGTCAGCGCCCACCAGAAAAAGGGTATTTGGCGTGCCATCGCCAAGGAGTTGCGAACCCTGGGGGTCTTTGACAGGGGGAGCACCCACTGCCGCAGAAGGTGGGAGGACCTGCACCGCTGGGCAAAGATGACAGCGGAGGCCCAGCTGGGACTGGCCTCCCAACAAGGAAGGGGTGCCCGTCGTACCCTGACCCCCCTGATATTCCGCATCCTGGCGGTGGCCTATCCGGAATTGGATGGGTGCTTGAAGGCATCACAGCAGCCACAAAGGGGGTGAGTACAGATTCTGAATCCTGACTTTGTGCACATAAAGAGTTACCTGGGTGCGGGATGTGGGCTATGGGTGCCCCTAGGCTAGGGCGAAGATGGCAGGGTAGGTCCCTTGTTGGGCAGGCTCTGAAGCGCTCCTACCCCAATAGGGCATCTACTTCTGAGCAGGGTCCTGTGGGTTTCAGGTGTGCAGCTAATGCTGGTAGGCATTGTACCCCATGAGCTGGTGACTATCTTAGTAACTGGTAGTGCATGGCCTAGTGCATAGGGCTGCTCCCTGTGTGATGTATACCCCAACGGTAGTGGTGTTGCTCCCATTGACTAAGTGTATCCTCTGTCTCTCCCCCCCTTTTTGTTTTGTCACCCTGTCCTTGAGTGCATTAGCATCATCTGGCGGAGGAGTAGATGCACCGGCGATGGAGGGAGCTGCATCCCACATGGTCCTGGAAGCCGAATCCACTGAGGGTGAAGGCACCAGTGGGACAGAGGGCGAGGAGAGCACCACGACGGGAACAGGAGGGGAGACCACAGACAGCGACTCCTCCTCTACTGGAAGCTCCCTGGCGGTGGCGGACACCTCTGTGCCCACACCAACAACAGATACAGCCACCACCCCCCCTACCAGCACCGCCCTCCCAGCAGCCCCTCAGCGTGTTTCCCGTGCCTGCTCACCCAGGAGGATGGGCATCTCCTTCGCCCCAGGTACCTCAGGCCCTGCCCCAGTCAGCCCTGCTGCCCTTAGTGAGGAGGCTATTGACCTCCTGAGATCCCTCACTGTTGGGCAGTCTACCATTCTGAATGCCATCCAGGGTGTCGAGAGGCATTTGCAACAAACAAATGCATACCTGGAGGGCATTCACTCTGGCGTGGCGGCCCAACAGAGAGCATTTCAGGCTCTGGCCTCCTCCCTGATGGCAGCCCTTGTCCCTGTCTCTAGCCTCCCCCCTCCAACTTCCTCTACCCAGACCCCATCCCCTCAACCCCAGCCCATCCCAAGCACACCTTCAGACCAGCATTCACACAAATCAACACACAAAAGTGGCTCAGGCAAACACAAGCACCACACTTCATCTCACAGGCACTCACACAAGCACCATCCCCATGCAGACACACCAACATCCACTGCCTCCACTGTGTCCCCCTCCTCCTCCTCGTCCACCTCCCTCCCAGTAGCGTCTCCACTCATACCTGCATGCACTACGTCCTCATCCACTACCTCCATCACCAACACGCCCATCACAACACACCCCTCACGGGCAGACACCACCCCCACATCCAAGCACACGTCCCCTGTGTCTTCTCCCAGTGTGCCTGTGACCCATCCTCCAAAGTACACAACGCAATCACCCACCCACCCAACAGCCATCCACCTCACAACAGCATCCAGCCCATGCACCTGCACCCAAACTCAGCAGACAGACACCTCCTACAACCACTCCCTCTTCCTCCATTCCCAAACCCTCTCCCTCTTCCCGCCCCAGTATCTCTAAGAAGCTTTTCCTGGCAAACATTGACCTCTTCCCTACCCTTCCCACCCTGTCCTTCCCCTCGGGCCAGGGTGTCCAGAACCCAGGCCAGCACCTCAGCCACCAAGTTGACGTCCGCTGTTGTTCCTGCAGCTCACAGAGGCTCAAAGGGGGCACCCGTCAGCCCAGCCATTGTGCCACCAACCCCGGAAAGGACAAAACCATTCCGCCTCCTGCCAAGGTGAAGAGGGGGACAGCATGCAGCAAGGGCAAGGAGCACGAACCACCCAGCAAAGCCACCTCAAAGACTCCAGCTGCCAGACCCAAGGTCACACCACCATCTGCCAAGGAGAGGAAGGGGCAGAAAACACCAGGCAAGGCACTTCAGCTGTCAGAGGCTGCAGGTGAAGGCCTGGTGGCTACCAGCACAACCGCCAGCCCCGCCACCTGCACCGCAGCCAGCACCCCCAGCAGCCCCACCGCTAGCACTGCTGCAAACACTGCCACCTGCACCGCCGCTAGCACCACTACTGTCAGCAGCAGCCCCAGTGGGCAGCCGTCCGAGGCTGCAGGAGAAGAGCTGGAGCCTCCCTCCACCACTGGCAGCACCGGCACATGCACCACGGCCAGCACCGCCACCTGCACCGCCGCTAGCACTGCTGCAGGCCCCGCCGCAAGCCCTGCTGCCTACACCGCTGACAGTAGCACCACTACCAGCAGCAGCAGCCATCTGAGGGTGCTCCCAACCACTGGCAGCACCCCTACCAGCACCAGCACTACCACCAGTTTGCAGCCTTACCCGCCGCAGGATGGAGTCTAGCCCTGCCTCCATGGACTATCATACAACCTGTTCCCTGCATATCTCGTGTCTCAGACACCCAGGTGAGGGACTGTGAACTGACACACCCCAAGTGTTGCATCACTAGGCACAAACCCCCTCCAGAAGCAGTGGAGAAATGCATCCACTCACCCTATCCTTGGCAGGATGAAGCACACTGGGCACAAAGTCCCCCCTCCCCCCCCCAGAACCAGTGGAGATAGGCATCTACTCACCCTATCCTTGGCAGGATGAAGCACACTGGGCACAAAGCCCCCTCCAGAACCAGTAGAGCTATGCATCCACTCACCCTATCCTTAGCGGGATGAAGCACACTGGGCACAAAGACCCCTCCAGAACCAGTGGAGAAAGGCATCCACTCACCCTATCCTTGGCAGGATGAAGCACATTGGCCCCAAAGCCCCCTCCAGAACCAGTGGAGAAAGGCATACACTTACCCTATCCTTGGCAGGATGAAACACACTGGGCACAAAGCTCCCTCCAGAACCAGTGGAGAAAGGCATCCACTATCCCTATCCTTGGCAAGATAAAGAACCCTGGGCACAAAGCCCCCTCCAGAACCAGTGGAGAAAGGCATCCACTTGAGAGACTGTGGCCTTGCACTCCTCAGGACCAAGCAGTGGGCAAACCACCCACTTGAGAGACTGTGGCTTTGCACTCCCCAGGGCCAAGCAGTGGCCAAACTACCCACTGGAGAGACTTGTGAGACTGTGGCTTTGCACTCCCCAGGGCCAATCAGTGGGCAAACCACCCACTAGAGAGACTGTGGCTTTGCACTCCCCAGGACCAAGCAGTGGGCAAACCACCCACTGGAGAGACTTGTGAGACTGTGGCTTTGCACTGCCAAGGACCAAGCAGTGGGCAAACCACCCACTGGAGAGACTTGTGAGAATGTGGCTTAGCACTCCCCAGGACCAAGCAGTGGGCATGGAGCCCCCTCGAGGAGCAGTAGTGTTATTCCATCTCCCGGCTGAGGTGCCCCCCCTTCCCTATTCCTCTGAGGTGCCTGTGTGTTTTCGACCTGATGCCCCTGCAGTGTTCTCCCCGTATTGCGGCAGGAGTCAAGTGTTGGCTTGGCCCATGATTTTTGGCCCAGTGGCCCACGGACATTTTGAATGGACAATGTCCCATCTGATGTACATATTGTATATTTTTGTAAATACTGTTCTTTTATTTATTACGTATATCTGCCTATTTCTAAATTATCACTGATTTAAATCAATTCCTTTTGTCCTTGCGTTCTTCTGGGGGTTACAGAGTGTAAATGTAATGTTGATGCATGTGTTTGTGTGTATGGTGTTGTGGGTGAGGGTTAGGGGTGGGGGTGTTTTGTGTGTGTGTCACTCTCTTTCCCCCCCCCTGTGTACTAGGTGCAGTACTCACCGTGGTCGCCGCCGACGCCTTTCGTATTCCTGGTAGATGAGGAGGTAGACCAGCATGGGCAGGACCTGCAGTTCGGGCTCTATGGCGTCCTGGTTCTTCGTTGAGTGTCGAAAGGTTTCCCTTCCAAGTCCTGTTTCTGCCGTGCTTTTGATGGTGTTGGTACCACCTCTGAAAAGCTGGCGGATAGGCGGGTTGTGACGGGGTGGGCGGTACATTGTCTTCCGCCTGGCTGTTGGCAGTTACCGCCGCAGTGTTTGTTGCTACCGCCGTGGCCGTAGGAGTGTTAAAGTGGCTGTCTGTGTTGGCAGTTTCCGCCGTGGTCGTGATCCCATTTTTTTTTACCGCCGCTTTAACACCGACCGCCAGTGTTGTAATAAGGGCCATAATGTTTCACTGACACGTCCTGGCAGGTGGTTATTGTGACCAATAGATACCAACTGGTGCCACCAATGTTTTATCAACTCCTCTGGGGTTTTAGAACTAATAGGCCGGACCCTCGCTATATATAATCCGAACATGCGGGTATAGTTACAACATATAGTTTAGGGAAACTACGCCAGCAACGGTTAAGAACTTCCTCACTAGATGCGGTTAGAGAACACCTCAGTCTCCTGTCTAATAATACTGACTTACAGGACTTCCTGTTAGGCCCAAGAAAACACAGCAGAAAGCCTTTCTTATATGAAGTATATAATGAAATTTGGAAGCTTTCCCAACAAGAAGCAGCTGCCCGGTTAACGCAAATAGACCAGGACAATCTAAAAAAGGCATTGGCTGTTGTAGATAATGGGATTATTACCCTGTCCGACCGGATATACACCTTAAATAACATTGTCTCTTCTGCTATAGACATCATACAAACAGATATGTCTTCTTTACACCATGGACAGTGTCAGCTAAGGTCCATTATGCAGTTGGGTTGGACACTTCTAACATTGAAGGCAGGTCGCATTCCCTGGCAGCATGTCAGCGCAAGAGAAATATTTTCTTCCTTTAACTTAACGCGACAACAACAACTAATGGCTAAAAAAGAAGCGACTTATGTCATGCTAAACATCGAGAAATTAGAAAAGTTGCCTTTTACTGTGGCTGAAATACCATCTGCTGAGTGGCTATTACACAGGGTCATCAATCTGCCTATTTCTACACTTCGATTCACCTCCTGTTTAAAACACGTTCCGGTGGGCAGATATGATAGGGTGGGAAATAGTTACATTCATGAGGTGTGGGAGCTTCCCTTCTCATACAAATATATCAGTGGCATGAAAGAGGTCTTTCTTAGCGGTAGTGAATGTGAGACTTCAGTCAGCCATTCAATGGTTTGTAAACAGCTGTCTTTGCATTGGGCGTGTAACGCGTCTGCAGCGAACTTAGCTTGTTATCTGAAGGAAATTTGATTAGACCTACGTTCCAGGTGCTTTCAAACGGCAGCTATGTCCTCCTCAACGGTGAAGTCTGTTGTAGGATGCGAGCCGGAATAGTTTGTTGTTTCGGTCTCTAAGGTCATTAGATGCTGTGGGAACCTAGGTTCCCCCCCCCCCCCCCCCACTAAGATAAAAGAAGTAGCTGGCATTTGGATCCACATTGCTACTTCAAATGTGAATTTTGACAAGTTGAGCAGACTCAAGGCTTTATTGTTTCAAATGCATGTGGCCCTTACATCTGCACGCAAGACCTACGTGCTTAATGTGGCAAGGTCGTCAGTAGAAATGCAGTCCCTTTAAGTACAAACTTTCCAAGACACTTTGGTGAACTTGTTGGACAGATATTTAATGCGTCCAGTACAATTGGAATCGCACATTTCTTTAAAGCTGTTGGTTCTGGTTTCATTCACACCTTCTCCTCCATATTCGGTTTAATACCATCAGCCATCCACTCAATTGTTTATAGTATTTTGGGGGGATTTCCAATAACTTTGGCTTTATTAACTGGCATTCTGCTGTTGCTATTTTTTATGCGCAGTGGCTGTCCCGTCGCAACAAGGAAGAATGAAAGCGCTCCCATCCGCGCAGCTGTGTCGTGAACGCATGATGCAGTATTTTGGAGCAACGCTCCTGGAGTAATTGGAGTGCGGCTGGTCTCGGTCATTCAGACTGGTTTTACATTGTGTGAAGCCCGTGTTTCGGTGCCCCTGGTGCTCTTTCGAACACGCACTGGAAGTCTGTCTTTCTACGCAGAGCTTGCTTTCATTGGACGCTGATCTGTTGATGTTCTCGCTGAGGGTTCATTACCAGACATGCGCGTTGAGGTTGCATTTGCTACAGGAAGCTACTTATGAGTTGCCCTTCCTGGAGGATGTGGCTCGTGACTCATCATTGGGCACACCACGTAATGCCGCCTTGGCTGAGGCTGAAACTATGGAACACGACTGCTCCTTGATCCTTCTTGGCAATGACTTTCCAACTTTGACATTGGCCGAAGTGGAAGATTTCCTATCCTTTATGGTCCCGGAATCGATTGGAACTTTTCAAAAATAACTTTGCCTCTTAAAATTCGGTTTTATGCCACATGTTCATGTTTTCAATTGTCCTTCTACATGCTCACGTGTCCCTTCGACTTGTCATAATTGACATTGCTTTTACATGTATATCTTAGGTTGAGCTTTTAGTAGTAATTTTATATGTCCTTAGGCTTTGAACCACCTTCAGCCTACAAGGGGAGGGTGTTGTGTAGCCATTGTAGCCATAGCTCCATGCACGTTATTTTAACACACTAGGCCAAGCCGCTGTGCACCTTAACCTAGATATATTTTATTTGGATTCATTGTATTATTTTTATAGTAGCCAATTTTACTTTCTTGTTTTATTTTCCGTTTATCTAACTGTTTTTGCCTAGGCCAGCACTCTGTTCTCAAACAAGACATTCTTGATCACTCTGTGCTTCTTCCAAGGCTACAGCACAGTGCATTGCCAGTGAACGTGGTAGAAGTTTAGTCTCCAACATTCATAGAAAACACACATCCTTACGCAGGGACATTTTCCCAGAACATCAGCTGTGTTGTTATAAAAACACTTCCTTGTCCCTTACACGTTATAGGGAGATTCCAGCCAGACAACCCTGACTGTATGCTGATTGCTGAATGCTTCGCTACAGATGCTAACGCAGACCGCAGGCTTTCTATGCGCCACTCTCCTCATCACATTTTTAATACTGTCATGTTGTGTCGTCCTGGTTATTGCAGCTCCCGCTTTATCTAAGATGCAGTTGTTTTATTAAACTCATTACTGAAACATATACTGCCTCTGACTACTGACTAGATGTAACTGAGAGAAATGGATGAGACCTGAGTGACCACGGCTTCCCTGAGCAACCAAGTATGTAATGCGCTCTGCTGACCAGTCATCCCTATCCTTGGGCACAGATGAGGCACTGCTAGTAAGCCGGAGCAAAACTCGGATTGGAGCGACAGTTGTCACCCGCAGTGGGTCAGACTTAGTCTCCCACACCGCGAACGATTCTGCCACTCGAAATCCAGTAGTCTCATTAGAATAATGAGAGCCTACGTGACAGCACTAACGATAACCAGTTTTTTGCTGGCCTCCAACTGCTGGTTCCTATAGGCTTCCTCAGTAAATGCTGTCTTCATCCCTTTTTGACAATTGTTGTTGAATTGAGCTTAAATATTGGGTAAAAATCCTCTAACGTTACAGCATTACTTGAGGATGTTGACGGTTTCTTACACTTATTTTGTGCCTTTCTTAATTTTTTTCTTGTTTTTTTTGGTAGCTCTTTTTGCAAATTAGAGCGGGTGGGTAAAGCTTGGCCCGGCAAAACTCTGCTGCTCTGGGGATAATGGGTGATTCTAGTTGGTAACAAGCTCTGGGTTAGGGACTTTCCTCGTCCTTGAAGTTCGAGGTGAGTGGCAAGGAGTACGTTTCCGCTGCCTTTAGCCGTTGGGAATTCGCAATGGTTTTAACTTCCTCCACTAATGATCCATCTATCATCAGGAGTTGAATTGCAGGTGAGGATAACGAGCACTGCAATTTGGGACTCTCCTTGCCCTTGAAGTTTGGGTTGGGTTCCGAGGGGTGAGTTCTCTGTGGCCTTTAGCCATTGAAAGTTAGCCATGGTTTTGACTTCCTCCACTAATGATCTTACTATCATCAGGATGTTTGAGACACTGTCCAACATGCGGGCGCAGGTAGGTGTAACTAATTGTCCTGAATCCTCTCTTAGCCACCTCTCTACTTTGACAGAGGAAATTGCAGTGTTAATCCTAAAGAAGAAAAAGACGTTACTGGAAGAAATGCATACATAAAGTGTTAACTGTTGCTTTTCCACAGTTCCACAACAGGCTATAGTAAAGGCTTGTCTGGTCTGAGCGTCTTTACATCAATTACACACAAATAGAATTGAGAAGTGATTACAAACAGCCAATCTACCTTAGCAAGAAATATGAGAAGCCTTCTGGACAAAATTGAGAATCTTTATAATTGTTCCCTAAATCATGGTATCGTTCCCTATCGCTGGAAATTCGCAATTGTGAAACTGGTGCTGAGAAAACCTACCTTAACCCTTCAGGTATGGACAGTTTTTGCATGTTATCTTTGCTTCCTTATTTAGGAAAAACATCTAGAAAAAAACATTTCTGCTCCAGCTACAGCAGTTTGCGGAATATGACTCTTTGATGAGTTTCAAGCATGGTTGTCTCTATTGCACAATACCAGACTTGTAGTACTATATATCTTGGATGATCAGAATAAGGTTGTTGACTTTTCGTGGTATTGCTAACCCTATTAGATCTTTTGGCAACTTTTGATACCATTTGACCATAACATCTTATTTTCTACATTGGAAGAAGCTGGATGCAGAGGTATTGTTCTTATGTGATGTAATTCCTTCTGGCTGATAAAAACCAACAGTTAGTGTTATCTGGTTTTTATTTGGGGTTAAAACTACTCACTTGAGGAGTTCCTCAGGGTACTGCCTGTCTGTCCCATGTTTTATTTAATATATACCTGCAGCCTCCCGTATCACTTCTTCACCAGTAGGATGCTAGGTTTTATTTAAGTGCAGACTGTAAGAAATTGTAATATTGTTTTGGTGGGGGGGGGTGACCACCCACCTCAAGGAATAATCACAACCCATGGAAGGGTAAACCATCAAAGTCATTAAATTAACCTGAGTTCAACCCCCTGGCAGCTATGACAGAGCAGTGAGGTGTAACATAGAGCAATCTGTAAAGTATGTATGCCGTACAAAACAGTATTAAAGTTAAAATGCAAAACAACAGAAATCCCAAACCGAATTAAAAGAATAGATGAAAATGCAATAAACAGAAGGACAAAAATCCAATAAGGAGAACTGGAGATATGCATTTTCAAAGTTTTAAGTAGAAATAGCACGAAAAAAGAACAAAGCACAAATGATAGTCAGAGATCTCGGTAGACTGGGACCTGGGCACTATTTGAGGCTGACCAGGATGGAAGACAGGTCCTATACATCAGCTAGGTTCATTTTGCTAAAAGATTTTACCTTCTGACTTAGAGCCTGATTTAGAGTTCGGCAGACATGATTTACTCCGTCAAGGCGACAGAGTAAAGCACTCTGTTACTCTGACTGAATACCCGCCCACCAGATTGAGAGATGTTCGTAGATTCAGCAGACATCTGTTGCTTTGGCAGGAATCACCATCAAGGCGGTTCCTGTCAGTACATTGAAAGTTTGACACACAGCTCTGTCAACAAGACGGAGCATATGGAAAACATTCCATTTCTTTTTTATTTTCAAAAACAAAACCCCAAAAGAGAATTGTCTTTCTGAAAATAAAATAAACAATAATACCTTTGCCATGGGAGATTGCTCCCATGATTTGAGTGTAATTTACAGATTTTTATTGTTCCTTATCACCTGATTTTAACTTGTGGTGATGGACAGTGAAAACTGACTATTTGACCGCCCCCTCTAAATCAGGCAGGTGTTCAAATGGCCAAAGCTGTGACGGCCCTTACTCTATCAATCCATTGAAGGTGCACCCCAGTGGCAGAGATGAAGCTGACATATTTCTGTTCTGCTCGTCTCTCAATGAGGCTAGCGGAACCTCAGTTTGGTGGCTAGGGTACTCAGTTGCCTTTAAGACAGAGTACTCAAGCTTTAAGTCAAGCCTGTGTCTTTTAAGTCCTAATCGGCCATAGGAGTACACTTCTAAAGACCCCCAGGGCCTCGGGGTGGCACTTAAAGAGTCACAGGGTGTCAGGCAAAGAACATCAGCAGGGTCTAGTCCAGATCCAGCTGCCACGGGTCACCTGGGTGCTTCCAGGGAAAGTAATTTTGCAGCTTGTTATGGCCCTGTAGCTTGCACAGTAGTTCATCCAGGTGACCCATGGAGACCATATTTTTGTCCTGGGTACTAAAGGAAGTAGATCCAGTCTTTCAGGCCTCCTCTCGGGTCATTGACATCAGGTCCAAGCCTCATCTGATCTTCCACAAGCCAGGAAGTGTTCTTGACAGGCCAGGAAGTACCAGGGGGTGCAACATTTATTCCTAGTACTAACTAGTAGGACGGATTGACTCCTAGACATGCCCTAACCAATGAGGTTAAGGTTCCCAGGACAATCCTAACTATTTTGAGCATTTTCAGGATGGGGAAAGTCTTTGGCCATACTAAACTTGAGCTCTGAGAGCTGAGGCTTTATGGGAACTGTACTATGGTTATCCTAGTGTCCTCCTACATCTAACACTAACACCCATCCAGTTCGACGCAGCAACTGTACCCACAATAAACAAAGCGACAGATGTCTGGTTGAACAAGAGTTCTTCAGCAGTCAGACAGTGGAGCCACAAAATTTGTCTTGACATCCTGTTCTTTCCTCTTTCAAGTGTGTCTTAAGTGTTATATGTGAACCCAACAGACCCGTCAAGCAGGATTTGACACTTGTGCAGAATTTGAAATTATAGAGTCAAAAAAGATTACCTCAGCCCCCCCTATATTCGGTGGACTTCAGGGGAGACATCTCTATCCTTTTAGGTCAGACTACTGATGCTTTGTTCCGAGGAGGCATTTCAAACCTTTTCACACCTACTGAAAGTTAATTACTGTCTGGGAGAAGCTGGAGTGCCAATGCAAATTAGCCTCCAGGAACACCAGGCAGGAAAAAGTTAACTTTCCAGAAGTTACTTTTCCTAAACATTTTAATGCTTCAACTTCACCATTAAAATGGATTTTAATAACTATTAAAAATGGGTGTTTAGTTATTTTTCTAGCTGTTTCAATTCCCAAGATAAAGTATTGGTATTTTAATCTGTACTGTGATTTGCTATGTAGGACAGCTAAGCCTGCCACAATATAAATAGCTGTTAGGTGCTGATCACTGTAAATACATATTAGCATTAAAAGTCTATGGGCCTGATTACGACTTTGGCAGAGAGGGTTATCCGTCCCAAATGTGACAGATATCCTGCTCGCTGAATTACGAGTCCATTATATCCTATGGAACTCGTAATAGGACGGGAGGGATATCCGTCACATTTGGGACAGATTAACCCTCTCCGCCAAAGTCGTAATCAGGCCCTATATGTTTTACAGTGCCTTGTAACCTACAAGGCCTATATAGTAACTCATTAATATTTATAAAGGAGGTTTTTACATGTCAAAGGGTTTCTTTTGAGAGGTTCATTTGCAATTTTTGCACTGCTACAGTCAGGCTACAATGATAGGCCTGAATCCATGTTTGCTCTCCCAGTGTAGTGGGTGACACATTAGGTGCTGCAGTCCACTAGTGGCCTTTAACTTGAACTTTCAGGCCTTGAGCACATTTTCTACCATTGGTATATAGGCAAGTTAAATATACCAGTTTGGAGTGGGCCAATTTAACAAAGGAGAGCACAGGCGTTTTATTGCTGATTAGCAGGGTTAGGTGCACAGATTTCTAAAGCCAGCAGGAATATAGGGTTCAGGAACAGGTGAAAAATCCAGGTGGCCAAGCGGAAAAGGCAGATTTCATACACAGACAAGATGATTCTTGGTGATCTTTGCTTGTCCCTGTTTCATCTGGACAAGGCCACTCCTGCCTTGCAGCTTTTTGTCCACATTTTTCTGGTAGATGTCAATCAGCCTCTTGTTCTTGAACCCAGCGAATACGGGGATGCTTCTGGTGCCTCAAGCCTCAGGTATTTGGTAACCACCCTGTTGACACAAAGTTATTGATCCTTCGCCCAACCCAACTAACACTGCACATAACTTAGGAGTTAGTTTGGACAATACCGTATAATTAAAACCTCAAGCTGCTAGAGTATCATAAACTTGTTTTGTTTTGGTCAGAACCTTAAACAAACATTCTTCATGTTTCCATATTTCTGGTCTTGATGTCCTTATTCGGTCATTTCCAAATGATGTCAATGCAGTGTCTAGCTGACCCCAAATTTCCTCTTCAGCTTAATTCAGAATACTGCAGCTAATTTGATGAACAGTGCAGCTAGACATTATTATGCTATTGCTCAGTGCTCAATGATGATTCTGCAAAGGGCAGTTGTTGCCAATACTCCAGCCTTCAAGACCTTGCCCTGCTACACTCACAATCTTAGAACATCAAGGGGCATATTTATACTCTGTTTGCGCCGGATTTGCGTCATTTTATTTTTTACGCAAATCTGTTGCAAACTTAACTCCATATTTATATTTATATTTTGGCGCTCGACAGGTCTAGCGCCAAAATTATGTAGTTAAAGTCATTTTTTGCCTGCGGAAAACTAACGGGCAAAAAACGACGCTAAGGCCATAGCCTCCTGTGCAAAAATCACGCATGTGGAGGAGGGGTCAAAAAATGGTGCAAAGTTTATTTGCACCATTTTTTAGCGCCTGGGTCAGGGCAGGCGTTAGGGGACCTGTGGGCCTGTTTCCATGGTGGGACACCATGGAATAAGCCCACAGGCGCCTGCCCCAGGGACACCCCCAGAGGAACATCAGAGGATGGGGGACCCCATCCCAGGTAAGTACAGGTAAGTATTTTCTATTTTTAGTGCCATTGGGGGCCCTGAAATGGGCCCCCCTACATGGCACTGGGTGCAATGGCCATGCCCAGGGAACCCTGGTCCCCTGTGCTGGCCATTGGGGTGTTGGGCATGACCCCTGACTTTTCTAAGACAGGAGTCATGTGGTATGGATGGTTTTGTGTCAGAAAATGACTCTAGGCCAGTTAGAGTCATTTTGTTTACTCTAACTTGTCTAACGTCATTTTTTGGTGCAAAACCCCCTTCTTCTATGCCGCCAGCCCCACCCGGCTAACGTCATTTTGTTTTTACGCTAGCCTATCCTTTGCACCGGCTTGCACCATTCCATAAATATGGTGCCCAGCTGGTGCTCAGAAATGGTGCAGTTTTGCACCACAAAGTATAAATCAGGGCCCAAGTCTCTTCCTTCTTGAGATCCTGGAAACATGTACTATTTCCTTTGGTGACTGTATGTTTCCCATAGCAGAAACCAAATGGTGGATTACTTTTCCTTTGGCCTTTCAGTTCAAACAAAATCTTGTCCTTTTTATATGTCGGCTAAAAACTGGCTTTTCTGTTTATAATCTGCTTAGGTTTATTAAGCAGTTACCTTCCTCTAATGTTATGTTCTTTGCCAGGATTCTTCGGTGTACAGTGCACTCTGTAAAGAAATTTAACATAACATATCTCACCCATGTCTCACCTTCACTTTTCACACCATGCTCATTATCACCAGTTATGCCTGAGGCTTTAAACACTCTGGACGTGCTTCAAATTCCCAGTTGTTCAAAACCATCATATTCCTGCTCACCTCCACTATCTTCCTTTGACACAAGAAAGCTGTTTCTTCACTCCCCGTCTCCACAGTGCAACTCATTTTCCGGACACATCTCTTATTATCACACCTTCTTTTATATTTGTTTGCAAGTATCACATAATCTTATCTCTCAACTTCTGATCTACTTTAGTCAACTCTCCGTTCTCCTTTTCAACCTTAGAGGAGAACATTTCAAACTTAGCACCTTTTCTTTCAACAACAAAAACGATGTTGTGCTTGTAACAGCATTAGAAGCAGTGTGATGGGCTCACAGAATTTCTTGTTGAGAAGACTTTACTTTCCTCCCTTGCATTAAACCCATTTGTATATAAACCCTGCAAATTCGATTGAATCTCTCTACTAATCCATTGGCTTGATGAGAATAGATGCTATACTAGAATGTTCAAGAGCTTCAATTCTAAAAATGCACCTCTTCTGATACAAATAGAATCCCCACTATCAGTGATGATTGTTCTCCTTCACTTTCTTTCCTTGCATTAAATCTATTTGTAAGTAAGCAGAGTTTTTTTTATAAAGCGCACAATTGCAGAGGCGTCTTAGCACTAGCATTCGCTAAGAAATAGGCAGATGGACTAATTACTGAGCTTAGACAAGAGCCATATTTTAAGCAATTTACTAAAAGAAGCTCTATTGGATTGGGACCTAAGAGCAAGAGGCATGGTTTTTCAGAGTTTACTTGTTAGAAAAGAAAAACTCCTTCCTCACCATCTGGCTCTCTTTATTTTTGGGACAACCACCAGACTAGCTGTGATTGACCTTAAATTATGAGAGGGAGCATGCCACGTGAAGATTTTTTAAAAATATAACGGGCCTTCCCCGTGCAGAGCCTTATGGGCAATACAGAGGTCTTTAATGTTCACTTGTTAGCTGACTGGCAACCAGTGAAGGGCCTGCACCCCTTTGAATAAGGTGTTGTATATGAGTACTTTTAGCAGCAAATGAGCAGTAGCATTTTGGAGGGATTGAAGTTTAACCAAACTGGTTCTGGGATCCCCAGATAAAGGGGGTGATTCCGATTGTGGCGGGCGGCGGGAGCCGCCCGCCACGCGGGAACCGCCAGAAGACCGTACCGCGGTCGAAAGACCGCGGTGGTCATTCTGGGTTTCCCACTGGGCTGGCGGGCGACCGCCAAAAGGCCGCCCGCCAGCCCAGTGGGAAACAGCCTTCCCACGAGGACGCCGGCTCAGAATTGAGCCGGCGGAGTGGGAAGGTGCGACGGGTGCAGTGGCACCCGTCGCTTAGTTCAGTGTCTGCAAAGCAGTCGCGTAGTTCAGTGTCTGCAAAGCAGACACTGAAATACAAGGTGGGGCCCTCTTACGGGGGCCCCTGCAGTGCCCATGCCATTGGCATGGGCACTGCAGGGGCCCCCAGGGGCCCCGCGGCACCCCCTACCGCCATCCTGTTCCTGGCGGGAGACCCGCCAGGAACAGGATGGCGGTAGGGGGTGTCAGAATCCCCATGGCGGCGGAGCGCGCTCCGCCGCCATGGAGGATTCTAATGGGCAGCGGAAAGTCGGCGGTACACCGCCGACTTTCCGTTTCTGGCCGCGGCTGAACCGCCGCGGTCAGAATGCCCAGCGGTGCACCGCCAGCCTGTTGGCGGTGCTACCGTGGTCATTCGCCCTGGCGGTTTTTACCTCCAGGGTTAGAATGACCACCAAAGTGTGTTGCAATAGTAAATTTTAGATACTAATGCTACAATCGCCTTTTTTGCATTTCCGAGGGAGTATACTGGACCAAGAATTGTAAGCGGATGAAAACAGGAAGATGTAACCTGATTTATTTGGTTAGAAAAGCAAAGCTGTCCATCAACCAACACTCCTACATTTTACTTTCTGCACCATACACAGAAGAGGTCCGATGTTTGGGAGCCACTAGGACATATTCCAAAACCAGGTATCATTACCAAAAAAGATAACCTCTGTCTGAATTCAGTTTTAGACATTTACTCGCTACTTTAGCCATATCCGATGAGACAGACACCACTATTTTTTGTCATCAGCATAGGCCACTACCTCTAAGCCGAAGAACCTCATAAGTTTTGCCAATGGGATGGCATAGATATTAAAAAGCATGGGGGACAATGAGCAGTCTGGAGGTACCCTACACGGTAAACTGAAAGGAACTGAGACACAGGGCCTGATTACGAGTGTGGCAGTCTATAGACCGCCAATGCGGTGGTCTGACCACCACATTACAACCCTGGTGGTCAGACCACCAGGGAACTGCCAGCTCCGCCAGGATCTCAGATCCCGGCATTCTGGATGATGCTGCATTGTCCTGGGGATCACGACCCCCTTCTCCGCCACTGGTTTCATGGCGGTAGCACCACCATAAAAAGGCTGGCAGAGAACTTGGCATGGGCAGTGCAGGGGCCCCTTTGGCTAGCACTGTTGCAATGTTCACTGTCTGCTTTGCAGAACTCAGGTTTCCGCTCGTCGACCTAGCAGGAAACTCTTAATTACTCTAGCAGGGAGGTCACTGTGTAGTCAGCAGCCACCCTGCAGAGAGTTTGGTGGACGGGCTTTCCCGTCCGCCAAACTCATAAGAGGGCCCCTAATCTCCAAAAACCACTCTGTTCTCTTTCCAATAAAAACAAGCTAATCCTTTTAGCACAGAGTGGTTCATCGTGTCAAAAGTGGTAGAGAGATCGAGAAGAATGAGTGCAGCCCTACCTCCTAAGTCCAGCTGCCTATGAATCTCTTCAGTTGCCACTAATAATGCAGATTCTTTACAGTGTAATGGCCTGAAGCCATGTTGAGAGGGATTGAGGATATTGTGAGTGTTTAAAAATCATATAAGATCCTCCTTGAGCACATTCTCCCAGATTCTAGCTGGAAAAGGGTAGGCTCGATATCGGGTGTAACTTTTGGTATTCCAATGATCTAAAGAGGGTTTTTCAAGTAATGGGCGAAGGGATGCCCTCTTCCATTTTACTGGGTATTGACCTGTGGACAAAATCCTATTCAAAAACCTAATCATTCTGGTCTTCTGAAAATGGGCTAAAACTGTCCAACATCATCTGGCTGTCTCTGACCTCCTTTGGTAGTTTCTGAGTTACTGACAAGGGGGAAGAGCTGTTATCCAGTCTATCCTCAGCACAATTTGAGGAAAATTCTGTATAGACCTTATTTACCTTATCTTGGAAAAACTCTGTTAGCTTGTTACAGAATATGTGAGTGAGAAGGAATATTTTCATGTTATTACATTTGACAAGAGAGGTAACTTTATTAAAAAGCTCTTTAGTAGAGTCTATTGCTGCACAGATTTCTTCTGTAAAATACATTGGTTTCTCCAAAATAAGCTGTGCTTTTTATTGTATAAGAACTAGATTATATTTACTTTTGGTCCTCAGCTCTATAGGCTATTCTTCACCTTCTCTCTTGAGCTCTACATTTCCGTTTAAGTATTTTAAATTCCAGCCTGTACTAGGGGCCAGAAGGATTTTTCCTAAAGTTTCTCCGAGTTTTTTCAGGCGCTAGCTTCTTGGCCGCATCTTCTAACCAACATGTAAAATCGGCTATGGCCTCTTTGATGCTGCCGTCTAAGGTCTATTATTCTTCAGCAACTTAATTTTGAGGGTGTCAATTCTGCGCCACAGGTGCGTTTTTTGATGGCATTTGGCATAGGGGCATTCAGATCATCATGGTTCTTTGTAGGGACTGTAAGATTGAAAACAATTGCCTTATAATCAGACCAAATTAAAGCGATAACTTTATTAAAAGTGAGCACAGAATTATTCGTAAAAATGCCAACTAATGTATGGCTGGCACTATGAGTAGATTGAGAGACTGTCACAACTGCCTAGGCAGTCAATAAGGTGCTCAGTGTCCGGATTCTTGCATTGTTCCAGATAATGTATATAAGCCCTAATAATTTGATTGACTTTCTCTACTAATCCATTGGCTTGAGGAGAATACAATGCTATTCTAAAATATTCTAGAGCTTAAGCAAGTCTATTAGCAAGTCGAAGGGCTACATAATAGTATTCCAAGTTTACTTCAAGGAATATTAGACGATTGAACTGACAACAAAGGCTTTACATGTGGTGTCTTAGGTTTACTAACAGCACCTGTTGGCATCCTTTCCCAAACTCCTTAAGCCACCAGTAAAAATCTGCAACCTTCAATTTAGTCATAGGTTTTACACATGATTCTCATGGTACAGCTGGTGGAATTATTCTCTACCCCTTCAAAATCTGACTCATTTTCACATTCAGTTCTTATCCTACACCAAACTTCTATCATCCTATTCATCGCCTTTCAGCAAAGCTCTTGTTAGTGTCTTGTTGTACTCTTTAGATATGGCCATTTTTCTCACCCATATGATCTTCTCATCGCCATCCATGATCTAATCCTATCCCTATTCTTTCCCTAAGGAAAACCTCATTAAGCAGGCTGCCACTGTAGTTTGCATTCATGGCCATACTCCATCTGGAAATCATATTCCTTTACCCCTCAAACCACCTAGAAATCATTGGTGTACTCTGGGCCCGACCCTTTAGCTAGGAATGTTTAGACCAGTAGTCAGACTTTAACAGATAAGGTAAATTCCATAAAGATTTTGAAAATGTTGAATTGCCCAGCTTCATGCAATCACTTTCTTCTCCATTACTAAATAGCTTACCTCAGGTCTTCGCAGTTCTCACAAACACAAAAACTACTTCACCTTTCTTGTCAGTCTGCAATAAACTACTTCTAACACTTTCAGACGTACATCAGTAGTAGGTACTATCTTCGGCACACCAAACCTACTAAAAGTTGTACTATTAGCAGTCTCTGTCTTAATAATGTCAAAGGCTTATTTAAATTTCCCCGTCCACTCAGACTTGACCCCTTTCTTCATCAACCTTTGCAGAGGAGTATGAATACTTGCGGGATCCTGGACAGACCTGGAGCAATACTCTGCAACTCCCCAAACTGATTTTGCCTTGCCTCCTCTTTAGTTAAAAGCATCTACATTTTTGATCTTGTCTCTAATCCTGCATTTATCTCTGTTCCACTTATTGTGTGTCCCAAATATTGAGCTGAGCATACTCTGAACTGATATTTCTTGGCCTCTATGGTCAAGCGACACTCATCCTGTCTTCTCTAAACTTTGTTTAAATTGCATTGTGTGCCCCAACACTATCTTTGTAAATTGAAATGTAGTCTTGAATGAACATCACATTATCAGTGCCAGCTAGTACATTTTTCATGTCATACTGAAATTGAGCCGCTTCTTCCAGCATCATTTGATGCAAGGCAGATGACAAACCTAGCACGCTAAACACACTTGTACATCTAATACATCCAAGGTGTCATAAACAAAGAGGATACTAATCTGCCCAGTATTTTTTAGATTGTGCATATCTACACTTGAGCAAATGACTTCACTGTCAAAAAGTTTGGCTCCAACCACCCTGACGCCTCTATCCCAATGTTGCCTGCCTTTAGTATTCTTTCTAGTCCAACCCTAAACTAATCTTTCAGAATATAGAGTACTGTCCTCCTTCAAAGCACAAACCTATTGTTAAATCCCCTTGCAATCCCAAGTCATTGCTTAAAGAAAGTTGAAAGAATTTCTCCCACATGACTTCACTTTAAAGCCGTTGATAAAAACATGACATGCTCTTTGGCATTTGAGTTCACTGTTCTTCTTAGGTCTTGCTGATGTCAGTAGCTGAACAACTTATAACCCCTTTTGATAACATACACCTTCACCACTGTTTCTTTTTCCTACAAATTCACTTCCATGCACAAAATACCCACCGGATCAGAGTTTACCATATCCTCCTTGAACAATGTATGTCCCTACAAGTTTGCCCATGCATATACCAAATTCTCTCTCAGACTCCTTGTTCAAGTTTATTAAAATTGATTTAGCCCTTGTCTGAGATCATTATTACAGTTATTAAATTAATTTAAAAAAACACCAATTGTTAATGGGAAATTCACAATCATATACATACTATTGTAAAATATTTTCAAAACAGTTCCTAAATAATATCATCACATTAAAATATACTTGCTAATTTGGTGGATTCATAATAACTTTTATCAATTTATTGTGGGTTTTGAATTTATGATTAACAATTATTGAATTAAAACGTGTTTCCTAAAATCAGTTAGTGCTGGACTTGCTTGCAACACATGGAACGAGACTTGGTTTCCTGCATGACAGAGATCACAGATAAAGGAGTCAGACATCTCCCTGCCTATCTCCCTGTGAAGAATTTAAGAGGCACGTTACTAATTTGGGGAGTCATTATTGACTGTCTTACTTTGTGATCCATATAATAGGAGAGATAAGGTCATGCATAATCGAATGGAATATTTGCAGGAAGACTTTTGCACAATTTCAAATTCCCCCAGTGTTCTACATCCAGATTGTAGTTCAGTTGTGCGATTTGAGTTCTGAGAAATAGTCGCATGCACATGGTTCAATTCAGTGTTACAACCTAGACTATTTAATGCAAATTTTAGATTCATGGAAAAAGTCTGTTAGACCTGGGAGCACCTGACCAGGCCCTTATACATGGGAGGACTTAAGTATTTCTCTGAAGCATGCAGTAGGTGGTGCCCCCATCAAATATTGTTTGCCAGCACTTGAGCATATGCACTGAATAACTGGAGTTCTAACCGCTTTAGTTGTATAGGAATTGCTGAACTTGAGGTACAACATTTTTGTAAGAGCTTTTTTGTAAGAGCTTCCCTTCATATATTTAAAAAAGACCATTTAGAGATTGAAATATATTCAAGTGCATTGTCTAGGGTGGAAGGGATTTTGTGGACATTCAGTAGATGGTTGAAATTTCTTTTTCCCACCGACTGTGGAGAAGTATTATAACGTGTCAGCATAAGCCAACACATTAGTCTCTAGGTAGGACAAGTGTGATTTGTCAATTAAATTACCTAGGAATATAAACATTCACTACTTTGGGTTTTTCTTGTCCCAAGAACCAATTGCATGCTAGGGCTTGTTTTTCCCCCAATGGGTAAAATCTTTGTTTTTGAAATGCCAATCTTTAAATAATTATTTTTGGCATAGTTATTCAATTCTATCAAATTTCTTAGTAGACCTATTGATGTTAGATCAAACAGTAACATATCATCAATGTATAAGAGGGTGTGTATAGATTTAGATTCTAGTTTTGCTAGTAAAATGTTACAAAATTGAGAATTATTGTTGTAGATTAGACAGATAATTGGACAATAAAATGGGCGCTAGCACACATCACTGTTTCAAACCATTATGTGCTGTAATAGGAGGAAGACCTTTATTCCCTCTCCCCCCCCAAAAACCACCAAAACATTTGCACCACATACATGTGTGTAATGAAACAATGTCTCCTTTTGTAGGTTAGTATACCCAACAATTTTCTCTAAAGTACTGGTCTGTCCACCTAGTTATAAGCAGTTGAAAAGCCAATAAGAGTTGTGTATATTATTTAGTTCTTTATCACTAAATATTTTTATATGAAATACTCTGAACCCCTGCAATATCATCTGTGACCAATCAATTAAGTTGTATACTTGATTGCTCAAGAGGGATGATAATTGCTTTGTAAGCCGATGACTTCAAATGTTCCAATAGACTCCTTGCAAAGATTTTTCCCCACTGTAGAGGGAAATTTGCCTCTAATTCCCAGAATTTGTTTTACACCCCTTTTTATAAAGAGGGAATGATTAATGAATAGTACCAGTCTCGATGCAGTATGAAAATAAAAGTCTGAGAATTTTGACCCATAGTTCAATGTTCCTTTTCAACACAGTTTCCAGGATTTCATCTAGGCCCATCCCTGCTGAAGTCTTTGCTTTATTTATATGGATGACTATTTCCCGCTAGATTCTAAACAAAGTTATAAATCTAGATTATCTGTTCTCATCTTGTGTAAATAAAGAATATTTTCTTAAGAGCAGGGATCACATTTGCCGAGGTTTTAATTTTTAATCCACAGTATATTGCGGCAATTTGCCAAAAGTTCGTACATTTTTTTTTCTTGTGTAGCTTAATGGAGATTATGCCAGTTTACATAGAGATATAATTTCCTTAGTGCAATATAATTTCATTTACGTTTATTCCTAAGGATCTCAGTTATTTTCATTTGTTCCACAACATGAGATAGAAATTGTTTCCAGATATGTTTATTTATCTTAATTGATAATTGAATCTGCAACACATCATTTGTGTTTGTTTTTTTGTTTGAACCTGTATCTTTTATATGCTTTACCAATATTTCATATATTTTAAATACCCCAATTGGATCACTTCTGGGAGTATTAAGTGAACTTACATGAAATGTTACTAGTATTTTGGGTTCCAGTGTAGTGTGGCATTATTAAGTTGGTTATTGATTTGACCAGATCCAGTTTCCAGTGACCAGTCAGAAGCTATTTGAGAGGTAATTCAAGTGCAATTTGAAATATGATATGGTCACTATATATTGTGTTTGTGATATTCATTTCAGAAACTACATTATATGATGTATGAGCAGTAATAATCATGTTGGCAGCTATATCTGAATCTATTTTTCCATTTACTATTATAGCTTGAACGGGCCATACTTTGTAGTGTGAGAGAACGTTCATCCAATATATTCAATTCTTCCAATCTATCTGTGAAGGTTTTTCTAAGGAAGTACAGGAGATACATCATAGCCATTGTTCTAAAAGAAATCGCAGTTATATAGAATTGTTATTGGGGTGAGGCTTAGCAAGATTTTTGCTCGTAATTTTGATAGATCATTTATCACAGAAGAGCACCCTTTTAATTTCAACTGAGGACAGTGTTTGCAGTGGAAAGACCTTATGCAATAAATTCAGTATCGTTGATCTGTTTATTGGACCACAGTTACCTTGAAGCAGTTCTGTAAATTTGAGTATACCTGTGATGCATAGCAAGAAGTCCAATTCTTTAGTCTGAGCAACTTTGTAGCATTCAAGTGTGCCTTGCCATTTCTTAGCTACTTAGAAGTGATCTTTCATCTTACATCTATGACCAGCATAGTAGAGTCTCCATGAGCTTTGGTGGAGCATTCTGTGGTTGTTCCCTTGTCTTTACATCATCCCTATTTAGGAGCTGCTCATTATCTGTAAAGGTTGTTATCTTTTTTGTGGGATTGCCTCTATTTCTAGCTAGCTTGACTAAAACACCTCATCCGAAAGGAATTTTATCAGTCTACCTCTTTTTTGTTTCTCTCCATCTTTTGATTTTCCTTTTTCCTTTACATGTTTCTTTTGACTTTTTCCTAAAGACATTCCCTTCTGTTCCTCTCACCAGTTCATCTGACTGAGGTTGGACTATATCTTTAGATTTTTTTTAACTGTCTTTTGAATAGTAAATAGGGGACGATCAGTTCCATAACTCGTAATGGATTGCTGGTTGGAAGAATTACTTCTTTAAGATCTCTTTGCTCTTGTAAGTAGTATATTTTCTCATGCCCAAATTTATTCTCCAGCACTCCTTTTCCCAACAGAGCGTATGCCACTTGGATGGCTGTGTGTCTTTTATTACTATTTTTATCTGTTAGATTCTTAATCTTGCACAACACTAGAGAGGTATTAATTTGAAAGTGGGTTCCTTGAATTGGCTTGCTCCAGAGTAATTGCTTGTTAGTGAAAGTAGAATGGAAGACAGTGTTTTTAGAATATAATTGACAGCTATTTTTTCAAATGTTTCAGAATATAGTCCAGGATGTTCTGCAACACATGAAGTGCCTCTGATACATGAACATGTCCTCAAGGTAACAAGTGTGTTTTGGTAATTCAGGTGTATTAGACAGATCATCCATGGGGAGTGGACTAATATTGAAGAGTCCTAAAGTTTTCCTAGAGTGTGGACTGTTATCAAATTTCTTTTTGTATTGTTGAGTGGGCATGGCATTCCTGATCGATATCTGGCAAAGTGAAATCCATAGAAATTGGCAGTTAGGAAATTTGTACCTTTTCTATTTCCTTATTTCTCACTGACAGTCTTCGTACAGACCAGCGTTTCCCAACCTGTGGTCCGCAGACCCCCAGGGGTCCATGACACGTTCCCAGGGGGTCTGCAGGCCTGGGACGACAGAAAGATACTTCTCAAGCTGGGATTTGACAGAAACATGTGTGTGTTTTTATTTGTGCAGCAGTTGTAAAAGCACTTCAAAGTTCCTTGTACAACCAGCAACTTTCGGGTTAAAATAAAAGCGTCAAGATAACTCTGGTGATTAATGTAGTGCAGAGAGATGGGAGTTTTGTCTAGTGGCAGTTTCTAAGGTAGGCAGATGGTTAATGTGCCTGATGCAGAGAATGTGTATCATGCACAGAAAAGTATTTTATGTGCATAGCACAGGGGGTTACTGCTTCTGTCACAGAGAATATTTTGTTATTGTGCAGTTCATAAGTTACAATCGTATTCTAGCACAGTGAGCTATGAATTGCCATCAAAGAGTTGCATGCAAACTGCATGGCATAAATTAGAAAGTTTGTTTATTTCCTTGCCTTTTATTATCCTTATGCTGCTAAAATAAAGGTTTGCTTGCGCAGAAATACATTCGTATTAAACTCAACTCTAAACACTGTGTTATGTTCTGAATCCTGAGTTTGTGCTTCTCCAGACCATGCACTCTTAGAAAAAGCCTACCATTGTGAATGACATGTGAATTCTACACCTCATAGTCCCTGAAAAAGTGCTCCAAAACCCTACTCTGGTATTTGAGGTGCTATAAAACAAACGAATTACATGTGACAGAGATCTATGGAAACACGAGAGGTCCTTATGGTTTACATCCTTTCCCCATCACATATTTAGGTGAAAAAGCTTTCTCAGGTCTTCTGTACCTAAAAAGTAAAAACATAAATCGCTTGGGAAATGTAGAATCTGACCTGGGTAGGCAGCTTTCCTAAATAAAACCAAATAATGAAAAGTTAGTCACCAAGATGCAGCAGCAAACGTCTCATTAAATTGTTTTGATTTCTGCATAAGTTTTCAATATAAAATAATGATACCATTAGTATTTGTTTGGTGTGTACTTGTTTGTATATTGTTTGTGAATTACTGTTTGAATGTTTGAAATTAAAATTGTACAAATTGTTTGGGCATCCCTGGCTTCCAGTAGTGATTCAGTGGGGGTCCTCAGGAGTCAAAAGGTTGGGAACCACTGGTATAGACAATTTCTGTATGGGGAGTTCAGCAGAGGTTCCAGCATTAAATTATTTCACGCTATTGGACAACTGTTCGAGACTCTGGCTTTGAAGTAGTGTCTCCTGTGTTTAAGGTCAGTGAGCAGCATTTAACCATTTTTCTTCATCTATTTTGGGAAATAAAATATCAGAATTTGAGGCAGATTGACTACTGAACCAATATGTAAGGACTTTTGCTGTCCCTCTTTGTGCCTTTTCATCCCTTCAAAAAAGCTTGTGTCTTTAAGACAAAATTCCTGTTTCTTAATTTTTTTGTCTTCTTGACAAGTTTAATGATTTACTCAGAACTCCTCTGAGTTTATTTCCACAACGGGTTGCACTATTAATAAAACAGTGGTCCTTGATCTTTTGTGCCCTGTTGCGTACCCAACAACGTTCCAGGTGGAGATGTTTATTTCACAATCCCATTTCATTAATAGAGAAAGAATGACAGACTTTACTGATTATAATTTGAGCTTTATAATATTTATTTTTTTGACATTTCCATCTGTGTTTATCCAATTTATTATTTGCTTATTTTATCTTTATTAATCCAGATGTATTTTATCTTCAGTAAGAGTAAAAAAGTATTTTGCGAGGGTTATATTTCCACATTTATTTAACCAACAAATGTTTACTCGTGTTTGGAATGTCCCATGTGTTTTAGCCATTTACAGTACAAGACAGCCACCTGAAATCATTTGCATTGTAGGATAACTTAAACAGCTGTACCACTACAGTTATTTAAGTTTCATTAAGAAATAGAATATTTTTTTCTTTTTTAACTCCCCTACTTGTCACTCTGCACAGCTATTAACCCAGTACACGTAATTCATAGTAATGAGAATTGGCTTAGAAGAAACCTATTTTCTGTATTTTTCCATTTTTTTACAAAAAAAACGGAGACAAGAAAATAGAATATTTTCTGTCTGTATTTATTTGTCTTTATCAGAATACTAGGAGCCTTAATTATATGTAAAGGTCTTCTGATCATTAAACAAAGAATGAAAGATAAAGAATATTGTGGTGTCTCAAAGTGATTTGTGTTTCATGTTTCTTGCTAAAAGGAAGACCACAGCACCTTATTTCTTGATTTCTTGTTTCATAAATGAGAAATTTGGCATACATTTAGGGGAGTACCTCCTCCGATGGTCAGAAGAAAGCTACCTTTAGATATTTATTCATTTTTTGTACTCATTTTGTCATGTGTCTCTATGCCTGGTGGCCTCAATCTTAACAAGAGAGCTCCAGTGAGTGTTTTCAATTAGTACACAGGAGCTCAGAGTGTAGTTATTACATCATAAGATTTGTATCCCTCTGCTATGTCTCTGTTTTCATTCGTGCCCAAGAAATATCATCATTTATTCCTGTTATCTAGGTTTGAAGATGGTACACTCAGGGCTGTTCTTTTTTCAAAAAGGATTTTCTCAGGTTTGTTTGTACCTTTCTCTAGTTGTTCCAATGTAATCAGAGGTAGTTAATGGACATTTTTGATGTATTTTTCTTGCACTTCAAATTATTCCTACTCTTATCTTCACTTCCCTGCATGTCATCCTCACATACCTCAATTTGCAGGGGCACGTTATCATGTATATGACCCAGGCTGAGTTGCAGTTCGTATGTCATCTCAGGACCCAAGGTTTTTTCTAATGCTAGGTCCAATGCATTTCAAGCATCTAAATTGGGGGGCTTATGGTTGGTGTAGAGGAACTCAGCAAGCTAGTTGGCCAACCTCTAATGATCTTCCTTCATCTACTCTTAATATCCTCGCACTGTCAGCAGTTTTGTGGGCTATCCAAAGCCACAAATCCTGATGTATCAGCAGTCAAGTCAAGTTTTGCTACATGGAGTGGAGATCTGCTGTAGGAAGGGTTGATGAAGCGCTGCCTGGCTGAACGTGGGGTGACATTTGGCCAGGTGCAGAGCGGTGCTCATGATCAGGGCAGCTGTAATATTTCTTGCCTGTGTTGCCTGTGCAGTTGACGGGCCCTTGTGGTACTAACCCCTTTTTTGGACCTGGCGAGAAGGCAGGTGTCTGACTGCTGCCTATTGTGCCATTGTAGACTACTGCAGTGTCTAGGTTTCTGCTGCGCAGTAGCTGTGTGCTTCATGCAGGGCTTAGCATGAAGAGCGGAGGTGGAATTTCTGCAGTACTGTTTCATCCACAAAACACAAAAGGAGAGGGGTAGTGGACACCACCACACGTTCCAAAGTAAAGACCCAAAACAAATAAAGGTATAGTGGCTTCTAAAACACTATTTCTATCAGTGTTTTGGTACAAACCACTGATACCTAAATTACCAAGATTATGGCAACGATAGGTGTAAACACAAGAGGAAAAGAGAGGCCAATCTTATTGGAAGAGGAAGCCTCACTCACATAATGTGAAATGCTTTGTCATAAGCAACCTCTCCCCACCCTAGTAGAACAATACCACTAGGGCAGACACAACCTCCTTGTAAACCCACTGGACAAAACAGTGGGATTCAGATAAGATTAAAAGTACCTAGAGGTAACCGGTTTTTCACAGTTGTTAGTGGTGATATCTGGTGCCTCTGAAACCAACTACAACTACGCAATGGAATGATGAAAGATCAAAGTTAAAGATGCTTACATTTTTGTTAGCATATACTCAGGACATTGAACTGATGTTTTATTTCAAGTATCCATAGTATTGTGTGCCATGCACTTAATAGTTTACATTATGAATGTACTTTCTGATGTCTTTTATTATATATTTTTTTATGTAGTGAACTGATTTTTATGTCCATGTCACTGGACTGTACTCTTTTTGACCCCCCTGTGTTACGATGCACTTTGTTAATACTAAGATAATGAATTGTGGTGTATTGTATATTTTATTTATATACAACTTGTTCATAAAAATAAAGTATTTTTGATGAGGATGAATTGAATGTTTTTGTTTACTGGGATGCAATGTAGTTCCCTCAGAACTTGGGAGCAATTTGCAGATCTTCTTCAGCATCATTAGGGTGTAGAAGCAGGATTCGGTGGCATCATTGACTTGTGCGGAGCACCAGCTTGTGTTCTATCCGTTAAAAAGAAGTGGATCCAGCTGAGAGCGGGTCCTTGGATGCTAAAGGCAAGCCTGTTGTGCTAGTCTCCACCTGGACCACGCCCAGTGACAAGAACCCTGGCCCTCTGCCCACCTTCTGGTACTCCAGCTCCGAGCTTTGGATCCCAGGTGCCACAAAAACAACTGCTGCACTGCCTCCCCCCATTCAACCGAAGTAATATTCACCTCCCAACGTTGCAGCTTCTCCTGCAACATAGGTCTGCCCGCCCACACAGAAACCCTCCCTACACTCACCCTGAAGACCATGAACGCCCGGAACTGCTTCAGTGCATTCTGCTCAACACCAGATCCCTCTGTAAACATACCATGGAAATCTGGGACACTATCACCATCTTCTCCCCGACGCAATCTTCATCACTGAGGCCTGGCTAAGCACCTCCTTAACCCCAGATATCGCCATCATAATGCCAGATGGCTACAAAATGAAACATCAAGACTGCACAAACAAACACGGGGGAAACTATCCGATGCATTGCCGCTGAAGACGACTCCATCCAATCATTGAACACCTCAACTTTCAACTTCTAACCTACGCCAAGACGACCATTAGAGGCACCCTCACCTACAGACCCCCTAGACTGCAACCTGCTTTTTGCTACGCCATCTTCAGCCTCATCGCCCCTCTAGCTATCAGCTCCAAACTCTACGTCCTACTCAGCTACCTCAACTTCCAACTCGACGACCTCAACAATGCAACTCCACCACTCTCTTGGAGAACATGAGCAACATCGGCCTCATCCAACTGGTCACTGACCCCACACACAGAGCAGGACACACCCTGGACCTGATCTTCACATCCAGTAACAGAGTCAACTACAGCCATGTCACAGAACTCACCTGGACTTACCATGCCATCGTCCACTTCACCATCACAGGTGCCCTCTGCGCCACCTCCAAGTCCCCCCCCCCCAGTTCCTCTCACTGCAGTTGGAGCAAAGTGACTGAGATCCAGTGGACACAGGCCCTTGACACCATCCAACCTGAAGCCGCATCAGGCCTAGAGCAGGCTGTCCAGAACTGCTCCGCCTGGATCACCAAATGCGCTGACAGAGTCACCCCTATGATGCCAGCCAAAACCAACAAAGCCCTAAGACAAGCAAGCTGGTATACTTCAGAACTCAGAACCATCAAGCACAACTGCAAATGACTAGAGAAACAATGGCGCACCACCAAAAACCCCTCCGACCGAACCACCTGCAAATCAGCCCTCAACAAGTATCACCAATGCGTCAAGGGAACCAGAAGAGTATCCCTCACAGACTGCATCGAAACAAGCACCAACCACACGAAGGAACTCTTCAACATAGTCAAGGAATTCCCCTGCCCATCAGCCACAGAGAACACAGTTTGCTCTTTCCAAAAACTCTGACACCCTATAGGTCTATTTCCATCTATTTCCACAGCAACGTAGTCTCCATCTACAACAACCTTGACCACCAACCCACCGATTTCATCTTCAACAACCTTGGCCCACACACGCACACCAGCCAAGCGATCACTACATGGACTCTGCTCACCATGCAGACCGACCCCAGCCATCATGTCCTCTGTTCACTCCGAAGCACCTCCCTCAGCCGCACCCTATTTAACACTTCCATGACTTCCCTCAATGACATCGTCAGAAGCCACGGATTCAACATCATATGCTACACAGATGACATTCAACTCGTCCTCTTGCTCACCGAAGACCCTTCACCACTAGAACAAACTTCTGCAATGTCATGACCAGTGTTGCTGACTGGATGAGAACCAACTGCCTTAAGCTCAACTCAGACAAGATGGAAGTGCTGGTCTTCAGGAAAAAACACCTCCCTATGAGACAACTGATGGTGGCCCTCTGAGCTCGGACCCACACCAACAGACCACACCCGCAGCCTTGGCATCATGCTTGACAGCAAACTCACCATGAAGCGCCAAATCAACGCAGTCGCCTCCTCCTGCTTCCACACCATCCATATGCTCTGCAGAATATTCAGATGATCCCTGCCAACACCAGAAACACTATGACCCAGGCCCTTGCCACTAGCTGGCTGGACTGTGGCAACGGGCTCTACTTGGGCATCTCCACTCAACTTCTCAAGAGACTCTAGACCATACACAAAGCAGCAGCCAGACTTATCCTCGACCGTTCAAAACAAACCCACATCACTCCCCACCTCAGGAACCTCCACTGGCTCCCCATCCAGAAGAGATGCCAGTTCAAGATTCTTACTTACACCTACAAAGCCTCACACAACCAGGGTCCGGCATACATCAGCCACTGCGTGAACTTCCACCAACCTGCCAGACACTTGCGCTCCACCTCCCTGGCCTTTGCACCCCAATGCATTAGTCGCAGCAACAGCGGTGGTCGTTCTTCTCCTACATTGCCACCAAGACCTGGAATGAGTCGCCCCTCCACCTAGGAACAGTACCCTTCCTGGCAGAATTCGGGACCTGGCTCTTCGACTAAGACCTTCGTAACCTCACCACCCAGATACCCTCAGGATGATAGAGCTGTGCTATAGCACATCCTTATTGATTGATCTTGTGCTGGTGACTGATGAGTATGAGATTAAATGGTGAAGAGAGATCCAGGAGAACGAAGGCAGATGTGTCTTCTCTGCCATCTTTGGCGGTGATGATTGCTATTTCAGTACTGTGGTTGGGCCTGTATCCGGACTGTGTGGCATTGAGGAGCTGGTGGTTGCTGAGGTGACCAGTGAGGCATCAGTTGATTCGTTTTTCTAAGACCTTTGCCTGGTATTGTAGGAGGGAGATAAACCTGTAGTTGGAAAGTGTGACTGGGTCACCCGATGGTTTCTTGAGCAGGGGCCTGATGGTGACATGTTTCCAGGTGTCTGGAATGTGGCTGAATCCATGGAGGCACTAAAGATAGGTGTTTGTGCTTCTCTGTTTGGTAGGAATCCTTTGGTGAAGGTGTGGTGGGGGCAAGGGTCACATGGAGCCCCCTAATGGATGGTCTTCATGGAAGCAGCGATTTGGCCAGTGATGACGGCAGGCCTCAATATCAAGATTTGTCTGTCGGCCGTAATGGGAAGTTGAGTTGCAATGGTGAGGGTGTCAGGTCGAGGGTTAAATTTATATGAAGGTGATTTAGCTACAGTAGAATTCCGAGATCTTTTTGCAAAGGTTTTGTGAGGAGGTGTTGTTGCTGAAGGCAGCTGGAGGCGCTTTGAAATCTTTGACAGTAACAACGATTTTCTTGCTGATGTTAGTGCTGGTGTTGTTGTGATCTACAAGAGCTGTGCATTTGGTGTTCTGTATCTGGTGGTAGTGACGTCTTAGAACTAATTTGAAGATGCCTTTATCTGTGGTGTCTTGATTTGTTCTCAATTTGCGCTCCAGTTGCTTGCAATGCTGGTCTGTCAGCCTGCATTCCTCTGTGTACCAGCTGTCGCGTGGTCGGGCTCTTGCTGGCTGGTTGCACTTGAGGAGAGCCAGTGTGTCGGTGAATGCAGTTTTCAGCAAGTTGCTGCTGTGCTCCAGGTGTTGCTTGGGTAGGGTGGAAGCCCACTTCTCTTCTGAGATGATTAAGTAGAAATTTGGGTCCAGTTGGTGTTCAGCAGTGTTGGTGGGTTGGTAACATTCTGAGTGAGGTTAAGGTTCCCAAGGTTTTCTAAAAAGGCTGTAGGGTTTGGGTTGGTATGTTCTTCTAGGTAAAAGTTAAGGTCTCCGAAGGGGATAAAGCTGCTGGTGTTGTTGATGAGGGGTGTGACAGGATCCGTGATGTTGCTGGCAAAATGAGTGCACGGTAATGGTTGCCTTTATATGAGGGTTCCGCCCAGGTAGAAGTTGGCTGTGATGTGTTTCTTGAACATGAGGTGATGACGGTGCCTTTGTAGGTGGAGCAGCTAAGGGTATCTTTGACAAACATGGCGACGCCACCTCCGGGCTTGTGCTGACGGTCTTGTCTAATGATCTTGTGGCTGCCAGGCATGGCTATAGCAATGTCAGGTGCCGAGGTTGGTTGTAGCCATGTTTCCATGAGACAGACTGAAACAGGCCCGGAGTATGGTCATGCAGTAGGTTCCATAGCTCTGTGTCATGTTTGGTGAATCAGCTGGTGTTGAGAAGCAGGCACGCTAATGTGGAGTATTGTTTGGGTGGTGCTTGGTCCTTGAGAGAGTGAGAAGGTGGCTCGGTTGTGTGAGTGTGAGCCAGTGGGGTGCTGGGAGCTATTGGTAGGGGAGTAGTGGGGGAAATGAGTTGGGGAGTGTTTGAGAACTTGCAGGAGATGCATGTGAACATTCCTTCTGTGATGTCTGGTGTGGTGTGGCATTATTGCGACAAGCGGCAGCCACAGTTAAGAGTATGGAGGAGCGCAGCAGGGTATTGGTGAGTATGGGCAGTATCGGGGTTCTTAGCACCAGGCATGAACGGATGCAGACGGGCTTGCCTTTGGCGCACCTAGGATGCGCCAGCAGTGTGCCCACATCTGCTGCAGGTCTTTGCTGCTGCCATTAAATCGGTTCTGGGAGGAAAGAAGAGTGCAGAATAATGTGGGAGGGAAAATAGTGATTTCACTTCCTGTGCAGAAGAATGATGGGAAATCCAGTGATGGCACATCCTGTGCAGTTGGATGATAGGAAATGCAATGATGTCACTTCCTGTGATCTTTATATAGTTGTGAGTGATAGTTGCAGACTGCTGGCAGGGCTTGCGTAGTCCTATTCAGGGGACATCTACTATCACAGAAGGTAGCAGTGGTTTAGCATTTGTTGCACATCTCCACGGTACACTAGGCCTGTAATGTTTACAAATCATATTTGCTGATTCATAAATAACAGTAACTAGAGAGCCTCTACAACAATATTGAACAACCTGCTACTCTTGGCTGTGGTAATAGCCTCCACCCTGTTTCAGCTAACAGACAGGTATAACAACTGAAACTGAGGCACACAAAATCAGTTTTTAAGTTGTGTTAAAACGTTCATTACGAGTCCATATTGAATTTCTTGTGGTTTATTGTTTTCATTAACAGTATAGATCCTCTCACAGCCAAAAGCTGACAATCAACACATGTTTTGTGCTGTAGACTTTCTCAAGACTGACGTGCTTCTCCTGACTAGCAGATAAAGGCTTGTTTTCTTGCTATTTGGGATGAAAATAAATCGGTTGATCGTCAATGCAAAATGAAAGTTGTATGCTATCATTCTAATAGTTAATGTTTCAGTTGTCAGTTATGTGTACTGGCAAGTGAATAAATATAAGGAGTGGACGAGAGCCTGATATGTGTTCAGATGGCCAAAACTCAGTCTTGAAGGGCATGATAAGCCTATAAAGTTTCTGATTAGTTTGTTACTGTGTATGTTTTGGTCCACAGCCAGTGTGGTAGTGCATGCCATTGAAGGGTGTCGAGATAACAATAGGCTTACCATGATTCCTGGTCTGGCGTTCCCTTAACCGATGACTATGGACTTCTCGTCAAAATTCACTTGAAGCTACAATAATTCAGTGATTTTGCAGAACACTACGCCCAATTATTCGGAAACTATGGAGTGGTCAGGACCTATGGTGAGAAGAGGCAGCCAGGGATGACATTGACTAAGAAGTGACCAGCTCACAGCTACTACATTTGCTGATAAAGTTATGCTGATTGATACTCCTGGTGATTTGGCCTGGTTTTGGGAATATTTCCTTTATTCTTCACAGTTAACCCACTCCAATATCCACAAATCAGACTTTTTTCGCAGATTTACCAAGAAGAATTAGGATAGAGAAGCGTTGCTGCTTCAGGTTGCAGTGGATTAAAAAAACATAACACTGAGTTGCCAGGTGGCCGTGACCCTGCAGCTGAGTTTTCACAAAGTATACATTGTTATCTATACATCGATATGCTAATCTTAAGGGGGAGTGGTCGGGAAACACTGTAAGGATCTTGTTAATGGTATCATCAATATGCTGCTATGTTTTGTCTCCGCCGTTTAACTTGTTAATTCACAGAGATTCCTAAAAAAAAGAATAGATTGGTGTTTTTGGTCCTGCATATTCTTTTCAATTTGGTGAAAGTCGCAACAGTGGCTTTCTTCTGACGCCTTTTTGAGAAACAGTTATAGTCAAGCAATCGAAACCCATCTCTTATTAATCTGACGATCGCTAAAAGGTTGGCAAACATTATAGCTAACCATCTCTTCCCCTTCATACCCAAACTTGTTCTGCATTGTCAAGCTGTGTTTTTTTTTCTCGCTGGTTCACTGTGTTTTAACTTCTACCGATCAATGTAGTTAAGATGTGAAGGTTTTTATGGTCTTTTTAGACGCAGTAAAGATATATAATTTGCTGGAGTGGGTGCATATGTTGAATGACCTTGGGAGAGTAAAATCCATTAATGCAATGCTGCCCTGAGTATCATTCTTTTTGCTAGTCCTACCGCTAGTATTGAACATGACCCTGTCAGGCTCATTAGACATTAAACAGGATTCCTGTCATGCTGCTAATATGTGAAGTACGAGGATACCGTTGGCCTAGGGGCAATAGATTTGCTGATTGGCATATGAAAATATTCTTATATGTTGAGGATATCTTACACATTGGGTGCCCTGTTGTCAGTCTGGCCCCCATTTTATGTGAAATATTACAATTTGGTGATTTTTTTTTTTTCGATTAACCCTATTATGCTGAAGGTGTTGAGAAGTTGTGTGCAACACTCAGACCATGCAAGAGCACAAGCCCCTTTGGCTGCCAAAATGAGATGTAATGCCATCCTACTCTGAATCAGCATCTTGCCTCATGTACCTAGGTTATCCGCTACTAATTCTAAAGCTAATGTGGTGGAGTTAGCAATCTCTTGCATAATGTCTGCATTCCATCTTCCTGAATCTGAAGCAAAAGCTATACTCTTAAATCAAGCCAATATATATCAGGTTCTTGTTCACCAACCTAGTAACCCACTGCAAATGTGCATCCAAGTAATATACCTGAAAAACAGACTGTCCTTTCCCCTTCTTGTGTAGGCATCTGCAATTTCGATAATGCCATTCTGCTTTGGCTTGCTCCCCATATTAAGTCTGCTGAATAGAATCTATGTCCAGAAATAGTTCCTTTTTTAACTCTAATCAAAAGTGTGGAAAATAACATAAGAAATGCTGGAGGGACACCATTTTAGCCAATTCTACATGGCCTGCCACAGACAGGGGTAAAGTCTTCTAATAGGTAGCGCTGCTCTTTATTACCACCGTGGCCACACAGATAACACAGATGTGTCTGAGTGCATATCTCCAGGGTGCTTGAGGATTTGCAACAGCCTCCGTAACTAACTGATGTATTCCTCCCCAGAAAGAATACGGTATGGTCATTATGTACAAAGCTTTGCGTATGAGAAAGGAGTCTAGCCACTAATATTTTACGAAGTGCCTTCTAGTCCAAGTTCAACATTGACAGAGACCTGCATGTGGTTGACTCCAAAATCACTTCCTTGTTTGGGGGGCTCCACCATCACAGCCTCTTTTGTAGAGGCGGGCAGACCACATTCCTTTCTTGCTGCATTGTACAATTCAGTCTAAATGGGTGCCATTAAGTCAATTCAAGTATCATAAAATTCTGTGGGTAGCTTATCTGAGCCCGCCACCTCCTCCTGCCCCCAAGACTGTCATCTTGAGATAAAATCTAGACGTCTGCACCTTCAAGGTAAATCTGAATTGTCTGACATTTATCTTCCTCACTGGCCCTGTGCAATGCTTCAGAGTACCTCATTAAATTCTCATTTATTTCCTCTTGCTTGTACACCATTGATCTAATATGTGGAAAACCCCTTTGGTGTAGATTAGCTAACCAAGCTAAGAGTTTACCAGAGTTATCCTGTTTGGTCCCGCGTCCTCACTACGTATAACTTATAGTCAAAGCCCCTGAAGCTCTCAATGAGTTACATAAATTTATCCCTTTCTGCTAGCAAGGCTTTTTTGAGATCAGGGTTCTCCAGCCTTCTTTTCTCCAAGTTCTTAACAACTTGTTCCTGTTGTTCAGCTTGCCAAATTCTCTGGTTAGTGTGGGTCTTATTCCCACTGTGGCACTAATGCAGCGGTCTCAAGGACAGCCTTACACCTCTATCACTCCACCAATTTGAAGGAGGACAAGCCCTGGTTTTCTCTAAGGAAGTTCTGGATACCCTCCCTAATGATGTTTATAAAAACCTGGTCATCTAGAACTTCCACCTTCAGCTTCCAGATTGAGACAGGAGTCTTAGCTGTGCTGCATTACAATGTTATAGTCAATAGGGCCCTAACTAAATACTCTGTATGTGGCACTATTGTGGGCACCGACCGGGGAGGGTTATACCTGCCTAAGCAAACATGTAGGCCATGCTTACCTGAATAAAATGAGTAATCTCTATCCCCAGGAGGATTTATTCTCCAGGAGTCACTAAATTCGACTGCTCTGTTCAGTTATTTAAGTCTTGTGTTTGTAACACAATCATAATCCTCCCTTATTAGGTGTGGATAATGGATCGAGTTTGCCATATATTCCTCCATCTCAAAGAAAGTGCGCTGATTTATATTTGGGGGATATATATGTTTAGCATTGTTCTGCCTCGCTCAGACAGCCTCCAAACTATTATGAGATACCCCACCCCCTTTGTCTTTTAATTCAGCTGTCAGTTGGAATGGTACCCCAGTCCCGATCCATATCGGAAAGCCCCTGTATGCTCCAGAATGGGTAAAGTGCCTTGGCCCTCTCCATCGCTCCTGCAGTGCCTGTTGCTTTGCTTTAGTCAGGTGCAGTCTTGTATAATTTGCACAAGCATCTCTCTACACCTGGGCTTTTATAGCTTTTATTAATACTGAGTCCTCAGACATTCCAGGTTAGTAGCTTTAATGTCTCTCTGTGAATGCCATCTTTCAAGCTGATCACTGCCTATGTCTTATGTCGTAGGCATCAAACTCCCCTGTGCCTTCGTATCCCCCTTTCCAGAGCCACACCCCTCTTCCCCCAAAATGTAACAGTGGCCCCTCCCCCTAAATTCCTTCCAACCCAGAACAAGAAACATTTTCCCAACGCACCCCTCCCTGGACTGTTGGGCAACAGCCCTCTGCCCACACCCCAGAACTAGACATCCTTAACTCACTGCCCTGCTCCGTCTAAAACAGTGAGGCTGGTGCAATGAAACTGTGGGTGGAAGTGGCTCAGTCTTTCTACCGCTTCCCCTCAAACCCCCAGGTTTCAAATACATCTGACATTCAGCACATTTCAGGGGCTAATAATATTGACTTTACAGCAAAGGGCGGAGCAGTTCATTGATGTCATGCTGCGCTCCTCGTGGGACTCTTGCGAGTGTTCGAAGTTGGAGCAGGTCGAGGCCTCCGCTGACATCTGTAACCCAGCTGACTCGGGGTCCGCTCCCCCAATTAGCAGCTGCCTGTACAGCTCGACCTCTTTCCTGTTATGATTGCGACTCTTACGGTCAGCTCTGTCCATTCTCTTAATTCGTCTCCTGTATGACTACGTTCAAAAGCCTGAATATTCCGATGTGTTACTTCCCAGAGGTGGCAAATCTTGGGCCGGGTTTGTGGTGATATGAGCTCACCGCAATCATGTGCAATCCACTTGCATCATTCCCCTAGCTGCTTCCGCAACGTGGGCTCACCCACCGAGGCCTCTTTCCTGTCACTTGTTCAGGCTGCTGATCGGTGCATGGCAATCGTTACAACAGGGCCCGAGGGAGGCAGGGAGCCGGGGGTTACTCGCCAGCCACTCTGGTTAGCTTACTTACGCCCCCGTGAGAGTCGAGGTCTGTGGGGCGGCTCTAAGTGAGGGGTAAAGTCATGGGGCTCAGAAGCTCATTAAAGCGCAGCTGTCTTGTGCCATCTGGGTCCATGCCCAAAAGTAATACTTTAAAATAAATACAGTAGCTGTTCTCCTCTGTAAGAATGTAAGAAGCATTATAGAGGGTGACATGTGAATTTGGTATTGCAATCCTCTTGTTAGGTCTGGGCTGGAGCCAGCTTTAGTGCTGCCTCCTGGGCTTTTGTAAATAATAAGGGATCATGCGGGGATTTGTGTCAGCCTCCTTCAGCCGATTACACAATGTGAACATCACACCGATCACAGTAGCGCTCACAGAGATGTGTTGTGACTTAAGGGTTTACACAAAAAGGCACATTTGATGTTTGGGACAGTGTCACAGATTTTCACTCTCCCTGTTTGGAGCACAGTGTAATGTTCTGTGCTGTAGTTCCCCAGTGGGGAGTTTTTTCATGAATTGTGAGTCTTGGACTGTGAAGCACTGACCCAAAACACGTATTATACCTCGAGGCACCAGCCTCTCTCGTTTTTTGCGAGTCTTGATCGTAGAACAGAAACTCACAGACCTACGTGAACATGCATATGTGACCTTAAAAATAGTCCTGTTTTGTGATGAGTTAGTAAAGACATATGTGGCACTACGTATATCCACCAAATGCCCCTATTTATTCTATGTAACACTTGATATGATCTCGCTGCATCGATCTGTATCTGACTGGCATTAAGACTCCAACTTGTTTATGGACAGGCAGTTTACAAATGGTCTTTAATACATGAGGTTGGCAGCATGGGCATGTGTCAGGAGAGGCCTCGAGTGTCAGTGTTGGCCCTCTGGCGGTGAGTGAGTAGGAATGCAAGCGGTGAATGGAGATCTGCCTTCCATCCCAGGTGGCTGGGAGACTATGTAATCAATATTTATGTAACACCTGCTGACAAGATGGGTGTGGCTAGCTATGTACACTTCCCAGTCAGCCTGCACAGACCTCAGTACACGCTTCTTTCACTTCACTCCTCTTTCGGCATTCTGTTTGCATTGCCACAGACATAAACTGCAACGTGTTCAAAGTTAGAAAAGATGGTGGAGGACCAACATAGGCACTCACAGGCCTCTGCTTCCGGGACCCTTAGTGCGTCCCTTCCATTGAGCCACAAGGTGCTCTTGCAGGGCCAAGTCCCCGATGTACATGGGTTTAACTACTCACATTAGTCTGCCTTCCTCTGGGAACATATAGGCTTCAGTCTCAGGATGTCCAATCACTTCTGGTCCTGTGGATAGGCAGGGGCTTCAGTGTCAACACTGCCCTGGGACTATAAGGAGCTTCAGTCTCAGTTCTGTTATTCACTTCCTGCCCTGAGCTGTTCAGAGTGCCGTAGCCTCGCCCAAACCCCCCTCGTCCCCCTCTGCCGTCATCTGTCCCTCCTTACCCTGTGAGTTTATAGAGCAAGGGTCTATCAACTTTTTCTGTAATAGGAGATACTTGTGTTCAACAAAAATACTCCTGAGCGACTCCTATTATTCGAGATGTGATAGTAACAACATCAAACTAGATTACATTAGTGGCCTCTACATGTAACATTACTAGCACTGATCACCTCGGTACATCAGGCGTGATTGCCAGCTGCAATGTAAAAAAAGGTGTTGTCAATGTGGGATGCTTCTATATGGGTAATACATGACAGTAATAGTCTCCCCAACACAGTTCGATTTTTATCACTCAAATAGCAGCTGTACGGAAATTCAGCCATTTTTCTCTGCACATCAGCTTATTAACTCTGAAAATAAAGATATTTTAATTTAAAATACATCATTTTCAATGTGTATGTATATATATATATATATATATATATATATATATATATATATATATATAATATATTTTCCACAAATAGTCCACTTACGGTGCGCTCTTATCATCGGTGCCCACGCCAGGGAAGGACCATTTCCCTCTAATAATAACCACACAATTTTGACACAAGGTCAATGACGCGGCACTCACAGGATTCTTGATTACTTCTTTTTAATGTGCAACGTGGAGTTATCACGTTGCACATTAAAAAGTAATCAAGAATCCTGTGAGTGCCGTGCCATTGACCTTGTGTCAAAATTGTGGATGATATATATATCATATATATATATATATATATATATATATATATATATATATATATATATATATATATATATTCAGTCAACTAAAAGCTACTTCTCATTTGGTAGACTAGGCTGCACCCAGGAGAGCTAGGAGTAGCTCATGAACTACTGGTTGGAGAAGCTTGATAGAGGCCCCAGGCCCAGCACTGCCATTTCTCACTGAACTTACACGTGTGTGTTTGACTCGTGAACGTGTTCACTCCCTCTTTCCCCCACGGTTAAGGTTCAGTGCACATTATCTTCCTGGGGCCACTTCAGTAATTTCTCCTTTCATCAGCTGCACTATCCCACCAGCTTGGTAAAGCACAGATCAGAAGTCTGCATCACTGCAGTAAGGAGGCTACAGGAATGGAGCACAGCACACATGGGGGCAGACCCAGGGGGAGCAGGTCAGTCTGTGCCAGCCTACACCACATTACTACTCCCACTCTACTACCTGCAACACTGAAGGAGCAGAGCACATTTCGAAACACTCTCCTCGTGCTGATTGTAATTTCATCTTTCCTGAGTGTTGTGAAAAGTTGCCAGCAGCCTGGCGTTGTCAACGGGCTGTGTCTCACTGTACTCTGTAGGCCGATAAGTGCCTATGAAGAGACGATATTGGGGTTTTGAAGTAAATGGGAGGGTTGCAGATCTGCAGTGCAGAAGGTAAATAAACCACTAACATTTCCAAATGCGACTAAAGATTATGAACAGTAGATGAGAAGCTGGCTTGAATTAACAGGAGAGATGTCCCATTAATTCAGCCATGGATCTCTCGCAGTCACCAGATCGACTTAAAGCTTACTTTTCCCCTGTTGCTACCAGGGTTGTAGACATGAGCGGCTCGGGGAGGGTTTGGATAGCGGGGGCATTTGAGGCCTGGGCCAGCCCAAAATAAGGTGAATGAGCGATAAAAGTGCCATTACTACTGGAAACATACAAGGCTCCATGTTTTCCGTATGGTTTCTGTACTACTTTTTCTCTTTATTTCGCAGCGCAATAGCGCGACCGCGCTTGTTTTTTTTTCGTGGCAAGAAAAGTCCTCTTAGGAGTTTACAACATTAATAGATCTAACTCGACGTAATCCGAGACCCGTTGCATTACAAATGCTTGTTTAATAGTATTGCTTCATTGTTTTGTCATTTCTACATATTAGCACTGTCTTGGCCAATGTTTCACTTCATTCATACAAGTTCCACATCCATATATAGCTGTAAGTAACTGAAAGATGACCAGTCAACGTTTGCGAAAAACTTCCACTGCATTGCAGTATTTTTAGTAACTTTTTATTTGTTTGATCTAGAAAAATATGTATATATTTTTTGTTAAAATCTGCAGATTATGCAGCTGATGATGTTATTAAACAGCAAATGCAGTAAATCCACAATTATGTGGAAAATACTGCATCGGCAGAATCACCTAATTCTGCAACTGCATAATTGCATGATTCCAGTGTCCTTGTGTCCAGGCAGTGCGAAAAGAAATACTGTAGGGTGTCAGTTTGTTTCTAATTCAGAAAGAAATACCTATAAATGAACTGTACAAATATTTCAATGTATACCAGCAGTTATGAAAGGACAAATTAAGCATTTTTTGTTTTATAATTCAGAAATGTTGGGGAAACAAAGATTTTAATAGGTCTAAAACAAATCTTGGTTATTCGCAAGTAATAAATATTGTATTGCGTTCTATTGCATATTTGTACAGCGGCCACTAACCCCTATGTGCGGCACTGAAGCCCTTACCCCCATGGGCAGGAAGCTACACCATATAGGGTGGTGTGTGGTTAGAAGGGTGTAGTCTTTGTTTTGTGATTCAGTGTGGAAAGTGTTTCCATGTCATGCGTGATGACCACTGAGGTGCTGTTATAGTGTTATGAGACATAGGCCCTCATTACAACTTTGCCACCCGCCAAGTTGTAACCGCTGCGCGGCCGCCAATGCAGCTGCACTCCTGCGGTGGCCATTTCGACATCCCCGGCCCAGCGGGGATGTGGCTGCAACATGGGAGCCGGTGTTGCGGTGGTGCGACTGGTGCAGTTGCTATGTAGACAGTGAAAAGCTCCATGGGGCTGTGCCAGGGGGCCCCTGCACTGCCCATGCCTAAGGCATGGGCAGTGCAGGGGCCCCCATGGGCCCCACAACTCCCCTTTCCGCCAGCCTTTTCATGGCGGTTCCTACCTCCATGAAAAGGCTGGCGGGAGGGGGACTCGTAATCCCCTGGGCAGCACTGCAAGCAGTGCCGCCCTGGAGGATTAAATCTGCCGGGACCACTGTGGCGGAAAACCGCCGGTCCCGGCAGTGCAACCGCGGCGCATCAGCCGCAGTCATAATACCAAAGATTGCACTGCCAGCCTGTTGCCGGCGCAATCGTCGAAACAGCCCTGGCTGTCTTTGACCGCCAAGGTTGTAATGAGGGCCATAGTGCATAGCATTGTGTTGGATGATTAGGTGTGAATGACACAGCCGTGCAGTTCATCGTTTTTCATTACTATGGCAGCTTTGAACAGCTATTTGTGTCCCAATATGGTAGTTCATATGATTATAGTCTGCACTGGGTTGTCCAATCATAAATTGTGGAGCAGATTTACATACATTTCATGCAACACAATGCAGCAAAGCAACGTGTTACACTGTATTGCCTGAAAGGCAGACAGCAGAAATGCACCATATTTACCAAGATATGGCACATTTCTGCTGTTTTCTAGCACTGGTATACTGTGTGCTGCCTAGTGCCAACGCAGGCAGGCTTGTGCCATGGTGCAAGGGTGCCTGCATTACAGGCTGAATTGTTTTTGTGCAGGAAGAGACAATGTCCTTGCGTTGAGATATGCTGTGACCCTTCCTCCTTTGATATCTCCTTAGTTATACTTATACTTTTTGCATAGTGGGTGTGTAATGCTGTCCATTAAGTTCGAGATCAGGTCTTGCGTATGCACATGCTTCTACATTCTGTAAGTGCTTTCTTCTGAGCGGTCCACATCAGGTTCTATTAGGAGCACCAGTTAAAGGCATGTTTCTGGGATAATTTTCCCTGCCCGGTTGGTATTTTCTTCTCTTCTGCAGACCAACAAGGTGGTTTCTTTTTACCCTAAAGATAAATGGAGAGGTTGCCCACTTGACTTGTATTTCAGTTGCAAGGAGTGCAACCTTATACTGTGCAAGCATTTGCAGATTAGAGACTTCACTATTGCTACGGCCAGAGACAGTGTCTAGATCTAAGGTTTGAAGCTTTTTTCCAAACACAAATTGAGTGCCATCTTTAACAAATTCACAAATTGGTGTTGTGTAATTTACAGGCCACACATGACATATTGGAGAGGTTACATCTTATTTACATGTAATCAATGTAGTCTCATTGTGCATCAGTGACACACAATTGTTAGGATTTCTCATTGGCAGCACACTGTCAGCCAAAATTATTGGAACATGGCTTGAAATTCAAAACTATATCCAGGACTTTGGTGACAATGCAAATGTGACCTTAGGCAAAGGTCGCTCCCCTGGAGGGGCAAATTTTATTTAGGCCATTTCTGCCCCCTTTGGGGGCAGATCGGCCGATTTTAGGTCAATCTGCCCTGAAGGGGGGCAGAAACCACTAGGCACTGGGGATCTTTTTTTTTTGCGCCAATGTCACGCAAGGGGAGTGACCCCATAAGCAAGGGTCGCTCCCCGGGGGGGGAGGTTGGGGGGATGGGGGACAGGGTGGCAAATATATTTTAGGCCATTTCTGCCCCCCAAGGGCAAATCGGCCTATTGTTATTAGGCTCATCTTCCCCCGGGGGATCCTCTAGGCGCCAGGGATAAATGTTTTGGGGATTTTTTTTTTTTTTTTTTTTTTAGAGGTGGGGAGCGCCCCCTTAGGCAAGGGTCGCTACCCGGGGGTGGGGCAAATTTATTTTAGGCCTTTTCTGCCCCCCGGCGGGCTGATCGGCCTATTGCTATTAGGCTGATCTGCCCCCAGGGGGACAGAAGCCTCTAGGCGCCAGGGTTAAAACTGTTTGTTTTTTTGTTTTGTTCTTTAGAGGTGGGGAGCAACCCCTTAGGCAAGGGTCGCTTCCCGGGGGAGGCGGGGCAAATTTATTTTAGGCCTTTTCTGCCCCCCTGGGGGCAGATTGGCCTATTGTTATTAGGCCGATCTGCCCCCAGGTGTGGCAGAAACCTCTAGGCACCAGGGATAAAAAAAAAAAAAAAAGTTTTTGTTTTTTAGAGGTGGGGAGCGACCCCTTAGTCAAGGGTCGCTCCCCTGGGGGGCAAATTGTATTTAGACCATTTCTGCCCCCCTTGGGGGCAGATCGGCTGATTTTTGTTAGGCCAATCTTCCCCCATGGGGGCAGAAACCACTTAGGCACCAGGGATTGGTGTGTGTGTGTATGCATGTGTTTTCTTTAGGGTGGCAGCCCCTTGGGTAAGGGTCGCTCACCATGGGGGCACATTACTGTTGGCCATATCTGTCCCCCATTGGGGGCAGGTGGGCCTATTTTTGAAGGCTCATCTGCCCCCAAGGGGGGGCAGAAAGCCCACCAGAGGCCAGGGAAGCTTTTTTTTCAAAAATAAGAGGGTGAGGGTATGGCCTTACCCCGCCCCAAATAAATGGGGCCAAAGTTGTTCTGCCCACCAGTGGGCAGATGGGGCAATTACCCCTGATCCACACCCCCGGGGGCAGAAAGTCTACTAGATGCCAGGAAATTAAAAAAAAAAAATAATATTGGGGTGGTGGCTACCAACCATTATGGGCCTGGTTACGCCACCACCTCAACTGAAGGGGGTAACAGTCTTTCAGCTCTCCCCGCACTCTAAAACATCCTATCCCACAGCAAGCAAGAAGACATTTGATTATTTTGGGTTTTAGTTTTACATTTGGGCCATGAGAGCTTGGCTTACTCTCAAAATCGTCCCATTTGGAATGGTGAGGGCTGCACTTTATGGACTTTTGGACGCTGCCATATAGAAAAATCCACAAGACCTAGACACATCTGAAAACTAAACATCTGGGTGATTCCAGGGTGGTGTGTTTCACATGCACCCCGCACCATTTTTGTACCCACAACCCCCTGCAAACCTCCAACTTTGCTGGAAATCACCCGTTTTTGTGATGGAACCTTCCGTAATCTGCAGGAATCCTCAAAATTCCTACCACCCAGCATTGTCTCATCTGTACCGATAAAAATGCTGCTGCACTTGTCAGCCTAAAGATGTTTTTTTGCAAACTGCCCTTTTGGGCCCCCTTTAATTCCCCCTCAATATCGACATGTTTTTTGCTCTTCCCTTTCACAAGCACTTGGCCCACCTACACAAATAGGGTATCATTTTTACCGGGAGACTGAGGGGAACATTGGGTGGTATGAAATGTGTCCCAGTGCGGTGATCCCACACAGAAATGTGGGAAAAATTTGATTTTTTTTTAGCTAAATGTGAGGTTTGCTGAGAATTCTGGGTAAGAAAACATTGGGGAATCCACGCAAGTCACACCTCACTGGACTCCCTCGGGTGTCTAGTTTTCAGAAATATCTGGGTTTGGTAGGTTTCCCTAGAAGGCTGCTGAGCCCAGGACCAAAAACGCAGGTGCCCCCCGCAAAAACAGGTAGTTTTGTATTTGATAATTTTGATGTGTCCAGATAGTGTTTTGGGGCATTTCCTTTTGTGGGCAGTAGGCCCACCCACAAAAGTGAGGTACCATTTTTATCGGGAGACTTGGGGGACCGCTGGGTGGAAGGAAATTTGTGGCTCCTCTCATATTCGAGAACTTTCTGTCACCAAAATGAGAGGAAAAAGTGTTTTTTGGGCCAAATTTTGAGGTTTGCAAAGGATTCTGGGCAACAGAACCTGGTCAGAGCCCCACAAGTCACCCAATCTTGGATTCCCCTAGGTGTCTAGTTTTCAAAAATGCACTGGTTAGCTAGGTTTGCCCAGGTGCCGGCTGAGCTAGAGGCCAAAATCCACAGGTAGGCACTTTGTAAAAAACACCTCTGTTTTCTGTGAAAAAATGTGATGTGTCCACGTTGTGTTTTGGGCCATTTCCTTTCGTGGGCGCCAAGCCTACCCACACAAGTGAGGTACCATTTTTATCGGGAGACGTGGGGGAACACAGAATAGCAAAACAAGTGTTATTGCCCCTTGTCTTTCTCTACATTTTTTCCTTCCAAATGTAAGGCAGTGTGTAAGAAAGACGTCTATTTGAGAAATGCCCTTTAATTCACATGCTAGTATGGGCACCCCGGAATTCAGATATGTGCAAATAACCACTGCTTTGCAACATCTTATCTTTGTGGCCATTTTGGAAATACAAAGGTTTTCTTGCTACTTGTTTTTCACTTTTTATATTTCAGCAAATGAATTGCTGTATACCCGGTATAGAATAAGAACCCATTGCAAGGTGCAGCTCATTTATTGGCTCTGGTTACCTAGGGTTCTTGATGAACCTACAAGCCCTATATATCCCCTCAACCAGAAGAGTCCAGCTGACGTAACGGTATATTGCTTTCCAAAATCTGACATTGCAGGAAAAAGTTACAGAGTAAAACGTGGAGAAAAATTGCAGTTTTTTTACCTCAATTTCAATATTATTTTATTTCAGCTGTTATTTTCTGTAGGAAACACTTGTAGGAGCTACACAAATGACCCCTTGCTGAATTCAGAATTTTGTCTACCTTTCAGAAATGTTTAGCTTTCTGGGATCCAGCATTGGTTTCTTACCCATTTTGGTCACTAACTGGAAGGAGGCTGAAAGCACAAAAAATAGTAAAAATTAGGTATGTCCCAGTAAAATGTCAAAATTTTATTGAAAAATTGGGTTTTCCAATTCAAGTCTGCCTGTTCCTGAAAGCTGGGAAGATGGTGATCTTGCCACCACAAACCCTTTGTTGCTGCCTTTTTCAGGGAAAAAACCACGAGCCGCCTTCTGCAGGCCTTTTTCCCATTATTTTGAAAAAAAACACCTTTTTCACTGTATTTTGGCTAATTTCTTGGTCTCCTTCAGGGGAACCCACAAAATCTGGGTACCTCTAGAATCCCTAGGATGTTGGAAAAAAAAAGACACAAATTTGGCGTGGGTAGCTTATGTGAACAAAAAGTTATGAGGGCCTAAGCGCGAACTGCCCCAAATAGCCAAAAAAAGGCTCGGCACAGGAGGGAAAAGGACTGGCAGCGAAGGGGTTGAAAGTCTTTAATCACTTTTCTTTCTGCAAAAAATACGCCCATACTAGGAGTTTTTTCTTTTGTAATTGGAAATTGCAACCTTTGTTCCAGAATGCGTCAACACATTGTCTGATTTTATTTTCAGCTGTGGATGGAACATTATAGTTCTCTACAGCAATTACACCTACTTTTCTATACTTAGAACAAGACAAAACACCAGCACTTGAAAGGGTTTTTCTAAACCTAGACATACATCCTCCACAATGTCATGCACACTCTATCTTAGCAATGTCATGTCTAGTTTCATTGTGACTTCATTGCTCCTGCTTTCTCTTGTGCGCAGATTGTACAATACTGACTCGTTGATTTCAAAATACTTTTGTTTTAAACGTAATGGTGTTCTCTTGTGCTTTTAGACAATTTTTATTATGACTATAGCAGATCTAATATTTTACTTAGTTATTATCTTTACCGTGGCTGCATATGTTACTTCCTTTTTCTTTTTGATCCTTGTAATTGATTACAATTTGTTATTGTTGCAGTATTGTCCTGTTTCAAATCTAGTTGTCATTGTTTACTGCGGTAGGAGTCGTTTAGCCTCATTTTGAGTATGCCAGGTTGAACTCCAGGTCCGTGGAGGCCCTGGCCTCTGCGCCCTTTAGGAGGACCACCCTCCATATTTAAAGGTCCCCACCAGACAGATGGTGTCTATTTGTTGTCACCGTAGCTGCCTTCAGTAAAGGAACTGAAGCTTTGCCAAGTGAGAACCACATTCAGGCACCCGCTTGGGCACTTTCTTTTATTTTTCAAGAATAAATTCCTAATGCTGGATTTTTTCTTGGAAAAAATAAAAATCATTGGCCCAATCAAACAAGGAGGTTTCTACCTGCGCTTGAGGGCTATTGAGCAATTACCCTGCTTGTGGCCACCCTGTAAGAACTGGCTATGCTTTATAGGAAAATCAAGTGATGGTTGCTCTATCTATCCTAAATAAGGGTGGGGTGATCTTTAAGGTGCCCTGACAGCTCTGGGGTGGATGGGTTGCCAGATCAGGCGTAAGGAATTGCTATACTGAAAATATAGTTGATTTATTAAGCCAGTATGAATGAATGTATACGAAAGTAGCTCTTAGTACTTGCTTATGGTATGTAATTTAATAGTATTTGATTTGTACTTCCTCACACATTCAGGCAGGCACTTACCCAGTTACACTCCTACAAAAGCACTTATGTACCTACTAGTCATATAAACTGTCACTGACACACTCGGTCAGACACCCATATAACCATTCACACACCCATTTACTCACCTATAATGTACTTGCATAGACATTCACATACCCATGCAGGCAATGTCACACCCACTTACACACCTATACAGCCATTCTTGTACAGGCTCTCAGTCAGTTACAAATGCACTTACACCCTCATAACCCAGTTATACACCAACTCACCTACCCATACAGCTCCACACATACCTATTTACAAAACCATAAAGCCACTCACACATCCAGTCAGACAGCAACAGAGGCACCTACACATCCACTCCCACACTCCCACAGCCCTTATGTATCCACCACTAACAGAACCACTTGCACACACCCAAAAACCCACTAACACAGCCAGTTACCAGTCCATGCAGCCACTTACATACCTATTTAGACACCCATATAGTCACTAACATACCCAGTCACACACCCACACAGCTACTTACACAACCAGTGACACACCCATAGAAGCACTGATACAGTCACTCACATATCCACCCAACCACTGACCACACCCAGTTACCCACCCTTACAGCCACTCATATTCCGATTTATACACCCATACTCAGACGTTACACAACCATTTACACACTGACATAACCACTTAATCTAGCTCCTCACTTACTTATAGTATATAATGTAATAGTATGTAATGTAAAGGTAAATGTATTCTGTATTTGCTTTTCAGATATCTACTTGTGTTTAAAGAGGAATGGAAGATGGAACGGTGAGGTGAAAAAATTAAGAATTATGCTTGTTGACAGCATCCCTAAACTGGGCAACAGATTACATTTTTAGTGCAACTGACATATGGCATGTATTTTATTGAGTGACCATGTCTTCCAGTTTTGGTGAAAGTGTGGGGACGGTAACAATCTGGTCAAGAGGTAAGGGCCCCACAAATGGTCCAGCAGCTGATGATTCACCACCTTCCCTCTCCTTTATCATTTTGTGCTATGTCCTTCTATGTGTGGTTTTCAGGTTTTCCCAAAGAGAGGATGTGCTATGTGAATACTTCTTCACCATACCTCTTGACAGTTTGTTTGCTGCATATATTGCAATGAACACATTTTAGGAAGAACTTTCTTTTCTCCTGAAGGGATGGAGAAATATTTTCAAACTTTGGAGGAATTCTTTGGGGGTGTTAAATCTTTTTCTTCTTCATCCTGCTGTTTCCCTTCTCTTCTTTCTTCAGCAGAAGACATCTTAACTGTGAAACGCTCTCTTTTTAAAGGAAAGCTAGAAAAATGATGGAGCTGTAGTTTTGAGTCTGTCTCCAGAGAGATGTAAAACCCAAATAACTGATTTAGGTTATGATTTTCAATGTGGATGGGTAGAGACTAAGGGCCTCATTACGAACTTGGTGGTGCCAATTCCATCATGTTGCAGGAGGCGGACAAATCAGACAGCCAAATAATGAACATAGCGGGATTCCCCATGGAAGACAGTTAATGCACAGCTGGCACTGCCAGTGCTGACACAGCGCCATGGACTCCTGCAGGCCGGAGGAGGCCATGTTGATGCCGGACAGATTATGAACTTGCACACCACCAAGGTTTCTGCCATGGTCGCACTATCATCTAAAACCAGACGGAAACCAACATATTTAAAGGAGACACCCACCTACCGGGAGCCACACTCATCTGAAGCTTACATGGAACTGGAACTCGCTGCTCCTGCTTGTCCAGAGACACCAGAATCAGCGGCGGCAACCCCACAATAACAGCAACTGTAAGTACACACAGCTCCCTGTAACTGTTCGAAATGCCCAAGTATGCACGCACACACCACTTACCAGTCAGAAATGGGGGGTGAGGCACAGACACACACAAGCTCACAGCGATCCGCATTCCCACATACAGCCACATATACACCACATACCTCACATACTACGGCCATCACATACACACACACACACACACACTAAAACACACACACAACTACCTCAAAAACACGCCTCTGGCACAACCACACACTACAGCACACAACACCACCAAACTACACAACAACACCACAAACCGCATATACAACAAACCATTGACATGCACCCACAAGACACCACCCATGGACAATTCACACAAACAACACAACATACCACCAACAGGGAACTCACTCACTCAAATACACACGGACACAACGCAGCTATCAACCCACCCAGCAAACACACATCACCGCGTATCTGGCATGCCCCCAACCACACAGACACACATTATCCAGGCACACATTAACACACAACCCTGCAACGACCACATGGCAACACAATCACCACACAACACCATCACAACTACATGCCCCCAGCACACACATGGACATCACACACCCATCACTAGGGAAATAATGCACCGCACATAACCACATACACTGCCAAACCAAAACATGTAGCCAAACACCACACACACATACAGACACACATTTATTTGATTAGCCAGGAACACATACCCTGTCATTGAGGTGACCAAGGCTGACAGGGGCAGGGGTGGCAGCAGTGGAGGAGACACCCACCCTCCTTGGCCACGTCTGCCAGGCAATGGGCCACAGTTATTGGAGGAATAAGGACACTTCCACATGTCCACAACAGCGGGACTGGCGACTGGCGGCTGACATCTGAAGGCACACTACATGTATGGAAGTGTCCCACTGCAGATGACACAACTCCACACATACAGTGCCTGGCTGATTTGGAAGTGCATATTACAATCTGTGAGTGCAATGTAATACTCCTGCCATGATAGTGGTGTATGCCACACAGATACCCCACTGTAGCACAAATGCAATTTGTTTGTTGTGAGCCACACGGGTTGAAAAATATGGCACATTCAAAACTATAGTCAACATCCAGTGTGCAACACATTCCAGTAGATTGCTATGAAAGGCTATGAGATAGTGGCATAGACAAGGTGTGGGGGCTACTCTCTGTTATAGATTTTTTGCAATGGCATGAAAGAGGCATGCCTGCGCAGCAGTCATAGCAAGACATACGATGTTATGGACGCAGCTGTACTTGCATGGGGCGTGCAACTTCTCTGCAGTGAACAAAACTTACTATCTGAAGGGAATCTCACTCCCCTTGGCCACAGTTGCTTCCACGTGACCTTGAATGGGCGCGAAATGCACTTCAACAATGGGAGTTGTTGAGTGATGCGAGCAGGAATACCTTTTGTTGCTAAAGGCTTCCAGATTTCCACCTGTAGCTTGAATGTCTCTTTAGCTCCCACACAGTAGACTGCAATTGCTGATGATTGGCCTCATAATTCTACTGTAAATGCATATCTTGAAAAGTTGAGCAGACTCAAGGCCCAACTGTTGCAAAAACATGTGGCCCGTACACCTGCGCCAATGAGCAATGCGCTTCAGCCTCCAAGATCATCAGGCAAAATCATGTCTCTTTTAAGTGTGAACTGTTAGGCACAACTTTATTATTTCTTTGTGAGACTATTTAACTCGCACAGTGCTACTGGGATAACACATGTACGTGAGACCGTTGGAGCTGGTTAGGTACACGACAACACCTCAGTACCTGGCCTAACACCGAGAGCCATATACACCATTTTAGTTATCTCAAACTGGGGATTCCCTATGACCTTGGCAAGTTTGGATGGTGTCTTGCATTTGGAACCTATCCCGACACAATGGATGTACTGTCACAACAAAGGGGACAGCAAGTGAATCTGCCACTACAATTCTGTCCTGAACAGATGAAACTGCACTTAGGAGCACCATGCCTGCAAGAACTGCAGTGCAACTGGTCATTGACATTCCGACTGGTATAGGAATGTGTCCAGCCCATTTTCCAATGCAGCTGGTGTCAGAGTGTGCAGTAAAAATGTGTCATACCACATGACGTTTACTCACAGCGGACGCTGAATTCTTGACGTTCTCTGTGAGGGCTCATTCCCAGTCATGTCTGATGAGGGTGCGTTTGGTACGTGAAGCAGACTAGGAGCTGCAGTTCGTGGATCAGGCTGCCCTTGGACACCAAATAGCCACAACAGAAAATTCTGCCACCTCAGCTGGAGCACAGGATTTGGAACATGAGTGCTCCCTGGAGATCCTTGGGGATGATTTGTTGACCTTACCAACAGCTGAAGTTGGACAGTTACTGGCATCAATTGTGCCTGGTATAATAGGCGACTTTACCAATGACAATGACTTTTAAGACAAGCTGTTACTGGCGGGAAAGTGCGACAGGGACCACTCCTTTAGCATGTAGACTCATCAAACTCACGTGTGGTTTGGACTTGTGAGAATTGGCATCCCATAAGACATGCATCGTAGATTAGCTATTAGTAGCTCTCATGTGTTTTAAAGACTTTTTCATACTTCGGCAAGGGGAGGGGTGTGGAACACTCTTCATGTAAAAAAAAATGTCCTTTGTGTCTGGCAAGTCATGCCTCGAGGTCAGGGATGTATTTGCTGCAATAAAAAATGCTGGCACATCTTCTGTCTCTGTTTGACTTTGAAAGTGTAAGATGTATGTGACTGTGAGGCACGGATGAGTCGTATGACACACAATACCACCTAAGCACATAACAACACCACAACTGCGAAGACACCAAAGCAATAACATCACCACCACAGGTGCCCAACATACACATTCTCATCCTGCAACACACATGAAACCACTGTAGTACAAGATAACTCCACACACCTTGATACACTGCCTGCACTATCCATGTCAGGCAGGAACAACTCCATACTAGGGAAATTAATTTATGTCAAAGATAACTGTTGTTTACCAGCAACATGTTGCTTGTGACTTGTTAGAATTTATGACATACGTACCACATCTAGCCCATGGTCTGTCCGTATCTACTATGCAGTAAGCAATGGAAGAATGCCATTGTATCCAGACTTATTGTCTGAATTGTCATACTGTCAAGGATCTCTGTCAACAGTTGGATCCTGATTTGGTGCCTGGAAATCGGAATCGCTATCGCATACCTCCCAAAGTACAAGTCATATCAGTATCACACTTCCTGGCTACTGGGTCCTTTCAGTTTACAATCGCCCAATTTGCAGGGATGTCTCAGCCCATGTTCAGTCTGGTTTTGAAGGATGTACTGTCTGCGTTGTTAATACACCTAGACACCTACATCAGATTTCCTCTACGAGCGGATTTGGCCTTTGTGAAGGCAGAATTTTATGCTGTGGGACACATTCCACATGTGATAGGACCCATAGATGGCACCCAGGTATCTTTGGTTCCCCCCAGTCCCAATGAACAGGTGTAGGAAGATGAAGAATTACCACTCAATCAGCTTTCAAGTGGTGTGTCAGGCAGAACAGTATATTTCTCAACTCACTGCCAAATATCCTGGATCAGCCCATGATTCCTTCATCCTGTGGAACAGCAGTGTCCCACTGCTGATGACACAACTCTACACAGAGAGGGCCTGGCTGGTTCGTAAGTGACATTAGTAATGTATGTTTTTAATGTCTGCCTCCTACCATGACTATGTTGCAGGTCCCATATACATGTTGTGTTGCACATCTATTTTGCTCATAGCTAACTCTGGCTGTCCAAATTGTCCTTGACACCAGTGAGGAACCCAACCACGCCAGGGGAAGTCTGCTATAGTGAGTCCCACTGGAGAACAAGGCCTGTGATAGAGAGGACTTTTGGTCTCCTGAAGGCAAGATTAAGATGCATTAACTTGTCAGGGGGGGCCTCCTCTACGCACCCAACAAGGTCTGTCAAATCATAGTTGCCTGCTGCATGCTCTACATCCTAGCCTTGAGACGTCCGATACCATTAATACCAGATGAGGGGGAGGCAGCAGGCCATATGGATGGAAATGCAGATTTGCCAAGTGATGATGAATCAGAGGAAGAGGAAGCTGGAAACACTAGTGCAGACCTCATCAATCAGTACTTCAATTGACTAATGGATATGTGAAGGACTGCCATTGTCGTGATGTAAATGTGGAATCAGATGGCGAGATGGGTTGTACCGAGTATGCTGAACCGTCATGGTCACTGGCTTGCTAAAGTGTAGTTCAATAAAAAAACTACTGTTGTGTACAGGTTTGAAGACCATAATTGACATAAATAATGACTTTACATGCATGACGAAAGAGACATACACATGAACTGTGTTACAGTGTAGTTTATTCTGCACATGTGAAAATATTTGAAAAAATAACTGATTGACAGAAGGGAATAAAACAAAAGTGATGGGTGAAGTCATGGTGGACGAAATCTGCCAGGTAACTGCTACACCATTTATGAACACAAGCAAAGTGTCCTTGTAGCATAGGAAAACTGAGCTGAGTTTTGGAACAGTCCACAGGGTGTTTCTGTGACACACAAAGGGAACAAATCAGGAAAGGATCACTTCCTGGCAGAGGATTTGGTCTTGACATCTGCCCCTGCAGGATGTCTGAATATGTCCAAGTTTACAGGGGGGTTCTTCAGCTACAGAGAGAGGGGTGTCTGAGGCCTGCCCTTCCCCAGGTAGGGCTACCATCCCACTAGCAGCCGCAGATGATGAAAGGGCAGATGGAAGAGAGCTAGTGGAAGGGGCAACCTGTTGTTGACAATACCTACCTAGTGTGGAATTCAAGTCCGTCAGTACCACTGCTATGGAAGCCATGGTGATGTGTTTTTGGAACTGCCCCATGACTTCTATGTGGTTGTCCCTCTGCAGCTTGATAAAGTACCCCAACATGGTGATAACTTGGATCATCATGCCTTGAGAACTTTTGTAGGCTCCCATGACTTGAGAAAGGGTTGCCTGGTCAGCCAGTGATCTTGGTTGGCCTATCCTCTGGCCCACAACTTCCCTCCCAGACATCCCACTCCCACGTGCCTGGGCTCCTGGCACAGTGTGCCCACTCCCAGTGGGTGCAGCTCCTTCATTGTCTGAGTTGGTGAGGTGTGATGCTGGGGGGCACACTTTTGATTGACCTGTCCTTGGGGCACAGGTTTGGGGGCCGATGGTTGCTTGAGATGTTGACGGCACCTGGCTGGGAGGTGTAAATGTGGGAAGGGTGAGGCTGGAAGTGATGGTCTGACCAGGGGTCCCAAATGGGCCAGTTTGCTGTCCATGTTCAGACATCCAAGGGTGTTGTCCTCAGTGGGGCCTTCATCCAGAGGGGGAGTGTCTGTCTCTGGTGTCCTGTTGATGTTGGCTAATGCAAGGTTACCTGTCGAGGGTGTGAGACACAGAGGTTATTTTTGAATATTTGTATTGTTGCAGTTGTGTGAAATGAAGACAGTGGCTTACCCATGATTCACAGTAATGCCACTGAGAGCTGCTTCACGACATACCTATGTTGCACACACTACCCTGTGACTTGGACTCTACACTGCATGTAAAGAGCTATTCAACTAGGCACCTCCATTTTGTGAGCCTCTGTGCATCTCCCCTGTGTCCTGATACAGCCCAGTGTTCAAGGATTGCAAAAAGACCTAGGTAAGGAGCCCTGAGATTTTTCTGGGTAAATAGTATTATTTGTTCAAAAGTGTTTGTTTCAGCTACTTGTGTCTGTTTTACTGTGGAACCTCTGTGTTTCAGGCAGCCTTGCCTCTTTTAAAGTAGTGGGTTTTTTTAAATTAATTTTTGCTGTGACTGTGTGAATTGCCTTGCTAGTTTGTAGCACCCCCACCCCCCCCTTTTTTCTCCTCTAAGTACAAAGGCTACATACATCTTGCAGAGTGTGTTATTAGGAGACTGTTTTAATCTGTTTCTGTGATTTAAATTGTGCTTAAAAACTGTCTGCCCCCCTGTGTTTTTGCCTTTAAAAAAGCCTGATTTTAGAGTGCGCGCCCAGCACTATTCCAGTGTATGTTTCTTAAACAATCTCCCCCTTACCTGGAAAGTAGACTCTGCTAGCTTGGAAGTGTGGATTCAGCCTGTCTGTATCCAAGGAGATTCTGAATAGAGCAGCAGTTGCCTTTCCCCCTGCCCACAGGGACTGGACTTAGCTGATTGGCCCCCTGAGTCCCTGCTGTACATGAGACCCCCCCCACCTGCTCTGGCCCCTTAAGTTTGTGGAGGGAAGCCCAAGACAGCCACCTCCATTTTGTGAGCCTCTGTGCATCTCCCCTGTGTCCTGATACAGCCCAGTGTTCAAGGATTGCAAAAAGACCTAGGTAAGGAGCCCTGAGATTTTTCTGGGTAAATAGTATTATTTGTTCAAAAGTGTTTGTTTCATCTACCTGTGTCTGTTTTACTGTGGACTCTCTGTGTTTCAGACAGCATGGCCTCTTTTAAAGTGGTGTTTTTTTTTAATTTGTTTTTGCTGTGACTGTGTGAATTGCCTTGCTAGTTTGTAGCACACAACCATCCCCCCCTTTTTAGGGTCGAACCTGCTTTGCATGTGCTCACGCATGCGTATAGCAGGGAGACTCTTTTGTATTTAGAAAAGGGCTCCGAGCCCTGTCAACTTCACGTCAGTGCTTTTTATTGGTTGGTGGGCTTCCCTAATTAAATCGGCTTGCTTTCATTAGTCGAAGGCATGCATAGGTCATGCCTTTTCCGGTGGCTAGCCCTCCTCGAGCGCAGCGACCAAGTACAGAAAACATGCGAGGCTCGCTGTTTTCCATCGGGCTCGTGGACTTTTTTTAAAACTAATTTACGAGCCCGATCTCGCTTGGCCGAAGTCGAGCGCTTTACCTACTTGATTTCACTTTTTCGGGTTACGTGCATAAATGCACTTTTGCCCTATAGGTGAAAAGTCGGGTTAGGAGTTTACAACGCGATCGGCTCTAACACGAGCAAACGCGAGACCCGATGCATTGTAAATGCTTGTTTCTCCTCTAAGTAAAAAGGCTACATACATCTTGCAGAGTGTGTTATTAGGAGACTGTTTTAATCTGTTTCTGTGATTTAAATTGTGCTTAAAAACTGTCTGCCCCCCTGTATTTTTGCCTTTAAAAACCCCAATTTTTGAGTGCACGCCCAGCACTATTCCAGTGTATGTTTCTTAAACAATCTCCCCCTTACCTGGAAAGTAGACTCTGCTAGCTTGGAAGTGTGGATTCAGCCTGTCTGTATCCAAGGAGATTCTGAATAGAGCAGCAGTTGCATTTCCCCCTGACCACAGGGACTGGACTTCAGTTAACTTGCTCCTTATATAAGTTCCAATTGGTTGTTGCATATGTTGTTGTGATAGGTTGTTGGGAGATGGTCTTTCATTGGTTGCTGGCTCCAGGGCTGCGGTTATGATTGGTGGATAGGGCTGGGAATGTGATTGGCTGTTGGTTCTAGGGCTGAGATTCTGATTGGCTGTTGTTTCAAGGGCTGTGATTGGTGGATAGGGCTGGGATTCTGATTGGTTGTTGGTTCTAGGGCTGATATTCTGATTGGCTGTTGATTCTAGGGCTGTGATTGGTAGATAGGGCTGGGATTCTGATTGGCTGTTGGTTCTAGGGCTGTGATTGGTGGATAGGGCTGATATTCTGATTGGCTGTTGGTTCTAAGGCTGTGATTGGTGGATAGGGCTGAGATTCTGATTGGCTGTTGGTTCTAGGGCTGTGATTGGTGGATAGGGCTGAGATTCTGATTGGCTGTTGGTTCTAGGGCTGTGATTGGTGGATAGGGCTGGGATTCTGATTGGTTGCTGGTTGTAGGGCTGGGGCTGTGATTGGTGGTCAGAAATAGGGCTATGATTGGTGACTAGGGCTGGGTCTCCCATTAGTTGGTTGAATCAGGGCTTGAAATTGGATTGGCTAGGGTTAGGACCAGCTTCTTATTGGCCAGTAGGGCTATTAAAGGCCAGGATTCAGGGCGTCTCAGCCGGGCGTTGAGGCAAAGGACGGAGAGGACAAGGGCAGCTGCCTGTTTGGGCCTGTTAGGGCGGAGAGGACAAGGGCAGCTGCCTGTTTGGGCCTGTTCCGGACAGGTATGGACTAGGGACTAGGGCCAAAAATGCTGCCCAATTTTCAATTCAGCTCCTACATATCCCTCAACATGCAAACACATATTCTACAAAGGCATCCAACTCATACATTACAAACTGACCGCAGACAGATTGCATTGCCCCATTACCCAACACAATACCCTATATACAACACATATACACATATCCCCCACAACTACTACAGTCAAACACCTGCATTCTCACAGCCAACACTACTCTGTCCACTCCCACTAACACAACCTGCCATCACCCACACAATACAAAACTACAGTATACATTTCTCACAGTCTCAGCCTTCCAGATACACACTCTCTGCTCATACTAACCAACAACACTATCCGCTGTTTGCTCCACACAGACCACCTGTCATCGTAACAATGCCCAAACCCTGCCTTCAAACACACCATCTACAAACACGCTTCCCCGTATTTCACCAATTACACACAACCATACAATCCCCACATTTCACTCCACCACACATATTACATCTTCCAGTCATTGCAAAAAATAGTAACTCCCCTGACACACACATCCATCACCTCTTACACACCTCGTACATTCATCTCCAAAACACATCAATACCCCATCTAACAATCAAATTCCACTCACCAGCACTAACTCACATACAAATCCCTCACCGAAAACAACTACATCAATATCCCCTCTCCACAAAAACAATACCGACCACAAACATCAGCACATCAAAGCAACACAAACTTACATTACACTTATCGTCATACCCACTCCCACCCTCAGGACTACACAAAGAATACAAATTCCATCCTATCTCCACCCCTACTTTCTCACTCTTCACAAACACCTACCACAAGCACCCCAACCCAGCAACTTTCATTCACTCGCCTCTCCTCCATTGCACAATTTAGAGCCTTACATCATGATCCACATGCTCCTCCACCACCCCTAACCCATACTCCATCCACACTAAACAAACGCAAACAAAATAAAAAACATGCCACTCATAGCAACCTTGCATCCCTTTGTCTATTACATAATAAAACTACCCTACAAAAAAACAGTACACTTCTCATGGCTCTCTCAGCCACCAAGTCCACCACCCACACATACAGACCCAACAAAATGCCTCCTTAACCTGCTGGAAGAGGAACACTATATTGAAAAGCAAGACTATTGTGAGCGTCAAACAGTTATCACAACTAGCAACACTCCTGCTTCAAGCTCACATTATACTACTTACCCTTCTCCTAAACAAAAGAACACTACCACTAACACACCTTTTCTAAACTGCCAGCTCATAAATGCTCGATCACTCTCAAAAAACAAGCACCACATCTATGACCTGCTCACAGACACACCACCTGACTTACTATTCATAACGGAATCCTGGTTGGGAGATGACATTGCACCAGAGTTGCACGAAACCGTTCCTCCGGGCTATCAAACCATCACTCAAAACAGTATAGGCAAGAGAGGAGGTGGACTAGCTATTATATTCAAACAGGCATTGAACCTCAGTAAAACAGACAGCATCTCCATAAAAGGTTGTGAAGCCCTCCTTACCAGATGCCACCCTACTCCAACGTCCTCCTGTAACTTTCTCCTCCTTTACAGACCTCCACCTAACAACTCCACATTCCCAGATGCTTTTCTAGACACAGTCTCAAACCTTATTACACTATACTCCAAACTATGCATTCTTGGGGATCTAAACATTTGGTTTGACAAACCTAATATGTCCCATCTGAAAGCTATCACCACTGGCCTAGTCGCATTGAACCTACATCAGATTGTACACAATCCCACACACATCGCTGGTCACATCCTAGATGTTATTTTTGCTAAGCCTGAACTAGTTAATATTCATAGTATCACGCCAATCACTTGGTCAGACCACCATATGATAACTTTCCAACATACAACTCCACAAATCAACACAGCCCACAACTACTTACATACATACACCTATCGACCATGGAGCAAACTCAATTTGGATCACTTAGAAACACAACTAACAGCAAACACAGATCTAGATACAATTAATTCTGTGCCAAAACTTTGAGTGGCTACAGGAAGCTTTTGATATCCTAATCCACTCAGAAAAACTAAACACAACAAAAGAAAACCAACACCTTGGAGAAACACAGAACTTAAAAAGATAAAGCAAAAAATCAGAAAGTTGCAGCGGACCTGGCTCAAAACAAACAACAGTCAAGACAAACTGCAGCTACACAAACTTAACAGAATATACAAATTATCAATCAAAAAAGCTAAAAAAAGATACTACTCAGACAGAATTCAAAATGCTCAATCTACAACCAAGGAATTTTATAAAATTCTCAATGAATTTCGAAAACCTACATGCATGGAAGGAAGTCATCCCACTACTCAAGATTTCACAAACAAATTGGCAACTCACTACACAACCAAGGCAGACACATTGGACTCCTATTTAAAACAGAAGAAAAACATCAGCACCAACCCCTTTCCTAAAATACCCTCTGAGAATAACCCAACCTCTACAGTCCTTCAAACAACTATCCCAGGATGAATTTATGGATTTGGTCAAAGCAAGCAGACCTTCTGGTTGCCCTTCTGACCCTTGCCCACCACAAATCTTCAAGAACATTCTTCTATCTACTTCTGCTGCCACACCTGTAAGAAGAATCATCAACAACTCTTTAACATCAGGACCTTTTCCTGTAGACCTGAAAAAGGCATACATACAACCTTTATTAAAGAAAAAATACCTAGACCCGCAAGACCCCAACAACTACAGACCAATCACAAATGGACATTTCCTAGGCAAATTGATAGAAAGAGCAGCATTCGCCCAGATGTCACAATTAATTGAAGACAATTCTATACTTTCAGACTTCCAAACTGGATTCCGCCAAGGAAGAAGCACTGAATCGGCACTCATAGCAATTTGGGATGATCTTAAAAACACAGTCGACCGAAATGGAGTTGCTGCACTACTTCTCTTGGACCTCTCGGCTGCCTTTGATACGGTTGACCATGACACCCTAACTCAAAGACTCCACGAAGCCGGCATACAAGGGATTGCTCTCGACTGGATCACTTCCTATCTTCAAAAAAGATCGAATATCATCCACTCACCCCCCTTCTCGTCCGAACCCTACCTCACAAAAGCAGGGGTCCCCCAAGGGTCAATCATCTCACCTTTGCTTTTCAACATCTACATGATATCTTTACCAGAACTGATCAATGATTTCCATCTCACATGCTACAACTATGCAGATGACACACAAATACTACTTAAATTAGAATGCCCCAAAAACATTGAAAACTCACAAATCTTCAGTTGCCTCAGAGCCGTTGATCAGTGAATGACCTGGAGCCATCTCAAACTAAATACCTCCAAAAACATAAATACTCCTATGTGGTGATTGGAAAACTTATGACCCTCTGTGCGTCTGGCCTGACGATCTCGGACCACCTCCTCAATTATCCAAGGAAGTTAAAAACCTAGGAATCTCCATGGATTGCAAGTTAACTATGAATGCCCAAGTGGACAAATTAGCATGAACAAGCTTCATCACCTTGAAGACTTTACGACGCATCTTCCCCCACCTCGGATTTCCACACAAGGTGCAAGCTACTATCTTGCGTGTATTATCCAAACTGGATTATGCCAATGGCCTCTACCATGGATCATCTCTATCTGTTATGAAAAACCTATAACGTATCCAGAATTCCGCAGCCAGGCTACTATTACATGTAAAGCCGCAAGCCCATATCTCCCCTGCCTTGAGAGCACTACACTGGTTACCCATTGCCAGAAGATGCACTTTCAAGCTGCTTTGTATCACCCACAAAGCTATACATGGAACAGGACCGCTTTTTATCAGAAACGAAATTACCAAATACATCCAACAAAGAAACCTCCGCTCAAGATTGGCACCCCGCCTTAGAACACCACCATACAAGAAAAAGACTATGGGTGGTACATCCTTCTCCGTAAAAGCAGCCAAACTATGGAATTCATTACCCCCAACTATAAGAGCCGCAGATAATTTCTTGTTTTCAGAAAACTACTCAAGAGTTGGCTCTTTCCTTCATAACCACCATATTCAAACAACCATGAACTGCATATGCCTATGTTGATAAATATTTTTTCAGATTATGTGTATATTTCTATTTATTTATAGTTTCTTTAGAAAATATGTATTGCTACTATGTCATAACAATAAAATACACACACACTCTTTAAACCTGTTTGACTAAGTATATTTTACCCATGGTTCTAATTATGTATTGTATGTGCATATGTGTGTGTATTCATGTGTGTGTGTGTATATGTATGTATGTATGTGTATATGTTGTTTCTGTGCTTGGCATCTTCGTGGATCATTGCATGGCTCCTGGGTGGGTTGTTATACTAGATATCTATGAATTCCTGCTCTCATCTTATCACACTTATCTACTCATCATCATATGTCATGTCTCTATCAAACTATCCTCCATTCTCAGTCTGACTCATCCCAAATCCCTTCTACTACTTTCATCTCCTAAATAACTCTGCCTAAGGTCTTCCCTCCGCTTCCACATCTAACTCACCAAACCTCACTCTACTACTGTGACCTCCCACACAACCCTACTAAATTCTCCCACATTTATCTCACCCAGCTACTATGCTCTCCCTAACCCTTCCACATACTCTTCCCTCCTCCACCCCCCTTTACTCATCCCAAGCCTTTGCTTTGAGTAAATGAAGGATATACTCCCAATTAACACTTCTGGATTTCTTTCCTCCTCCACCCCTCCATTACTCCAGTCAATGTAACTAACAAACTCTCATATCCGCAGCTCAAATTAACTCATAATAATACTAAAACTGTATTCATTATTTCCCGATACTAATCCATCACTAATTCTTGTTGGGTTCCAGAGTAGCGTGCTACTCATCGAAAAGCGCTTCGACGCCTCGCCAGGGGTAGTAAGCGATATATAAATACTATTACAATACAATTACAATACAATAGTGATGGTACTGCTGATTGCATTAGTGGCTGTCTATTTGTAGACATGGCTCTTCACCTCTGTTACCTAGTGCACTGTCTGTCATGTTGGATGGCAGAAATGGGAGCAGAACGGTGCAAGATGTCATCCTTGTTGTCACACGGTATATGGTGTCAAGAGGGCCATTTACTGTTCCATACAGGTACATACAAGATGGTGTTCACATTGAGTTGCCAATCCGTGCATTACAAGTGGAAAATGGCCCTTTATGTTTCCAGTAAGGTAGACAGTAGCATTCTGGGAGTTGTAGTGATTTGAATGGCCATTGGGGCAGGTGCCATTTCCAAGTGCTGTGGGGCCCGATGAGTGTGGTGGAAAAGTGACATGCACAAGATGGTTATCAGGTGATTTAGACAGAGGTGTAGTGGGTGAAATGTTAATTGATGTGGGCTTAGGTGGTGAGGGAGCAAGCAGGACAAGACAATATTATGACATGCATGTTGTGGGTATTTACCAGACTCCACTCCCCCAGGTGTTCCTGTCAGGCCATCAGGATTCAGGATGTTCAAGACCTTCTCCTCCCAAGATGTGAAAGTAGGGGGAGAAAGTGGGGGCCCACCGACAGTCTTGTGGACCGCGAGCTGGTGCCTGGCGGCCATGGAACAGACTTTCCCCCCACGTGATATGGTCAGTGACATCACTGATGACATCATCCAGCAAAGTAAACTTCAATGTACTTCATAAAACACCACTTAATTAAAAAAAAAAAAGATGCCAACAAAGGTGAGAGATGTACTGCATAGAGCTGACTGTAAGCTTATGAACTACTACACTCATCTCCCAAGAGATATTTCTCAGTGTATAGTCCTGTCTCTTCTGAACTACTTCTCTAAACACTAATGACCAAAGTAAAATGTCTAACATTATAGGCTAGTTTATTGCAAATCACAACAACACAGTTTTTTAACCTGGAAAGAGTTTTTAGTGTAAATGTCAGATTTACACAAACCACATACGATCAGTAGAGAGGTCTCAGCGGGCAGGCCACTGTGCCACAAAATGCTAGTAGAATTATTCTTCATCCTGGAGAAGGGTGTGAGCAGAGAAGTCAGCCTGTTTTAAATGTCTTCTACAATGAGCCATCATCCTAGAGAAAGGTGTTAGTGAGCAGATGAATTAATTGCAATCTACTATTACAGTAATTTATCACAAAGGAAAGAGGTCTAAAACAGAACTAGACACAGTCATCACTGTCACTTCCCAGTGAAGTGTAATTGAACAGCTTAGACTGTTGTAATGCACTACCATACACAAACATCAGCAGGAGACATTTGTCATTGTAGAGGCTAGTTCAATGATAAATAGTACTTTGAAAACTGGGTTATAAATCAGATGACATGTGACAAATAGTATCTCAGTAGTAGAGAAAAGTAGTAATTGAACTCTTGCAGTAGTTTAGTGTATATCTTCAAGTCTCAAACTTTTACAAAACACACTCACTGGATGATGTCATCAGTGTGCTATTTGAGAAGTCATCAGTGATGTCACTGACCATGTCATGAGTGATGTAATATGTGAGGTCATAAGTAGCGCATTGCAGGGGCATAAGTTATAGTTAGCTCAGTGTGTGTGAAATCTGAGCCTAACTATAATGTTTTTTTCAGCGAATTGCTAACATTTTTTTAATTGTGTTTCCTAACTGGTTATTTTAAGATACTATTAAGTGTACTAGCTTTTCATCTTCCTCTGCAGTATTAGTATTGGTGCTGGGATACTCCATTGGGAGTGAGTTGTTGCGCTATATAAATCTGTTAACATAACTGTATACATCTCACTCTCATCTAGGTGTAGAAAGCCTAGCTTCTGACTTTCTACTCAAACCTGATTTTTTTTCACTTTTACGTTAATTCATGTCTTCACCACAACATCTTTCATACCACATAAAGCAGTCTTGTGCATCGTTCTGTGACAACTCCCTATTAAAATTATTTTTCTGAACACATCCTCCAGACATTCAATTTCTATTCAGTTTTGTTTTTGACACTCTTCCGTGTAACAGAACAAATGGTGAAATGTCAATACATTTATGGGAGTGGTAAGCACAAAAGACTTCTCAACATGTCTTCCCATTTCAAAATAATCCATTAGCACCAAACACAGGTTATCCTTCATGATTGTTTTGTAGCATCCTACAAGACCATGACTGTCAGGATGGTCTATGGATAAGTAATATGCCTAACTCCAGTATGACTCAAATGTCCTTCAAAATTCACAGACTCTAATTGGCTACCGTTGTCCATGTCTAACTTACTAGGAAACAATTTGTAACTAAAACATTTCTCAAAAATGGGTTGTGAATTTTGAACAGATTCCATTGATAAACTTTACTTGCAGCTATTTAGAATAATACGTTTTCATCACTATTCCATACTTGCAAGACACCCTGAGGTACCAAAAGGACATAATACATTCAATGCAACATAATCCATGGCCAGCTTGGTAAATTTCATCAGACATGTAACAGTAACCTGTGATTTATCAACCCGAGTAGGGGAAGACACAAACTCTTACATAGCGCTCAACCGACCTATCTAGCTCTGGTCATAAATAAATCCCACAATATGACCTTCATGTGTCAGCTCCAAAACCTTCCCACGCTATACAGTCATCCTCACACACATCATTATCCAGGCAGTTCATTGGCCACAGGAAAGTATGGTGCAGCTTCCTCCATGCGTCATCTGCATGGTTACGGATCTCTGATGTACATTTACAACATTTCAGCCTCCGACACACATTCTGCCACTCATCCTTATGCAATTCTCCTCTCAGTGGCATTTCTACACAATTCTGAACACAGACATTCTCTTGTAGATTCTTCTTTTTTCCTTTGCCATTCTCAACCTGGATGAGAAATCTGTCATCACATAACACAACTCTGGCACATACACCATCCTTGGGTCTTGGTTCTGTTGTGGAGAGACTTGTCAGCATCTGAGTTAATGCTGGCTGTGCCAGAAATATCTTTCTATTAACATATTGCACACCACTTGAATTTGTAATCCGTACTGCCACCAGCACCAACTGAATTGTGGGTGTTCATGTATTCACCCAACACTAAGCTACAAGTCTCATAGGTTTGTTTAAACAAACGATAACTGTTAAAAATCCAATACCAGTGACCATTTCTTGTGCCATATCCACAGCTATTAACTTTGAAAAATTCCAAACTTGATGTAAAATAGTGATTTCCTAACCGACTTTCCATTGTTTCCATACAGTTGATATTGAATTTGTACATTTTGGGGTGCACTTAAGCCCAGTGCTGTTATTCACACTTTTAAGTGCAGTTATTTTATTTTAATGGCTTAGAATCACTCTGTATCATTCACTGTAATAGCCAAAGGGCCATCAACCACTGCTGAAGTGCAAGGTGCCTGTGGGCCTTTCTTAGAAAAATGCCAATTTTGCAAGTGGTTATCAATTTATCCAAGACCACGATTGCTAATATAGTCCAGTGACTCTAAACACCTCAATGCCCCAATTGCGGTGTTGGCCTGGAGTTCGATCTTCCCTTTTGGTGAGCACTAGTTTCTGACTACACGTATCTATAAACATACTAATAGTGTCAAAGAAAGAGACATAGAATAGCGAAGTCAGCAAATAAAATACGTTTTTAATTTACCTGATCAATCAAACACACATCATAGCTTCTGATACACAGAGGTCAAAGTGTAAGAAAAGAATGTTCTGTTTCTGTTGGGATAGAGGAAGGGGCGGAAGCTGGGAGTGGTTGGGGAAAGCATGCAATTGGTCTGCCAAAAAAGATGGACAGGCAAACTCACAAAGGTGTGGGCAGTGACAGTGGGCCTCCTCATTTGTTTTCGATTGTTCCCCATCTGTGATATATTATTGTTTAGATGCCTCCAGTATCAGCATGCCCACGAGCGTAATAATTATTAACTTTAAAGACATTTATACAACATAAAGAGGCGTTCTCTAAATGAAAAAGAAAAGTATGAAATCCATGAATTGATTGTAGTTAGTGGAGCTCAGTTTCCTTTCACTTTCACAGTTCATCATCCGATAGAAACTTATTTTGTGTCCAAAGTCTGCAGACAGTGGAGTGGAAGCGGTACAAACTGCAGGAACTGAAGGCATCATCAGTAAAATTCATCCTGTGAAAAGAGAAAAATATTTTTTTTTTAGAAACCAACAGTTCCCTTCTGCTCCTCCTGCCCCCCCTCCGACTCCACCCTCAGCATGAGTGATGAAGTCCATCATAGGCGTGAGAACATTCTCAGAATTGATTTTAGCCATCTGGACTAATCACTTTAAGAGTAAAAGCCTCTCTAATTTACAGAAATACCAAAACACACACGATTAGCTAATCTCCCTCTATTCTCAGTTGCTTTCACAAAAACCAGAGCATAAACCCGCAAACAAATAAACATTTATTCCTATTCGATCCCCGAATTTCAGCATCTACGCAAAGAACATGTTTAAATATCCCTGGGTGATTCAGGAGAGAGGTATCAATCAATCAATCAGGTGTTTTAAAGGGCACTACTTACCCATAGGGTCTCAAGGCGCTGAGGTGTATCTTCAGAGATCAGTTGAAGAGCCAGATCTGGAGGTCCTTCCTAAACTGAGGCAATGATGGCGACTGTCTGTTCCAACCTTTAGCTGCTAGGTATGTGAAAGATCTTCCTCCAGCGGAGGACTTCTTTATGCGGGGTACATTGGCGAGTGACTGTTGGGACGAGTGGAAGTACTTAGAAGGGGAGTACTATGTGATGTGGTGGTTGAGATAGCTGGGTCCGCTGTCGTGGAGGGCTCTGTAGGCGTGCACGAGGAGTTTGAAGTTGATCCTCTTCTCAACAAGGTTTTTCAGGCGTCCTGTGATGTGCTCTTGGCGTGGAATGCTTAGAGCGAGTCTGGCGGCAGAGTTCTGAGCTTGCTCAGGTTCTTCTTGGTGGTTCCGGCGTAGAGGGCATTGCCGTAGTCAAGTCTGCTCATAATTAGTGCGTGTGTCACTTTTTTTGGCATCAATCTAAAGATCTTTCGTAGCAGTCAGAGGGTGTGGAAACAGGTGGAGCCATGTCTGGTCATGGTGAGCGTTGAGTTGAGGATGATGCCGAGGTTTTGTGCGTGGTCTGTAGGGGTGGGGGCCTACCGACTGTTGAGGGCCACTGGGAGTCATCCCAGGCTGAGGAGGAAGGTCCCATGATGAGGATCTCAGTTTTGTCGGAGTTCAGCTTAAGGCAGCTCTCCCTCATCCAGGTGGCGACTGCTTCCATCCCATCCGTGAAATTCTTCTTGGCTGTTGAAGGTTTCTCGGCCAGCAAGATGATCAGGTGGGTGTCATCTGCGTAGGAGACAATGTTCATACCGTAGTTCCTGACAATATGGGTGAGTGGGGTCATGTAGATGTTGAACAGTATGGGGCTCAACGATGACCCTTGGAGTTCTCCACAGCTGATGTCTGTAGGTTCTGACAAGTGTGGCAGGAGTCTGATTTTCTGTATTCTGCCTGTCAGGAAGGAGTGTATCCATTGAAGGGCCTTGCCGCCTACGCCTGTTGCATGGAGTGCGGTGGGATACTGTATCGAAGGCGGCTGAAAGATCAAGAAGGATGAGGGCTGCTGTATGTCCGCGGTCGAGGAGGGAGCGGATGTCATCTGTGGTGGTGAGCAGGGCAGTTTATGTGCTGTGGTTAGTTCTGAATCCTGATTGGGAGATGTCCAGTATGTTGTTGTCCTCGATGTTTTGGCCTAGCTGAGTGTTGATTGCACTGAATGTAGATTGGTGATTTTGGGCCTCAGATGAAATAGGAAGATAGAGGGAATATGGAACTGTCTCAAGTCAGTGTATTTTTACACCAGACTGATAGGGCCATGTTAACGTTTCCTCACCTGCTGCTAACTCAAGGCAGTCGTGCAACACAGTCAGAAGACGTGTCTATCTCAGAAGCACCAGCTTGTCAGAAAATCTGTCAGTTTTGTTCCAGGCCAGTTAGCCTTTTCCATCTTCCTGCGCTATTTGCCAGTAAAATAACTCGGAGAATAACTTATACAGAGTTCTCTAAGTTTCCTCCATATTGGAGGTTCCATTCTAGGTACAGTAGCTCAGTGGGTCAGCATAACTTTTGATTGCAAAAGACGTGTAACATCTATAGATTACCAGTCTAAATCGCAGTAAGACTGGTTAGCAGTTACAGCATTTGCATTTGCAGCTTATATTCATCTGCGGTTTTACATAACATGCATCACTGAGTAAACTGGTAATAATACATATTATACAGCAAGAACTGTACATCTGTAGGAGTAAAGATGCTTCTTCCTTGGCTGGCACACTTTTTGAACCTCATGAGTAGAACTGTTTTGCTACTGAGTCAAGAGCTGAGGTTAGTTTCAGCTACCTCACTTTGCAGCTACTAAAACAGGGATCATATTGTTCTCTCAGTTACCTTGCTCCAACTATCCACATGCAGTGTTCTCCAAAAGTGGTTTGCCCTGGACTAGGCATGATTTAAAGAAGATTTTAAAGGCTAGATGTACTAACATAATGGTTTCAAAAACCGGTTGCAAATTGAGCTTAACTTTTTGCGACCAGTATTTTATTTCAAGAACTGACCTATGTACCAGTAGGTGGGTTCTTAAGATGAGGAACTTCAGAGGGTCGCAGAATTACTTTCCAAATAAAGATTTATTAGGCAGATCACAATTTTTCTAAAAGCTGTGATGGACTGCGCTGAGTGTCATGAAGTTTGCAAGGAACAGCAGACCACTATACCTGTGATTACCTTTCAAAATGGAAAACTTAAAAAAAAAAAAAAACAGCAGCCCAGTTTTCTTAAAGCAAACACCTGCTAGTTTTATTTAAAAACATTTTTTTTTCTATTTTGAAACATTTCAGTGAATGTTAGCTGTGGTCTACTCCCATAGAAGATGCCGCCATGACTCCCAAAGACGAAGTGACCCAGAAGTTAGCCACTCCCCTTTGTTAATCAGTTACAACCATCAATATGGGAGTGGGTAACTGATTAATGGTTTACAGGATTACTGTCACAAACCATTGATAAATGGGATGCTGAATCGCAAATTACAAGGAACACTTCCTGAAAATTATGAAGGTTTCCGCTTGTCACGCCATTGTGCCTGATTTCAAAAGGCTTTGGCCAAATCAAACAATCATGACTCTGGATTAGGAAGAGATTGAAGGCAATCACTTGGTGCACAAAACCTAGAGAATATTATCCCTGATGAAATCCTGTATGGGGACGACACGTTAGCTGGGCAATTACTGTTTTTAATAGATTTGAAATGAAGAATAAAGATTGAATCGTCTTTTAAATCATGACATCTGAGTCTCCTTTGTGGATGGCATTTGACAACAACACTTCTTGGAAGACAAGACCTTAGGGACTTCTTGTTTGTTTGAATGATTGTTTCATGAATTGAATTGAATAGGTGTGAGTGCTCCCCCCTTGTGGTATCAGCCATTATATGTAGGAGAAAGAGTTTAGAGTCTAGATCTAAAGTTTATCGCAATACCTTTCCATGCTCAGAACACCCTTGCAGAAGGGCGGCAGCGCTGGGCATGCCCACATAGGGTAGAAGAAGTATCCAGTACCATTTGTACACCTGAGACAACTTGGAGACGGAATTCTCCTAGAGCACCATAGGTTAAGGCAGGTGACATGCACCCTGCAAAAGAACCACAAATTAATTATTCAAAACTAAGTGACAGTGGCCACTTTTATCCTCCTGCCATTTGTGATTTCAACCATATCTCTCTCCCAGGATGACCGAAGCATGCCAAAGCTGTCAGCTGTATTAATGACCAAGGAGTGGTACACGGACAAAATCTTTTTCCAGCCCATATCCCCTATCAGGAGCTTGGCTTCAAATGGATTAAAGTTAAGGAGATTAGTGAGGTCTTTAATATGGGGGTGCAGGGCATGGCGGAGGTGTAAATATCTGAAGAATTGCTGTTTATGCATATCGCAACATTCCTGAAGGAATGTGAACGTGCAAAATGCCATCTCTCAAGTTGGAAATTTAAATCCTGTTCCAATCCTAAAAGCCCTCCAAACCAGCAGTTTCACAGAGCATAGTTTCCACCCACAGAGTTGTTTTAATGGCCAGCTTGTTATGCCATCCTAAGTGCCAGATTTACAAGGTTCTATCGCCACCAGAGCTTCTCTTTTTGCGACGCTCCGGTGGAGCTAACCCCTGCTCCATATTTACAAGGAGGTGAATGCCACTTTTTGCGGCATTATGCCTCCCTGTAATTTTGGGCCCTTCCGACGCAGTTTTCTGCATCAGGGGGGTGTGCAGTGGGTGTCGCAGTGGGCGTTTCATCACAACATCCATAGTTTTTGAGGCTTCCCGAAATTTACGAGAAATCGTAAATCTGTGTCAGCGGCAAAAAATAACGCAACCGCAGGGGTGGCGTTAGCATGGCAAAATGAGGAGGGATGTTTTTATTCCGCCTCATTTTTTTGCTTTGCTATGAGTGCTGCATTCTGACATTACAAACAAGGTGACCTTTTTGGTGGTCGTCCCATTGTCCTAGGACCACCACAGGCTGAGTTATGAGCAAAAATGATTTCTAAAAGTAATGGCCTGCAAAGCATTATGGGGCGAGTTTCTCGAGTGCAGTGATTATTGTGGTATCGGCTCTTCCGCTGTGTCAAGAGAGCTGCTTTGAGGATTTCTGTGTTTTAACGTAAAGCATTTATCAATTACAAGTGTTGTTGTGAAAGCTATAGAGCGTAAAGGGGAGAGCATAAAGAAATGACTCTGATTAGGTAACAGTGTGAACAATGTGACCAGCACTTTGATGGAGTTTGCGCTGTTCTGCACTGTTTGCACTATGAGCGCCATGGAGCACGAAGGGGAAATACAATAGAAAAAAATAGTTCCCCCATGCTGAAGTATATCGGCACCATTAAATACACAGAGGGTAACCCACTAGTAACCCGAAGAACCTGGGTAAATCTCAATACATAACTACAATGGTCCAAACTGTTTTTTTTTTTTTAACACAAAAAAAGTAATTTTGTCAGTATATAAATTGCAACCTATGCATGCAGTGCAAACCAAAATTAATTATCTCAAATAATATACATAAACCAATTCATACAATTTATTTCTTGTCTTAGAATTCAAAATTTGTATAAGATTGTTGCCACAAAATACCAAATGCGAATGTGTATGAGAAAGGTGCTTGTGAGAGAAAAAAGAAAAAGTTAAAAGAAATCAATCTTATTTATTATACACAAATTATGTACATCAGAGCCTGTCAATTGACCATTCTACAACAAACAGAATATGTATCACATTCCGTGGGAGTAGAGTGTCCTAATCACTGTTGTCCCTTGGTGGTCCCAAAATCAATCCAGGCTCAATCTAAATCACTGACGTTTCAACCCGACGAAGTAAATAGGGCCAACTCTCGCCTCAAATGCATGTCTTCATCAGGACACAAAACATATTATGAGCAACCTAAAATCTTTCATCCTGTGGTGAGAAAACTGGTGCATCAGTTACTTCATTCAAAACTCCATATACCCATACCTCCGTATTACGGAAGGGAGAGCACATACAATGTTCTCTTTATTTTCTCCAAACAAGTTGCCACAATTGATTTTGAAAGATTCAACTGCAATCCACAAAACAATTCTTATTGTCGTCTGGCACATTGATTCTAAAACATATGTTTACTTAACATGCCGAGGAAGTACAACCCATAAATTGGTTTATGTATATTATTTGAGATGATGAATGTTGGTTTGCGCTGCATGCATAGATTGCAATTTCTATGCTGCCAAAATTATTTTTTGTGTTTAAAAAAAAAAAAATTGTTTGGACCATTGTAGTTATGTATTGAAGTATATCGGCAATCATGTAATAATCCATGTAACAGGGTCAGTCTCCAAGGCAATAACAAAACCGCCCGAACGTAAAGCATTTACCAATTACATGAAGGGATTTCTGAAAGGCAATCCCATGAACGAGCGAAAGTGTTGGGTACGTGTGACCGGTGTGGTTAAAAGCTCACAGAATACTTACAACAGATCAAAAAGCACTTGCGCGCAACCTAAAAAAGCGCTATACTTAATCAACCACTCAATACACACTGTAGGCTGGAAGCCGTAAAGGGGTTTGTACATTGTAGGTGCCATACTTGCCACACTATACAACAAAAAAAATTACACAAAGGGGCTAAATGAATATTATTATTTCAACAATGAAAATATTAATTAATCATTAGATAGAATTTTACTTTTTTTTGGCTTTTTTATTTACCTTTCTTAATGTTGTTTCTTTTTGTATTGCTCCCATATACATACAACATAAAAAACATAGAAAAACACAACCATTTCCCTTATTTACACTCCATATACAAAAACCTTTATACATATACTATTACATATAGTTAGTGAACCAATTGAAAACAACAATCTATTGCACCGCACTTTTCCAATTAGCAATTCATAAACAAATCTGCTGCTAAGCCCTTTCCTCAGGTAAGCAGTCTTTGGAATGAGGTAGTCTTGTTTTGGTACCAACTTTAGAGGGATATTACTTCCTGTTGTTTATGTCTGGTACTGTCACATTCTATATTTATTTAATAATTAGCTTGATGCTCATCATTATTGTGGTCGACACGTTTCGGCCTTACATCTTATGGCCTCCTCAGGACATCGGAAAGGTGCCTATGTATACAATATTACACAAATTTACACAAAATTACATACCCATATTTTTTTAAGAAACCATGGCTGACAGGAAAGGGCTTAGCAGCGGATTTGTTTATGAATTGCTAATTGGAAACGTGCGGTGCAATAGATTGTTGTTTTAAATTGGTAATAATATTCATTTACCCCCTTGTGTAAATTCTTTTGTTGTATCGTAAATTGGCCCTTACGCAGTGGGGTTAAAAGGGCTCCCCTAGATGATATGAATACTTGCCACACTATGCACAAAAGGTAAATGTAGTAAGGCTGTCATCCAAGCATAGATTCAAGTTGACACCAGTTGAATGATTTGATGTAGTTTTATTTCCAGTTTGATCCATAAAAGAAACTTCATCCACCACCAAGACACAGAGCATCCAGTCTCCACTCCTAGTGCTTCCAAGACCCTTCCGTCAACATTCCGGAGAGTCCAAGACACAAGAGAAAGGAGGAGAAGCAGTGGGAGAAACCAACTAAGAAAAATGATATAACTAAAAGAAACACTATACAGAAAAAAGGAACATTTCTGTAATAAACTCAATAAAGAAATAATGTAACACACCACACTATCTTCCCCCTAAATGAAAAGAAAAGGATTTTTTTTTCCTTTCACACTTTGACAACTCTATTCAAATTCCAAATACGTCCATCATCCACTTTGATTGCTCCTTTAAACACCTTTGTAACTTTAAATATTTTACTGTATTGAGAAAAGCTTGTGCGATCTTTTTTCGGTAACTTAATCCTAACAGAATCACTAACCGCAACAACAAGAGGTTTGACTGCTTTACGAAGATCATGTGTCCACTTCCTCTTCTCCTGAAAAGTCTTCTCCTTGGCTATAGCTAGTTCTTTCACTTTCTCATGATTCAGCTCCTTCCCAATATATTTATTCACCCATGAAGGACTTATGTTGGTGTTGGGTACCCTTTTTTTGAACAATACAAATGGGGACTGACCAGTACTGGAATGTGGTGTATATCTATAACTTTCAACCTTAGATTTGACAGCTTCTATCCAACCACGTCCTGTCAATTTAGCCATTTGAATGGTTTCCTTCAACGTTCTATTAAAGCGCTCAACCATACCATTAGTTTCAGGATGATATAGAGCACTTTTCTTATGTAATATGCCTCTAGATGCTAAAAACTCACACATGTGCTTAGAGGTAAATTGAACACCATTGTCCGTTATGATGCACTTGGGATATCCTTCCCTTGAAAATACCTCTGCAAGAAAATTTGGAATAGACTGAGATGTTATGTCAGAGGTAATCAAAATCTCCGGCCAGCGAGACAACATGTCCATTACAACTACAATGTACTTAGAAGAAGAACCACAAACCACAGGTCCCATAATATCCATTGCAACATCCTCCCATACTTCTTTAGGAATTGTTCTGATTTCCAAAGGACGAGACCTACACTTGAGCGTCTTATCTGCAAATTTGCATTCAACACAGTCACGAACAACTCTCTCTAACGCTAACTCCATTCTCGGCCACCAATAAAATTCTCTCAAACGTTCCTTTGTCTTGCAAATACCATGGTGGCCCAAATGAGCTAAATGTAACAATCTCTCTCGTAAACCAGATGGAGGCACTAGTCTCCCACTTCTGAAAATCAAACCGTCCTCAACAGAAAGTTCATTCCAAACTTTTTTATACACATTCTCTTCGTCACAATCAGCTGGAATGCGATTAGATTCAATCAAATCCTTCACCCGCTTTAAACTTGAATCATTACTAAACTCCATTAACCATTCATCTTCTGTGATACAACCATCAGTCAAAATGCACACTTTAACATTCTCATCAATCCACCATGTGCCACAATCTGTATCATGGTCCCAGCCCAGTGACCTTAGTCTTGACAAACAGTCAGCAGTGCGGTTCTCACATCCAGGAACATATCTGACAGAAAACTGAAAGTCTTGTAGACCAACAATCCATTTGCAAATACGTGAGGAGATACAATCTAGCCCTTTCTTATCAAAAATTTCTTGTAGAGGCTTATGATCTGATTGCACAACAAACTGAGATCCCCAAAGAAACTGTTTAAACTTCTTTATAGCCCAGTAAATAGCCAAAGCTTCTTTTTCAATGGTGGAATACCTCGATTCCGCTCCCCTCAATGCTCTGGAAGCAAATGCAATTGTTACGTCCTTACCATCATACTGTTGCTTAAGAACACTTCCTAAACCCTTATCTGAAGCATCAGTTACGACACAACATGGAAATCCTGGACGAAAGCTGCTGAGGCATTGAGCAGAGGACAGTGCACACTTTAAATCCTCAAATTCTTTCCTGCACGCTTCCGACCATACAAAATCAACACTCTTCTTAAGCAACTCTCTAATACAGGAAGACCTACTGGCAAAATTGGGGACATACTTAGAATAGAATTCCGCCAATCCTAAGAACACTTGCACATCTTCTTTTTTTTCAGGATCAGCAAAATTGACAACAGTTTTGACTAGGTCTTCCTTTGGTTTCACACCTTGAGCAGAAATTACATGGCCTAAATAAGTGATATCTGAACATGCGAACTTGCATTTCTCTCCCTTTAGTGTGATTCCTTTACTACGAAAATTTTTCAAGACTTCTCTAACCTTAGAAAGATGTTGTTCAAGAGTGTTAGAAAAAATGAGAACATCATCTTGAAAAAAACTAACGCCATCAGTTTTACCAAGAATATGGTACATTAATCTTTGAAATACAGAAGCAGCAGAGCACAAACCAAACGGCATCCTATTAAATTTAAACACACCAAAGGGAGTGATAAATGAAGTCAGCAATTTGGATTCTTCACACAATTGGACTTGGTGATAGGCTGAACTCAAATCTAATGTTGTGAAATATTTAGCCTCCCCTAAAAGACTGACCATTTCATTGATGTTAGGTAATGGAAATCTGTCCTCAATCACAGCTTTGTTGAGTTGCCTAAGGTCCACACAAAGTCTAATATCACCCGATTTTTTCACGGCAACTACAATGGGAGCGATCCATTGTGCCGCCTCAACTTCCTCAATAACACCCTCAGATTGTAACCTTTGTAATTCAGATTTTACTTTGTCTTGCAAAGTAAAAGGGATTTTCCTGACTTTGCACGCTACTGGTTTTACATCCTTCTTAAGACAAATGCGATGTTTGTATCCTGTAATGCACCCCACTTTAGAGGTAAATACATCAGGAAATTCACCCATAATGTCATCTTTGATGCTGCACACATTTTGAACCAACACCTGAGGAATAGAGTTGGGATTCAATATAATGCCCAGCATTTTCTGATGTGGCCAGCTTAGAATTGTGTCGCCAATAACCGGAACATATATTTTCCCAGTAATCGTGTTCCCTTTGAAGGTTATAGTAGCTTCAAAGTAACCCTTCAGCTCAATAGGTTTTCCACCATAACTATAAGGAATGATGTCAGGATCTAGTAGAGAAACTTTCCCCATAAAATGTTTAGAAAAATCTGAAACTGAGACTAGAGAAAGTTTCGCACCAGAATCCATCATCATTGAAATAGATGTTCCGTTGACATCCACAAAATCTGAAGGATACTGACAAGTGATATTAGCGACACAATTAACATCATTAATAATCTGTAAAACAAAATCTTGATCATCATTACAATCAATTTCTTGAACCTTGACTTTAAACTTTGATGATGATTTACAATATTTAGCAAAATGTCCTTTCTTGGAACATTTGTTACAGGTAACAAGTAATGCAGGACAGTCTTTACTATTAGCTAAATGAGTTGTAGATCCACATCTAAAACACATAAGTCTTGTTCTAAAGTTAGCTTGAAATTTGTTATTAGTTTTTGTATCAAGAACTTGCACATCCATTGCAACATTTCTCGATTTCCTCAAATTTTCAATACAAGCCATTGAATGTTCCACTTGCTTCGCAATAATTAACACTTCATCCAATGATGGATCATTCTTGGCCCATAACGCCTCTCTTACTTTGTCACATTTACACTCAAGCATGAATTGGTCTCTAATGCGCTCTTCTAGATTTTCTCCGAAATTACATGATGAAGCTAGTTTGCGTAATGCTGTCACAAAATCTTCAATAGATTCACCATCAGTCTGCTTCCGTTTCCCAAAGTAGTAGCGTTGTAAAATAATTGAAACTTTAGGTAGAAAGTGTTTGTCTAGTCTAAGTAGCGTAGATTCAAATTCATTCAGAGAGTTGTCACCCTCAGCACCATCTGACGTTGTTATTGTAGGTAAAGTTTCCAAGATTTCCTGACCTTCCGCACCAAGACAATGTTGTAAAACAGAAGTCTTTCTTTCAGATGATAAGTTGCTGCCACAGACGCGCATGTAGGTCAGAAAAACCTTTTTCCATTTTTGCCACGGTATAGGTGGTTCTCCAGGAAGAGCAAGGAAAAATGGTGGAGGTGTAATGTTCTGCATTATATCTTCTTATTGCAGAGAAATAGTGTTGAACACCAAAATATAACGTGCCTCACAAAACGAAATAGAATATCCAGGACCCATTAAAGTGCAACAATGACAAGTGAAGAGCAAATAAAAAATGTTTCCAAAAGTTGAACAAAATAGTTTTAAACAGGCAGTTTAAAACTTTACTCTTTGTTTATATGTTGAATACAAAAAATGTTGTACGAGCGCATGTAAGAAGAAAAATATATATATCTATATATGCGCAACTTCATTAGTTAAAATCTACTTCAATTACATAGATGCAGCTCACAATAGAGTGAGGAGAGAAAAAAAAAAAAAACTACGTATTTCCTTTGAGCGCAAAAACAACGAGTTGTCCTGAGTGCAACTGTGTAGACAGTACGTGTTACCCTTGAACACGTACTGAATAAACAAACAGCGTGTGTTTCCTTAGAGCGCGGCTGAATAAACAAACCGCGCGTGTTTCCTTTGAGCGCGGCCGAAGAGAAAGAGCTCGCGTACACGTTGTTATGGAAACAGAATAAACACGGCATATGAAGCGCGCGTCTCCGGAGGCACGAGATAAGGAGACAGTTGGCATACACGCTAATGAAATTTATAAATAAACACGAACGACAAAAGAAATATGTGGCACATGAAATAGTTTGAGGAAAAAAAAAAATTGAGCCACAGGAATAAATATCACAGTACCTTTTTTTTTTAACGGTAGAAACAGAATAATGAGAGTGTTGAAGTTTCCAAAGATCACAGTTTCATGGGTCTTGAACCACCTTCGTCGCCAAAAATGTAGTAAGGCTGTCATCCAAGCATAGATTCAAGTTGACACCAGTTGAATGATTTGATGTAGTTTTATTTCCAGTTTGATCCATAAAAGAAACTTCATCCACCACCAAGACACAGAGCATCCAGTCTCCACTCCTAGTGCTTCCAAGACCCTTCCGTCAACATTCCGGAGAGTCCAAGACACAAGAGAAAGGAGGAGAAGCAGTGGGAGAAACCAACTAAGAAAAATGATATAACTAAAAGAAACACTATACAGAAAAAAGGAACATTTCCGTAATAAACTCAATAAAGAAATAATGTAACACACCACACTAAAGCTCCTACATCATTTAATTTTCCTCACCTTTTCAGAGGACACTGGAAGGAAGAGAAAACAAAAACGTTTTGGAATAGTTGCAAATAGACATATTGGGGCAGCCGAATGCTTAAAGAGCATGGAGAACACGTTTCATTTAGTAATTAGTGTGGTCCCAAGCTACACCCGTTGCAAAAGAAAAAGACTCTGATGCAGAACAGACATTTGCAGAAGTAGAAAAAATTTAGAAGTTAAGACAGCCATTATTAAAAGAGGGTACTCAGCGCACTGAAAAATAATCTTGGTGGCCTCTCCTGTACCTACATTGGAAGCTGCCGTGGTGGTGCACATTTCCAATTCTAAACCAGGAAATCTTGCCCTTCCAATCCAATATGAGCTACAGGCAACTGAACTGTTTTCGGGGGTTGTGTAGGCTGCAAGATGAAGGCCGGAAAGCTAACTTGGCACCCCTCCTAGTTAATAGGTACAGTTGCTTATGAACCCAACATCCCTTCCAGATAAAGTTCAGTCAGTAGTAAGAGATTTCAATTTTTCTTGCATTCCTTTATTAAGGTAATCAAAACCAGATCATCTGTAAGTCGACATATTTAGCCAGGTTAATTGGACTGACTAGATTGCAAATTCTGAGGGGTCGTATTCTTAAATATGCATTTACTCGAGGAAGTCAGAGCACACATCCTTTGAGCTTTCTGGCTGTTCGCTCTCTGGTATCTGAACACTACACATCGGTAGTGTGGACACAATTGGTTTACTGTGTCCTGAGATCTTTGTTGTGGAGGATCCTGAAACAAGGTGGATACAGTGGCACAGTGTACTCTTTCCACCCCATAATTCTTGTGCTTTCTGATGGAAAGTTTAAAAAAAATCCCTCCAACCCCCCCCCCTCCCCCCATGGAAATATGCATGCAGGATACAGGCTCGGAAAGTGAGTACCAGAATGGGAGCAGAAGAAGTGTGCATCAAGGAGAGGACTATGGTAGGGTGGTAAAGAAGGGCGACATCAGATAGATGGAAAAAAATAGTCTCAGCAAGTGGGTACCAGTCTGAAGGCATTCACAATTAGTACATTAACAAACATTTGATTGGTCCCCTTCTTTTCTTTAATTTCAGTGACCTTCTTCTTAACTTCAGTCCTCTGTAGGCTTCCTTTTTCTGTGTGTATAACCTAATCTAAGCTACAATCCTGCCTGCTTTTATCTCTATCATTGTAATTAATTCTGCAAACTTGTCACACCTCATTTCATAAATCACCTCTAACTCTTTCAACTCATATCCCTGGTTCCTAACAATACTAATCTAATTTAGCCTATCGCTTCATCCCATCAAATTTCTGCAAGAACTCACATTCACACCACTAATGATCACACCTAGGTTTAATTAATTTAACATACAACAAAGAGACTGCAGTGAATGAATGGAATGATTTCCTTGTGAAAGCAAGCACCACTAATCAACAATATCCAATAACAAGCGGATTAATCACTAACCTTGGGCTGCAGACTAGTATGCTACTAGCATAAAGTGCTTTAATGCATATTGGGGGAGGGTAGTAAGTGCTATATATAAATGCAATCACAATACAATATGACCTTTTCCAATTACTAATTATGTTTTTCTGGATGTGTTTTGCAAGGGCTCTTTTCCAGTTTATATTTTTTCCATTATATTTTGCTTTTACTATTTTTCTCCCTTTCCTTTTTAGCCTAAGCCTTTAGCCTTTTTTCACAGAGTGGGGCTCGCTGCTCTTATGGGGTAAGCCAAATATTAGTAAGGTGAGAAAGGTATTAGGTATCTTGAAAGCATGGTTGTAAGAAATTAGGTTATTGGTTGAGGGGGTCTTAACCCTTCTCAAGCAACTACAACAATCCTTGTCAGGGTGAACCACAAAAGTCACTAAATTAACCTGAGTTTAAGCCTCTGCTACCGTGGCATAAAAGCAGTCAGGGTTAACTTAGGGGCACTGTGTTAAGTATTTATGCAGCACACAAACAGTAAGAAAGTGAAAGCACAACACAAGAAGTATCTCAAACCAATTTAGAAACATAAAGGCAATTTGAATAAATAAAATGTACCACAATGACAGAAATCCAAACAGTAAAACCAGAGACATGCAATTTTAAAGGTTTAAGTAAAAATCACGCCAACACGCAGAATGCGATAACTGTGGGTGTCTGGTAACAATCAGACACAATGACCAGGTTAGTCCCACTGCAAAAGTTGCCTTCTCAAAGTCCGACGCACAGACTTTAAAACTTCAGGATTTCAGAGGAGGAGATCAACTGATGCCATCCAAGACACCAAGACCTGGAAATGCACCTCTTGGGGATCAGGAACTCATTCGAACCAAGGCCAGCAAGGCGAGGCAGGTCCAGTTTCAGGTCCAGGCAAGGCCAGTTGCAGCAGGTGAACGGGGATATTTCAGGGAGACCTCTGGAGCTTGCTGTGCCCCTCTCGCTTAGATCAGAAGGTCAACAAACTGACCCTTGAAGTCACTTTGGTAGTCCTGAGCTCAAGGAGGTGGCCCTCTCTCCTTCAAGCAGAAAGTCTAGCCTCAAGCAGCAGAAGTCATCTGAAGCACAGGGCAGGCTTCAAGAAGCATAGCAGTCCTGTGAGAAACAAGGCAGGCATCAAGCAGCAGGGCAGTTTTTGAGAAGCTAGGCAGGCCTCGGGCAGCAGGGCAGTCTTCTGGAGTAGAAGGCAGCCCTTCTGTGGTCTTCTGCAGATCCAGGAGTGTACTGAAGAGTTAGTCTGAGGTTCCACTATAAATACCTGATACCAGCTTTGAAGTGGGACTCCCCCCGCCCCATCTGGTTATAGAATTTCCATCCTTCCTTTGCCCTGGTTGTAGGATGACTAGGGTCACAATAGGCTAGTGTGAAATTCTTTGTGTGTGCTCTAAGGCAGCTCCTGTGAAGTGCATGTGTGGTAGTTGATAGCTCCACCCGTCCTATCAGGTGAGGATGGCCTACTCAGCCAACATCCAGTCCTCCTTTGTGATACTGTTTGGGAGGAATACACAAAGGCCAACTTTCACATACACTTAGTCATGTGAACCAGGACATAGGCTGCAGGCGCCAAATGGTTAGGACAAGAAAATGCCAATGTTTTAAAAGTGGCATTTTCAGAATTGTGACTTAAAATTCGACATTATCTTTAAAGAACATTTTAAATTACAATTCTTTTGAGTGTAAACATGACATTTGTGGCTGCTCCTAATGAATATCACTTATTAAAAGTAATAAGGTAACACAATGATTTCCTATGGGAGAGGTAGGCCTTGAAGTAGTAAAAAACGAATTTAAGAGTTTTTGCACTACCAGGACATGTAAAGCTTAAAATTACATGTCCAAAGTTTTTAATACAATGCAGACTGCCCTGTGGGTTGCTTAGGACCTACCATAGGAGAGACATATGTATTAAAAACGAAGGTTTAGTCCTAGGAAAAGGTTTATTTTACCAGGTCACTTTACAACTGCACACAGGCTGCAGTAGCAGGTTTGAGACAGATTTTAAAAGGGCTACTTCAGTGGGTGGCACAATAATTGTTGCAGCCCCACTAGTAGCACATAATTTGCAGGCTCTGGGTACAAGAAGTACCACTTCACTTGAAGCTTATGAGTAAATTGTGTGCCAATGGGGTGCAAGCCAATTCGACCATGTTTAAAGGAGAAAGCATATGTACAGTATTTACGCACTAGTTATGAGTGGTAAAGTGCACAGAACACTAATGCCAACAGAAATGGGTTCAGAACACAGGAGGGGAGAAGGCAAAAGACTTGGGGTGACCCTGCAGAGAGAGCCAAGTCTAACAATGATCAAACCATTTTTTCCCTTGAGTCTTGTATATTAAACTGCCATTTCTATGCTTACATAAGCACAATACATGATAGGTGTGTTCATGTAGAAAATGGAGAAATTGGTTTGTGGCAGGGCCGGATTTAGAACTCGGCGGAGAGTTACACCATCAGCAATGGTGACGGATATCCCATCCACAGAATTCTTAATCCCATAGAAGGTAATGGGATTTAGATTTTGCGGACGGGATATCCATCACTGTAGTGATGAAGTTGTCCTACGAGTTCTAAATCAAGCCCTAAGTCTTCGATTTTTCTAAGTTGACATGTATGAAATCATCATATATAGAATAGTCAATTTAGTATTTTGTTTAATGGATTGAATGACACATTAATGTGGCCAGATTTCCCAGGAAACACCTTTTTGGAAAGGCCCCTGTGACCAGTAATCAAAGCATGTATTGACATTTTCCTAATTATTTAATCTGTTATTGTAGGGTCCCATCCCTAATTCATCAATAAAATGTAAACACTATAGGCTGCAAGAAATACTGAAGAGTCAATGTATTGGAGATTCAGAGCTGTTAACTTGTTTATGAATTTTTAGCCACGTACACCCTAATCCCCACCCCTTTAGAAACACACTCTCTACTCCCCAGGCCTGCAGGGTTCAACCGTTTGAAGGCTGGCACCGTGGAAAACATTCCCACACAGTCAAAAACGTTTGTCTGGGAAACGTTTGATATTTATAAGATGGAGGACCGGGTAGAAGGTTGAAAAAAAGAGGGTGGTGCGGGCTATAAACGAACTGGCAGGGAGGAAAGAGAGGTGGCAGAGACAAAGAAATGAGAAATTAAGAGAGCGATAAGTGGGGATAAAGTTATACAGACACGTGGTCAAAAGATGAGCAAGGGTGAGAAATGGGGAGGCAGTGGGCGCACAGGGAGCGAGCGATGCTGCAGAGGACGAGAAGGTAGTTTACCGACAAATGAAGTCCGCTAAAGCATTGTTCACCGACACCGGACATTTGCCCAAATTACAGACAGTCCCTTTAAATAACGAGCAGGTTACATTAGTAGAAAGAGCAAAAAACATGGGAGCAAATGTGGCAGCCGTGGAATAAGACGAGGGATGGGCTTTGAGACGGAACATGGTGCGATAGTTGCACGGAGGGGACACACTGGGGAAGTAAACCTACATGTAATGCCATATGTATGGCAACGAGGGGGAGTTCTTGATTCCTGTAATGTCTGTAGACGTTGTGTGCATGCACTGTTGTTGAATATGTTTTCTGCAAATGAAAAGAGTATAAACAAAATAGCGGACGGATGTATTATGAATATTACTCCACGCTCAGAAACCAGATTTTACAGCACCAGCAGACAGTCTACACACCCCTCAACATACTGCCTTCAAAATCCTGTTGTACATTCTTTTGCATAAAGAGACCAGCTCAGCCTCATACAAACCAAAAGTGCAAGCACTATGCAGATTGCACAGTAGCTGAGGGAAGGTTTGAGGGCTCAAAATTTAAACCCCCTCAACACATATACAAAAACCACGGACAGATCCACTTTTCGGACAGCAGCAACACATTCACTGTAATTGACCCTGCAGAAAGCCAGAGCCACCTAAGTGAAGACTCAGAAATGGCTAGTCTTAAGTAAATCACAATTTAAAACCGATCTAGAAATTGTAATGCAAGCAACATAAACGAAAAATACACCCATGGTCTTCCAATTATAAATACATATACTGCGGAGTCTGAGGGTAAGCACCCCATAACTCCCTGCGTAGACTGGAGTTTGCAGATTTCCCTTCTTGTGGGGCTGCAAAATGAGCAGGAGTACCACCAACATTGGTTAGGAGTGTTGTGGGGGCTGCCTTACCATTGACCCCCACCGTTAACCCTAATTCTCCCCGGGACTTATAACAATGACACCAGGAAAGGTTTGCTAAACTCTTAACCACTCCTAGTTCTTGATGTTCTCCTTTTTGGCTCTAGAGTGCTGGGTCTCTTGTGATGGGATCAATGGCCTCATTTTGTGGCCTGTAGATTGTGAAGAAATACTCAGACACACAAGTTATTTAGAATCCAAATGCTTTGTTGGTAATATGGAAATTGAACAGTGAATGTGTACCATTATAATGAATGCCTATGATATTAGTACTGGTTCCATTGCTTTAAATTGTTATGCAAGGTTGAGTCATGATATTTGGCTGATTCTGTTAATGTGGGGACACTCTGACAAAGCATGTAGGCGCCCTTATATATATACTGCTGTCCCCCGTTAATATGTTGTATGTATGTATGTAGGTATGTGAAATTTATAAAGCGCATTCCGGCTCAAAAAGAGCATTGAAGCGCTAACAGAAAGGTGAGAGACGCGAAGACCAGCAGGAAGCGACAGGATAGAAAAAAAACCAAAAAACACCAAAGACTAGTGCGGAAAAAGCCAGGTTTTAATCAGTTTCCTGAAGCTTAAATAACTGGGTTCTTTCCTAATATTCAAAGGAAGCAGGTTCCAGCATTTAGCTGCGGCCACAGTGAAGGCTTTATCACCCCATTTAACTTTGTTGGTACGATGGACCTGAATTCTATAGGCCTTGGATGACCTAAGATGTCTCTTAGGTCTGTACCAACAGAGCTTAGTGGTCAGATATTGAGGACCAATGCCATGAACAGCTTTATAAGTTAAGCAAAGTGTTTTAAAAGTAATGCGCTGAGCCACCGGAAGCCAATGTAGTTGTTTAAGGCTATCTCTGACTGAAACCCAGCAAGGAAGATTTAGGACAGCTCTAGCAGCCGAATTCTGAATCAGTTGTAGCTTATTCAGCAAGGCTTTGTCCAGATTAAGAAGGAGGGCATTGCAGTAATCTATTTTGGACATAACCAAAGCTAGGGTAGCAGAGACTTTCCATTCTTGTTGAAGATAAGGAAAAACTTTCCTTAACATTTTTATAGGCCATAGGCACGTTTTTACAGTGTGATTCACCTGACTTTTGAAAGATAGGTGATCATCAAAGATGATTCCCAAATTCTTTCTGACAGTAGTAGGGAATGGAAGAGTACCACAGTCTGTTGGCCACCATTGTGAATTCCATCGCTTGTTGCCAGCCCGAAACAAAGAATTTCGGTCTTGGCAACGTTCAGTTTAAGCCAGTTTGCCCTCATCCAGTTGCTGACTGCCTGCAAACAATTATTGAAATGATCCGCCACCTCCTCCCAGTTCTTATCAACTGGGATAATTAGCTGTGTGTCATCCGCACAGGAGGTGGGGATAAATCCAAAGGACCGAATCAGATTAGCCAGTGGGGCAACATACATGTTAAACAAAGTGGGGCGAAAGGAGGACCCCTGCGGAGTCCCACAGGATAATAGGTAAGGCGTGGATCTAAAATTGCCACAGCTAACAGTAGTCCATCTATTTGTCAAAAAGGAATCCAAAAGTTTAAGAGCCCGCTCTCTGATACCTGCTTGATGAAGGCGGGCCAGCAAAATTTGGGGTGAGCTAGTATCAAATGCCGCCGATAGATCTAATAGAACTAAAAAGGCTCCTTGCCCTTCATCCACCATTCTCCGAATGGAGTCAGAAGAGGAAATAAGAGCGGACTCCGTGCTATGTGCCTTCCTAAAACCCCGTTGAGAGGGATAAAAGCCTCCCACTTCCAATAAGAATTTTACTAATTCCTTGTTGATAGGTTTTTCAAAAATCTTTGCCAGAAAAGGGAGGAGCGCAATTGCCCGTAAATTGTTTAAGTCCTGGCTGTCACCATTTGGCTTCTTTTTCAGGGGGATGACTGTGGTTACCTTCCATGAAGCCGGGTAGATCCCAGAGCTAAGAACCTCCTGGAAGATCGGAACTAAGGCCTGAGCCATAAGTTCGGGGACCAGTTGAAAAATAGAAGAGGGGCAGGGGTCCAGGGGGGAATCTGATTTAATTTCAGAAATCAGCTTTTTAATGCTGTCTTGAGACGGGACTTGAAAGTTAGATAAGATAGTAAGACCAGCTTTGGGATCCATAGGTGTCATAGACGAGTGGTCCCCAAAGTCTACATGAGGGATGAAGTTAGCATGAATTTGAAAAATGTTAATCTCAAAGTGCCTAACTACTTTGTTGCAGAACTCTTGAGAATTTTCCAGTTCAGATGGCCTAGAAGGAGTAGATAATGCCTTAATCACTTTAAAAAGCTCTCTAGGGGCATTCAATGCCTCTTTCATTTTTAGGGCATAAAAATTAGATTTCGCTTTAAAACTAGCAGCTTTATAAATTTTAAGGACAGACTTCAGTATATCCTTCTCCTCTGAAGCGGGATTAAGTTTCCAGCGCAGCTCCTGTTGAAGATAAAGTTTAAGTTAATTTGTAAACCAAGGTTGATTGGGCTTCTTGGAGTTACAGGGCCTAATAATCTTAGGAGGAGCCAATTGATGCATAGCAGTCTCAATGCCCTGATAAAAACTGTCTAGCAAGGGCAGGGATAGCTTCTTGGCCCTGTCTTATCCCTCTTCCAGGGCAGGTGCCAGCTCATCCAACTTAATCTGTTTCCATGGTCTAATGACTTTACTCTTCATTTGAAACCGAGGGGGGATGATTGATAGTAAATTTAAAAGTCAAAAGATGATGGTCAGTCCAGCTCAGCAGAGTATTAGTTAATGCCAGCTGGTCTTCAGTGCGGGCAAAGACCCCATCTAATATATGTCCTGCTATATGGGTGGTGGCAGATACTTTAAGGGTCCAACCCAGAGCTGCCATAAGATCTAAAAAATCCCTGATCATAGGATTGTGGATCTCATCAAAATGAATATTGAAATCACCTAATATGATTGCCTTAGTGAAAGATCATTGGTTCTAACAGATCCATCGAAATTTGATAGAAACTAGCAAGGGGTCTAGGTGGCCATAAACTAATAAACCCTCAAGAAGAGTGAAATTATTCTGCAGAATCTTAAAGGCCATAGCTTCACATGCCTCAGAGGGGACACCAGCCCATGTACATGTGAAAACGGCCTTGCAGATTACGGCCAGACCTCCACCCCTGCTCCTAGGGCTGTCTAATCTATAATAGGTGTACCGTGGAGGTTTAGCTTCAGTGACATCAGGGTCAGATTCTAATTTGCCCCAAGTTTCTGTCATAAATAAACAGTCAATTTTAAAAGTGTCAATCATCACACTGATTTTTAATTTATGTTTAGGGAGCGAACGAGCATTAATCAAAGCATAGCAGAGCGGCTCATAATCTGCCTTATTGCCGTAAAACATGTTTCCTGGCTTGGGTGCCCTTTTATGTTGGATTCTGGCCTCCCTCAGAGCTAAAGGTGCTTGTGGTTCCCAATTACAATCCTGACAACTCCACACTTTACTGCTATCAGAAGGCCTTTTATGCTTACATGATTTGGCAGCAGTCGTGTGGAGGGGTGCCTGTGGAAGGGTGCCCATATTAAAAAATTGGGCAGAATCCTTGGACCCTGGGCCCGTTCAGGCGTGGACAGGCACAGACGGGCTTGACTTAGGCGCGCCAGCGGCGCGTCCGCTGCGCATCCGCACTTGTGCTGACATTTATGGCGCCGGGTCAGAAGACCAATCCCTCAATCAACTAGACCGCTAACGTGCGGTTGAGATATAGTAGAACCGGAAGAAGGGCTCTAACAGACCCTTACTTACGAGATGATGGCAATGAAAAGTGCAAACAAATGCATCCGTTTAAAATGTTAAAAAAATTAAATCAGCAAATTCACACACAAACATCCCTAATAAATATCCGAACCAGCACACTTGCGATAAACGATAACCTGCATGTAGTTTTATTAATGTGGTGACACTCCCACACCTTCAGTAAGCCAAGAAGCCAGCCCCATTTAAAATGAACTCCCTTATATTGTGATGTTGCATCTGGTATAGATGGGGAGTATATGGGTCTCCAGACTCCCTAGGGGTGTAATGTGATATGAGGGTGTCAAGAAAGGTATTTACATCTCCCTGTTGTACATTTTTGTAATTTATTTTGTACTATTTAGCAGTGTGTGTCTGTTTAAAATTGCACATGTCCTTTTTAAAAGGAAAAACACTGAGAGGACCATGAGTTATTGATTGTTGTGTGAGAGAGTCAAGTGCTACAATGGGTATTTGGTTCTTGGTAATAAGACCGTTGTGGACCCATTACTTGTGAAGGACACACGTCCTTCGCAGCTAATAATCCAATTTCTTACACACAACAAGCGACAGAGTGCATTGAAAAAATCAAGAGGGTCAATTTCTGCATTCCCGCTTATTGATAATAACATGACATTCCTTATGCACATAATCTTAATTTACACGGTCTCTAAAGTGGCTTTCTGTGTCCTTAAACATAGTAAAAGAGAATGTATTGTCTCTCAGAACATAACAGTTATAACATTGTAAGACCACTGAATTAAAGTGGACTTTGCGAGTCCCTAAAACTGCACAGAATGTATTACAATTTAATTAGGATACTGCTTTCTATGGATCTTACCTTTTAATGAAAATCAATGAACAATACCGCGCAGAGACACGTCCCAGCACCCTTTTTCTGTGCGACAATTAGGTGCTGATACCTGTGCACTGGATGAGCAGCTTCAGACTGTGGTTTGTATTGTGTTTTTGTCTTTTCCTGTGTTGGTTTCAGATAAAGCAGGTGCTGAAAATCTGAGTCTTCAGGATGGTATCAGATGTTACATGATTCATATATTTATCATTATTAAAATGCCCTCAATAATATTGCTGTTCATTAAAAGATAAGCATATGTTAATTAGCTCTGATGACTGTGAAAATCCAATAAACCACACTCTAATTTGCAGGACAAGTCGAAATGTATGTTTGAACATAATGTATTCTGGAAGCTACTTCTCATGATTTCACAGAGTTATGTTCTAATACCACGAATGGTCAGCAGTGTTTGAACTAATCAAAGTTGCTGTGGTCTTCAAATGGGAATACCTTGTATTGTAAGTGTCTGGGGCCCTGTACATAGTTGCGGGTGGCAATATTCCCATCACCTGTTGAAACTGACGGATCTCAGAAAGCCCAACATATAAATGGTACTTCGGTAACATGATAAATTACTAGGGCGCCCAACAAAACAGGATTTTATTTGCATCATTGTTGTCACTTCTGTAGATGGCGTCTATGATCAACAGTGTTGTGTTATAGCTAAACTATCTCTGTGTCGCTTCAAACCACTTACCTGCCTCATTTGCTGACCTTCTCTTGAATATTCTGTAGGGCTTCTAAAACATTTGGACTCTACAGGTTCATGAAAATTGGTACTGAGGTGTCATATTCCTTCAAAGCAGCATTATTTTGAGGATTTAAGCTTGGTTGCTGGCATATTTTCCTGTGCTTCTTATTCTATGAGTGCTTCGTTCCCAAGTGTGCATTAATCCCTGCTCAGGCTTCTCAAGCTTGGAAAGTATCTTGGGACAGATCACCTAAAAGAACTCTTTTGACATTACCCTATCCGCTCGTAAAATGACACCAGCACCGTATGGACAACCTGTTTTTCAGCGCTCAGGATCCTGCTATGTATTTATTGGTAACGAACCAATGCAAAATGTACTTATTTTTATTCCACAGTAGGTATGGAGAGATAGCAGAGGCATTCTTAACATGTCTAATATACCGCTTTTACTATAACACGTTCCCTCACTCAAACATCTGGGGGCTGAGGACATAATAAGGGTCTAATTCAAGGCCTCGAATGGCAATGTGGTAACTGTTGTAACTTGGCAGAGCCAGCACAACGTAGCACTAATACTTCTTGAGAAGCATGTGTTTTCCCAGTGGGGGACTGCAATTCAACTTAGAGAGCAGGAAAGGTGTACCACTATACAAATCACCCCCAAAAGGAACAGCGACGCCCGCAGGTTAACTAAAGGTATCCTCAAAGGAACAATCTACATCATGGAATCTAAGTTTGTATCAAATCAAATACTTAGGGTGGAGTTCAACAACAAAAACGAAAGGAACTGTATTATTGCCCCCTCACAGCATCAAGATGTGGCTATAGACTGGAGTTGGCCTCCCTCCATATTAACAGCTCCTGCTTATTCTTAATATAAACATCGAAGAGGCAGCTAAAACACAGAAGGATAATCGATATTTGAAGATCATCTCATGGAACGTTGCTGGCTTAAAACATTTTAGAAACTACCAAAGGTCATAACAATATTATTTGCGCACAAGAAACATGGGCCACACCCCTTTATCCTATAGAAGTGTTTAATCAGCAGGCTATAAAAGCCAGCGAGCATAGTAGACCAGCTGGGGGCCTTGCCACTTATATACACATAGCATTAAGGGTCAAATTTGCTGTTCTGACAACTCAAAGCTCCGCTCTCCAGGTGATAACACGACCACCTAAAGATAGACGGTAGGTATAAAAAAAAAAAAGTATTAATATATGCTCAAACTGACATGGAGGATACCGAAAGCAAACAATGCTAGATTTTTTGGGGACCATATATAATCTTTTTCACACCTTCCCAGATCGGGAGGAAATCTTAACAGGGGATTTCAGTCTGCATAATTTGGGCAAATACTCACATAATGACCAACATCTCCTATTAGCTGGTCTGGACCCGTTAGCCAAACAACTCAACGTCCTTCTAGCAGGTGCGAAATTGACATTGTTACAAATTAGGCATAATGACAAAAAATAAGTATTTTCCAAGCGCGTATAGATGGGTAACAACAGTTGACTACGTAATTGTCACAGACTTACTCCTGGAATTTGGAATTATACAACGTAATGAGAATGGTCATTATCACCTGGACTCCAGCTACTGGTGGAGTGGCTGACTTCTGAGGGGACCAATACACTGGGGGACTCAAGAGGTATTGAGACCGTCCTGTTAGTCAAGATGCTGAAGTGGAACATTTTCTCCCGGGCACAGTTTATCGATGGAGAAAAAAAGGTACACAACAAGAATCGGTTTGATTCAATAAATATAGAGCATTGATTCCCTAGCAATGTGGCCCAAAATAATATCCTCACTGCACAACAGTTTACAAATTGAGCACAAAAGGAGAGCAAAGTGCAAATAGATCATTTAATAGGAAAAAAATCCTTAGTATACCATAAGACTAAGAAGATGCAAAGCAGCTGTTAAAGCATCAGTAAGGTACCTTAAAAACACAGAAAGGTTGGAATTAATGCTTAAACAAGCAAATAAACTGATCAATTTATGCTTTGGGAATTAAAAACAAACTCCAGAAAGAAATCCAATGGACGCACCTCTTCGCTTTGCTGGGGCAAAATACTCAGGCAAAATTCTGGGATTAGGTAGACACACTACAAAAACCATTTAAGCAAGGGGGCATACAACACAACTTGAGTTGTGTTGTATGCAGACAACACAACTCAAGGCACTCACAAGACAACATTAAGTAAAACAATAGTGGACAAATCATTTATTACTGCTGCTAAAGTAAGGATGGCATTGCAATCAATCAGAGAAGATGGAGCAACACGGCCAAATACTCTTTCAGGCTCCTTAGTTAAAGCAGACATTGAGTTTTGGACCAAGTGGGTAACTCTGCTTTACACTTCATCATTTATCAACGCACTGGTACCAGAAATCTAGAGAGGGTCAATTCTCCATCCAATATACAAGAAATTTAACAATACTGATCCAGCCAACTATCGTTTGATTGTTCTGTTGGACGTGGAAGCAAAAGCTTATGCTAAGATACAACTGGCTAAACTTGAGGAATGGGCTGAAAAGGAAAAAACTAAAGCCATTGTACTGGACATGATGTAGGGAAAAATCTTGCACCCAGGATAACATTGTAGCCCTGTCATACAAGATACATTGCTCAACACTGCCCTCCAGAGCTCCATTGTTCACCCGCTTTGTGGAGTATTTTGCTGCTTTTGACAGAGTAAATCGTAATCCACTCAGGTCAAAGCTCAAGAGCTGGGGTACCTCGCAGTCTTTCCTTGAAGCAATAATCTCCTTGTACTAGGATAATTGGATATAAGTTAAGTTATAAGTCAGTGAGAGTGACCAAATGGACATTAATCAAGGCCTGAAACAGGGCTGCGTTGTTGCCCCGATCTTATCCCAGCAGTCTCCTAACGTCATCTGGCATTTCCTTCCAAGCTCTCTCAACTGATGGATAAAATTCAGTGTATAATTTACAACAGTATCTTCTGGCCTACCACAATAACACTGATCGGGCACAGATACGCCTAGAATTTGTCCTATGAAGACATGATTTGAAATATGTATCATTCTTGATTAAAAATTATCACCAAGTTATCAGTTTTTAACCTGATACACCTGAGATGAAAATCCAGGCTATTTGTAATCAAAAGAACAATTTCTGGTCAAATTATGTGGCTGCAGCCACTAGTGGCTTAAACTTTATTCTGGATTCTAGTTTTTGCACTGTTCCACATGTGACAATGAAATCTACATTAAACAAGCATTTGCAATGTAATGGGTCTTGCATTACATCGAGTTAGAGGTATTAGCGTTGTAAACTCCTAACCTGACTTTTCTTGCCACATTAAATGAAAAAAACAAAACCTAGCGTGATCGCGCTGTGTTGCGCTGTGAAATAAAGAAAAAAAAGTAGTCCAGAAACCATGCGGAAAACATAGGGCCTCGTATGTTTCCAGTAGTTTACCGGTGCTCTCGAGGAGGGCTAAACACCTGAAAAGGCATGAGGTATGCATGCCTTTTACGAATGAAAAGCGGATTTTAAAAGGCAAACCCACGAACCAATGAAAGTGACTGACGCAACATGGGCCTGGTTAAAATCCCCCAAAAAGAGAGTTTAGAAGAGGGACTGAGTGCTTTGCTCTCGCCCCTAAAAAGCACGGGTGACGCTTACCCAGGGAAGTGGATTTAACACAAATACAGACCAGGTCCCGATTCAAACTGATCTGTAAATCATGTGAGAATGACCAGATGCCGCAAAAAAAAACAAAAAAATGTTTAAACAGTCAATGTAGTAACAGAATTTTGCGTGCAGGGTTCACAGTCTTGAACATGTAAGAGTCTAGAGCAGCTTGGAAAAAACACACAGGCCCATATTTATACTTTTTGACGCTAAACTGCGCTAACGCAGTTTAGCGTCAAAAAATGTAGCGCCGTCTAACGCCATTCTGAAGCGCCATGCGGGCGCTGTAATTATGGAATGGCGTTAGCCGGCGCAAGCAGACCGGCGCTGCCTGGTTTGCGTGGAAAAAAACCACGTACACCAGACAGCGCCGGCGTAGGGGGAAAATGGCGTATGGGCGTCTTAAAATGGGGCAAGTCAGGTTACGTCGAAAAAATCGTCGTAACCCGACTTGCGCCATTTTTTAACGACGCCCATCCCCCATCAACATGACTCCTATCATTGTAAAGATAGGAGTCATGCCCCCTTGCCCAATGGCCATGCCCAGGGGACTTATGTTCCCTGGGCATGGTCATTGGGCATAGTGGCATGTAGGGGGGCACAAATCAGGCCCCCCTATGCCAAAAAAAATTATTAAAAAAAAAAAAAAAATACTTACCTGAACTTACCTGAATGTCCCTGGGGTGGGTCCCTCCGTCCTTGGGTGTCCTCCTGGGGTGGGCAAGGGTGGCAGGGGGGGTCCCTGGGGGCAGGGGAGGGCACTCTGGGCTCATTTTGAGCCCACTTGTCCCTTAACGCCATGCCTGACCCAGGCGTTAAAAAGCGGCGCAAATGCGCCGTTTTTGGCCACGCCCACTCCCGGGCGTCATTTTTGCCCGGGAGTATAAATACCACGTAAAGGCCTGGGAGTTATTTTTTAAGACGGGAACGCCTCCCTTGCATATCATTAACGCAAGGAAGGGGTTCACGCTAAAAAATGACGCCCACTCCGGGCACTTTGGCGCCCGAAGCGTCTAACGCCATAGTATAAATATGGCGTTAGTTTGCGTTAGTTTAGCGTCGAATTTGCGTCGAAAAAAATGACGCAAATTCGGCGCAACCAGAGTATAAATACGGCCCACAGTCTGATAATGAGGGCGGCAAATACATAAGGGGGTCGATTGCACACATACTTTGCTGATGCCCTGAATTTTTAACTGCGGACCCTACTCTACTCAGGCCGATATTTTTAAGAAATTTAATTACAACTTGCAGTGACTTAACTTGCCTCCCTCATAGGCATCCCACCCCACAGTGAGTGTCCTTTGAAAAGTACCCCAGGCACAACCCAGGTTTGAAGTTCCCCTGTGTTTCGGAGTTGTAATTTACACCGATTGATAAAGTGAGGAAAGGGGAGGAGAGGAAGAATATTGCCTACATACCTGTTCTACGTCATTCTCGTAGAAGTTCGTCTCTTGCGCAGCGATGCCTCGTTCACGGCCAGGAGGATTCCTCATCGCGTGGGCTTTTGTGGTCTGGAGGTCGAAGGCTGGTGCAGTTCTGTCAATATGAATTCCTTTACCGCCGAAGTAAGATTGCAGGGCACTCAGAAACTGGAAGAAAAGATGTAATTTACATCACGTCACAACATTCGCTGTGAGGATACAAGTGTGGAAATAGTCAAGTTACGGGATGTTCAGATTTTTGATCAGATTAGACGCATGCAGTTCTTTTTAGGACCACATAGACATTCATGAAGAGTCATGGAGTAACGACAGAGAAAGCTAAAGGGCGTGTGCACCTTTACAGATTAGCACATGGGCCATCAAAACATGTAGAAAAATATGGTAAATCATTCACTAATACCGCACTTATTTTCTTGTATATTTTAGCACTACTTTAAGTAACATACAGACACCCAGTAATTGCTGTGGTAGGGCAACATGACAACAATGGCTCACTTCCGTGACTCGTCTGTATTGTGTGGAGCAGTGTACGTGCTTCTTCAGATTCTTTCCCACTTTTCTCCAACAACAGTCCAGTGCCCATTGGTATGCCAAAGAAATACATTCCACTTTCTATCTATTCACGAACGCCGACAGCTGTGAAGGTGCCAGCATGTTAAGATTCGTGATATTGGCTCTTGTTGTTGATAACTTGGAGGGAACAGGGTGTTTATCATCTGCCTTTCATTGGTGGTATTTATGGGTCTGGACTACCAGCCATCTTTTAGCTGTCTGGTAGGCGAAAACCTCCTGTGGACCATACCAAAGCCTTACAGTGGGATTAGAGCCCATCCATTACTTTGTATTGGTTATCGTTATTGTCTCTCTTCTGCTTTCTTCTTATTCATTGGCTTGACTTTGTCTTTTGTTTACCCCTCCCGTGGCACATAACTTCTTTACCATTCTTTTGATTGGTTGACTTGTATCCTCCACTGCTCAGAGTTAGGGACTGCCTTTTTTCTCTTTCATTCAGAACTAAATGAGTGTGCATTGGTTTTCTTGCTGTCCACCTGGTGTGATGCTTTCATCCCCAAATACCCACCTGCACTCTCCATGTTGCTGATCAACCCTGCCAGCTTGCCTGTAAATGGACAACAACATATATATTTTTCAAGGATATGACTAGGGAGCAGACTTTCTAGATTGTCTTTGTTTTATTTCCTGCATTCCACATATTGCACAAAAGCTCAGGCCTTTGCACGCAAAGGCTTTTATGGAGTTGGAGAGAGACTGGCTGCTGCACTCAGCTGACGTTTGAGGCAGAAGTTGTAATTAGCATGGCTGAAAGGAAGCGATCCCTTCTCCTTGGGACCATGCTCCTTGGGCTACTGCAAAGGACCAAATGGCTGGGCCATGTTTCAATTCTGAGTCCTGTGGAAAGAAAATTAGGCTTTGGTAAGAGTTTTCCTATAAACGACCTTCTTTTTAAATTCTCTTCAGAATTTCCCCAACTCATTTATTTGGAAAATAAACTATGCCACAGATAAACTTAGAAAATACTGGATTCAGTGTACAGTTTTCAGCTTAAAATATGTATTTGCTTTTCCTCCAGTATTTTTAAATAATGAAATATTGGAAATATTTTCTTTTACTTTTTTTAAACAATGATTTGCAATCAAGTATTGGCAAAGCTAATAGCTGGACACTTCCATTATAAAGGCGAGAGCTATTGGCTTTGCCAGTGCTTGTTATACCAATTCTTTTTAGGTATAAATTAAATAAATTAAATTAAATCAATTAATTTAAAAACAATTTAAATTAAATTAAAACAAGCATTTGCAATGCAGTGGGTCTCACATTTGATTGAGTTAGAGCTATTAGTGTTGTAAACTCCCAAGTGGACTTTTCTTGCCACATAAACTAAAAAAAAAAAGTAAAACAGTTTCAAATAAGCGAGCCAACGGCCACCATGAGCATGAAGGAGACACACAAAAGGAAACAGAAGTTCCCTCGCAGTCAAACGTATCGGCAAAAGTGCAGTTATCCAGGCAACATGGTTGATGTCATGCAAAGCGCTTGACTACTGTCCAGCGAGATCACGCTGTATAAGAAATAAAAATAAAAATAAAAAGTAGTACAAAAGCCATGCGGAAAACAGAGAGCCTCGTATGTTTTTCAGTTGTTTACCCGCGTTCTCAAGGAGGGCTAAACACCAAATAAAGGCATGACATATGCATGCCTTTCCCTAATAAAATCAAATTTTAAAAGGCAAGCCCACGAACCAACCAAACTCATGGGCTTGATATGGGCGTGGTTAAAAGCCCACAGAGAGATTATAACAGGGGCCAGAGCACTTGCGCACTCAACCCTAAGAAGGACATGCATGTAGCACATACCAAAATATTTTATAGGCGCCCAAGCATAAGTATAAGTCGTTTGTTACTCAACTAAATTGTGATAATTCTGTCACCCTTAGAAGCAGAATGACATAGGCTTATCCACAACTTACATATTTAATGTACTTATAAGTCTCTAGTAAAGTGCACTACATGTGCCCAGAGCATGTAAATTAAATGCTACTACTGGGCCTGGAGCATTCATTGTGCCACCCACTTCAGTAGCCCTATTAACATGGCACAGGCCTGCCATTGTGTGCAGTTTTAAACTGCTATGTTGACCTGCCAACTTAACCCTCTTGTCAGGCCAAAACCTGCCTTTTTAATAAGGCCACCCCTAATGTAGGCCCTGAACAGTCCCATGGGCAAGGTGGATTGTATTTAAAAGGTTTGACATGTACTTTTAAGTTTACATGTCCAGGTGTGAAAAACTCCTACAATCACAATTAAAAATCGCAACTTATGGTGAAGTAGGATAAATTGTTATTTTGAAAAAGCTTCCTTTAGAAAGTTGGTATTTTGTTACTTTAAATCTTCTAGTGTCTTCTTGCTGTCTATAAATATATGTCTTGGTGGGTAACAGCAGGGCTCTTTTGAGTTCCTCCCCAGACAGCCACACATAAAGGGACCTTAGGTGTGACTGAGTGGCCATGCATGTTGATGACCCATCGTGAGCAGGATGGAAGGAAGGACCTGACACTTCCACCTGAATGAGCTGGGTCCTGAGCTCTCACAAAGGGCTGCATAACCCCCTGTATTGTTTCTAGAGCCAGAGCAGGAAGCGCAGGGACTTTGTGCACCTCAAAGGCCTCTCTTTGAAGTCATCCCCACTTCAAAGGCACCACTGGGTATAAGAACTAGACTTCTGACCCCACCAAATCAGGCAATACACTTCTGGACCTGGGGACATTCTGTGAGGAAGAAGTGCTGCTGTGGTGCTGAAGGGGGTGTCCATCTGCTGGAATCTGTTGGACCTCACTGGAATCTTACCTTACTGTGCCTTCCCTGCCCCTGCTGCCTGGGAATGAGAGAACTGGACCTGCATCTCTACATCCCCAGAACCAAAATGACTCCAAGGGCTTCCTGGCTTGCCTCCTGTTCTGAAGTCTCAGGGCCATCAAATACTTAACTCACCCCTGCTACAGTTTTTGGATTCTGGCAACTGTGAGTCCTAACCTGCTGTGGCGCCAATCCTGTCCTGGGCCCTTGGAAGTAGGTTCCGCAGCTGTTGCTGCAGCAATCCACTCCTTGCCGTAGGTGTGTCAGTCAGAACTGATGCATCTTGCCTCGAATCCGATGCATTGCCTTTATCGAAAAGGGGATCAATGGTGCATTTCTGCTCGAAGACCTTGCATCGACCACAGCACGGCTCAACAACAACACATGCATCTCTGCATGGATCAGAACCAACGCATTGCCTTCGCATCACATCCTTTGCTCCACGCATAAGAGCTTCGACAACAACACAACTCTCCATAAGAGGTACTGTTTCAGTGGGACATGGTTGGTCCCTATAGCCAGCCTGCGTTCCATTGCGGTCGGCCTGAACTTTTTACCCCAGTCTAGCACAACCAGATACACCAGGTTGGCGCTTTAAGTTTTTAAGCACTATGTTTATAGATATTCTTTAAAATTTAATTTCTCGACTTTTACTTACTGGATTTTTGTTGTTTTGGTCATGTTTACTCATGCAAATATCATCTATTTTTCGGAGTTGGTGTAGAGTCTTTTTGTGGTGTTTTCACTGTATTACTCTTTTAAGTGTTGAACAAATATTTTACACATTGCCCCCTAAGTTAAGGCGGCTTGCTCTGTGCAAGCTACTACAGGGTGAACACAGGCTAATTTATGGTATGTAACTGACTTTTCCTGACTAGGATTGTGGTCCCTGCTTGGATAGTGTGCATACCTCTGCCAACAGGAGACTCAATTTCTAGCAAGCACACACATAGATCACACTTAAACACACATAGACCACCAGCAGTTGAAAGTGAGACTTCTAGTTAGATACAGAACTCACCAGAGGATTCCTATATCTGTTGAGCTATCAGCTAGCCACTTTGCCCACAGGTTTAGCCACCTAGACAGTTCATTGAATTAAGGGCCTGATTTAGAGCTTGGTTGCGATGGTCCCACTGTCAGTTTTCCAACTGAAACCCATCCGCCGCCTAAGAACAATTAAGTTTAAAGGTAGGAGGTAAAAGTACTTGAACTTTGGAAAATGGAGTTGGCCATGGCATTGCACAGGGAGTGTAATGAACAGCTTGTGAATTTATGATTTATTGATACAATGGAAATGCAGGGAGTTTACTATTATTTGAAAACAAGAAGAGTGTTTGTTTTAGCCGCTGGTGACATGGTTTGCAACTGCACTATAAATACGAGATGTGATGGGATCTGGTGTCAAAATGGTAGAGGAAGGCAAAAGTGAGAGTTTTCTTTTTGTTCCATAGAACCAACTAGCTCATGTTAAGAAAAGGTAAGGTGGATAACAGAAGTGGATTATTGATTGTAGTAATGTATTTTAAGCAAAATACTTCTTGTTTGAGGTGAGAAGAGATTACAATTTTGGCGATGGAGAGGGAGGTGTAAAGCTAAAATTTGTGTAGAAGGGACTGGAGCTATGATATGAACCACCATAATAGGAGATTTATAACCCAGGATGTTCTAATTTGTGATAGAAAATCAGGTATAGGAGGTGGACTTAAGATTAGTACATAATACTCTCATCTATGATTTGAAATATGAAAAGGGGTGAATGAATCTATGAGGGTACTATGCAATTTAGGAAGGGGTGGATCATTTGTGTTTAAAACTATGTGAAAAAAATGTGAATTCTATGTTGTGTTTTGATTTGTTTTTCAGCCCGGAAGAAGTGGCATGAATTGCCGCGAAACACATGGTGGCTGGAACATTTGTGGTCTTGTGTACTTAAAAAGAGAGCAATTGGAATATTTTCATTGGTTGAATCGCATATGTTATATTTATACAAATCGCATATGTTATATTTATACAAAACTGGGAAACCTGTTTGAATAAGTCACTATTAGTGTTTCGTTTATGATTATTTGAATTAAAAAGTTATCAAATTCAAAATACAATATTGAATTCTTGCAGTTATTATACAGCTGGAACATACTGGTAGTTGTGCTCCCTTTGAAATTTGTGGTTACCATCCGCCGCCTTGGCAGTCCGCCCGCATGATTTAGATGTTGGCAGTCCCATAGGCGAAGCCTGCATTCGACCCGCTGTCTCCACCAAGAAACATCACCCGCATCGACGGTACCATTGGAAAAGGTGGCTGCCGATGGAACCCCAGACACTTTTACTACTTTGCAGATCTAGATGTGCCTTACCGCCAAAGCGTCAGTCCGACTTCAACACTTGAGTTGGCGGATTAGGGGAGAAATGATGTAAAAACAACCCTTTTCATCCACATCCACTTTTATTTTTGACTTGACACGACTGGACAAGGCCTGCCATCAGTGCTTCCACTGACGCACAAAGGAAATACAACCCTCCCCCTCTGCAATGAACTCAAAGTTAGGGAACCGGCAGTGCCATGGTATGTTGAGTGGGCACTGCAGATGATGTCGAGACGACTGCAGGCATATACAAGTCTCTGTAATTTTTCAAAATTACTGTGACATGCATATGTGGGGGGCATGAGTGTGTCAGACATGGATGGGTACACACTGGTATATGACGCAGGTCACACCCATACACGACTGTCATTTTGATGTCAGTATTCACTGCCAAATGATTGCTGGCACTACAACTACAGTACATTACAAGCTGTAAACTGTGTCCATGTGTGCGCATTGCAAGGGGTTCTGTACTTGCTGTAGTGCGTGTGAGTCTGTACGTGTATGTCTTTGTGCGATGCGATTGGCTGTTTGTGGTGGAGTATGTGTGCCACGTGCACATGGGTATGATGTTGTTGCGTATTGTGGGTTGTGTTGCTGTGTGTAATATTGAAGTGAGTGTTGTGTGGCGGACGTTATCTTGATATGTATAGTTGTGCCTCGTGTGAGTATGTTTGTGTAGCTGAGTGTGTTGTTGTGTTGGTTGCGGTTGTGTCATGTGTGGTTGCGGTGTCAATAGTATGTGTATGTTGTCTCATGGATATATGTCAATGTGTGTTGCAGCATGTACGGGTTGTGTTGCAATTGTAAAAATGGTGTAATTACTCATACACACAGATAACTCTTGCAGAAAACTTGCATTCTCGTACAATACATGCACATCTCTTGCATAGAGGGGATGAACAAAGTCAAAAAGCTACCTCCAAGTCATAGTTTCTCAAAAGTACTTGTGAAGTGTTAAATTATATGCTATTGTTTCCTTTTGTTGCATTTGTATCCAGGTTTTAGGCTCCAGTTGGCTTGCCTGGAGCCCACACCTAAGCCAGGATGATGGCCCCTTAACCCCTTGGGTGCCATGGACGTAATGGTTACGTCCGTGGCTGTGGCGCTGAGGCACCACAGACGTAACCATTATGTCCCAGTATTGGCCCTCGGGGGAAGCGCTAGCGCTCCCCCTGAGGGCCACGCCCCACCCCCCCTATGTCAGGGCTGGAAGGTGAATCGCTTCCCCATCCGCCCCTGAACCCCCCCTCCCGTGATGCAATTGTGCGCTGACCTCATCAGAGGCCCCCCACCTCACTGGAAGCTGAGCTTCCAGCGCGGATCGGAAGAGAAATGCCAAAGCATTTCTCTTTCGATCATGTGATGGGGCCTGAGAGGCTTCAAAGGGAAGGAAAGGAATTGGCAAGGGTCGCTCCCCAGGGTGGCAATTATTTTCAAGGCCTTTTCTGCCTATCGTTATTAGGCCGATCTGGCGGCAGGGATTATTTTTTGTTTTTGTTTTTTACAGGTGGGGATTGACCCCTTAGGCAAGGGTCGCTCCCCTAGGGGGCAAATTATATTTAGGCCATTTCTGCCCCCCTTGGGGACAGATTGGCCTATTTTTATTAGGCCAATCTGACCCCAAGGGGGACAGAAACCACTAGACACCAGGGAGTTTTTTTTAAGGTCAATTTCACACAAGGGGAGCGACCCCTTGGGCAAGGGTCGCTCCGGGGGGGGGGAGGGGGTAATGTATTTTAGGCCATTTCTGCCCACCTTGGGGGCAGATCGGCCTATTTTCATTAGGCCAATCTGCCCCCAAGGGGGGCAGAAACCATTAGACACCAGGGTTTTTTATAAATCGTTTTACAGATGTGGAGTGACCCCTTAGGCAAGGGTCGCTCCCCTGGGGGGCAAATTGTATTTAGGCCATTTCTGCACCTCTTGGGGGCAGATCGGCCTATTTTTATTAGGCCAATCTGCCCCCGGGGGGGCAGAAACCACTAGACACCAGGGATTTTTATTTTTCTTGTATCAATTTCACGCAAGGGAAGCGACTCCTTAGGCAAGGGTTGTTCCTCTGGGGGCAAATTTATTTTAGGCCATTTTTGCAGGCTATTTTTATTAGGCCAATCTGCTCCCAAGAACGGGCAGAAACCACTAGGCATTTGGGATTTTTTTTGTGCCAATTTCATGCAAGGGGAGGGACCCCTTAGGCAAGGGACGCTCCCCTGGGGGGGGGCAAATTTATTTTGGGCTGATCTGCCTCCCGGGGGGGCTAAAACCACTTAGGCACCAGGGATTGGTGTGTGTGTATGTGTGTGTTTTATTTGGGGGGGCAGCCCCTTGGGCAAGGATCGCTCCCCATGGGGGCACATTACTGTTGGCCATATTTGTGGAAGGCCCATCTGCCCCTAAGGGGGGCAGAAAACCCACCAGAGACCAGGGAAGATTTTTTTTTTCAAAATAAGAGGGTGACCCCCAACCCAAGTAAATGGGGCCAAAGTTGTTCTGCCCACCAGTGGGCAGATGGGGCAATTACCCCTGATCCACACCCAGGGGGTGCAGAAAGTCTACTAGATGCCTGGGAATGACAAATAAAAAAAATAGTGTGGTGGTGGCTACCAACCAGTATGAGCATGGTTATGCCCCCACCCCAAATGAAGGGGGTAACAGTCTTTCAGCTCTCTCCCCACACACTAAAACATCTTATCCTATTGCAAGCAAGAGGACATTTGATTATTTTGGGTTTTGGTTGTACATTTGGGCCATGAGAGCTTCGCTAAATCGTCCCACTTGGAATGGTGAGGGCTGCACTTTTTGGACTTTGGAACGCTGCCATGTAGAAAAATCCACAAGACCTAGACACATCTGAAAACTAAACATCTGGGTGAGTCCAGGGTGGTGTGCTTCACATGCACCCGCACCATTTTCTTACCCACAATGCTCTTCAAACCTCCAACTTTGCTGGAAATCACACATTTTTTCCACATTTTTGTGATGGAACCTTCCGTAATCTGCAGGAATCCACAAAATTCCTACCACCTAGCACTGTCTCATCTATACTGATAATTATTTTTTTTTCAAACTGCCCTTTTGGACCCGCTTTGGTTTCCCCTCAATTTCAACATGTTTTTGGCTCTTCCCTGACACAGGCAGTTGGCCCACCTACACAAGTGAGGTATAATTTTTACCAGGAGACTGAGGGGAAGGTTGGGTGGTAGGAAATGTTTTCGGTGATGCCACACAGAAATGTGGGAAAATGTGACTTTTTAGCTAAATTTGAGGTTTGCTGACGATTCTGGGTAAGAAAACATTGGGTGATCCACGCAAGTCACACTTACCTGAATTCCTTCAGGTGTCTAGTTTTCAGAAATGTTTGGGTTTGGTAGGTTTCCCTATATGGCTGCTGAGCCCAGGACCAAAAACGCAGGTCCACCTCATGTGAGATTCCCCTAGTTGTCTAGTTTTCAAAAATGCGCAGGTTTGGTAGGTTTCCCCAAGTGCTGGCTGAGCTAGAGGCAAAAATCTACAGCTAGGCACTTCGCAAAAAACATGTCAGATTTCAGTGTAAAAATGTGATGTGTCCATGTTGAGTTTCCTGTTGCGAGCATTAGGCCTACCCACGCAAGTGAGGTACTATCATGGGACTTGGGGGAACACAGAATAGCAAAACAAGTGTTATTGCCCCTTGCCTTTCTCTACATTTTTTCCTTCCAAATGTGAGACAGTGTGTGAAAAAGACATCTATTTTGAGAAATGCCCTGAAATTCACATGTTAGTATGGGCACCCCGGAATTCAGAGAGGTGCAAATAACCACTGCTTCTCAGCACCTTATCTTGTGCCCATTTTGGAAATACAAAGGTTTTCTTGATACCTATTTTTCGTTCTTTATATTTCAGCAAATGAATTGCTGTATACCCGGTATAGAATGAAAACCCATTGCAAGGTGCAGCTCATTTACTGGCTCTGGGTACCTAGGGTTCTTGATGAACCTACAAGCCCTATTTATCCCCGCAACCAGAAGAGTCCAGCAGACGTAACGGTATATTGCTTTAAAAAATCTGATATTGCAGGAAAACGTTACAGAGTAAAACGTTGAGAAAAATGGCTGGTTTTTTTCACCTCAATTTCAATATTTTTTTTATTTCAGCTGTTATTTTCTGTAGGAAACCCTTGTAGGATCTATACAAATTACCCCTTGCTGAATTCAGAATTTTGTCCACTTTTCAGAAATCCTTAGCTGTCTGGGATCCAGCCTTGCTTTCAGACCCATTTCTGTCACTAACTGGAAGGCGGCTGAAAAATAGTAAAATGGGGTATGTCCCAGTAAAATGCCAAAATTGTGCTGAAAAATTGTTTTTTCTGATTTCAGTCTGCCTGTTCCTGAAAGCTGGGAAGCTGGTGGTTTTAGCACCGCAAACCCTTTGTTGATGCCATTTTCAGGGGGAAAAAGACAAGCCTTCTTCGGCAGCCTTTTTTCACCATTTTTTAAACAACATTTTTTCTGTATTTTGGCAAATTTCTTTGTCTATTTCAGGAGAACCCACAAACTCTGGGTACCTCTAGAATCCCTAGAATGTTGGGAAAAAGGCCTGGCAGCGAAGGGGTTAATTCAGACAGAGGCTGGAAGTGAAAATAAGAAAGACCCTTTGCTGCCTGCAGATTGCTGCAACACTGGGGATGTAAAAATGCCGACAAAGTGGACACTGCTAAATTATGTCCCAGTGTTGGAAAGTGACACCAGGACACATTCAGATCGTTTCCCTGCCTTGCCCAGATCCGGCTCAGAGATAGCTGCCAAAAACGGACCCGGCGGAAACCCTCTACTTTCCAGCACTGTCTGGGTGCGAGGAATGTAATCGCAGAGTGTGACGCAGGCCCGACACTCTTTTCATTTGTATGTGTAGCACAGTTCAGCTTTGCAGGGCAATCGTTTCTCAAGGTCCCCAGGGACGGACTAAAAACTGGAAAGGAGTTGAAATTAAGGCACATCATATTTGTCAGCTAAATGCGGTCCCTGCCCTCTAAATCTGCCTGGCTGGCAACTAAACCATGAACTCTGATACGGTCATTTTACGCCCCTCTTTGTTACTCATGGGCTTTGCTATTGCATCACGAGCCTTACTATTTTTTTAAATCCATGTAAATGGAATAATCTCTGCTTGAGCTCGCCCCTCTCACATTAAGCTAGAAGAACTGAGGCCTTCTGCTGCTGCTATGAGTCTGTCCTTCCTTATTTGACTGTATTTTATTATGAGTTTTTGCAGCTTATCTTGGGACACGCTGCCCCATGAAATTGAGGTTTAGTAAGATTTTAGAGGTACCCCACACCAACAGCATCATATTATTTTACTTAACTCCTGTCCTGGTTTCTGTTGTTGAAGTAAGTTGGATAAATAGTGTGATGTGTGTTCAACTGCAATGTGTGCGTAGTTTAGCATTACATTACACAACTATATCAACCCAGTACAATGTATTATTGAGTCTGTAATAGGAGCAAAGGTACAGCTGCACTGTGGTTCAGCACATTCCAGTCTTTGCATTTATGAATGCACAATACCTTTCTGCTCATGACAGTAGTGTAGTTAACTTTCAATACAAACTAATATGCAGTTTAAAAATAAAAATTGGTGAGTTGACTTCAGCAAATAATAATAATATACGAACAGAATGTGTTGGCCCCTTTTTATGTGAATTAAGATGATACATATTTTTTTGTTTGTTGAGTGGCTCAAAATTCAATATTTGAATTGCAGATTAGTACCGACCTATAGGTTACACATTAACACAGAAAAACCTGTAGCATCGAAGTTTGCATCACAGTTTTCTGTCAGTGGAAAAAGTAAAAGCAATTATCCGCCTTTACACTTTTAACGTACAGTGAATCTTGCAACTAGAAGTTATTATTGTTTAATGAAAATAAACCACATTTATTATTGACTCTTTATCAACACAAGTGAGGTCTCAAAAAATATTTGTGAATTTTACTATTTTTATGTCTTACTCAAGACAGCATGCATGCAAGACATATTGTTTAGTACAAGTGGTTTGGAGCCCGCCCATTGCTTACCATTCGTTGGCTTCATTGTCACCCTTATTTGCTGCATCCTAAATGGCAGCGCATGCCAGTTTCACTTCTTCTTCTGTATGAAGCGTGGATTAAGTTCTGATTGCTTCCTTTTGATTAGTGTACTTTAGCTGCTTGAACTGTGATTCTTCTTCCTTGTTGTCTGTGTTGCTTTTCCCTTGTTTCTTCTTGTCTCCCTCCCTCTTTGTTCATGTTGCTTTTTATTGCCCTCGTTGTTTCTTCCCTTCCACCCTCCTGTTGTCATGTTGCTTGTTCCAGCCCATCCTCCAGATGGGTTTCTTCTTCCCTCTCACCCTTCAGTTACCTGTGTTGCTTCTTCTCTCCAACCTCCCATCCTCCTGATGCCTGTGTTGCTTCCCCATAGCACTTTCTACTAAGTTTTAGCAGTGCTACACAGCAGCTGTGCTGCTCTTCTGTATGGGTAAAAGACATTGGCAAAGCTAATAGTTCTCACATAGGTGAGAACACGTGGATTTGACAAGGCTTATTAGTAATGCTAATAAAGATGAAGGTTATAATAATAGAATGAGATGTGGGGCCAGATGTATGAATCTGGCCCATTGCGATTCGGTAATTGCGATTTTTAAGAAATCGCAATTACCGACTCGCAAAGGGCCATGTATCACATTTGCGATTCGGTAATTGCGATTTCTTAAAAATCGCAAATGCAATTACCGAATCGCAAATTGCGATACTGGCCCCATTCGCATTTCCTAAATTGCGATTTCTGAAAGAGAAATCGCAATTTGGGAAATGCAAAAGGCCAGGGTGCTGGGGGCCTAAGGCCCCCTCTCCTGCACCCCAATTTTTTTTTTTTCCATGTAAAGTACACACATGCCAAAACGGCATGTGTGCTTTACATATTAAATTTTAAAATGCAGTTTTACTGCATTTTTAAATTTTGCACCAGGTTACCACCTGGTTGCAGACAATGGTATTTTGCATGTGCAAAATACCATTCTGCGAAAAATCGCAAATTGCGATTTTTTGCAGAATTGCCTTGCGACCTGGATTTTGCGAATCGCAAATTGCGATTCGCAAAATCCAGGTCGCAACGCAGAAAATCGCAATTTTTGCGATTTTCATTTTGTGGTCTGCGAATGCCTTTGATGCATTGCAGACCACGATTTTGCACTCGCAAACGGACGATTTCGCAGTTTGCGAGTGCAAAATCATTTGATACATCTGGCCCGTGGTATCATTCTAACTCAATTATGGAAAGTGGTGGATTCCATCTTTCTTCCAAGTTTGTTGTTGGAATGCCCAACATTGCTACATGAATGAATCATCTTCAATACCTCAGGCAAGGAGTGGTATTGTGACTTCATAATTTAGGTGGCCATCTTCAATGTTTTTTGGAATTGCTCTCCTAAGGAAAGCAGGAAAGATAAGTGATGTGTCACCTCAAACAACAAGCATTGACAAAGTCGATAGGTCTCACTGTTGTAATGTGAGTGCCCTGCTTTTATCTTTCTCAGCGTTTGCCTTTAACATATATATATATTTTTTTAAAGTAAAAGAAAAACACATTAAAAATACTTGAGGAAAAGCAAACACATATCTGTGGTATCTCAAAACTGTAAACTGAATTCAATTATTTAAGTCTTCATAAATGGCATATTTTATTTTTCAAAAATGTTTCACTAAGCAACTCTGAACATAATAAAAAAATAATAAGGAAATGGCAGATTGTAAAGGGAAATACTTGGAAGGCCAAATTTACTTTCCATGGGATTCAGCCATTTGTCCAATATAGTAGCCCAGAGAGCAGAGTTCTGGGCCTTCAGGAGAAGTATCATGCTAAGTACACCTTGTATATAATATGTGTTATGCAGGAGATCAAACAAAAAAATCCTCAAACCTTTCTCCAGCTTTACTAAGAGCCACTATAATTTTACGATTGTGCCGCATTTGCTACATAATCCACCATATGCTGCATAATCTGCAGATTTTAACCAAAAAGGTTGTTTCTAGCTCAAACAGTTAAAAAGTTACTAAAAATGCAGCAACACATGTTGCAGCTCAGTGGAAAGCCCTTTGCATTTTTGAGTGTTACTCTGTTACTAATGGTGTGCAACCAATAACAAGACTGTGAAAATGACACAATAATGAAGTAATGCCAATATAAGTTCACAGTAGGTCTTTGTCTGGTAGACGGGCCCTAAAAATAGCACAAATTTAGCTTTTCTTGGAAATGGAGATAGCTCCCAGGGCTTGAATATTGGCATGGCTACACCAGACACAACATGAAAGACGTCCATGAACGGTGGTCTGGTCCACACTGAATTTAATATTACTGATTAAAATACATTAGAAAAAAAATAATTATTGAGTACAAATTCAGGCATTCCTGCCAATGTTAAAACTGCAAACGGCTTCAGTTTTCCGTTTTTCATCTACATTACATTGTTTATTTCGTGACACTTTAAAAGCTAGAATGTTTGTGCACGCATGTGGCAGGTTTGTTTTGTTATTTCACGTACATATTCAGAGTAGTTCGTTGTTGCAACCCTTCATCGCTTGCAGCAGTGATATCTCTATCTGCCCCACTTACTGGGAAAGTTTAATCTGTTTCGCTGCAAGGTCAGACTGTTACAAGAAGTTTACAACACCAAATGCCAATCTACAATGCTCCTAATGGTGAAAGTAAGAATTGGGCAGTGGCTGAATGAATGGATACATGCGTGCATGACGGATGTCTGAATGCTTTCACTCATCAATCAATGAAAAGGCAATTTCAGTTATAGGTCAAACCTACTGGCATTGCCAAGTAGTTTTTTTTATCTCTCAGTGACTTGGGCACTTTTCAAAATGTGATGAGCTTTCAAAGTGATTAAGGGCCAGATGTAGCAAGGTCAGAATTTGCGATCCTGAAATTGTGAGTCGGTGCGACTCGCAATTTCAGAATCGCAAATCCTGATGCAGAACGGTGTCTCAGACACCGTCTGCGACTCGCTATGGGGTCGCAAAGATCCACCTCATCAATATTAATGAGGTGGGTCGCATTTTGCAACCCCATAGCGAGTCCCGCCACTCACAGGGATGGTGGCCTGCTGAAGTCAGCAGACCTCCATGTCTGTGACTGCTTTTTCAATAAAGCAGTTTTTTTTTATTTTGCAGCCCGTTTTCCTTAAAGGAAAACGAGTTGCAAAATAAAAAAAAATAACGAAACCATTTGGTTTCGTTTTTTCAGAGTAGGCAGTCGTCCATTGGACCACTGCCTGCTCTGAAAAAACCTCTTGGGCAACATTCACAAAGAGGAAGGGGTCCCGTGGGGACCCCTTCCCTTTTGCGAATGAGTTAGCTCCAGTGTGACACTGGTGGTAACTGCGAATTGCTTTGCGATGAGAGTCGCAAATAGGAAGGGAACACCCCTTCCTATTTGCGAGTCGCATTCACAGTTTGCGAGTCGGTACCGACTCGCAAATTGTGAATGTGCATCGCAGTATGCTGTTTGAATGGCGCAAACTGCAATTTTTTGCAGTTTGCACCATGCAAACGGCTCTTCTACATCTGGCCCTGATAGTCTATTTAAAGACAATTTGTTTGCAGTTTTCATCTTGTGGTTGCCCCATACGGTTTACTTTATTTTCTCTTTGCCTTTAAAATTGTTAACTTCATATCTTTATCTCATATTGAACACAATAACTAGGAGAACATATCCAAGAGCGACTCAGCCTTACATCTTCTTTTGGCGATGCGGATTCGTAGGCATGTGATCTGGCTTTGCTTTCACTGAGCAAGGCCTTTTACTACGTCACTGAGGTGAACATTTATCAATGCGCTGCCCGTCAACCAATAACATCTGTAGAAATTAACACACTCTGCGGTGACTCAAGCACTTCTTGAGAAATACCATTGTAGGTAAACATTGGAGAGGGTCATAGGCGGCGTCATTGTGCCCCGTGCACCCAGGGTTAATTGGAAGTGCCTCCTCAAGGACGTTCTTCTGTATAAGTCAAAAGGCGGAAGTAGTTGCCCCCGGGCTGTGTTCAGCTACAAAGACATTGGCCTCGATGGAGGACGCTTGTTGCACTTCCGGTTCCAATCACTTCGCCTTGAATTTCCAGTAGCAACACCATCTTTTAATTCCACAGTTCCTTCAGGAAACACTGTATACATATCAATAATAATAATCCAGTAAACGAAGTGAAGCAGTAATTATCTGATGATTGAGTGTTGTGTTTATATTAACCTTGAGTTGCAAGACTATTGTTGATGCGATGGTTATTGACTTGCTTAAGACAATGATAAACATTCCTCAGTAAGTGAGATACCTTGAGGCATTGATTGTTGGAGCGAAAAAAATTATCTGTTTACCACACAGTGATATTTACATTTGTTACCAACCCTAATGGTTGTGCAGTTTGGTATTGCAAGTTAAAAAGCATTGTATGAGGACCTTCTCTGCAGTGGCCAGAAATCAATACATTTCCATTCCGGCTCCAGAAGGAGTATGCTTGGGTTAGAAGTTCTAATACTGCATCCCCCAAATACCACATGCCCAACCAATGCAATTTCGTTCATTAGTTATCAAACGGCGGAACCTCACAAACAACATCATACCCACACACAACTAGTGCGGCAAGTCATAGAGTGAAATGCAGCAGACAATTGTGGAAATATAAATCAGCCAGGTATTGCTGTACTGATTTGATTGTATGTGCCAGATTTTGTTTATTTCCTTTTCGTACATTTGATGTTATTTACTTTTTGGTCATCAAAATCACAATTGTGCTGCTTGAAAGCCTTCTCTGCTCCTGACATCCAGTACTTCAAACACTCCTTGCACTTCATACATATTTGGATGTCAGGCACCTCCCTGAAGATCAACACCACAAAGACAGAAATCCTGTTAATCGGCAAGAACAACAAGCAATGACTTGTCCTAATCTGACTCAAGAGCATTAACCTGCATGGATTTGAACATGGGGCAGATCGGCCTATTGTTATTAGGCTGATCTGCCCCCAGGGGGGGCAGAAACATCTAGGCGCCAGGGCTAAAAAATTTTTTGTGTTTTTTTGTTTGTTTGTTTGTTTTTTTAGAGATGGGGAGCGACCCATTAGGCAAGGGTCGCTCCCCTGGGGGGCAAATTGTATTTAGACCATTTCTGCCCCACTTGGGGGGCAGATTGGCTGATTTTAGGTCAATCTGTCCCCAAGGGGGCAGAAACCACTAGGCACAGGGGATCCTTTTTTTTGCGCCAATGTCACTCAAGGGGAATGACCCCGTAGGCAAGGGTCGCTCGCCAGGGGGTTGGGGGGCAAATTTATTTTAGGCCATTTCTGCCCCCCCTGGGGGTAGATGGGCCTATTGTTATTAGGCCGATCTGCTCCCAGGGGGGGCAGAAACCTCTAGGCGCCAGGGCTAATTGTTTTTGTGTGTTTTTTTGTTTTTTGTTTTTTTAGAGATGGGGAGCGACCCATTAGGCAAGGGTCGCTCCCTTGGGGGGGCAAATTGTATTTAGACCATTTCTGCCCCCCCTGTGGGCAGATCGTCCGATTTTAGGTCAATCTGCCCCCAAGGGGGGCAGAAACCACTAGGCACCGGGGATCTTTTTTTTCCACCAATGTCACGCAAGGAGAGCGACCCAGTAGGCAAGGGTCGCTCCCCGGGGGGCTGGGGGAGGCGGGGTGGCAAATATATTTTAGGCCATTTCTGCCCCTGAGGGCAGATCGGCCTATTGTTATTAGGCCGATCTGCCCCCAGGGGGGGCAGAAGCCTCTAGGCGCAAGGGATACATTTTTGTGGGATTTTTTTTTTGTTTTGTTTTGTTTTTTAGAGGGGGGGAGCGACCCCTTAGGCAAGGGTCGCTACCCGGGAGGAGGGGCAAATTTATTTTAGGCCTTTTCTGCCCCCCCCCAGGGGCAGATCGGCCCATTGCTACTAGGCCGATCTGCCCCCAGGGGGGGCAGAAGCCTCTAGGCGCCAGGGATAAAAACATTTTGTTTTTTGTTTCTGTTTTGTTTTTTAGAGGTGGGGAGCGACCCCTTAGTCAAAGGTCGCTCCCCTGGGGGCAAATTGTATTTAGACCGTTTCTGCCCCCCACGTTTTTGTGATGGAACCTTCTGGAATCTGCAGGAATCCACAAAATTCCTACCACCCAGCATTGTCTCATCTATACCGATAAAAATTCTGCTGCACTTGTCAGCCTAAAAATGATTTTTTGCAAACTGCCCTTTTGGACCCCCTTTGTTCCCCCTCAATATCAACATGTTTTTGGCTCTTCCCTTTCACAAGCATTTGGCCCACCTACACAAATGAGGTATCATTTTTACCGGGAGACTGAGGGGAACCTTGGGTGGTATGAAATGTGTCCCAGTGCGGTGATCCCACACAGAAATGTGGGGAAAATTTGATTTTTTATCTAAATGTGAGGTTTGCTGAGGATTCTGGGTAAGAAAACTTTGGGGGATCCACGCAAGTCACACCTCACTGGACTCCCTTGGGTGTCTAGTTTTCAGAAATGTCTGGGTTTGGTTGGCTTCCCTAGAAGGCTGCTGAGCCCAGGACCAAAAACGCAGGTGCCCCCCTGCAAAAACAGGTAGTTTTGTATTTGATAATTTTGATGTGTCCAGATAGTGTTTTGGGGCATTTCCTTTCGTGGGCAGTAGCCCCACCCACAAAAGTGAGGTACCATTTTTATCGGGAGACTTGGGGGCACGCTGGGTGGAAGGAAATTTGTGGCTGCTCTCTGATTCCAGAACTTTCTGTCACCGAAATAAGAGGAAAAAGTGTTTTTATTGGCCAAAGTTTGAGGTTTGCAAAGGATTCTGGGTAACAGAACCTGGCCAGAGCCCCACAAGTCACCCCATCTTGGATTCCCCTAGGTGTCTAGTTTTCAAAAAAGCGCTGGTTTGCTAGGTTTCCCCAGGTGCTGGCTGAGCTAGAGGCCACAATCCACAGGTAGGCACTTTGTAAAAAACACCTCTGTTTTCTGTGAAAAAATGTGATGTGTCCACGTTGTGTTTTGGGCCATTTCCTTTCGTGGGCGCTAGGCCTACCCACACAAGTGAGGTACCATTTTTATCGGGAGATTTGGGGGAACGCTGGGTGGAAGGAAATTTGTGGCTCCTCTCAGATTACAGAACTTTCTGTCCCCGAAATGAGAGGAAAAAGTGTTTTTTTGGCCAAATTTTGAGGTTTGCAAAGGATTCTGGGTAACAGAACCTGGTCAAAGCCCCACAAGTCACCCCATTTTAGATTCCCCTAGGTGTCTAGTTTCAAACATGCGCTGGTTTGCTAGGTTTCCCCAGGTGCCTTCTGAGCTAGAGGCCATAATCCACAGGTAGGCAGTTTGTAAAAAACACCTCTGTTTTCTGTGGAAAAATTTGATGTGTCCACGTTGTGTTTTGGGGCACTTCCTTTCACAGGCGCTAGGCCTACCCCCACAAGTGAGGTACCATTTTTATCGGGAGACTTGGGGGAACGCTGGGTGGAAGGACATTTGTGGCTCCTCTCAGATTCCAGAACTTTCTGTCACCGGAATGAGTGGAAAAAGTGTTTTTTTGGTCAAAATTCGAGGTTTGCAAAGGATTCTGGGTACCAGAACCTGGTCAGAGCCCCACAAGTCACCCCATCTTGGATTCCCCTCGGTGTCTAGTTTTCAAAACTGCGCAGGTTTGCTAGGTTTCCCTAGGTGCCGGCTGAGCTAGAGGCCAAAATCCACAGCTAGGCACTTTGCAAAAAACAGCTGTTTTCTTTGTGAAAATGTGATATGTCCACGTTGTGTTTTAGGGCATTTTCTGTTGCGGGTGCTAGGCCTATCCATGCAAGTGAGGTACCATTTTTATCAGGAGACGTGGGGGAACACAGAATAGCAAAACAAGTGTTATTGCCCCTTGTCTTTCTCTACATTTGTTCCTTCCAAATGTAAGACAGTGTGTAAAAAAGACGCCTATTTGAGAATGCCCTGTAATTCACATGCTAGTATGGGCACCCCGGAATTCAGAGATGTGCAAATAACCACTGCTTCTCAACACCTTATCTTGTGGCCATTTTGGAAATACAAAGGTTTTCTTGATACCTGTTTTTCACTTTTTATATTTCAGCAAATGAATTGCTGTATACCCGGTATAGAATAAAAACCCATTGCAAGGTGCAGCTCATTTATTGGCTCTGGGTACCTAGGGTTCTTGATTAACCTACAAGCCCTAACCCCGCAACCAGAAGAGTCCAGCGGACGTAACAGTATATTGCTTTCAAAAATCTGACATAAGCAGGAAAAAGTTACAGAGTAAAACGTGGAGAAAAGTAGCAGTTTTTTTCACCTCAATTTCAATATTTTTTTATTTCAGCTGTTATGTTCTGTAGGAAACACTTGTAGCGTCTACACAAATGACCCCTTGCTGAATTCAGAATTTTATCTACTTTTCAGAAATGTTTAGCTTTCTGGGATCCAGCATTGGTTTCTCACCCAGTTTGGTCACTAACTGGAGGGAGGCTGAAAGCACAAAAAATAGTAAAAATGGGGTATGTCCCAGTAAAATGTCAAAATTGTATTGAAAAATGGGGTTTTCTAATTCAAGTCAGTCTGTTCCTGAAAGCTGGGAAGATGGTAATCTTGCCACTGCAAACCCTTTGTTGATGCCATTTTCTGGGAAAAAACCACGAGCCGCCTTCTGCGGCCCTTTTTGCCCATTTTTTAAAAAAAAACAAAATTTTCACTGTATTTTGGACAATTTCTTGGTCTCCTTCAGGGGAACCCACAAAGTCTGGGTACCTCTAGAATCCCTAGGATGTTGGAAAAAAGGACGCCAATTTGGCGTGGATAGCTTATGTGAACAAAAAGTTATGTGGCCCTAAGCGCAAACTGCCCCAAATAGCCAAAAAAAAGGCTCGGCACAGGAGGGGAAAAGGCCTGGCAGCGAAGGGGTTAAAAACATGATAAAAATATGACCACATCACCCCACCCCGATGAACTCCACTGACATGTGCTGCTGGCATGTACAGTGTTAAAAACCAGCTGTGTCACCTGCATATAGAATTATAAATGAGTAATAGTAAATAATACAGGAGTTTTTATCTAAAGGGTTCTGTGTGACATCAAATAGACAAGGAGGATGTAGCTAAACTTGTCTATGATGTCATTCAGAACACCAAGATACAAAACATCCCTGTTCTTCACTTTTTGCTTGTCCATAATTTTATATTACATATGGACCCCCTCCCCCATTCATCTGCTGCTTTCAACTGCTACTCAACGGCACAGGTGTAACGGAATCATAATAACATGCCCTCTCTGTCCCACATGCACAAAAATACCTGGCCTCCTTCCAACCTGCGCCTTCCTTCCCTCTTCTCATCCCTTCTGAAGCTCTGCCCCCTGCTCACCATCATATAAAAGTGCCAGTCCTGCCCGCAGGCTCACAGAGAGGTGTGCAAGAACAGTCTGGAATTCCTTTATGAAGTACCAATAGGGGGAATACATTTTTGTTTCTCTCCTAAACTGCATCATAGAAGTGAATAACCACATTTAGGGGCAGAGTTATCAAACTTTCTCGCAGCGCATGAAGCCACTTGCTGCGTTGCGTGAAAGGACAAGAATGTGCCGGATTTAACATTATACAGCACATTCCTGTCATTTTCTTGCACTGGCACTCTTTTGGCTGCCTAGCACCAATGCAGGCACCCATGCGCCATGGTGCAAGGGTATCATCGTTGTAGGCACAATAGTTTTTTTCGTGCAGGAAGGATCACCCTGCACAGAAATAAACCTCAAAGGCATTTTCCTCTTCCTAAGTTTGCTGCAGACTGCAGTACACTTAGAAAGAGGAAACAAGGATAAATGAATATATTTGTCCTCGTTGCACCTCTCCAGGAAGGCGTAGCATTTTTCTGCATTCCCAGGTTTTCCAGTGTTGGTAAATTTGGAAATGCACCAAGATCCATGGGTGGATGTGTGAGAACACCCATGCTCCATCCAAGTAACGGCTTCCTAGGGCAGAGTAACGCAGTGCTGTGATTTGCACTGCATCGTGTTACTCTAGATTTATCAAGCCATGCAGGGCCACACAGGGTGGCCTTGCGTGGCTTGATAAATCTGACTTAGTAGTTGTGTCGCCCTTGCACCCCTTTGTGTGGCACAAGAGCGATGCAGCTCAATGATAAATATGCCCCTTAGAATCTAGAATTTATGCCAGCAAGGTTCAGTGTCTGCCATAGCTAACAAAGCCATCACAACCAGCTTCTCTCTCTACCTCGCTGATAAGCTAACCATCTTGTGTGGCTCTCTGCACTTCCACAACCAGGAGAGAAAGAAGGAAATAACAGAAAACATAACAGAAAATCAAGGTAATCGGACTCCATCTATGTACCTGGGATCTGTAACAACATTCTTGCATCCATCAGTATGGCTCAAACCCTGCTCCAGTTTAGTAACACGCTGAAGACCCAACACTTTAAAAAATATGTATGTTTGCCTTTGACCTTGTAAAGTGCTCTGCTGCCTTTCAGGCAAGTTTGCGCTGTACAAAACTCTCATAAACACATTTTGTTGTGCACTTAAAGCTATACTTATATTATTATTATTATAATATTAATATTTTTTAAACTCGGGATATAACGGGGGTTATTAATAACTATTTAAGTGATATGTATGTTGTTCTTGTAAATAAATGAAACAATCTAAGAAACATGCCGCTATTAGTCCGAGAGGATGCAGCTGCAAGCCAGTTTGAGAACCTGCAGCATACTGCTCTGAACATTTCCCATCTGCAGACGAGGTAGCACCACTGTGCCCATATTGTTCGGCACAGAAATAAAAGTCCTTTTGTCTGCCAGCATCAGGCGTCACCAGTATTGAGTATAAGTTGCTTCAGCACAAATGGCTCCTTAAGCTCTGAACAGGAGCTGTAAGTAACTAGTTGTTTGATTACTTAGGTGATTTGAGGGAGGGGTGCTGTAGCAGAGGAGATATGCACATTCAACTTAAGGAATGTGTTTACCTTTAGTCATGTTATAAAAATGTCATTGAAATATCTCTGCTATGGACATCCTACCTTGGTGTCACGGTTTTCTCCCGGCGCTCGAATGCCCATCACGGGGGGGGCTGAATTTTAGGACCTTCCAATGCTCTAATAAGCTTCCAGACCTTCTCCTGCAGGATTATCCCGCCTTCCAGCCATTTGGACACTATTTGCAAATTCCCGATCCATGCTGGGTCCAATAAAATATAATCCCCTGCTCACTGCTTCGCCTCCACCCCTGCAAGCCAAGGATGGTGGGGAGGAATTCAGTACACCTGTGGTTGGCTGCTGCTAGCCTGCTCACACCTGATGCACGTGATTACTGTGAGCCTTTTAAGCCTCAGCCCTCTTCAGCACAGTATTGGTCATTGTAGCTGTTTTCTGGTGGGACCTACCTTTGTTTCCTGAAGTTTCTGAGCCATAGTTACCCCTTGTTCCTGAAAGTCCGGGCCTTAGTTATTTCCTCCCTTATTTCCTGAGCTTTTGTTATTCCTAATTCCTGAGTTCCTGAGCCATAGTTATTCCTTGTTCTTGAGCTGTACTCATTCCTTGTTCTTGTTCCTGAGCTGTAATTGTTCCTGAGCTGTAGCTATCCTTATTCCTGAGCTGTAGCTATCGTTGTTCCTGTTCTTGAGCTGGAGCAAATCCTTGTTCCTGAACTAGCACTGCCTGAAGTGCTATCTTGTCTTTCAAGCCTCTTCAAGTCCTTGTTCCTGAACTAGCACTCCCTGCAGTGCTGCTTGACTCCTGAGCATCAGCTATTACTCGTTCCTGTACTGTTTCTGCCTGCAGTGTTTCCTGGTTTCCTTTTTTTCCTTGATTCCTGCACCAGCACCACTTGTGCTCCCTTGAAGCCTCACCTTCCATATTTTACTCTTCCTTCTCCTTGCCTTTCTTTCCATTTCTTTGTTCTAGTTCCTAGTTTGCTGTTTTCTTGCTGTCTTGCTTCTAGTTTACTTGTATGTTTTGTTACTTGCTTTCTGCCAAGTGTTCCCTTCGTTCTTGTTAAGCACTCCTCCTTGCTAGCTCCTTCTCTATTGTGGTTATATTTAGTTCTAGACCCTTGTTTTTTCTTCCATACTTATTGTTATTTGATCGCTAGGATCCCTGGCCTCAGCTGACAACATAGGTGGTGTTTCATGTCCACTGCGAGTATTGTCTTTCAGTTACTTTTTATAGCATCACCATAGGTGTCACCTTCACATATCCTGCCTTTGCACATATATTCAAAATATAGGTATTAGCAGTCAGAATCTTTAACAGAAACTGTGGGTGAGGAACTTACTGAGCTTCAGTCCTATTGTGTGGTACTCCTGAGTGCTTTACCCCACATTCCCTTTATTGTTTATGCTGTTATAAATGTATGCATGTCGTGCATCTTCATTCTTAGGTGTTAGTTAGTCTTGGTGCCACATTTCCTCTTGAATGCCTGTTCTTTCTGAGCCTTATCTCTCTTATTCCCTTGAATAGAGATTCCCATTTGGATCCCCTCTCTCTTCTGACTCTCTGTGTGATCTTGGACAGCTCTATACCAGTATTCTGCCTCCTTTGTCTTCCCTGCCACCAGTGTAGCCAGCACCTCCCAACAGTTCCTGACAGTTGACAAGGGAGGACAAAGGGGGAGTGATCAAAATCAGTATTGCAACATTACACTATCAGGTGTCCAACCAAAAAATCTTTAATACAGCTGAGCAGAGGGCATTTCCATGATAGGGATGATGGCCAATCTGCCCCAGACCCTTTCAGAAGGGCACACAACAATTCTCCTTTAGACTCAGATAAAACACAGCAATCAATACAGTTTTCACTCAGTCTAGACACAGTACTTCAGCATGCAAAAGACACAATTAGCAACCCCCAACACATACGCAATACAGGTACTTAACCTGGATTATAATGCAGAGGAATCCCGATTGTTTTTGAGACGATATATTTAAAAGGTTAATCTGCAAAGATGGCTTCTGTTGCCTTGTTCAAAGTATGGAAGTTCTGTCTATGAATTAATTGATACATTGTTCCCATCCTTAAAATGGAATAATACTATTATTAAATAAAGTTTGTTGCATAAATGCATAACTTAGCCAATATGCCGAAGCTAGTTTTTTTCATATATATCAAATCAAACAAAAGTGCAAACCTATCATATTTTGCAAGAAGGCGTGTCCCTGATTATCATAATAACCCATTAAAAGTTTGCAAATATTCCAAAGAGAATACTCATCAAATCTTGATTTTCTAGAGCAGTGCTTCCCAACCTTTTTAGAACCACAACCAAATTTTTAGAATAATGTTTGTGACCCACCTAGCTTTAATGGACGTTAGGTGGGGGCGATTTAACATTAGGCGTGCTTTCAAATTGATGTAAAATTCCACAATAACATGCTCTTTACAATTGGTTTGTGAACCTCTTTAACAGCAATTGTTTGTAAATGTAACAAATTTTTCCACGTCCTTTAACCCGTTAACTGCTAGGCCTTAACCCCATCCCTCCCCCCTCCAACACCCACCCTACCCCGAAACCCCAAACTGAGCCCTTTTGTGGCTATTTGGGGCATTTCAAGTTTAAGCCTCCATACATTTTTGCTCACCTAACAATCCAAAACAAATGTGTGCGCTTTTTTCCCCAACATCCTGGTGATTCTAAAGGTACCCAGGGTTTGTGGATTCCCCTGGCGGGGACAGAGAAAATAGGCAAAATATAGCTACATTTTGATTTTTGGGGAAAAAATATGGTAAAAGTGCTATGGATAAAAGTGTCTGTTTTTTCATGAAAATGGCATCAACAAACAGTTTGCTGTGCAAAGGTCACCATCTTCCTAGCTTTCAGGAACATGCAGAGCAGAATCAAAGAACCTATTTTTACCACAGTTTTGCCATTTTTCAAAGAGTTAGCCAGTTTTTCCTATTTTTTGTGCTTTCAACCTACTTCCAGTTTGTGGTGGAAACCATTGTGAAGCCGATAGGTGGGGACTCCTGTTGGCCACGGTTTAATCTGTTCCTGTCATTGGCACTAGGCCCAACCACACAAATGGGTTGCGGTTGTATTGGCACAAGCAAGGCAATGCTGTGTGTTAGGAATTTTTGGGGTTCCTCCAGATTCTCAAAGTTTCCCAAACAGAAATGTAGGGAAAATGCGTAATTTCAGGCAAAGTTTGAGGTTTGCAGGGCATTGTGAGAAAGAAAACCTCATGGGATTCACACAAGGCACACCACCCTGGAATCTCCTGGTTGTCTATTTTTTTAAAATGTGTGGTTCGAAGGTTTCCATGGGTATCTGCTGAGCATGGCCCTAAATTCCATGACTACTCCTGTTGCTGATCTCTCCATGTAATACTTTAGGGTCTTTTGTGTCAAGGTCTTTTGGCCTGCGCACACAAATGAGTTACCATTTGTATTGGGAGACTTGGGGGAATGCTGTGTGGTAGAAAAGGTGTGGCTCCCTGCAGATTCCAGAAGTTGTCCTCACAGAAATGTGAGGAAAATGTGTGCTTCTAGTCAGCGTTTGAAGTTTGCAGGGCATTGTGGGTAAGAAAATGATGTGGGATGCATGCAAAGCACATCACCCTGGACTCTCCCACATGTCTAGTTTTCAGAACTGTCTGGGTCTGGTAGGTTCTTCCAGGTGGCAGCATACCCAAGCCCAAAAAGTGCCATTGGAGGTGGAGTTAGCCAAACTCTCCTGGCCCAAATGTAAAACCTACAGCCAAAAGAGTCAGATGCCCTCTTGTTTGCCATTGGGATGGGATGCTTTAGTCTGCAACGTAACAGAATAACTGCTGGGGTGTTAGTGGTGAGGATGGGCCCAAATGCTAGTCTGGGAAAGATCCACGCCATTATTTTATGAAAAATATATAATGCTGCTATACATTGGGCTACTGCTCCCAGGGGGCAGATCAAGGGTAGCTACCCCATCTGCCCTGAGTGAGTTACAGAAAGACTGTTGCTCCATTTAGATGGGCGGGGGGGCATGGTCACAGCCATGCTGGGCAGTCCACACCCCTATATTTGACATCTAGTGGGCTTTCTGTCCTCGGGGGGAGTGGCAGACAGATTAGGGTTAATAACCCAAATCTGCCCCAGGGTTGGCAGGAAGACTGTTGTCCTCTTTAGTTAGGGTATAACTGTGCGCATGGTTGGCAGCCCCCACTCTATATTTGTTTCCAAAAAAACTTTCCCTGGAGTCTAGTTGGCTTTCTGCCACCCCTAGAGTTAGATCAGGTCAGGGGTAACTACCCAATCTGTGCCCCGGGAGGGACAGAAAGACTGTTGCCTTATTTACTTAGGGTGGGGGTATAACCATGCCCATGCTGGGAAGTTGCCACCCTTATATTTAAAATAAAATCCCAAGCTTCTAGTGGGCTTTCTGCTCTCAGGGGTGCAAATTGGGGTAATTTTCCCCTCAAAACCCTAAGGGAGCAGAAATACTGTTTCCCCAATTATTTGGGGTGGAGGCATAGCCATGCCCAAGCTTGACAACCCTGACCCCTATATGTAAAAACATATAATTCCCTAGTTTCTAGTGGGATTTCTGTGCCCCCTTGAGGGGGGGGTGGGGGACCTGGGGTGATTACCAACATCTGCCCACTGACAGTCAGTTTTCCAATTTTTGGGTGTAAGGGCATGTCCATGTTCATGGTGGGCAGCTCCCACCCCTACAATCCCATAACATTAGTAATCCCTAGTGTCTAGAGGGGCAGATCGGGGGTAATTGTTCCGGTCTCCCGCAGGGGGGCAGAAAGACCTAAATATAAAAATAAGCAAAAAGGAGCACAACTGCCCAAGGGGATGCTACTGCTGTCCCTGGTGTCTAGTGAGTGGATCTCTGCTTGGGGATCACTCTCCTCTGCCAATTCCCAAGCAGGGATTTACTGGGCAAAGGTACCATAGGAAAGGGGAGATCATCCCCTTTCCAATGACACCTTTCCCGATAGAATCAGTGCTCAGGGTGAGATATCCCAGAGCACTGATTCTTTGAAAGTAAAACAAGCCATTTTAGCTTCATTTTTACTGCAATGACATCAGCGCTCCCTATGTGCTGAACGTCAGTGCAGTAAAAGAAAAAAGAAATCAGACTGCTTGAGAAGTTCTTCCTGAGCAGCCTGATGTGAAAAAAATAAAGGACACCCTCTGGTGCAGTTCAACAGAGGGCCCTTTATTTACCTAACGGCAAAACTCAAAAGATTAATATGTGTTTATCGGACTGTGGCCAAGATATTTGTGAGAAATTGTGTTGTTGACTGACTAGGGTGTTAGCCTTAGTCAAGCAGCAATCCTTAACAGGGTGAGGCACACTCCAACCCTAAATTAACCTGTTCTCAACTCTCTGGTAGCTTGGCACAGAGCAATCAGGATTCATTTAGGGGCAATCTGTAAAGTAGTTGTGCATCACTTCAAATAGTCAGATAAACACCACACAAAAGGAATCCCACACCAGAGTAGTAAAATAGTACTTGTTTAAATAGATAAAACAAGACCAGAGCAATAAAAATAGTGCCAAAAAGCACAAAGCTTCAGCTGTGGGTTGCTGGTCACTCTGAACTGGGACAAAGTCACATGTCCAGGCCGACGGTGATGGAGTGTGTGCCTGCTACAGGAACCCAGTTAGGTCCGCTGCAGAGAGTTTTGCCTTTGAAGTGGGGAGAAGCTTCTAGAGGCATGCATTTGAAGTGTACTGGTGCCCTGCTTTATATGCCCGGGCTCCAGACTAACTACAGGATGTATGGAGCCCTTTGTGTGGCGACAGGACACAGCTTAATCAAGTGTACATTGGGCTGGGCCCAGCTTCTCCCTCCCATCCTGCCAGTGATGGCCCATCCAGTTACACCTAATCTCCCTATTGTGTGTAGCTGTCGAGGAGGAATACAGAAGCCCAATTGTCAGCTACACCCAGCGATGTGACCCAGACACAGGTTGCGGGCACCAAGCTGCTAAGGTAAGAAAATGTAAACTTTCTAAAAGAGGCATTTTCAAAATTGAGTATATGCCTTACTTTTAAAATGCATTGCAACCTGCCCTCTGGGCTGTCCAGGGCCTACCCTAGAGGTGACCTGTATGTATTGAAAAGGAAGGTTTGGGCTTGGCAAAAGGCTTTAACTTTGCCAGATAGAAATGGCAGTTTAAAACTGCCCACACACAGGCTGCAATGGCAGCCCTGAGACATGTTTAAAGTGCTACTTAGGTTGGTGGCACAATCAGTGCTGCAGACCCACTATTACCATTCAATATACAGGCCCTGGGCACAGATAGTACCACTTTATTAGAGAAGTACAAGTAAATTAAATGTGCCAATCGGGTATAAGCCAATCTAACGTGTTTTAAGGATAGAGCATAAGCACTTTAGCACTGGTTAGAAGTGATAACGTTTGCAGATTCCTGAAGCCAAAAAATGAATTCAGCCAAAATAGGTGTGAATCAATCAATCAATCAAAAAAAATTGTAGAGCGCGCTACTCACCTGTGAGGGTCTCAAGGCGCTGGGGTGGGGGGGAACAGGTGGGGCAGGGAGGATCACTGATCGAACAACCATGTCTTGAGCTTCTTTCTGAAGACCAGGAGGTCCTTGGTTTTGCAGAGGTCGTGGGGAGGGAGTTCCAGGTTTTGGGGGCGAGGTAGAAGAAGGACCTGCCTCCTGTGGTGGTGCAGTGGATGCGGGGGACTGTGGCTAGGGCGAGGTCGGCTGATCGGAGGTTGCATGTGGGAGTGTGGAAGTTCACTCTATCGTTGAGGTAGGTTGGGCCGGTGGTGTGGAGGGATTTGTGTGCGTGGATGAGGATCTTGAATGTGATTCTCTTGTCTATGGGGAGCCAGTGAAGGGATTTGAGGTGTGGTGAGATTCGTTCGTGGTGGGGAGGCCAAGGCCGAGGCGTGTGGCTGTGTTCTAGATTCTCTGGAGTTTGCGTTTGAGTTTGAGTGTGGTGCCGGCGTAGAGGGCGTTACCGTAGTCCAGTCTGCTGCTGATGAGTGCGTGGGTGGCTGTCTTTCTGGTTTCTGGGGTAATCCATTTGAAGGATTTTTTTAGAGTGCGGAGTGTGTGGAAGCAGGAGGAGGTTAGAGCTTTGATTTGCTGTGTCATGGAGAGGGAGGGGTCAAGGATGATGACGAGGTTGCGTGCGTGGTTTGCGGGGGTGGGTGCGGGCCTATGGCGGTGGGCCACCAGGAGTTGTCCCATGTGGTTTTGTTGGGGCCGAAGATGATGATCTTGGTTTTGTTTGAGTTGAGCTTGAGGTGGTTAGTGGTCATCCAGTTGGCGGTGTTGAGGAGAGCGGCGTGTAGGTTGGTTTTGGCGGTGGTGGGGTTGCGGGTGAGGGAGAGGATGACTTGGGTGTCATCTGCATAGGAGAGGATAGTGATTCCGTGTGCTCGGAGGATGTTGATCTGCCAGCACCATCGACTCCAGTGTCGTCACCAGGTATCCCTGTCTGCACCGTGGACGCCACACGGATCCCATCCCGTGCTGAACCGCTGACTTGAGCCTACCGACAACGGCGTTTCAGCAATGACAACGCCGATGCCTGCACCGTGGCCTGGTGACACTGCAAGTCACACTGCCCCGCTTCACACCGCAGCCCTGGTATCACAGACGCCGCTAGATTCCGTCACCGAACCGCTGCCTACACCGTGACCTGTGAGCACCGCATGTCGTATCGTCCTGTTTTGCACCACAGCCCCGACGCCATCTGCGCCAGCGCTCCTGACTTCATCAGCCCGGAGTTTGATCCGCGACTTGTGTGACTTCAAGAGCCCGATGACCCCCGCATTGACCTCCGGAACCGACACCGCGACACCAGCTATGCCGGCGAAGTCGCTCTCCAGATCTCATCGCACTTATCATGACGCTCTGCAGTTGCAAAGGTACTGTTTGCAGGTCTTTCCGACACCATAGCTGGCCCCCGATGCCGCAGCCATCCAAACTGTTGGTTTTGTTGATTAATGACGCAGTGATAACCCCAGGTGGAGCTATCAACTTCCAGGAATTGTATTTTTAAGTTAATTCTTGCCAAATTCATATCTTTGTTACTGTATGTTGGATTTTTGTCATTTTGGTCTGGTTTTACATAGACAAATATTGGCTATTTTTCCAAAACCGGTGGGGTGTCCTGTTGTAGTGTTTCCACTTATTACTGTGTGTTATGTGCAAATGCTTTACACATTGCTTCTGAGCTAAGTCTGACTGCTTGTGCTAAGCTACCAAGGGAGTGAGCAGGGGTTATAGGAGCAAGGTATCTCCCTTATCCTGACTAGAGTGATGGTCCCTACTTGGACAGTGTGCAAACCGACTGCCAACTAGAGACCCTATTTCTAACACATTGATTAAAAATAATCGATCTGTCTATGTATTTTCGTGTAACTCAATTTGTTGTTGTGTCGCGGTAAATAATCAATATGTTTGTGTATTTTTTGTGTAACTCTTGTTGTCGTTGTGGGGAATAGTGCTTGTTTTGGGTTTTTGTCAGGATTTCAACTAGTTTTGAGCTTCTTTCCCAGCGTTCTGAGCTCCATTCCCTCCAACTCCTCCCTCATTTCTTCACGCTTTGTGCAGTAGCGCTTGTACAGACTCTCTAAACACCATAGTGTCTACAATGTGTTACTTTCCATGGCTTAGGTGTTGTTGGGGGTTCCTCTTTCTGTACTGTGTTCAGTCTCTGAGGAAATGCACTGCCTACTTGCCATAACTCATAAAAGACCGATCGTGGTGATATGGCGTTGAAGTGCATTGTGGTGGCCACTCCGTCACCCGTCCTCTGAGCACTGCTGCCACTCTAGGGCGGGTCGTTTCTACTTCAAATAAAACCTCGAGCGAGGGCAAAACAAGTGTTTTCACTTTGGAAACCTCATAAAGGTATGAAAAATAACAAGGATTGTAATATGTATAACTTGTGACCTGCCGAGTCTATGGATGTTTTTTTATATAACACAGGCAAGCACAGTTTGTCAAAGGTTTAAATATTTTTAGTTAGAATGGAACAATAATAACTACAATTATTACTTACATTATATAATGAGTGAAATATGATCTTCTCAGTTCTATGAAAACTGTTCTAGCAGACCTGCTATTTCGAAAAGTGCCCCACTCTAACATGGTGACCAGGATAGGGAATGTTTGAACTGTAGTTCATTTGGACTATTACGCTCCCCCCACCCCCTCAGTGCACTGTAAGAAGCTCAAAAAAGCCACGAGGTGTCACTTCTTGCGTTAATACACGACCTTTACAGAAACACTCTTCCCAGTGTACATGTGCAAGTTGTTTGATATTGTTAACCTCACGTCATAATTACTAATGTTTGAGATATTACAGTACATCTACTCCTAAATGCACGAACATTTAATTTAGCACATAGAAATGAGTGTACTGTTAGACATTTTTTTAGGTATTAAAAGTGGATAGCTGAATATTCTTATTTTTGGAGGAGTTTATTGCTCTTACAGAAAGAATGTGCCATGGCACACGACTTAAAGACACCCCAGAGGCCCTTAAAGTGATACATGTCATGGGTAATACAGTCGCGTTTCTGCCTTGATAGATGACCTTGTTTTGAGGCCAGATAAACCAAATGAGTATTTAGATCAGAAATCTAAAACCCTAGTAATGATTCAGACGACTCAGATATGTACTCCCAGCTTCCCAAGGCCTCTCCTGTAAATCATGTTTTCTATAATAGCACATTTCGTTGATCTTTTTACTGATGTAGTTCAACATCGTCAAAAAGGGCTGTCAAAGCCTCTAGTACTAATTGCCTAATTGATTTATTTTCACATGACTTGTGTTTTGCATTGAGCTTGATTCAACATTTTTCATAGCAATGTGGAGCACATAACCGATGTTTAAACTAATTAAATAAACTACAAGCTATATTCCATTGACATTGCCCAAGACAATAGCTCTCAGATTGCCGAGACCGATTGGCTTTGCCAATGCTCCGAAATACTTTTGGTGTCTCAATCTTGGATTAAAGCTATGCTGAGGTTCAGGAGCTGTACTGACAATCAACAAACTTTAAAAACCGAATGTAAAGTTGTATGAAATATTACACTGCTAACATTGTAAGAAGTTCTCTGAATGGCCACACTCACTGCTTCTCTGTTTGCTGGCAGGTCCAGCGCACTCCATCGGTCACTTCTCAGGGTCCGGCTGCGAGCGCACACCAGTAGGCACAGTAGTACCCCGAGGACAGTCACCTGCCATATTGGTTTCATCTCTTTTCAGTTTTCTGTCTACGGGACAATAAAAGAGCATACTGTCACATTGAGGGAATCGAAAGACATGTAAACAAGCTGAGAATCTAAGACTGTGTCAGACTGCTGCTTATAATCAGTAGTTATTACTGTACATAATCTCTCAGGAGAGTTGAGCCAGAGTGAAGCAGCTGTCTGATTTGGCCCAAAGAGCCTTTGAAAGAATTGAGATACAATTCACACAACCAATGACATCAAAATATGATAGGAGTCTATTGAATTCAGAAACTTAATAAAAATCATTCGCAGTGGTTCAGTGTAATGCATTAGATTATAGCATTGCATTGAATTATTTATTAAAATGTATTCATAAACTTAAGATTTATAAGAGAATGCCCTAGGTAAGCAAAGAGCCAATTATATAGCTGATGTGCACTATATAAATGTTTAATACTATTATAAAAGGAGCAACATTATGGTCTATTAAACATAAGCTGAGAATCTGTTCATGCTCACTGTAATCACTTCTAGATGCTTTTAGTTTTGAAAGGTTTTGAAAATGAGGCAGAGGCTTAAGTGATTTTTCCATAATCACAAAATTTGACCAACTGGGGAAGCGAGGGTTTTAGCCTGTATTCTCCTCTGTCTAGTATCACATGAAAAGAAAAGCTTTGCACATCATTGTTTAAGAGTTATTAACACAGCAATATAAATTTGATTCAATCTCAAACGACGAGAAGGCAGAAAAGAGAATTGATGTCTACCAAATGACAATATAGCAACTTGACAAACCTTCAGTGGTGTCTGGTGATCTTTAAACGTAGTGGGATATGAATACCTGCTCCAAATTTAATCAAGCAAATAAAGAGAGCAAGCCTTATTGATTTTGAAACAAGGATTTACAAAGTAAATACGTTTGATTTCTGTATAGGACCAGCACGCATGACCTCAGATAGAATATCTGTGCACAAATTGACTTAGAACTTACTTGTATGAGCACATGTGAGAAGAAGAATTAACACATATATCCTTGAACACACAGACAAAATACCTTCAAACACCCACGCACAGTTACTAGCAGGCAAACAGGCACTTACGGACACAGGTCTACAGGCACTTTTGTGCACGATGCATCTGTGTTCCTAGAAAGTAATGGCCCTTCCTCATTCCAGTCACTAACAAGCCTCAAAGACTCCAAGCATTAGGGATGCTCAAAGGCACAATGCATTAATCAGTTTTCATGGCCCAAGGTTGTTATGAGATGCAGAGGCTGCAGGTAGTAATGACCCTCAGTGGTCCCAGACAGTAATGAGCATTAATGATCCTAAGCACTAGGAGCCCCAATAGACTGATGATGTAATAATTTTCAATTATCCCAAGCAATAATGATCACCAATGGCCCCAGGCAATAATAAGCATCAGTAGCCCCAGGTAGTAATGAGCATCAATGGTCCCAAGTTGCAAAGAATACCAATAGCCTGATGTTATAATTAGAAATAATGGCTCTGGTACTACTAAGCATTAAAGGGACAAAGAAGTACCAAGCACAATGAGTCCTGTATCAGTGAGTGGAGCACAGCTATGGAAGGCGTGCACTCAGTGTTCATCATGGCTCTGCAGTTCGGAAGCGGTGTAGCATGTGTGTGCCCTGCTACTGAGCTACATCTCCTGGAACAGGGGTTGTTAGGGGATGCATCGTGATCCCATTTTCCACCTGCAGAAATCGGCCAAGTGGCTGTTTTCAATGAACTGTGAAAAGTATGCAGCTGTGGTTACTGCACGTGGTACAGTTATTAACTTAGAGTATGCACTGAACCTTGTGCGATTTTGTTGCTATTGGTTGCTTGGCACTTTCATCCACCTGTAATGCAGAACAGGATCCTGATATGGGTGCTGAGCTGCATCCTGTCACCTTTCTTGCTCGGGTATGCCACTAGTGTGGACTTGCACCTGCTACCTGTCCTGTGAGTAGAACTAGAGCTACAGAGAGGAGAATGCCATTGACAATATATGCATGGCACAAAAATGAAAAAGGGAATGTATACCATAAATGACAGTTACACTCAACCAATGTCTAATGGATGTGGACTGGCCAGAGGGCGACTGACAGAACATCCGGTAACTGAGTGTGACATCCTTTTGACCATATCACTGTATAGTTTGTAATAATTTGCTATGAGATGCAAAAGATCCATTAAATCAACCCTGAAAATGGGGCCAATTAAGGCACTTCTCTACACAATAATCATATACATTTTTTTTTTTATCCATAGGTTTAGAAGAGGCACTATGATACATTTATATCTGCCAAGCAAGTCTGGCCATCCCCAGGAAGGTTGTGGGTTCACCTGCCCCAAGAACATTTAAACAACACTAGCAAAATGTTGATAACATGATGCATGTGTCAGCGCAATTTCCCTACAAAATGTCGTTACAGGCAGTTCAGAAAATTGAACTGCATGCAGCCTCCATTATTTCATAGTAACTCTCCAATTCTACATTGCACTTAATTTCCCTTTTCTGTCCTGCTCCGTTGAAGGTAATTCTCAGTCCTATTAAAACACTGAGAATCTCCTTGTAACGCGCAGTGTTGAAAAATGAAAAATACACACATCTTGCAATGCCGAGCTGTAGACAGTGAGCAAGACCAGTTAAATACCTCGCACAGAAGGCACTTGTTCCGGTTACTGAAGCCTCACGGGAAGAATAAGGAGCTAGGTTACATCTTTCAGGCAAGGGTCTCTTGTAATGCTCATTTCTCAAGGGTAGGTCTCAAATACATATGTGGAAATGCTGTAATTTTGGTCCTAGACATTATTTTGTCAGTGTCTAAACATGATCACTATCAAATACCATCTTTTTCATTCTGGAACAAGGAATTACCCAAAACAAAACCATTTTATTTGCTTGAAAAAACTTTTTTGTCCGAAAACACTTGCTTTACATGTTAAGTGAGCACATGTTTGGTATCAGTACTTTGATTAGACATTTCCATCGAGTATGCATGAGTATTACTGTGTTACTGCCTAGCAACTGCCCAGCATCATACCAGGGGAGGACACTGCCATGCCAAGAATTAACACCATTATGCCATGACCAGCATTATACCATGGGTGGACGTCATCATGCTATGGATGTGCGTAATATACCAAGGATTACCACCATTATGTCGAGACCGGCATTATAAAGAAGTCATTATGCAACACGGATGCCCGCAATATGCTAAGAAGTGTCACCATTGTTCCAGGCTCAGCATTATAGCGGGGGAGGGCATTATTAATTATGGATGTCCATTATGCGAAAAGTATTAACACCAGTGTGCCAGGGCCGGTATTGTACCAGGGTTGGACTCCATCGGGCCTTGGAAGACCACAACATGACAAGAATTACCAGGGTTATAGCTAGGCTTCCATTGTACTAAGGGTTGATATCAGCGTCCATACATGCCCACAATATGCGAGTAATTACCACGTTATGCCTAAACCATCACTGTCCAAGAGTTAGGCAATATCATGCCATAATTGTCCACAGTATGTAAAGAAAGTGCACTTCACACACTCATTCTCAGGATCTATGTCCCAGCAAAGACAGATGTGACTTCAGGCTGCAAGGAATTAAGGGCTAGATGTATGAAACTTTTTTGCACTCGCAAACGGTGCGAATCACAAAAATCGGCCGTTTGCGAGTGCAAAAAAGTGGTCTGCGATGCATGAAAGGCATTCGCAGACCAAAACTAAGAAATCGCAAAAATTGCGATTTTTTGCATTGCGACCTGGTTTTGCAAGTCGCAATTTGCAATTCGCAAAATCCAAATCGCAAGGAGATGCAGCAAAAAATCGCAAATTGCAATTTTTCGCATAATGGCATTTTGCACATGCAAAATACCATTAAAAGAAACCAGGTGGTAACCAGGTGCAACATTTAAAAATGCATTCAAAATGCATTTTTAAATTGTACATGTGAAGCACACATGCCCTTTTGGCATGTGTGCACCTTACATGTCCCCCAAAAAATGTTTGGGGTGCAACAGAGGGGGCCTTAGGCCCCCAGCACCCTGGGCTTTTGCATTTCCAAAATTGCGATTTCTGGTTCAGAAATCGCAATTTTGGAAAGGCAAAAAATTCGCAGATATGGGCCAACAGGCCCATAGCTGCGAATGGGGCCGGTATCGCAATTTGTGACTCGGTAATAGCATTTGTGATTTTTTAGAAATCGCTATTACCGAATCGCAAATGTGATACATGGCACTTTGCTAGTCGGAAATAGCGATTTCTTAAAAATCGATATTTCCGACTCGCAAAGGGCCGTGATGATACATCTGGCCCTTAGATTGTGCCACAAAACTTCGTTTCCTTTGATTCATGGTGAAAAAGTGGTAGGCACCACTCAGACACTGTTATCACTAACTACACACACCTGTTTTCTTCTCTGTAGTAGCAAGTTAGAACATTCAGGGGCTGATTTAAATGTAGGTGTATTGAGTAACTACCGTTGCCTTGGCAGAGCACTTTACTTCCGTCATTTTGGGGGGCGGTGGGGACTCCACCCACTTATTTAAAGATATTCACTGGGGACTGGGACCTTGGCCCTGCACTCTTTAAATTATATGGTGTGTTCCTGCCAGATGTGTCTATTATTGGTCAGTAATTGGCTGTTATATACCACATTTTGTGCATAACTACTAACTATGTCACTAAATTCCAGTTGGATTCATTTTATGTAAATTTATCCGCATAGCACAAACTACACCGAAAGGCAGCGGAATGCTCTACAGGGTTCCAGGCAAAGATATAGTCAGTGTACATTTTTAGACGAAGCTGGTTTCTAAGAGCAAAACTGGGCACTTTCTCACGATGTAGTGTTCTCTAAAGTGGTGAGTCATCAAATCTTTCCTGATCTGGAGCAGGGTTGGGGAAGTCCTGATGGATACAGGGATGCTGTTCCAGATCCTATGTAGATATTCTGAAAGTATATCCTGTCCTTAGGGAACTACTTAGGTTACTTTTGCTTTATGTGGAGGGTGAATGTACCTGTCTTGATAGAGTTGGACTGCACAATTATTTCCAAACTAAGAATAACAAATTGTCAAAAGCCTTCACAAAAGAAAACCACCTTCAGGGTGTAAACATTTGTTAAAGTATTGACAGATTATTTATTTAGACATATAGGGGGTCATTCTGACCCTGGCGGTCCATGACCGCCATGGCGGAGGGCGGCGGAAGCACCGCCAACAGGCTGGCGGTGCTTCCTGGGCTATTTTGACCGCAGCGGTAAAGCCGCGGTCAGAAAAGGGGAACCAGCGGGTTCCCGCCGGTTTTCCCCTGGCCCAGGGAATCCGCCATGGCGGCGCTGCTTGCAGCACCGCCATGGGGATTCCGACCCCCTTCCAGCCAGCCTGTTTCTGGCGGTGTCCACCGCCAGAACCGGGTGCCGTGGGGCCCCTGGGGGCCCCTGCACTGCCCATGCCGTTGGCATGGGCAGTGCAGGGGCCCCCTAACAGGGCCCCACAAAGATTTTCACTGTCTGCTTTGCAGACAGTGAAAAGCGCGACGGGTGCCACTGCACCCATCGCACCCCTGCAACTCCGCCGGCTCCATTCGGAGCCGGCTTCCTTGTTGCAGGGGCTTTCCCGCTGGGCCGGCGGACGGCCTTTTGGCAGTCGCCCGCCGGCCCAGCGGGAAAGTTGGAATGACCGCTGCGGTCTTTTGACCGCGGTGAGGTCATTCGATGGTAACCGCATGGCGGGCGCCGACCGCCGCCCGCCGCGGTCAGAATGACCGCCATAATTACATAAATACTATCACATAAGTAGCTCTTCTCTCATTCAGTGGCCATGCAGTGGAAACCACCTCTGAATACAGATTTTGAACCATGCAGCTTATCATAGAAGCAGCCCATGACTGTATTTCAGTAAAAACTATGAAGCATTGTGATACTACCCAGATTATTGAATTTTGTGATTTTCTCAGCATTGCCGAAAAAATTGTTTAGGAGAAATATTGCATTGAAATCATACGGCCACCCGTGCATTAGAGATGTTAATTAACCTTCTTAACTTTCCCTGTACCAGTTATGACCAAATAACCTTTTGACTATCTAATATATAATGAAAGAATATCTCTAAATGAAGAGAAGAGTGGGGTACAACAGGAATAAATGGCAATGAAAGGCGCCATGTAGCAATATCTCAGTTTCTACCATGCCTGTGAAAATAATTGTGGCTCAAAAAAACACGTTCATTGGAACAAGTGGAGTAATAAATGCAGTTTGTGCCATTTATCACTACAGAGCAAAGGTCAAATCCTGTGCTTTTACCACAGCAGATGTCCATCCTCTGGACTTTCTGGGCCTTCAGCATCACCCTGATCTTGGGTTTTCACACTATGGGCCTTGTGCACCAGGTCTGCTTAATTAACTGTTTTATAACTAACACTCTTGAAAAAACCCACAGTGGACACCATACATGAGGGTATGCAGAGTGTAATGCATGAGAGGTAGTAAGACCCTCTTAAGGCTTTGATGCACCGCCTGCCTCATGCTCAACAATGGTGATTGATAAATAGCATATTGCACTCTTTGCCTGTGTATATTTCCATATAGGGAGATATAACTTTTGATGAGGGCAATATGTCATGCGTAGTAGAAGTGAGCACTGACTGAACAAGATTTAAAATTAACTTTTAATTATACACACCTTAAAGTTAAAAAAATAAGTAAACCTATGTGTGATATTGGATTTCTGGTTGGTAACGTTTTCATCAGAACACAGTTCCCCCCGGTACTTCATTTAAGCATCTTTTGCCATTTTCAAGTCCAGCAAAAAACATAAATCCTTCAGGATTGTGTGCCTGTAAATGAATGAGACTCCAAAAATGTCACTGCATTTAAACTGTGACTTGCAGATTGGCAGCCTCAGCCATGCTGTGGTCAGTGTCTGTCCTGTGCTTCCCAGTATCCAAAAAGAGTATTTTGTAAATCCCATCAGCATTGCTGCCTTTTAGTTCAGCATACACAGCAGGAGGGATTTGCCTGAATCCTCATCTAGCTTTTAATTTAACCACTTTATGGCACGAAAGTCATTTACTCCAACATTTTAAGGCAAGAGTGGATTTAGACTTCCAAAAAGTGAAATGATCTTCAGCGTTCTAGTATTGGCATTTTATGACTGTATCTCCCAAAAGGTTAACTGAAGTTTTTCTTCCTGTGACAGCTACCCCAGGAAGGAATCTACTCATTTTTTTAACCTAGGAAGTACAGCTATGCTGTGCAAGACTGTATGTTGTATTTCTTATTTTTTACATGTAAACCTTTTATTAAATTATATGCAGGTAACAACACAAGGACATTTTCATAAACCGAATATGTTCTTGAGCAAACTAGATGAAACGTCCTTTTCCTCAAGTCTTTAAAGGAAGCGAATTGTGCATTTTGGTTAATAAAACCACATACTTCGTGCTTTTAAAACTATTTACAATTTGTTAAAAATATAAAGTAGCCCAACACTCACATAGCACTTTATTTCTTTGAAAGACTTGCTCAGACATTTTGGACGTGCTGTTTACCGCACCGTTGGCGGGAAAGTCTTGTCATCAGTCAGCCATTCATGGTTACTTACGGCTGATGCATGAACTATTTGCTGTTCTTTGAGGTAGTGCACACGTCTACAGTCTGTTGTCACTCTGTGTTGTATTCAATGAGAGACCTTCCCACGTACAGTTTTTTTACAGCGCTCTTTTTCTCAGCTCCGCTCTTTCATGGTCTGAACCCCCCGCGTTTCCACCACTTCTAAGCAAGATGCTCCTGGAGGCGATTCAGTTCCAAGAGTGACGCTACACAGGTATTCAGTCTTCGTTTGTCTTCATTTTCCATCCGCGTTTCACATCGATACTTATTCTGCTGCAGTAATGTCAAGTGTTTTTCACCTCAGAGGGCACTTGTTGAAGGGACTGGCGCGAGCGTTCTTCCATCACTCAGACATGACATTATTCAGTCTCCAGACCAGAGACATCTTAAGGATTTTCGGGGCCTCTGTTAGAAATAGCTCTGAATTTATGAACCTATTTAATCTCTTCAAAGCCCCTTTGGCCAGGTCACTGACAGCGCACAGGCACATTCGTCCAAATTCTAGAGGTGTGTTTTCAATATTATAGCACAGTAAAAGCTCGCCAATATTACTGCAAATAATTTGTGTGACGCCCTCCCATTTCTCATAGGCGAGGTCCTGTTTTGATCTAACAGAAACTTTTTTATGGGTGTTACATGAAACAAAAACACATTTCTTTGCATAATGTCTGTAATAGACTCTCACATATGACTCACATTAAAAATAAATTAAAGAGAAACAATGTTTAAAACAATCTATTTAAGAATGGTTCCTGGGCATCAGGGCAAGACTCTGCAGGACAGAGCTAGTTCTGTCAGGGCCCCCCTGAAAGACTGGGGCCCTGGGACAGAGCCCCCTTTGCCCATGACGTAAACGGTATCTGCCCCAGACGTGTTATCTTTCAATTAAAAAGACTTTCCAACCCGTGAGTAGCTCCCACCTCCATTCAGGTCCTTGGAGAGGCACTACACCTCCCCCAGCTGTGCTGAATTAAACTGCACGCAAAATACAGCAGACTTCACTGTGTGCGGTGTATTTGCTAATTTGATAGTCGAGGACCTATGAAGCAAGCGTTAAACCCCTACTTTCCCCGTGTAATTACATTAACATTGTGTGATCTTTGGCAAGTCACTTTATCTCCATATACCTCAATTTCTTTGCCTGCTATAGTCGGGAGTTCTCACAAAAGCGCTAATTGTAGGTAGTGCTTTAAAGGGAAATACAGAAGATCAGGTCCTCAATATTAAGAGTACCTGTTAGCTCCTGAGAAGTCCTGGTACTGTCAAATTAAATAATTAGCTCCAGTGCTGACAAGTGCACGTACTCTCCCTTTCAAATTAAAGAAGTGCAGGTACTCAGTACCGGGCAGTACATGTCCATTTAACACACTGATTGTAGGCATTCATTGTTTTTTTTAAAAAAATCATGTTACATTTTGCAATCATTAGTTTTCAGTCGTTTAATTTTTCATTTCAAAATTTTCCTTACAAGTAATGAAGGGAAGAAACTCACCACGTTAGGCTGCGGGGTTTCCTTGCCACGGACTGTGCTGTCCTCCTGGTTTCGAGCGCCTAGATTCCTCTGTTGGAGGTGTATTCCCTTCCTGCTCTTATATACGCCTCAGAGTTCTTAGCCGAGCATGTGGGATAAAAGGAGACCACAGAGAGTTGCACGAGTCCCTGAGGAGAGGCGCTGTTCCATAGAGAGATGGCTGGTGGGAAACCCATTATTGCATTATTGCCTGGCGTGTCAGCATCCTTCGATTCTCCCAGTGTTGCCAGGGGCGTTGGTACCCACGGTTTTCAGGAGCTTGGGCAAAGAACAGTACACGGTGATGGCCGGCTGGATCAAAGACAGAAATATGTATAATGTTTTTTATGCTGTGCCTTATGCCCCAGTCCTGTGCCTCTGTAACCCGGGCAACGATTGGTGTTACTGTTACTTAACTCAGTACTACTCCTTTTATCGATCTCTGAAGGATAAAGGACCGACTCAGTCCCAACTACATCCTATCCGCTGATCCACAGGTTGCACGCAGCTTTCTCCATTATCCCACCGAGCTAACTGACTGATTTGAAAGACCTCATGTAGTGACATGCCCATTTTAAAAAATGCACTATATTTCTAGCTCTGAGTGAAGTTATCAGGATGAAAGTTCTTGACAACCTCTGCAGCTGTGTCACTCCGCTATTATGAAATTGTCCTTGAAAATAAAAAGGGGTGATGCATTGTTGCTTACATTTGTGTTTGCTTTGTTTGCAGCTTGTTGTCAGTGCTTCTGAACCTTGGTGTCGTTTTTTTCGTGGAGGATTGAGATCTTCCATTGAACAATGCATTAATCCCTATAACCTATCGATAGCTATCATCATATGTTTGCAAATACTACTGAACCATGCCAATGCTCTTGTAACTACATTGTTGGGGTATTAAGTTTGGGCTTTCCATTCTCTGCCACTGTATTGTACTGTATTACAACATATGTATAGCACTTATTACCCCTATGTGGGGAGTTGAAGCGCTTGCCTACACAGGTATCAAGCTACACCGTGTAGGGTGTGTGGATGGAAGGATGTTGTCTTTGTTTTCATCTTATGTGGGTAGTGTTTCCATGCCGTGCATGATGACCACCGAGGTGTGGTTATCCTGTTGTGGGATGCAGCAACGAGCAGTGTGATGGATGAAGAAGTGTGAGAAAGAGGCTCACAGTTTATGGTTTTCAATAACCCTGCAGTTTTGAGCATCTCTGCAGGTCCTTATGGTATATCTGATTTTCATGGTCCACTGAGCTGGTTACTGCTCTGGGTTGTCCATTCTGAGATATCTTGTTTAAAGTTCATGGTCCTGAGCAGGCACAGGCTGGAGGATGACATGGATCAGAAAGCTGCTGGCATGGACTTTCTTACTATATTCTCATATGTGACTGCCTAGTGTGATGTCAAAAGCTGCCATAGTATGTAGCTAGTTGGGACCCGCAGTAATGAACTAAGTTAAAGGCCTCCATTGGCCAGCGGCATGTGGAAGATCTCTTCAGTTATTCTATGCCTGTTCAGCTGGTGACGGGTGGTTTAATGCTGTGGACTGGTACAGTATTGGGTGAAGGGTATGACCCATAGCAGTTTTGTCTTATGTGACTGTGAAAGTGTCAAATAATAAAGGGCATTATTATGCACTTTGTATGTACTACAATCAATATTCCAACTGCTGAGTGTTACATTATTAGTATTAGTATGAGGCAGGACGGACATATGTTGTATTGCATTTTAATTTTCTCTCTCTCTGTCTCTCTGGCACATTTCTCAAAACATTATCCTTTTTTAGGGTTTTAGTAAAAGAAAGTCAAACACATTAGTTACTTTTAATGGTCTTAAAGGCTGGGACTAGCACTGTTAAAAGACACAAACTAATGAAATTTCAAATACATTAGATACATTCAATAAGATACATCTATAAACATCTACTTTACTGCATATTAATGAATGAGGTGTGCACAGAAAATGAAGGAGATGATAGTGCAATTATGTATGTTTTGTGTGTTTGTAAAGCACACCATCGCCTGTGAGGGTACTCTGGCACTGCATGCCTAGCCCTGCCTATGGTAGATTGGTTAAGTAAAAAGCCAGGTCTTTAGCTTGTGGAATTCAAGAAGAGAAGAGGAGACTCTGATGTGGAGTGGGAGGCCGCCCACACTTTAGGAGCATTGTAAGAGAATGTCTGTCCTCTTGACTTGTTTTTGTGTGTGAGTGGGATGTGTGTTAGTAGAAGCCCTGCAGAGAGAAGGTGTCAGGGTGGTTGATGGAAGGAGATGTAACTGTTCAGGTAGGTGAGGCCTAAATTGTGTAGTGCGTTGAATGTGTGCGCGAAGAGTTTGAAATGAGTTCTGGATGGTTTTTAGTCTTCTAGTGAGTAGCTTTGTGATCCCAGCACAAAGGGTGTTCCCTTAGTTCACCTTGCGGGTAACTAGGGAGTGAGTGGTATTTTTTCTAGTGTTGCTTGGGAGCCATTTGAAGATCTTCCTCAGCATCTTCAGGGTGTTGAAACAGGATGCAGTGACAGCATTTACTTGTGCGGTCATGTCCAGTTTGCTGTTGATGATTATTCCCAGGTCTCTGTCATTGGTGCTGGATGTGGGTGTGTATGGGTCTGAGTTCAGGCGGCCACCTGAAAATCACTACTTTTGTCTTATCTGTGTTAAGGTTGAGCCAGATGGCTTTAATCCAGTTCGCGACTTCAGTCATGCAGGTGGTGAAATTATTTATTGAGTTGGGGGTCTTGTCTGAGAGGGGCAGTATGAGTTGCATGTTGTTGGCGTAGGAGAGGATGTTGATGTCATGTGCCTGGATGACATTGCTGAGAGGGATCCTGTATGCACTGAAGAGGGTGGGACTGAGCAATGAACCTTAAGCCACTCTGTGGATGAGTTTGCACGTATCTGAAAAATGAGGTACGAGGCTGAGGTTTGTATTCTAGCTGTTAAGAAGGAGCAGGTCCAACACAGAGTTGGTTTGTGAATGCTGAATGCTAATCTCATGCAGGCACCTAATGAGGATAGGCTGTGAGAAAACGTCAAATGCTGCGGAGGTTCAGGAGAATGAGGGCTGCTGTATGTTGTCTGTCAAGGATCATGCAGCTTTTGTATGTGGTGGCGATAAGTGCTACTTCTGTATTGTGATGGGGCTTCAATATGGCTTTGAGGAACTGGTAGTTGTTGTGGTGGCTGGTTAGGCATCAGTTGATTAGTTTCTCTAAGGCCCTTGCCAGGTATCGTAGGAGGGATATGGGTCTGTGGTTGGAAAATGTATAACACAATAAAATGTTTAATGGATAAAATAATCTCTTGTTCAATCCAAGGAAGAGGGGCTTGAAAATTGCAACATACAGGAACATCATAGACTTGGCTTCCTTGTGAGGAAGGCACACTAATACACTTATTTAAATACAGTAAATAACACCATGAACAAGGCTTTTATTTGCTGATTTTCTGAAATGGAAAAGCACACAGAGAAACACATGAACATGTAGAATGCTCATCTACATAAAGTAAAAGTACACTTAGTTTTCTGCAAATGCAATATGATTGCTTAGATATAATAAAAATGCATTCGCACTCTCGAGGACAAGCTGAAGTCCAGATATGTGCTTAGGGAACAAAGGAGGGTGACAGGGAAGAGCAAGACCACTCTGTTTGTGGGAAATGAATATATATTACAAAAGAAATCATTGCTTATGAATTCTGAATGTGCCATAATCATAGATTTCCTGATTTCTTGATAAAGGGTTGTTTTTATTTTATTTATATATACCGAGACTAGAATAAGAAAATAAAGGAAAGACTGGAAAGATGTATAAGAAAGAAAATCATATAAGAAATTGTGCAACAAGAAAGGAAAAAGATAGGAATCATAACTTTTTGAAAAAAAGAGGAGACAGTCTTGTGAATAAAGGCTACAATCACAAAGTTTTGTTATTGTTATTGTAATTGCATTTATATAGGGCTTACTACCCCTGATAAGGTGTTGAAGCACTTTACAGTGAGTAGCACGCTACGTCAGAACCCATGGTTAATGGTTAGTCCAGTGGTATTAAAAACAAATCTATGTTTTGCTCCAGTTACTTTGTGGTAGAATATTTAATACCAGTTAGGTGAGATCATCATTAGTGTGGATGTGTGGTTTTAGGTGAATGGTTGGTGAACTGGTGGAGATTAGGTAATGTTATGTTACAGAAATAGGAGTTTAAAGAGGAGAGGTTGTGATCTATGAAATTAGGTTTGAGCCATACTGCAGAATTACAAAAAGAAGGATTAAGACAGAAAGACATGAGACTGAGAAGACTATACTCAGAAAGAGACAACATGCAGAGAATGGAAAGTAAGAAAAGCATCACTCTGAAGAAAAGAAAGGAGAGCAATGAAGCAGAAGTCAGTCAAGGCCATTTTTTCATGCAGGGTTTTAGAAGTATAGTGGGAAATACATGCTGCGATAGCTGACAGTCTCAGGATGCAAGCTGTAAAAAGAGGCAACATTATACAAGAGCTACATATACGAGGAAGACAGCTTAAACACGCAAGTCTCTGAGTACACACCATACCACTGTACATACATTCCATATTTTGCATTAGTAAACACTTTTAATTTGTTAACATTTGTAAATGATCCTTGCATTAGTGCAATTTTGGATTGTAATTAGTATACATATTGGCAAAGCCAAGGGGGTCTCAGCTCCAAAAGCCTGAGTTATTGGGTTTTCCAGTGCTTGTATGGTACATGTGAACTAAGTCACATTTAGATGTCTGACTGATTTCTGGTCTCGTAGGGTGTTTATAATGGAACACAGTTGATGGTTGTAGAGCATAGCCTGAAGGGTGGTGAAAGTCAGTGGGCCATAACAGTGTTCAAACTACATGCTCATCCAATATTTTGCTTCTCTCCAGTGAGTACCTTAGAAATTAGAATTGGTTATTACAAATGGTACTTATATGAACACTAGGGGGAATATGAACCATTTGTAAAAACCAATTCTAATTATTTTCAACAAAGTAATTTTTGTTACCGATTCATGCCACATTGCCAACAAGCAAAGCTGATGCATCTTGCTTGTTTTAGGCACAGGTTTGTTGCTGTGTGATATGTATGGATGCAATAGCAGAAAGCTCACAAAGAGGCACCTACATGCTGGTCAGGCAGAATGCAGAGTAAAGCACAAGACTGCAGTTCACATGTTTTAAGCCACAACCTTAAGTACTTCGGCCATGCTCATTTACAGACCCTCTACCTTTTAAATTCCACTGAAAGCACTGTGGTCCACAACAGTCTTTTGCCATACAGGCAGCTAACAATTCTCTTGAAGGCGAGACCTAAAAATGATCATATTGTAAGCCATTGAGTCTTTAGAGTTAAAAGTACAACGTGTGGAGCCAAAACACGAAACAACTGCTTTGCTCCTCTGTGACATTCGCCCCGCAGCGTCTCTGGGAGGGCAGGGGCACAGCTGTTATTTTGTTTTCTCAGGTTTACTTACCTGTGTTTTCTGGAGGAGCAACTTCCTGGTGAATGGAAGACTCCTGCAGCCTGGATACAGGAATGGAAACCTGGTAAAAAGGAATGACTCTTTGAGAGCATTTATAGGTATACATATGGGACATACTATACATTATAAGCCTATTGCAAGTCAGGCAGTAGTTTGCTGACCATATACTGTAGAGGAATGGGGCTGAATGCCTAGTCCTTTTATAAGGTCATGGAAATATGAAGTAACTTGCAATGTTCTTAAAAAGCACAGCAGAGTGTATTTTATTCCTTATAATAATACAGGATCACACCATCACCCTTCACGACACTACTTAAGTCCATTGTTTTCTTTCTTTTTCATGTGAAAGGGGAAGTAGATATGAAGAATGAAAGTGAACTATAACCTGAAATCAGGCACTCCAAAAAAGTAGTTAGTAATTCAATGTAAAAGTATACTAGAATCAGTCTAATAAAAGCCAGGTTTTAAAAGTACAGAGGCTCAGAACATGTAAAAAAGGCAGAGCAATTCTATTTTTCTAGTAAGGACCCCTAGGGTGCAAGAAATAAACATCTTGCCATAAATGGGTCCTTTCTTCTCTTCACTGTTTGTTTTCAAAGAACAAACCATAAAAATGAAATGCCAGTTTTTTGTGTCCATGACCTGCCTTGCACCTGAACTGCTGGCTCTAGCAGGAGACCTTCAGATAACAGAGCTCAATTGTGATAAGAGAGCTATCCTAAAAGGTGAACAATTTACTCTGAAAAGTATAGGATTCAATTTAGAGAAGACAAATGTATATTGAGAGAAATACCCCATACCCTATTTTACTGACTTAAGGACTTATGGAATACGTGAATAAATTCAGAAACCTCCACAAGGGAGAAGACAGTACGTACGATCTATTTAGAACAATTTCTAAATTCTGTACCTCCTAGCATGTAAACATGGATCCATCTACACTACAGTTTTACCTTACTTAAAGCCATTAGCGTGAGAAATAAGGAGGTAATGGAAGACCAGATTAATTTCTGGACAAAGACACAATAGAATTAGCACTATTTAACCTGAACAGTAGCAGCTGATGTGTTAGAATCACTGGTTGTGAAGGTAATAGGGAGGAACTTTTAGTTAGTGAGTGGCAGCAGGTCTGTATAAGCAGTCCATTTCCCTTGGAAATGTGGCTAATATCTTTCCTTGTATTACTGGCTCCTTCGCTTTTGTTTCAGTTCATTCACTGCATTTGTGCTCCTCACCTTTGCTGTTTTGTTCCTCTCTCGGTTCCCTTGACTGCCTGACTCCTAAGCCTGAACTGTAACTACTGGATTACAATTTAGTTATGTTCACTGACTGGTTGCCTGACATCTGATTTGCCTCTGGGTTATATTTTGGTCTTGGTTGCAGTGTTTGATATCCCTCTTGCTTCCTGAATTCCAGGTTTGCTTTTGACTTGGAATTCTATGGCTGATTGTACCACCTTCCTTTGACTATGGCTTAGATTCACTTCAGCTTTCTGTTTTGAAGCCTTGAACTATTGGAATTCACTTTTGAAAACACTACTGTGAATCGCCTCGAAGTATAAGAGATATGCAGTATGTGAAAGCTGTCTTTTCTCTGACTCACTCCATTCTCTCTTTCTTCTAGGCTTTAGTCCTGCTATTCATACTCATGCATGCACTGGTGGGGCTAAGTTCCTGGGAGTGGAGTGGATTGTCTGCAGACTCATTCAATCAAGACCCCCGAATGCTGACAGTTTACTAAGCTACTATACTCTTCAACATGAGTTCTGAATCCAGTCAGCTGTAGATCATGGTACAGGCCATTACACATATTCAGGAGGATTAACAAGCATATTTAGTTCTTCTGAATAAAGTTTCTCCCCCCTCTAAGATATCAGTAATCCATCTCCCAGTTCTTCCAAATGCACAGGAACCCCCTAGTTTTTTCAGTCTTTTTTGGTTCAGTGCAATCTGCATTTCTTAACATGACTGATACAATATTTTGCCAATACTGCTAAAGTCACCTTTAGTTAATCAAATAGGATCATTCTATGTCTAGCACAACCAAAAAAGAAAATTAGATTGTGAGAGCCTATGCAGATTTCAAGATGTGTTTAATAAGAATGTTGTGGATTCTTTACATCCTCATAGATAACACAACTATGCAATAGAACTGGTTCAAAAATCCATGACCCCGCATGGCTGAATATAGGCTTTGTTGATTAGAGGGGATGAAACATTTAAAGACATATGTAGAGGAAAACTTAGCAAAAGTCTTCATTAGACATTCTACATCATCTGCAGGTGCCCCTTGTCCTGAACTCAATGGAGAATTGAGGTTATGTGTTAACTACTGAGAAATCAATACTATCCCAGTAAATAATTATCATTCCCTACCATTAATTTCAGTTTTACCAGGGCAAGTCTATACTGCAACGATTTTCACTAAATCAGATTCATGGTGAGTTTATAACCAAGTCAGAGTCAAGGCAACTGACAAATGAGATACCAACTTTAATACTAGATATGACTACTTCAAGTATGTAATCATGCATTTTGGCTTGTGCAATGCTCCCACACACTTTCAACATCCTTTGAGACATTGTAAATACCTTTCGTGTTAGCTATCTAGACAACAGTTTATTGTTTTCCTATAAATCTGAAAATGTCCCAACAGCATGTAAAATACATTTTGAGACATCTATTAGCCCAATCCTTATATGCTAATTTAGATAAATGCATTTTTGAAGTTCAGTCGGCACATTTCCTAGGAGTCGTCCTTTCAGATAAAGCAAGCAGTAGGGGCCCTAAAATGTTGCTGCAGTAGGAAGGCCTTAACTCAAGAATGTGAAGGACATAAAGAGGGTCTTAGGATTTGCTAGTTGAATTAACATATTGTCGAATCCTACTCTACAGGGACGGCCAGAAAAGGAACCCCATTCTTGTGGAGGGCATATCAGGAAGAAGCTTTTGATCAGTTGAAATCTGTCCTCACTATGGCCCCCCCTTTAAGACACGCCAAGCAAAACCGACCATTTATCCTAGAGACTGATGTGTCTTTGTTCACCTTGGGAGGTATCCTGGCTCAAAGAGATCCACTGACTGAAACCATGCATTCTGTACTCTCACCTAGAGGGAGTTTTACATCGAGTAACAGCATGGATGGATTTAAAGAATTCTTGAAGGCCATGAAATGCTCCAACTCCGAGCATGTGAGGTGGATGTTATTTTTCTCAGGTTTTCAATACCTATATTTACATATACACCAGGGAAAAGGCACTGAGAGGCAGTTGCTCTGTCACTTCATTTGGAGCCTGAAAATACAACTTAGAGGGATTTGTGACTCAGCTGGAAAAAGAGCTCTGCTCTTGGGATTCACAACGTTGGATTGAGGATTACAGAATTTTAGAAGGATTATTCTTTAGACTGTTTGTTCCTTTATTTGAAATACAGAAACAATATTGTCTTAGTGTCACAATGCTGCCTGTGCATGACTTTCAGGAGAAAGGAAACATTATGGTTTACTTACTGGACACTGTAAAACCAGTTGTGAGTAAATCTGTCAAACAATGTTCCATCTGTTCCCAGATGATGTCCTTTCATCAGAAAACTGTGAGTCTCTCAGTTCCTTTAACCACTCCTAATTGATCTTAGAAAAAGAGCTCTGTGTATTTTATTCCTGCTATTCTTCCCTCTACAAAGAAGGACACTGTTGTGTTAATTGTAATAGATTACTAAATATGCTCACTTCTTTCCTTTTCACAAATTACTAACTGGGCACAATTAAGTATAATATTCTTGAAAGGCACAGTATAACCGCATACACTACCTTCCTACATAGTCACATGTAGAGGAGCCCAGTTTAGTTCCAAGTTTTGGAATACATTACTTTGTGGGTTGGGGACAGTTAACTTTACATCTATGAACCATCATCCACACATCGATTGTCAGACTGAATCTCTTAATAAGTTTCTCAGAGGCTATGGTATGCATCATCAGGAGCAATATGTTTTTGGTTATCAGTAGCTGAACTGGCTTTTGCTTCAGTCAGTAATCAATTTATTTCCAATACATTTTTTGTAGAAAAATACAAAAACACTTTTAAAGTAATTTGTTACAGATATACAAATTTAAAACAAGTCATAACATACATCTGTGGGAACCACAAGATAAAATGATCCCTCTGAATAACTTCTTAAAAAGAAACACTTTTAAAAAGTTACAATAAGATCCTGCATGCCATAATTTCACATTAAAAAGGCTTCCTCTGTAATAGTTCAATACATATAATATTATTAGCCATAGCAATATCAGAAATGTCCAATGAAAATAAAATGGCTATCATAAAAATACACACTGAAAGTAAATCACACCAGCAATCTTCATTCCATTATTACAGATTAACCAATGTCTGCTGTATTAAGTTTTCCTTTAAGCATAAAATGGCTAGGTCTTCACTATGCCTGGTAATGCCATATCTCTAAAAGTGATGAATTAGTTTACAACAATTTATTACACTCTCTCCTTGCTTTTGCGCCTTTGGATTCCATGTGCAGTTTGTCTCAGTACTCATACTGTCTACACCAGTACCATGTGTTTTGGCCCTACCATCTCACATTCATTCAGTACAAGCTAATACCCTGCTTCATTTGCTGCAACCCAGGCTGAATATAAATGATTTTCTGATTGTCATTGGAAGAAGGATCCTAACTACAAGAAAGGAGGTAGGGTTTTGGTTGTCTCCCTATTTCCCGACTTTGCCCAGTCTCCACCCCATGTTTGCACCCAGATTAGTGGGTCCTTTCTCAGTATCCAAATTGGTGAGACCGAGTTCAGTGGGACTAAGTGCAGTAGCATTAGATCTTCCCAAGGGTTGGTGTATCCTGAGCTACACCTGCTACATTTAAAACACCCAACTCCCCAGTCATCAGGGATAGGTCTCTTGAGTTTGAGGTTGAAGATATAATTGAATCTAGTAGGTGCCCTGGAAGGGTTATGGACCAGAAGAGTCATCCTGGGATCCTTCTGCATTTGTCCATGCTCCCAGGTTAGATTCCTTCCATCAAAGTTCTCTCACAAAGAAGCACCAAAAGGGGAAGACACTAAGGAAGGGGCAGACTGTCAGGATTAAAAGGGATATATGGCAAAGAGGATTCATTTCTGAGAAAAGATGCCAAAGAATCTGCATTTCTTCAGTACAGACTAAAACCCTACTACGTTTACACCAAGCCAAGGCTGATTGTAAATCATGTGCTAATTGCCATTGGCAGAAGAATCACAGTTACAAAAAGATTATAGGATTTGGTTATCTACCTGTATCCAGGCTTTGTCCAGATTCCACTCCAAGTTTGCACCTAGATTTGTAGGACTTTTTTCCGTATGCCAGTTAGTGGGACTGAGTGCAGTGGGATCAAGTGCAGTAGTGTTAGATTTTCCTAAGAGTTAGCAAATAAATCCAGTCTTCCAGGTTTACTGAGTTAAACATGCCACATGTACAACAACCACTCCTCCTACCCCAGTCATCAAGGATGGCCTCATGAGTTTGAGGTTGAAGCCATAATTGATTCTAGAAGGGGTAAGGGACAATTGCAATAGCTGAGGGCCTGGAAGGTTTATGGACCAATACAATAATCCTGGGAGCCTTCCGTATTTGTCCACATTTCTAGATTAGTAGCTTCCTTCAATTAAAGGTACTCTCACAACTGAGGAAGGCCCTAAGGAGAGAGCATACTGTCAGGAATAGGCAGGTTTATGTGGTGTAGGTTATTAATTTCTGGGAAAGGACGCCATTGAATCAGCATTAGAAAAACTGCAAGGTTATGATAGACCGGTCAATGGTTGCTTAATGTCAGGTTATATAGTGATGAAGGTCAAGTGGAGAGACTTCTAGGCTGTGAGTGGCATCAGGGCTTTTTAGCAGCCCAATTCTTTTAAGAATGTGCCTGACCACTTTCTGTGTTGTATTTGCTCCTTTGTTTTTGCTTCAGTTCACTCACCAGTTCTCACCTTTGTTATTTATTTCCCTTCTTGGTTCCTTTTGTACCATGGCCATTTTGCCTGAATTCTTACTAGTCTCTTGATTACAATTTTGTTTTGTTTAGAGTTTGGCTTTGTTTATTGACTGGTTGCCCGAACATTTACTTTCTTTTGGATTAGGTTTTGGTATTGGTTGTTGTGTTTTTTCTTCCTCTTCTTTCCTGAATTGCACATTCACTTTCGGTCCAGGTTTGGTTTTGCTCTGGAATTCCAGCTTTGATGATACGACCATTGAGTATACTAGCTTCCTTTTACAGTGGCATAGAATCACTGCAGCCTGCCATTTACAGCTGTGTACATTTAGCCCCTGAAGTAAGAGAGACGTGCTGGACTAAAACACAACACTCCATTTGTATCTTATCTCTCTTACTCCCATTGCCCCTTCCCTCCTGGGTGTAATCCAGCTTTCGTACCTATTCATGCACAGGCGGAGCTATGTTCTGGGGCGTGGGCTGGGTTGCATTCAGACTCTATTGATCATGACCTGCAAGGCCTGACAACTCGTTTAGCTTGTACCTATCATATGGCCCAATATTGGAAAGAGAAAACCCAAGAATTAGGCACTATATAGAAAATTGGAGGGGTATGAAGGGTTTACATTAAATCAAGTACAATAAAGAATAATGGATCGCATAGAAGAAGTACCCCTACAATAAGTATTCATCAAAAACCACAATGTTTCAACAATGGAGAGTTGGGGAGATATAGTGAGAAGTTATCCCCATAGAAAAGAAGGGGAGCCCATGCACATTGGAGTAATTGATAGAACAATATATTCTATGGGGTAAACTTCTAAAATGTTTTGATATCCAGTGAATGTCAAAAGGAAATCTACTTAGTCGTTGATATATAGTGGCTACAAACAATCCGAAGTAATTTAGTAGAAGCTGGGCAGGCAGGCATCTTGGATGAATTAAAGATTAAGGGGGTCATTCCTACCCTGGCGGTCCGAGACCGCCAGGGTAGGGGACCGCGGGAGCACCACCAACAGGCTGGCGGTGCTCCTAAGGGCATTCTGACAGCGGCGGTATGGCCGCGGTCAGAAAGGGAAAACCGGCGGTGTCCCGCCGGTTTTCCGCTGCCCTGAGGAATCCCCCATGGCGGCGCAGCAAGCTGCGCCGCCATGGGGGATTCCGACCCCCTCAACGCCATCCTGTTCCTGGCGGTTTCGACCGCCAGGAACAGGATGGCGGTGAGGGGTGTCGTGGGGCCCCTGGGGGCCCCTGCAGTGCCCATGCCAATTGCATGGGCACTGCAGGGGCCCCCGTAAGAGGGCCCCACTTTGAATTTCAGTGTCTGCATAGCAGACACTGAAATTCGCGACGGGTGCAACTGCACCCGTCGCACCCCTTCCACTCCGCCGGCTCCATTCGGAGCCGGCTTCCTCGTGGAAGGGTGTTTCCCACTGGGCTGGCGGGCGGCCTTTCGGTGGTCGCCCGCCAGCCCAGTGGGAAACCCAGAATGACCGCCGCGGTCTTTTGACCGCGGTACGGTCTTCTGGCGGTTCCCGCTTACCGCCAAGCTAGGAATCACCCCCTAAATGTGTACATGAGCCAAAAGAAACAATACAACTTCAAAGTTAGTACTTCATACTGGAATAGGCAGCTTAGAAGCTAAGGTTGGAGTTATACTCAAATGTACTCAAAGACTGAGGGCCTGATTATGACCTTGACGGATGAGATACTCCATCACAAACGTAACAGATATCCTGTCCACAGTACTACAAGTTCCCTTGTATCCTATGGAGGTTGCTGTAATCACTTTCTACCCCGACAGGTTTGGTGGTCAGGGCGAGGCACTGTGAGCTAGCCAGGAGTTAGGCCAACAGTTGCCAAGCAGCATGGGGTTCACTCAGTCTTCCATGCTCAGTGGTGCTGCCATCCTAAACATGCAGTCCTATTACCAAAATGGGAACTGCATAATAATAAGACAGCAGAGTAAACAAATAAGGTTAACAAAGAATGTAAGAGCAAGTCTGCTCCATGTAAAACATTTTGTTTAAGAATTGTGCTCTTGGTAATCTATAAATTTGACAAAAAAAACGAGTGCAAGTTTTTTGGTGATGAAATTCTATAACAGAGCCATACCTTGTTTTCTTTAAAACTTTGACCAGAAATAGGATATGAAGGCTGATACCCTGAAACCGGTCCCAGGATGCTTGTTTCCGGTCCAGTGAGGACCTGGCTTGGCAGTTCGGGCTGGACTGTTCCCTTAAGGAACAGGGTCAAGGTTGATTTGCATATGGCTGGGTCTAAACCGGGGTGACATGGTGAGCAAAAGAACAATGTATTAAACCCAGACCTGTGACTAGGGGTGAGTGTTTTCATTGTTCAGCACTCCGTCCATCATCCTTTTGTGTTGCTAAAGTTGCCCTAAGTGGGAAGGGTATGCTCACACGTGGGTCTGTGCTCACTGTGCAATTGGATTCAAGCTAGCCTGGCTGATGAAAGGTGATACCCTGAAACCGATCCCAGGATGCTTGTTTCCGGTCCAGTGAGGACCTGGCTTGGCAGTTCTGGCTGGACTGTTCCCTTAAGGAACAGGGTCAAGACCAGTGCTTAATTTGTGCTGGTTGTTTCCGGTGTTGAGCACCAGCACTTATTTTTGAGGGCCGGTGCTTAGTCTTCTGCCTCAGGCATTTGCTGCAAGCAAAAGATACGTTTGGGAAAGACGGAGGAAGAGAAAAATGAAAAAACATCACAATGAGAGAAAGCAGAAAGCTGCTAGAGTGAGCTGAAGAGACAGAGAGTGGGTTTAAATGGATTGAAGAGGCCCAAGATGGCTTCAGGATTACGCTGCCTCAGTATTCCGTTCTCACACTTTTAATTGCAGCTGCTTCGTGTTTAAGAGGAGGGCTTTGGGCTCCGGCACCTTTTAATTTACAAATTAAGCACTAATCAAGACTGATTTGCATATGGGTGGGTCCAAACTGGGGTGGCATGGTGAGCAAAAGAACGATGGATTAAACCCAGATCTGTGACTGGGGGTGAGTGTTTGCATTGTTCAGCACTCCGTCCATCATCCTTTTGTGTTGCTAAAGTTGCCCTTAGTGGGAAGGGTATGGCCAGACGTGGGTCTCGTGCTCACTGTGCCACTGGATTCAAGGTAGCCTGGCTGATAAAGGATGATACTCTGAAACCGGTCCCAGGATGCTTGTTTCCAGTCCAGTGAGGACCTGGCTTGGCAGTTTGGGCTGGACTATTCCCTTGAGGAACAGGGTCAAGACTGATTTGCATATGGCTGGGTCCAAACTGGGGTGGCATGGTGAGCAAACAAATGATGGACTAAACCCAGATCTGTGACTTGGGGTGAGTATTTGCATTGTTCAGCACTCTGTCCATCATTCTTTTGTATTGCAGAAATAGGACATGCCAACATAAAACATATAGTACTTAATTTAAAACAAGCTAAAATAAAATGATGGTGTCTGTTTAATATGTACAATAGATAAAACTGAATAACCTGTTGGGGTTACTGCATGCTCCATGACTGATTTCTTAGCCATTTCATGCCGTTCCCTAACAGCCCATGCCAACCATTTTAATTTATAAGTTCAGTTTCTGTTAAAATGTTGGTAATATTACACTTGATGGGCTCTAGACTTATGACTGTTTTAAACTGTTTGAAATGGGGTCTCTAGTTGGCAGTCAGTTTACACCCTTTCCAATTAGGGACCCTCACATTAGTCAGGGTAAGGGAGAAACACACCTAGGAGGTTATATCTCGGAACAACGAGTGCTTGAACCACCCATGCCTGAACAATGAGGTTGGAACAACGACCTCGTTGTTACCACTAATGCCTTTACCGTGAATACCTTAACAACGATTTTTCGTTGTAAAGGCATTCCTGGTAAAGGCATTAGTGAACGGCATGCATGGTTCCAGCATGTGTCTCCCATGGCCCCCCACCCCTAAAAATTACCGTGACTCCCCCACCCCCACAACCCCCCAACCTCCCACCCCCAAAATTACCGCAACCCCAAGCCCCTCCTCTAAAACCTAAAGCACCCCAACCCCCCACCCCACCCCTAAAACCTAAACCCTGACACCCTCCCTGCCCCTAAACCTTAATCACCCCGAGCCTCCCACCCCCAAAAACTAAAAGTACCCCGACTCTCCACCCGCCCCTAAAACCTAAACCCTGACCCCCCTCCCCCACCCCTAAACCTTAATCACCCGAGCCCCCCACCCCCAAAAAACCAGCCCCAGTCTGAGCCCAACTTACCCCCTCCTTGATCGCGTCGGCTCCCTTCTTCTTTGCCTTAACCACGCATGTACGTGGTTCAGCACATGCGGGGTTAAGGCCCTGAACAAGGAAGTCGTGGAAAACGAAAGCGTTGTTCCGCTTTTGTTTTCCACGACTTCGTTGTTCAGGACTCGTTGTTCGGGATGCTTCCCCACCTACGATAATCCCTGCTCACCTCTTTGGTAGCTTGGCAAAAGCAGTCAGGCTTATCTCAGATGCAATGTGTAAAGTATTTGTACCAACACACACAGTAATACAGTGAAAGCACCACAAAGGGATTCTACACCAGTTTAGCAAAATAGCCATATTTATCTAAATCAAACAAGACCAAAATGACAAAAATCCAACATACTCAGACAAATATATGAATTTTTCAATTAAAAAGAGTCTTACTCCATAAAAATCAATGCACAAATGACCTGGTATGCATCAAAATGAAAGCCTCAAGGGTGATGGTGCGTCAGAAAAGTAGGCAATGCGTCCATTCCTTGCTCGCAACTGAGGCTGTGCGTCGATTCTTTACTCCCAAGGGAGGTTGTGCGTCGATTCTGGGTGCGCAGCCTCAGGTCCGTGTGGTGATGTTTGCGGATTTTGTCACCCAGGAAATTTCTGATGTGCTGTGCGAAGAGTCTGTGTTGAGAATAGGCACTGCGTTGTTTCTCCAGCTGCAAGGCAGGCGCAATGTTGAATTTTCAGCTGCGGGACGGGCGGTGCGTTGATTTTTCTGAGCCACACATACCAGTGTGTGAATTTTCCCCCGCAGGTTACCAGTTTTCACTTCTAAGGGCCCAGGCACTGGATTTGGCACGACCTAGCAAGTCGGACTCTCAGCAGAAGCCGCAGGCACTGGCAGATGAAGTCTTTGATGTCCCTGAAACTTCAGAACAGGGGGAAAGCTCAGTCCAAGCCCTTGGAGAAACTTTACAAGCAGGATTTCAGAAAGCAAAGTCCAGTTCTTTTCCTCTTCAGGCAGAAGCAGTAGCAGCAGGCCAGAACAGCAAAGCAACAGGTAGATTGGCAGATCCTCCTCAAGCATCAAGCTCTTCTCGTTGCAGAGGTTCCTCTTGATCCAGAAGTAATCTGAAAATCTGGGGTTTTGGGCCCTCTACTTATACTCTTTTCTGCCTTTTAAGTAGGCAAACTTCAAAGCAAAGTCTATTTTGTTCACGAGATGCTGCCTTGCCCAGGCCTGGCCCCAGACACACTCCAGGGGATTGGACTTCTTTTGGACCCTGGTACTCCAACGGTCCACCTCCTGAGCAAGCTTCCTGGGTTCAGTAAGCCTGCTGTCAATCAAGTGCTGGTACAGCTCTGGAAAACACAGATTAGACAAGTGCTCCATACAAACAAATTGTACAGCCTCTGGTAATCTCTTACCTCACTGCCCTTCACTCAACCATCCAGTGCTCTGCAAAATGAATCCACACATTGAAGCCAGGTCTGGGAATCAAGTTTCCTACTCTCTCTGAACTTCTTCCTGTACGAGGCCTTACCTAGTGATGAGGGCATCCTTCATGTTAGGTGAGCTCACTAGCTGTACCTAATACTAACAAGGTTTCCCTCCCCTATGCTGTGAAGTAGTTCCATAGGCCTGCCCCAGTCTCTCTCTCTCTCAGGGATTCCATGCAGGGGTTGGAGTTTACATTGTGTGAGGACAGGCACAGCCCTTTCAGGTGTAAGTGTCAACTCCTCCCTCCCCACTCTAGTCCAGGAGACTCATCAGGATATGTAGGACACTCCACAGCTCCCCTTGTGTTACTGTCTAGAGGGAAATCACAAATAGCCCAACTGTCAGTCTTACCCAGACGTGGATTCCACAGGCAGGCAGAGGCACAGAATGGTTAAGCAAGACAATGCCCATTTTCTAAAAGTGGCATTTTCAAACAGGCAATCTAAAAACCAACTCTACCAAATGATGTATTTTTTAATTTTTAGACCCCAAACTCCAAATCTCTATCTGCTTCCAATGGGAAACTGCACTTAAAAGATATTGTAAGGCAGTCCCCATGTCAGCCTATGGGAAAGATAGGCCTTGCAATAGTAAAAAATGAATTTGGCAGTATTTCACTATCAGGACATGTAAAACACACCAATGCATGTCCTACCTTTTAAAGACACTGCACCCTGCCTATGGGGCTACCTAAGGCATACTTTAGGGGTGATTTACATGTAGTAAAAGAGAAGGTTTGGGCCTGGCAAGTGGGTAATTGGCAGTGCAAAACTGCACACACAGACACTGCATTGGCAGGTCTGAGACATGTTTAGAGGGCTACCCATGTGGGTGGCATAATCAGTGCTGCAGGCCCACTAGTAGCATTTGATTTACAGGCCCTGGGCACCCATAGTGCACTTTACTAGGGATGTACCAGTAAATCAAATGTGCCAGTCATGGGAAACCAATTACCAATATTCTTTAGACAGAGAGGAGCACTTGCACTTTAGCACTGGTTAGCAGTGGTAAAGTGCCCAGAGTATCAAGACCTGCAAAAACTAATTACAGCATAGGGTCCACAAACAGGGGTGCAGAAGCAAAACATACAGGGAATACCCACCAATAGCTGCCAGGTCTAACATAAACATTAAAAATAAGTAGACACAGGTCAAAATACAGTCTTAAAATCACAATGACAGTACAAGTACACTGCTTCAACTCGTACGTTCATCCTTTAAAAATCGGACATGAATACAAAATGCATATAAAAATTGCTAAATCAGTAATAAAATTATAGAGAACAGGGAGGTTACATACTAGATTTATTGTGGACTGCACATTTTAAAAAGGAACAGCTATACATATATATACTTGAGATAAGGTTTGTAAAAATAGCAAGGCAGGTCAGCATTGTCTAAATATGCATTTTCAAGATAGGTAGAAGATACCGCCTCGTGTATTTGATATAATAACACTTGAGGGGACATAATATAACAGGGGCATACAGGTACATTTGTTAATCCCTACTGACCCAGTGGGAAACAGCAAATGTCTAATAGATCCAAGTCTAAATTCTTTCAGCAGAGCATGTTCCCTCAAATTGGGTGTGGACAGCAAATATGGTTCTACAATATTTGTGATGGGTGAAAAAAGGTATGGTTGATTAGAGGATTTGTTTGCTTCCATCTCAACCCTCAACCCACTACTTTCCTCATAAAAAACTGTTTTCAGCCAATATATATTGCATTGCCTAATGCAGTTAGAATCTTCAAACACAGTGGGGCTACCCAACCTTAAAAAAGTTTGTTATAATATAAGCGAGTCAAGGGATATGTCTTACTTTTTCGCAACCCCAACAATCCTGAACTTTGAGTTGGTTGAGAGACTGCTTTACTTTATTCCAAATTTGCAACCATAGTTTCAGGGGGGCAAGGCTGATGATAACTTCAGTATACCTCAGCCCAAGTTCCTCGTGGCACACAAAATATGGGCAGCCAGGTTGTTGAGAAAGTAGCCTACAACAGAAATGTTTTTCCTTCGTCTGTAGGCAAACTACCTTAAAATACCCCCCACACGCCAACACTGTAAGTGGCCAGTGGTACACATTGGGTATTAAATATTTCCAAAAAAGGTACAGAGATATGAAGTTAAAAAGAGCACCAATCAACTGAACATATTTGAGGCATCTGGCAGTGATGCTGCTATTTATTGTTCCAGGTGAGAGGAAACAATTCACCACTGGCAATGTCTCAAGTAGAGCTCCTTACCACTACAAAATATAAGATTTAATAAAATGAATATCCATCTACAGATTAGTCATGAAAGTGGAAAAGAATTTAAAAGCTGCTTAAGGCTCAGAGAAGTCCAAGCTAATAAAATGGCATCATCTGCACAGAGTAGGGAAGGTAACTGGGGCCTACCAACCAGAGGGACATCCTGTCAATTTTGGGCCAAATGAATATTAAAGTTGTTTATGTACAGAGTAAAAAGTGTGGTTGCTAAAATATATCCCTGGTGTACCCCTATGGTTAATCTGAATGGCTCAGAACACTCTCCATTTTGGGTTCATAATGTACCATGGCAGATTTTTAGGTGGAAATGATGTAAAAAGCTAACAAGGCAGGCCTCTAGACCCAGATCCATTAAACTATGCTATAATTTAGACCTGTTTACCCGGTCAGAAGTGATGGAAGGGTCCATAAAAGCAAGAAGCAATGAACTGTCCTTTTCAATCACATATATTCCTATTAATAAAATGAGATTCAAGCATTTTTCAGCAGTGCCCAAACCTTCTCTGAAGCCATATTGGCTGGGACCGATGATAATATGATCATGAGCCCAGAGCCTGATGCAATTAAAGATCATTGTGCCTAGAATTTTTGCAGTTGAATCAATCAATGATATGGTATGGTAACACAGAGGGTCGGTTTGGTCCTCTTTCTTAAAAATGAACACAATTGCAGAAGATTTAATTTATATATTATGGTGTTCTAGAACCTGGTATATTGAGCTCTGCAGGGGACAATTTGATTAAGGTGTATGGGCTTATTTTTAAGGCCTTTTTAAAGTTTTTATGAGCCCTACTGCAAGCATGGTCAAACTACCCCTTAATATATCTTGATGAAAGTATTTTTACCAACTTTTAAATTAATGTGACACAAATTCCTTTAAATAAGGCTATTACCTCGTAGGGCTAATATTGTCCATCAGACAGACCTGAAAGTTTACCATAATCTGAGAAATTTAGAAATCAGTTCAGGAAGGATTTGTTTGTAATCAACCCCAGTACATTTAGCTCAAACTCTATTTGGTCTGGAGAGGGTCCAGGTTACTCACTAAAACCTCAGATTCTTTCTGAGGCACCCCTAAAACAAACTCAACTATAACCATGTTATGATCACTCAGACATGAAGGGACAACGTCATATCCTCTTGCTAAGGAAACTACATTATCAGAGAGAATAGTATAGTCTGTTTTACTGGTAGTCGCTCTTCCTGTAAATTTCCATATTAAGGGATGCGAACAAAAAGCACTCGGAAAGCTCATGTTAAAAGAAATGAATAAATCATTCGGAGCATTCCATAAACTGTATGTATAAATTGCATCTGTCCATATCCCCTATTGGACTCAAATCCGCAGACCTTCTCAGGTGCATGTGTGTGTAAATGAATATTAAAATCCTTTGTCCAGACAATGTGAAAAGTGTGTTAGATGGAATATTGTACTTTCCCAAAGCTGATTCCAGAGCCGCAACAATGTTCACCCTATTGGCGTCAAAACAAATATTGTAGTCATTTATAAGACAATTCCTGGAGTGATTTCCAGATAAAATAAATTAAAAAGGGAAAATTCTTATTAAACCATAGACACTTTGCTGTTAAAACGCTGGAGGCTAATGTTGCTTTGCTCTCCCTGCAGGGGAAGGATGTGCTGGTGATCCATATGTAGTAAACCTAATAACAGGAAAAAAGTATTAATACCCATGTTTCTTGAACGCAGAAAGTGCTACCCCTGGATATGTGGGTTTAACCAGTCAGGATCTGACACTTTGTTTTTTTACTTCCGCCACATTCCAGGTTGTCAATGTAATTGAACTATTTAACTGAGTGACCTCTCGCGTAATTGGTCAATTTAAGTCCACGTTAAATTCCTCTCTTGCAGATCGATCACTAACCTTAGGGTAATCTCCCAAATCAATGGGCAGTTCAGTGATTGTATCTGAATATATCTCTTTATGTCAGTCCATGCTATCAAAAGATCAGAGGTGGTCAAAGCGGTTACATGTTGATACCTTATATATCACTCCTCCCGAGTTTGGAAGAAGACCGGGAAAGAAACAGAAACTTTAGGACTGCACAACTGAGATAGAGGGAAGCCTCCCCAAAAAATGTAAAAACTAAGGCACATATATAAACAATTCTTAATTTTATGAAAATACCTAAATAGAAAGAACTTAAGAATAGAGAATTCTGCCCAGGAGGTTGGGTTTTATTCTTACTACCATTGTTCTTACTACCATCAAATGATAGCAAAATGTTTGCATCATGGCAAGGTCCTTGACAGATGAGAAACACGTAAGGAAGGTTACCTAACAGATAGCCAAAAGGAATACCAAGTCTTCCATGTCAATTTATTAATTTAAAAAAGTGGGAAGTATTGGTCCTTACCTGTCTAGTACAGACGGTATTGTCTTCTCTTGAAGAGATATTAACTGGTCCAAGCCTAAATGAAGCCACACTAAAATAAATAACTATGCTAGCAGTTTTGTTTCCAGGGCTATTTTCCAAAGATCCCAGGAGAACCTGATATATTGAAATATTGATAAAGAATCAAGAAAAGGCATTAGACAAAAACATACTATATCCCAGAAGCTCGAGGAGGAGCTATTCAGGAAGAAATTGAGTTTAGATTGGTGTCCTCAAACCATCACAAAGCTAGTGGAACTCAGTAGTGGTATTTGTGTTGAAAAGGGATGGAAGCCTATGCTCCCAGGTTTGATTCAAGAGATGGTACCTTGCCAATCATTGGTCCATTTGCTAAGAGACTTTTGCTAAGAGAAATTTGTGGATAAAATACATCAAAATGTAACCTAAATTAGATAGGATACAAATCTAATAGAGTGGTATGTAATTGTCAGACACGGTGTTATTTCTTTTAGTGAAATGATAGTAGCCTATGTAATAACAATGACTGGTAAGGGTCAATTATCTAAAAAAGCTACATAAGCATATAATTTAAAGAATGAGGGTAGAAGTCATTCGCACCTAGTGGTACTGGGTGCGAAGATTCATTGACAAATCCATTTGTATTATTTAGACAGGCATTATAAATAACAATGAAATGGACTTGACAGTGCAATATGATCATAGAGCTTAAATAATAAAGTATATTATTAATTGCTGTTATATTTTGTGTTGTGAGACACTTGTGTTGACATTTTTATCGTTTTGTGATGGAACGGCGAGTAATATAATGGCAGTAGACATTATTTGTGAAGTGAATTGGGTCCCTTTGAATGCTGTGTTGCTGATCTTATGGGTGCACCATTAAATATGCTAACAGATTGTTGAGCTGGACGTGAGAGGCAGCACTGTCAAAGTTCCTGGTAGCAAAGATAAAAGTGAAACAGCTCAGATGATGCAACAACACCACTGCTTTGGAAACGTAGTGGAGAAGCTCTGTAATCCCAGTTGAATGATGAATTCATGTTAATGGACCATTAGTTTTTTGACAAAAAGTCTATTAGTATTTTGAAAATAAAATCTAGGAAACTGTCTGGATATATAAGAAACACATAAGAAACTTAGAGTCAGATTTACAAGGCCCTAGCACCTCCTTGCTCCACATTAGCATAATTTATTGATGCTAATGTAGCTCAACAAGGCAAAACTCTCAGTGCCATATTGCAACTCCTTGTACCACATTATGCCTGCACCAGGCATAATGTATGCAAGGGGGGCGTTCTGGAGTTAGGAGGCCTGCAAAAATGACACAATGAAATCTAGAAGATTTCATTGCGCCGTTTTTGGCACCATTTTTAATGCCTGCTCAAAGCAGGCATTAAAAGGACGCACCCATTGAAATCAATGGGCATCCGTGCTCTTTGCAGCAAAGTGCCACAATAGTGTAAAACTTTTTTGACGCTATTGGCCTAACATGCGCCCTGGTGCCCCGTATTGTAAATACGGTGCACCGACGGTGTCATTAGGTGGCGGTGGGGGGGCACAAGGAATCCGGTGCATCAGTGCTGATTCACCAGATTCTTGTACATCTGGGCCTTAGTAAGCAAACAAAAGAAAGAAAATATTATACTTCGATGGACTCTTTCGTAGGCTTACCCTGTACAATGGAGCAACAGGGGTTCACACTTCCATCAGCAGGTACATGAGTAGCTCATAAATTAGAAGGGATAACAGCACCACTGAGGTTCCTGCGAGTGCAGGTTAGTTAATTTAGATATGGAGGAGTGTAATTAAGTGTTTGAAGCATATGTGGATGTCTTATGGAGGCGATATATTTGCTAACAAAGGGAAATGGGCAATGTTGGAACATTGTTTGGGCACAAATGGAAGGCAGTCTTTAAGGCATGTACCACCACTACTCGTAGAAGATTGGAAAGAGGAATTCAACTAGTATGAAATTGCAGTACTGAAATTGATTATTAGCTTTGGAAAACACAGAACAAGACTGCAAAGAGTCTTACGTTCTTTGGAAGAGTACAACTCCCAGGAGAAATGGTGGTACCTATATTTTGTACAATAAGGGAGTTAACATCTCGCCACGACTACCACGGTTTCATGACAAGATGATCCAAGACCAATAGGCTTATAAAATAAACCATAAAAGGGTGCAGAAAAAGCTGTTGTTGACTAGACTTGGGCAAGCGCTGCTGTCTACTGTTGCTTGTTTTGCCTTGAGCGCCATTTTGGATGCAAGGGTGAATCTTGCAGTAAATGAATAGTGCTACATTCTGGGTTATGCCTCGCTCATCATTTTGCCCTTATTTTGTATACTTTTGCTGAAGTTCTGTGTAATTATTGTACAGCAAATTACATAAATTAGCCCACTCTATAGTTGACCTTGGGAATAACTTCACAGAAAAGGATAATTAAATAGTAATCGAATAAGGGCAGAGTGTGGCAAATTATATTAAAAGCAAGGGAAGAATTAACAACAATAATAATAATAGTATTACTAATAATAATAATAATGTTTGTGCACACGAAAGTAGTCTGAACTCACAGCAATACATTAAATGCCTGGCCGTATATGACAAGTTTGTTGCATGCCTTTTACACACCAGACATGCTTGACACCTGTCCGCCCAAAATGGTAAGTTGGTCCACATCTGTGCTTGCCTGAGGGCCAAGCAGGATCTATTTGGGTTGTGTCCATAAAACATATAGAAAATATGACTTGGTGCCCAAAGTTGAGCGAACGTTTGCCAAACATCAGAACAATAAATCCAGTGCCTGATATCCTCTAAGACATTTTTGACCTGCCCAATACCCACTATGTCTAAGCAAGTTTGAGAGAGAAAATTAGGCAACAACTTGTCTGTTCCTTCATCTCAAGCTCGTAAATTGGTAAGTATCTGGGCTTGCCACAGGGCCAAAAAGGAATTCTCTTGGGCGTGTCCATAATACACTTTAAAAACATAAAAAAGTCATGCAAATACTAGTTCTTCTCTAGTAACATTTGCTCCGATCCTGAAAGCTGTAGTTTTGACATACCTAGTTACAATTTTCTGCAGCAGAAGGACATTCTTGTAATTGGTGTTCAGCATCTTGGAGGTTTTTTGATCCTTTACATGTTTTTCCTGATAGTCTAGCACTTTGTCCCAGTGCATTCTTTCTGTAACTTGGGTTACATCCAAAGGCAGGCAGTATAGTTTCCAGAAGGGGTTGACCTTTCCTCAGAGTCTCTAAGAAACAGGCAAAGAATCAATCCTGAACAAGCAAATAAATGGCCAGAGACACAAGAAGAAAGTGTACAGTGTATAACAAAATGCTGCACAATCCGGTTCCTTGGTTTCAGTATTTAGTGGTGTGTAACTGGTCTCCTGACCATCTTATAAAGTACACTCCAAAGCAGAAATGTAGGCATGCGAGTCTGGAAAAGCATTAGCCTATCATTTGCAAAAGCAAGTTATGTATTGTAATAGCACAAGTGAGCCAGTCAAAAGTGTTAGGAAAGGAGTAATTCCCAAATTACATATATTTAGGCAAATTATGCCTTTTTAAAGGATATCTGACATGCAGTATTAATCAAAATTTGTCATATAATTTCTGTAATCTGTAGGACATTTGTTCCAAATAATAATAGCCAGTTTTCTGTATTAAGTGTAACGCCACAGATTTATTATTGCTAAAGGCCAGTGGTTCCCAGCCTGTGGGCCGGGGACCCCTGGGGGTCCGCGAAGCCTCCTCAGGGGGTCCGCGACTGCTTAAAAAATGTAATAATGTTAGGTCCCAGCTATCAGTAATGACTCAGTGGGGGTCCCCGTGTTCCAATAATGATTCAGTGGGGGTCCCCGGGCTCCAGTATTGATAAAATAGGGGTCCACAGAAGTCAAAAGGTTGGGAACCACTGCTAAAGGCTGTAAGTTGCAATTAGCATCATCAAGTTTAGTGATATTCTATTTTTGAACCTCAGTGGAGGAAAGTATAAATTGGCCACAAAAGGTTTGATTGTGTGACCTACAGTTCGCACAGATAACTGCGATACATATTTTACTTAACTCGCTGATATAGTTTGCAAGCAATACTTTGTGTTATAAATTATTTGTCCTGAGCCACTTGTGAATATAAGATAGGAATAAAAAAACTCTTAACAGAACGTCTGTAGATTGTCCTTGATGACACAAATTAATGGATTTATGGAAGAATGAGTGGCGGCAAGGAGGTCATTTTAACTTTAATTACATGCATAAATATGATGGCTGCCTACTTTCTCCACGGGTGTTCCCGAGATTGCATGAAACTAGCAAGGTAGCACATTAAGTTAAATGCTCTCTATATATTTAGCAAGCCACAGGCTTGATTTCTGGCAAGGCTGACTCTTTCAGTTGTTTGAGTAAACTCATAAGAGTTCCAGTAAGCTACCTGTAATAGCATCTAATGATACATTTTTTAACAAAACCTTTATTGCATTGTCAAATGGTAGACATTACAGGAGAATGGTTGGCAAGTACCAAATCAGTACAATCAGTTAAACTCAATGGTGTATATAAAGTGCTGCAATTGTGGTATTGAAGTCTTTGTTTGGTTGACCCAGTATAAAAGGCAAACAAAATTCGACAACATAATCAGCCCCCCACCCGGATCCCAAACCATAACTAGAACCCTCGATGTGTCACATAGGGGCAGCCACTCCTAATAGGAAGTGCAGTGCATCTAGGTGTAGATATAGTTGTATCGGTGCTCAAGAGCATCTGTAGGACACATATCCCTCAGTATAGAACCGGTGTTGGACTAGTATGGATAACCTCACTGTGAGTCTCCATCGTCTCAGGATCTTGTGCCTTATAGCCCTCCAACAGGATATCCCAATCCATCAAGATGGGTGACTTATGGAGTCCTTTGTATTCTTTCTGTCGAAGGGTCTGACTTTCTGCAAGACCCCAACATTGAACCTCCTCCTGCCAGTCCTTGAGCTTTGGGGCCACTGGTGACTTCCATCTTCTAGTGAGAAGGCGCTTCGCCAATAGTTTTGCCAATTTTGCGAATCGCACCTCCACTTTAGATCCCTTTGGTCACATAGGCAGTCCTAGTATACATTCTTCCATATTATCCCTGTGGGCTTGACCCGTGGCTTCACCCAATGCTCTTGCTATTACTGCCCAGTAGGCTGAAAGGTGTGGACAGGCCGATAGCATATGGAATAGGTCTGCTCCCTCCACCCGGCAACGGGGACAGATCGATGCTGCTGTGGGTTACATCCTATTGATTTGGCGAGGTATTAGGGATGTTGTGTGTAAAATGACAATTGGAATAAATTTAAATCTTGAATTGTAGGACACTTTGTTGGGGTATTCTAAAATACTCAACCATTCCTTGTCGCAGAGTGCTCTGGATAAATCCGCTCCCCACTTTTCTCTTAAGGACGTAAGTGGTGTCATAAGGTGGACTTGGAGGCCCCTATATAGCCACAGTACAAGGGGCCAACCATGTTCTATCGTGTGCAGCACCCGGAGTAGCTCATGGGCCGGTGGTTCACAACCGTCTGGGGCCCAGTACCTATGCACATATCTAGGGATACTGGCATGTGTGAGGAATAGGGAGGGCAGGAGGTTATGTGTGTTTATAAAATCCTCGTGCATCATGAGTGAGCCCTCGGCGAATAGGTCCCCCACTGTAGTAATCCATTTCTGTCCCCAGGGTTCGAGTCTACTTTTAGTTAAGGTGCCTGAGGTAGTAGGAAGCCCTTGTATGAGTATATTGGGTGTGTAAGGTACCCGGACCGCTGTGTAGTTTGTTGCCTGTTTCCAATATATAAGCGCTGTGCATAGTAGCAAAGTATGAGTGGGCATTTCCAGGGCGTCAGGGTATATTAGGCAGTGCAGGTAGCCACGTTCTAATAGAGCGGTAGTGTGGTCTATTTGAGAGAGATGATGACCAGCAAGCCAGTATGACAATCATTGTAGTTGCCCTACTATACAAAAGTCGGGGACCCCATGCCTCCTCAATCTGTTGGGAGTCACAGTTTTGCCAAACTGACTCTGCGCCACCCCTACCCCCACACCAGATTGGTTAGTTTGGTGTTCAGGTGTCAGAAGATCCCTGCAGGTATGACAATCGGTAAATTCACTAGGTGGGAAAAGGCGCTGTAAAAGACCATTTTGGCAAGGGCTATCTGCCCAGTCACAGACCAAAAGACAACCTGTGATTTAAGCACCCTAATCGTGTGTGAGAGGTTGTCCTCCAATAAGTCAGAGGGATGTTCACTATATTTGGACCCCGAGGTACCAAAAGGTGTAAGGGGCCACTGGTATCACATGGTGACTGAAGCATAGCATGGGCTCCGGGTACGTGCTGGAGAAGGAGTATGCCTAAGACTTATCTGCATTAATGTGGAGGCCTGAAAGATTCCCGAAGGTGGGAAATAATTGGGACATCTCTGTTTTTACCTCCCTGAGATCTTTAAAATACAACATCATGTCATCCCCATAGAGTGATAGGGTATGGATGGCATTGCCCACGGGTATCCCCTTATGACCTGCCTCCTGACGTATTCTTTGTTCTATGGGTTCGACCACCAGGATGAAGAGAAGTAGGGAGAGAAGCAACCCTACCTCGTGCCCCGCCTCACCGGGTAGGACTGGGATATGTGTGGACCTGTTTGTGCCCAAGCTGGGGGGGTGGTGTAAAGCAGTTTGCCCCATTTAATGTAGGCTTGAGGTATCCCAAAGCAATGTAGAGCTGGTAGCATGACATCCCAATGCAATGAATCAAAAGCCTGCTGGATGTCTAGGGAGAGGCAACCAGCATGGGGGTAAAGGACTTGACTGGCATTCATTATTTTAAATAAGTGCAGGATAGTCAAAGAAGTGCTTCGGCGAGGCACAAAGCCGCATTGGTCTATGTGTATCATCCGTGGGAGCAACAGCAGCGGCCTGCAAGACAAAATCTTGCTAAGGATTTTATATTCAGTGTTTAGTATTGATAGAGGACGATAGGAGGACAACTCCGACGGGGACTTCCCAGGTTTCAGTAGAAATGCCACCAGTGCTTCCCTGGTAGAAGGGGGAAGAAGGCCTGTGTCAAGGAATGTATTAAATATTTTTTCTAATCGTGGGATCAATTGAATGGAGTATGTGGAATAATACTCCACTCGGAGTCCGTGGGACCCAGGGGTTTTATTGCACGACAGCTGTTTCAGGGCCCCCGCTGATTTTGTTTGCCGTGATATGAGAAGAAAGGGCTTCCCTGTCTGTAGCCTGCACCCTAGGAAGTCATGTCCCCTGTAGGAATCTCAACACATCTTCTGGGTCAGGAGGGGGAAGGTGGGCTGAGTATAATTCTGTATAATAGTCTCAGAAAGCTGTATTAATCTCTAGTTGAGTTACTATTGCGCCCTGGATCGGGGTATCAACTTCAAGGATCAGTGTGGGGGAGAGTTCTGGTTGTATTAGGCATGCCAAGTGTGTGTCCATCTGTCCGCTTCGGCGTGCACCCTCTCTGTGTACAGGCGAAAATTCACCACCCAGAGGCGTTCCTGCAATTCTGCATATTGCACCCTAGCTTCTTGAAACTTGGGTGCTATATCTGCGTTGTCTGATGTTGCTCGCTCAAGGAGACCTAGGAAGTCCTCTGCTTTTTCAGGTCATGAAGGATCACCTTCCTAGCCCCCACCACTGTGTTAATGGCTGTGCCAGTGTTGTATGTGAAGTATATATCAATGGCATTCACTAGGGCACTCTGGAATACAATGTCTTCTAAGAGGGTGGGTTGGATCCTCCATGTGGGGATTGGAGCTGGTATTCGGGCCCATATTAGAGAGATCTCTATGGGTGATGTGTACCTGTGTCCTGTGCAATTGAGCTAGTATTCTGTTTTTTTTGTATGTATCACATACCCTGGAGGTTCCAAGTTTCTAGGCTGTACTGTTTAGTTATTGATGTCATATCTGTGCCTAAGTAACTGCGTAAACCACAGGGCTCAGCACACCAATGTTTGCTTCCCCCTCATTAAAGCAGGTGACACAATCAAACCTGTTGAAGCATTCCCCCAATACTCAGTCCAGCAATTGTCCTTCTTTTGACCAAACCTGTAAACAATCAGAGTGACCCATCTGGAAAGATAGCAGCGAACAACGCCTCCTAGGAGCAACCGCTGTCGGGTCAGTGTAGGGTAGCGGCATTGTTCATCCTCACATATGCATATCCCTGGGCTCCAGACGTCGTGTGGCTCCCCCTACAAATCATCTGCAGGAACAGCGCAACACTCCCATTTGTTTCAGAGTCCGAGGCACTGTCCTGGGATGAGCTAGAATTTATGGGCTGACACAATCAATAAAGAAGCCCCTCTAGCCTGTCACCTACTCTTTAGAAACAATGAGATACCTGTTTCCATCAAACAGAATGCAATCCTGCGATCGAAGTTCCTCTCTAATGTCAATGTCAATTTTATTGTTTTAGTTAATAAAAACAATAACAATGTATGTTCAAACAATAATAAAATATATATATACATATCATGAAATCAGAAACCATGATTAACTGTTACATTAAAATTATTTTTGAGAAAAACAAGATCCATTGCAAAGAGAAAGCAGGAGATATAATTAATAACTATTGACCACTTAGGCGAAAGTGCATAAACAGAAAGAGGGGCAGAGACAAAGTGCTTCGTATAGTACAGTACAGAAAGATGTTTGGTGTGGAAGCTAACACAAGAGCGCATTCTAATCAAAGAGGGTGACTGCTGAGTGTGAACAATCCTTTATCAAATCCCCATACTGATAAGGGCTGATAGGGTGACAATGGAATGCATGGAGGTTACAAGGGAAGCAGAGGTGTCTTAAAGTATGCTCTCCCCATAATCTCAATTTGGACCCTACACCTTGCGGCAGTGCTTAATTTGTAAATAAAAACGTGCTGATGCCCAAAGCTCTCCTCTGAAACACGCGGCTGCTGCACTTCAATGTGTGAGCACCGAATACTGAGGCAGCATAATCCTGAAGCCATCTCTGGCCCCTTCAATCCATTTACAGCCACTCCATGCCCCTTCAGCTCACTCTTGCAACTTTCTGCTTTCTCCCTTTGTGACGCTTTTTCGTTTTTCCTTTCCTCCCTCTTTCCCATATGTGTCTTTTACTCACAGCAAATGTTTGAGGCAGAAAAATAAGCCCTGGCCCTCAAAAATAAGTGCTGGTGCTCAGCACCGGAAACAACAAGCACAAATTAAGCACTGCCTTGCGGCCCTTGTGTGCAATGAGGCCCCTTAGGTTAAAGTGGGTAAACAGCAAGAATAGCAGAAACAAAATGCTTCACATAGAGCAGAAAGATGTTTCATGCAAAGCTATCACTTAGGTGTGTTCACAGAAAGCTACGTGACTGCACAGTCTAAAAGTCTGTTGGCAGTTTCCTGCAGTGATAAAAAAGGCATTGGAATACCTAGAGGATGCAATATGGAAAAAAAGTGATTTAAAAAGCAGAAAGAACAATAGACCATCCCAAGTGTGTTTTGAGAGGAACAAAGAGAAATAGAGGGTGGTAACATGGTGGAATAAAAAGGCTAACCACTCAAATAAAACTCATGATAATTAGATCCTAAATCCCACATATGTTTCCCTTGTTAGTCCAACCTGATATGGTTCGGACTCTCCATATGCAGCCGTCCATTCCTCTCTAGCAAACAGGGCTTTAATGCAGCTTATATACTCTGCTTGAACATTGTAATTTAAAAAAAATAATGAATATAATACCCCCTATAGCATTTTATGTACTTATGTTTCATGAAGCATGATTAACTGTTTAGCAACAATAACTGAGAAATTAAGATATCAGATTCTATGAACCCTTGTTTTCTTTTTAAAAATAGTAACTAGAAAACACAATATCAAGCTATGCTAGAACAAACATTAAACAACATATTTGAGCCAACTGAATTATTACACTACACTCATACAATATTTTAACGATGTTAGCATTTTTATTTGAAAACATACACATGAATATATGAACATGTATAATGCAAAAGGGGGATGCCTGAATAAAACATATATGAAGAATATATCAAGTGAGTACAGATAAAGTACAAATAGGACCCTCTGTGTATGGCCTCATTGATGTATAATACATAGTAATTAGTGCAGGCTCTTTTCCATCTTGTGTGAAAGGTCTGATGAGGTGTGAGAGGTGTGTGAGGTGCCTTCAAATTGTAACCATGTACCAATCATGTGAGCACTTTATTGTTGGTTGTGAATGTTACTTCATGTGGTAATGAGCTTACTGCACATGGTGTAGTGTAAATAGAAACCTTGACTGTACAGTATGCTGTAGTTACAGGGCTTGAAATCAAATGCTACACCACACTTATATTTCTGTGTGTAATGTAGATTAACAATGCTAACATGTTTCTTTGAAGGCATAATATAAAATTGTATTTGAAGTCAACAAACTTGTAAAAGTAATTACAAAGACTAGAATTTGCAATAGTCCATTTCCAGGGGCTAGTGATTGAAAGTTGATCTACTCATAGACAACAAAATGCATGAATGTGAGGAAAAGCTCAAATCGGTGAGTCTTTAAAATAGATTGAGACTCAAGATGCACTGAAATCATGGAAAAGTTTAACTAGATTTCTAAATTTATTTTGAATTAATCAGCACCTTGCTTTGTAGAGTTCTATTGTCTTGCTAGAAATTGTTAAGAATGCTCTCACTGCCCATTTCAATAGAAGCCCAGACAGTTTGATACTTGATGATCAATAATTAAATTCTTTACACAAAACAGAATATACTGCACATTAATAAAGATATTGCCATTTAACAATAACCATGTGTTTGCAGATGGTAACCCAGTGGGAAACCACTGGGGGTGAAGTAATGTTGTAAATGTATGGTGGAAAAATTAGTTTGAGCAAAAGGGCTAGAATAATTGATAATCAGTTTGTCTAAGAATACTCAGGATCTTTTAAAACACTCTTTTGTACATGATCTTAGGATCACAATGAAATACAACTAAAAACGTAGACATGTAGGTAGTTAAAAAAATTTAAAACAGCAGAGTCACAGGATGAGGCTGCTAGTGTAGTAAAACGTAGCAAACCACCTTCTCTCTACGCATTCTTTGGATTCGCCGAACAGGATAATATCAAATAGCACTGAACCCTGGGCACATTCCCACCTCTGCCAAAGAAATTATAAGATCTGGTACAGGTTGGAATTTGACCATTGTCATATCGGCAAGTTGGTTTCATTGTTGCTTCAACATTTATATTTTTGCAATTAAAAGAGAACCCGCTCCTCTCCCTGAGTCATTGTACCCCAATTACAGCACCTAATGTTGTCTTCATTGTAAATATGACATTTGTTTTTTTAATTTGTTTTCTGTTTTAGTTTATGTGCATGTTTACGTTTAAACGACCACTTTGTATTTAATAAAACATAAGAATTTTTTTGTGTATGCTATTTTCTGTTTCCAACACCCATAGCCTTACATGGCAAGGTTTTCAACAAAAAAACAGGAGAAAACCTGTATATTACTCATAAGGACATTCTTTTGAAAATGATAGTAGGATGAAGGGTCTCCCCTATTGGCCCTATTAAGGAAGGGAATTTCTTCAAACAATTCGGATGACTGCTCAAAGGCAATCTTCCCACTGTGTATAGTTATATATTTCTCTAGGATAACTGTATGAAATGGAGTGGAAAGTGGTGGGAAAAAAGTGTATTTGGGATTGTTTATATTCAAATTAGGGTCCTCATCATCAAGGGATGTGTAACAATCAGCAATCATTTGTTTAACAGTCTTAATGTCCCATTATCTGAAAAGGAACCAGGTGTTATTATGTCATCAAATGTAATCTACAACACATAAGGCATTTGAACAGCCTCAGTGGGTCCCATTATCTGATATGGAACCTTCTCTCAAACCATGGCATCAGACACAGGATATGCAGCAAAATTCCCATTATGTCATGCTCGGTGAGATGAAGGATGCAGTTGTAGTTTTCCAACCACAAGTGATGGCACAGTTCTATCAGGAATGTAATGTCCATTCAATAACAGTAACATAGTGATCTACGTTAGCAAGAAGAATACCCCTGTAGCAGTCCTGAAGTAGGACCATGGTGGTAGTAGATACTTGTCACAGAACCAGTGATAAGCAAGAAGCAATCTTTGACATCGAGTGACTGTGGAGTGTGCAGGCAAAACATTTGCATCAAAGTCATAAGTCATTTTCATACAGAGTTCTTGCAGTTACATCATTTCAATTGATGCAGGCACATTAAGAGGCTCATAGTAAACCTCAATATCATTCAGAAGTGTTGAAACTGTGGAAATTGCAATGCTAGATTCCTCCATGACACCTGTCACTTGGTGTAAAGCTGTGGACCTACTAAGTTAATTAATCCACAGATTAAGGCTGAAGCTATCAGACTCATCGAGAGGTACCTCCTTTAAAGTTGGGAGAGGTTGTGAGGCTTTCCTCTGAAAATATTGCTTCTCAGAAGGGTCTACTGTACAGAATTGGCCACACAGTGCTTTTTAATGTGATAAATCAACACCTCTCTATTCTCTTTCAAACAGGACCATGGAGGCAAAATTACAGTTTGCGTGCCTGGTACCCCAAGAACTGGAACGGGTGGTCTGTATGATGGCCCATACACTTGCTTATTAAGAATCTTCTCTTGAACTAGATGACCCATATTGGGAATCCACCCTTAAGCAGCTTTCAAAAATGTTCCTTTGTCAGTGGCTGAATCTGAAGGCATCAAATCAGTCAATTAGTCTCTCACCTTTTGGACATCCTGTAAGATAGTTAAACGGTGCATCTTCTGCTCCTCAGCCAACCTTCTAAGATTACCTAGGTATGGTATATAGATTGGTACTCCAACAAAATGTCATATGGTGTGCATCCATCCAGTACATTTCTATAAAGGTTATTTAAAGCCCTCTGAACATCTTATTGGTGGTGTGTTCAGCTAAGTACTGAACTTAGTACTCTAGAAGTTAAGGCTTGTTTGAGCGTGCCATTTGCCCTTTTATAACTCAATTGCTCGCTGTATGATTTGGCATGATTAGGCTTTGAATAATGCAGGCACACTCCCAAAGAAGACATAGCATACTTTTAAGCCTTTGAGGAGAACACAGGACCACTGTCCGAATGAAATGTATGGACTGCCCCATCGCTAGTAAGCACAGCAAGTCTTTTGCAAATGCTCCATTATCTACATTTCTTTGTGGCCATACTCATAGAAATATGGAGCATGAATTGATTGCTTTTAATCTATATTTATACTTATTAATCGATAAGAGGGGACCAATATGATCCAAATACACCATATCAAACATACAGTTTGAGATAGTTAAAGTAGTCTGCAATGGTCTTTGGACCGAAGAATGTTTAGTTTACTGACAAATATTACATTACCTCACATAGGCCCTCATTACGAGTTTGGCTGTCTCAGACCACCATGTTGGTAGCGGTGGTTGTACCCCCAACAGGCCGGCAGAGAAGACCGCCAAATTATGACCATGGCGGTCTTCCCAACACAATACAGCCAATCCACCACCGGCACCGCCAGTGCGGCCATGCTACCACAGACGGCGGTAGCCACATTCAGGCCAGCTGACACCATGGTCCCGCCGGACAGATTACGAGGCTGCACACCGCCAAGGTTTCCAGCGCAGTCGCACCACCATGGAAACCCTTACGGAAATCAATTCTGTAAAAGGAGACGCTCACCTTCTGGAACACATACCCATCCGGAGCCGCCATGGAACCTGAACTGCACAGCCTCACCACTGCTCCTGCTCGCACAACAACTACGGAACTAGCAACGGCGATGACGACAACAACCCTGATTACACACCCCTACCTGACACTGTAGGGAAAAGCCAAAGTACCCACGCACACACAACATACATATTGGGGATGGGTGGCGAGGCCGACACACATACACGCACATTCGCACACCGCCACGTACACACACGCACACACATACTACACACACCACGGCCAACACACACGTACAATACACACACCAACCCACAGACACACAGCACCGGCACAGTCGAACACAACAATACATAACACCACCCATTCACACAACTGCACCACAACCGCAGCAACATAAAGGCCTTGGCAAGCAAATACAATACACACCTTCACCTGACACTACATACACACAACAACACCTGACAACCAATACACACAATCACACAGCCATCCAAAGAAGCATACATCATACCAGGCTAACACACCGCACAACGCTTCTGATATAGTCATCACCACACACATGCACGCACACACTACAACCACACAAGGGCACACAACACCACCACTACACATGTCAACACAAACAATACATGAAACATCAACAAATATGCAGGTTCCAAACACCAACATTTCCTACACACAATACACTGCCATCACAGCTGGACAAATGCCAGGGCCACACCCACACATGCTGCCTAGACACAACAGCTAGCACAACCAACACACACATACGTCTCACACACACACACACACACACACAGACCAAAGCAGGCAAGACCTAAACAACCATGTGGAAAGAAAGCCAGGACAAATATGTTACCATGGAACCAACAACTGGTTGGCCCAGATACATTAAAAATATAAATGTGGCAAGACATAAATAACTATGTACAATATAAAAGGCCATAGGCTAGTCCAAAATGCAAAGTGCATAATGCACAAATGACACTTCTGTGTGCCCATACATGACTCCTGACTGCCATATGACCTCCACAGGGTAGGGGCATCAAGGGGGCAGGAGGCACCTCAGAGATTAGGAGGGTAGGAGGTTTGGGCTTGAGTTTGGAAGGGGGGGCCATTGGTCTTGGGCCTGGGAGGGGGGGAGCTGTCAGACCCTGGATGGCATTCTTGATGGTCGACTGACCCACAGAGATGGACCTCAGGAGGTCAATAACCTCCTCACCGAGGGCAGCAGGGATGACTGGACTGACTGGAGCAGGGGCAGAGGTGCCTGCGGTGAAGGAGATGCCCGCCCTCTTGGGTGAGCAGGCACAGACAACTATGTGGGGAGCTACAGGGAGGGCGGTGGTAGTAAGGGGGGCCGCAGATAAAGATGGCAGAAGGGTCTGCCACCACCGTAGAGTGTCCACTGGAGGATAATTCCAAAGATAATGGTGAAGATCCGGTCTCCCCCGTGGCACTCCCCTTACCCTCTTTGCCATTGGGTCCCTCGCTGTCACTGGTAGCAGCACTCCGGGTCCCGTAACCTGCAGCATCCCCACTTGCCTGTGCCCTGTCTCCTTTGCCTTTTGATGCTGATGCACACAAACAGAGAAGGAGGTAGGGAGGGAGATAGAGTGAGAGGGAGAAAGAGGGTTAACATATATATATCTCGCATACACACATTAACACATCTGTAGGAACACATCTTCTGGCTAGGCTATCTCTGGTGCTAATACACATCATCTCACAACATGTCACTACTACCCACCCCTGTATGGCAAGCCTCACACCCTCATCTAAATCCAAGTAAGTCAGCACGACTGGAGTCATCTACAAGATCACCACCAAAGCCATATTTGCATGCACATCATGCCCTGGCTGAAGTACAAATGACAACCATAATCCCTTTCATACATCACTATACTCCCATTGGAAGTGCTGGTGACTGAACAAAACACATCAGGCCTGTACAGTTACAACACCTGATCAGTCCATGTCCTTTGTAAAGTTCCATGATAGTGAAGACTATTCCACTCACACACCACACAGCACCTGCCTGTCACATTACATGGCTGACCTATGACTTTACACAGAAAAAACAATAGTGAACTGATAACTGATGTAGCCACTAAAAGTTGGACACCCATATAGGTAACATCTGATGTGTAGAATAAAAGTCAGGGGCACAGGCATGTGACACGTTTTACACAATCAAAGAGGAAGATCTGCACACACCAAACACATATATACCAGTGCCATTCTTACAACTAAGTGCATCTACAGTGGCCAAGATGGCACACATTACACATACATACACAATCACTGAGTGCAGTGTCACAACTGAAGAACTTCAGGAACACACATATGACATCATGGCCCACATACAATACCACCAGACATGCAGTTTTAATAGTTGGACTTTACAACACAATTACACCATCATCACTCACACCATTCCAGACATGTTATAACCTGTACCTAATTCCATACAACACACATGTCAGGCGGAGAAGACATGTAAGCATTATGCACACAATGACCAACACGACTGCCATAGCACTGACAGCAGATCCCACAACTACATAGGGCAGCCACAGGAAAGAACGAGCAACAAATATTTCACATCAACATCTCCTGAGTCATACAATGTGGAATCCTGTCCAAATCACCCACTTCAGCTAGGCCAAGGGTATCAGTCATTGTCCCACTCCATCATATGTGCTCCCAAGTAACCATTGATACATGATGTAGGCTGCAACTAAACAATTTTGCACTGTAATTGATAGGGCATTGGCACACATGGCATTTATATTACATATTGTCAAAGGCGACCTCTGCCTAGGCACTTATCACCTTCAGTACTATCCCATTGGGTTCAAGGTCATATCCCCACAAATCTAGCACATTGAAATGCATGATAATTGAAATCATACCAAATCAAACACACTAATTATGTAATCCTACTGTTGCAACCTTCACCTACCCCATTGATAGAAGATGAACATAATATAGGAATACAACTACCAAGCTATACTTTAAGTCCTATACAGGCAATATCTGTAGTGGAACTGGAATGCCTGCCTCACATGGATTCAATACCAGTACTTGATGTATATAGTCCCTGTGCAAAAACAAGAGTCACCCAGTTGCAAATACAGGTGAGCAATACAGATGGGAGTGGACGTTCACCTTAAAGCCACTAATGCTCAAATGCTGATGGATAGACCAGGTCAAACGCAATGAATAGGGTCAAGCACAAGCTCACATCCATGGAAAAAGCAGGATGGAGTTACACATGTGCCAATGTCATTTGACCATCTCCACAAGCAGACATGGAGATGTCTTGATACAGGAGATGTACATCCACTGACAGCAAACCATGAAGACACATCTACAACTAATAGTCAGGCTGGGTGTGCACTACCCATGTCCACTAGTCTACATGCATGTTGCACAAACTACATTGTCATAGAAGCTACAGTGAGGCACCTACAAGCAGAGCCAACTCCCAGGATACAGTCAGTACTCACCCCCTTGTGGCTGCTGTGCTGCCCTCAAATGCGCATCCACCTAATGGCCTGCATTTTGGCAGTGGCCTACCCTGCGTAGGCCACTGCCAAAATGCAGGCCATTAGGTGGGTCAAGGTCCGATGGGCATCCCTCCCTCGTTGGGAGGACATCTCCAGCTGGGCTTCCATGGTCTTCCGTGCCCAGCGTCTCAGGTCCTCCCACTGCGTGCGACAATGAGTGCTCTGACGACTGTGGGCCCCCAGGGTCCGCATTTGCTTGGCGATGGCACGCCAGATCCCTTTCTTCTGTTGGGCCTTCACCTGCATGGATGACACAGACAGAAGGGAAAACTCATGTAAACTGGCACCATACCAACAGCAGTGGGCAATACACATCTGTCTCAGCAACGACCCACACATACCCGTACTATCTGCTCACACGCCTTCACTTTATGCCCTCTGCATGCATATCTCCCTCACTGGTTCACTTGCACGATTCCCCATCATACACAACCCCTATCACACATGACTATAGCATTGGACTCACCTGCTCCTCTGGTACCCCATATAGTTGTTCATACAGGGGTAGGACCTCTTCCACAAGCTTCTCCGGCTCTTCTGGGGTGAAGACTGGGGCCCTATCACCTGCAGGACGTGGCATGATGGCTCCCAGAAACAGTACATGGCAGCTCAGGTCGTGGAGGTCTTGCTAGCAACAGTGTCAGGAATCAAGGGAACAAGGCTGCAGAAAATGGCGGTCACGCCCACCATGTACAGGACCGTCACCGCCGCTGGTCATCACTGTTGGCCCCAGTCCGCCACAGGCAGCAATGTTAACCAATGACAAGTTGCACAGCGGTTGCGGCCACCTACCGCCATGAGGGCATCCGTCGACGGACTTAGGTCACTTGCAATTGTCCATTTCAGCAGGACAGACGGCTGCCATCTTGTGCACCTATAAACAATGGATGTCCCAAAATAAGTGTGCCATACACATAATTGCCTAAATGGCGTAAGGCTATGTTGTGGCATCCAGGTAATGCAAAGAATTGTAATAGTCATGACACAATGACGTGATGTGGCATTATATATGATGATGGCCATGGTCAGATACTCTGAAGGCACATAGGTGATTACACTATATTGGTATATCCCATTAGGTATCATTTGATCAGTGCAGGACAGCTCAGTCTACCACATATGGTACATCACATGTGAAATTTGTCCTATATGACTTACATGTACGGCAGTGTGCTGCAAAGATGGTGTCCAAAGTGCTTCAGCTTGGCCGTTAGAGAATATGTCAGCAGTGCTACGCATGCCCTACAGTGTTAGGTGTGTGCTATTTTAACATGTTCTGCTGACATGTGTCAACTGCTTTAATCAATGTACATTCTCTCCTCACAACCTAGATATCCTGCCATGAGGAGAATGAGACAACCACCAGTGTACCGTCTATTAGCTGACCTTGCAACCATGGAGGACAGGCATGCCATCCAGACCTATCATCTGAATCGTCATAGCATCATGGATCTATGTACACAGTCAGAGCCAGATCTCTTGCCAGCCTTACGCAATCCCTATTGCATCCCTCCCACAGTAAAAGTCTTGTCAATGCTACACATTCTTGCCACAGGCTCCTTTCAGAGTACAGTGGGCTTAACTGCAGGGATGTCTCAGTCCATGTTCAGTCTGGTGTAGAAGTATGTACTGTGGGCTTTGTTAAAGCACCTGGATATATACATCAGGTTCCCCCAACGTGTGGACTTGGCCTATGTGAAGGCAGACTTTTATGGTATGGGACACATTCCTCGTGTGGTGGTAGGGGCCATTGATGGCACTCATAAAGCCCTGGTCCCTCCCAGTGCCAATGAAGAGGTGTATAGGAACAGGAAGAACTACCACTCCATAAATGTTCAGGTGGTGTGTCTAGCAGACCAGTACATCTCACAAGTGACAGCCAAGTATCCTGGATCTGTGCAGGACTCCTACATTTTGAGAAACAGCAATGTCCTAGACATGAGGGCATGGCTACACACAGAGAGGGCCTGGCTTCTTGGTATGTGTGCATATTAAGGGGTTTCAATATTATGGCACCTACCATCACTATCTGCCCTGTCGCGGTACCTGTCATTTCACTGGTCCTACATTTGTGCACACAGATGATTCTGGCTATCCTAACCTTCCTTGGCTGTTGACACCAGTGAGGTACCCTGCCACGGAAGGTGAATTCTGTTTCAGTGAGTCCCACGGGAGGACGAGACATGTAATCGAAAGAACATTTGGCCTACTGAAGGCCAGATTCAGGAACGTGGACCTATCTGGAGGTGCCCTCCTCTACTCACCCCAAAAGCTATGCCAGATAATTGTTGCCTGCTGCATGCTCCATAATCCATCCCTGAGACATCAGATACCATTGCTAGCTGATGACGGGGAGACAGCTGGACCAGTGGCTAGAACTGCTGATATGGCAAGTAATGAGGAGGCAGAGAGGGAAGGTGCAGCTGACTCTAGGACTGAGTTCATCAATCAGTACTTCCAGTGATATACAGGTGTGTTGAGTGGGGTTTTCAAGTCTTGTATGTCCACGATCATTGGTGACAATTGTCCTCCTGACTTGGTTCATCAGTGGGAGTGTTATGTGGTCATATCCTGATGTGTGGCATGTGGTAGCCTACTGATAGAATGTAAGGTCCACAGTAAAAGTGTTCCAGCTCTAACAAGTGTTTTCACTCCAGTTTCCTACATTCACATCTCAAATGGACAGACCAGTATAGAGGTATGTTGGCTGCATTCTCCTGTTCTCATGTCATTCCACCCACTGCCTGTGGTATCTTGCTCTCTGCCTCGGATACCTATAGTTCGAGGCATTCATTGTCATTGGCCATTGGTAAGTGATAGCAGAAAAGTTAGTTGAACTTGACAGTTGGCAGGTAAAGGGATTAATGTGTAAAATCTGTGACTGGTTATGTATAGGTATTATCTTGGGGCCCCTGCTTAGGTGGTATGCTGGAGTGGGCACGACATCTATGACCTGAATATGAGGCATGCGTGGCATCATGCCTTCCTTCCTGGTGGTACTCTCTGTCATGTTTTTTTGGGAGATTGGAATACTGACTACACCCTTGTCTGGCCCACGATTTCAACCTCTCTGACACCTGTCCTGAGACATATCTGTTCTGCTGTGTCTTCTGCTGAGGAAGCCTCCCTCTGCTGTCCATTACACTGCCTATTGGATGTAGGGGGGCTTGTCCAGACCAGATTTGTCATACATGATATTAGTTGATGTTTAATTGCAGACACATATACATTAGCTGTGTTCCATGGTATTTATTGTGCATATCATAATATTGTAAGGCAAACACAAGGTGCATACATTGTCCATGATGAGTGATATCATGGTAGATGGAATCATCAGTGCAGGTGCTATAGCAGTTGGTTGCACAGGTCTAGTGTCCATGTGCCTTTGAAAAATGGAGTAATGTCACTGAACAGTCAGCAGGGTGTCTCAGTGACACACAAGGGAGACATATCAAGAGAGGTTCACTTCCTGGCAGTGGGTTTGGTTTGGCATCTGCTGCAGCTGGATGTCTGGGTGGACGTCCACATTTGGGGGGGAGTTTTTCAACTACAGAGGGAGGGGTGTCTGAGGCCTGTGGTTCCCCTGGCAGGGCCTCCATTGCACTAGCTGCCGCTGATGTAGATGGCTCAGGTGTTAGTTTGCTAGCGAAGGGGCCTGCTAGTGGGTGGAGGAAGCATGTGATGTCCCTCAGCACCTCTGCAATGGAGGCCATGGTGGCAGTGTGGGTCTGCCACTGCTGCATGACCTTCTGGTGGTGTTCCCTCTGCAGCCTTTGGTTTTCCCCCAACATAGTGATAATGTGGCCCATCCTGTCCTGGGATTGCTGGTGTGCTCCCAGGACTTGGGAGATGGTTTCCTCGTCAGTGGAAACCCTTGGGGGCCCCCTCCTCTGGCCCACAGCTTCCCTCCCACACCCCGTGGCCCCAGGTGCCTGTGTTCCTGGCATGGTGTGCCCACTCCCAGTGTCTGCAGGACCTTCATTGTCTGGGGTGTCATGGGTCGACTCAGGTCCCTGTACTGTGGGGCACACAACAGTTCTTGGGACACAGGTTTGTGGACGTAGGGTTGGCTGTGACGGGGGGATTGATATGGGCAGGGAGAGACAGAGAGTCGTAGACTGACCAGGTGTCCCAGATGGGCCAGGTAGGTCATCATTGTCCAGACATCCAGGTGTGTTGTCCTCACTGGGGCCTTCATCCTGCGGAGGGATGGCAGTCTCTGGTATCCTCTCCATGGCAGCACTGGCAGGAGTACCTGTGGACAGAGTGAGAGTCAGAGTTACATATTGGAAGTGTGTTTGGGTATCTGTTTATCAGTTGCATACAGTGGCTTAATATGATTCCCATCAATGACAATGACAGATGCTGCACAGCATACCATTGGAGGTAGATAGTAGTCTGTGACATGTGTACCATACTCCATGTTGGTTGGTGTCAATCAGGTTGTGTAACTATAGTTCTGTGGATGTGTTCAGGTACCTATTGATAGTTCACATAACAGCTCAGCACTGTTAGCTAGTGACTAATCAAGCTTTCTAGATGTGACACGAAATGGCTGGACATTTCAGCATGGTGTCCTAATGAGAGGAGAGTATGTGAGCATGCAAGGTTAAATGTTCTGTCTGTGCATGTTGTGCACGTGCATGGATTCTGCCATCTTACATTCCATACCATGGTTAGTCAATTTCAGGGTTGGAGATCTGGATAAGTGGGCATTTTTATTTGTCACAGAGGTGTAGCTGTGTTTAGCCTTGTTTGCCATTGTGGTATGCCATTGCATTGCTGTTGTTGCCATGTAGTGGTCCTCAGTCTTACAATCTAGTTGGTGCAGCTAGTACAATAGACATACATGCATGGGATGTAAGGTGATGTGCACATTCCAAGTTTTAACATAGATGGGCTAGTGCACTGTGGGAGTCATAGTGATAGTATTTGCCAATGCTATCCGTGCCTTTGGAAAGGGCTTTGTGGGCAGTTGGGCTGGGTGGAGGTGTGGCATGCAGGAGGGGGCATTAGGTGAATAGGTGGGAGGCATAGTGAGACAAACAGTGAATTGGGGAGTATTTGGGTGGTGAGGAAGCATGCAGGACACAACAATTGTGTGACATGGAAGTTATGGGTGCTTACCAGAGTCCAGTCCACCCGGTATTCCAGTCTGGCCCTCGGGATGCAGAATGTCCAAGACCTTCTCCTCCCAAAATGTGAACTGTGGGGAGGAGCTGGGGGCCCACCGACAGTCTTGTGAACGGCGAGCTGGTGTTGTGATGCCTTGGAACGTACCTTCCCCCGCAGGTCTTTCCACCTCTTCCAGATATGCTCCCGTGTGCGCGGATGGTTGCCTACTGAGTTGAACCTGAAGACTATTCTCTGCCACAATTCCATTTTCCTGGCAATCAAGGTTTGCTGGACCTGTGCTTCAAGCAGTTGTGGCTCTACCCTGACAATTATATCCACCATGACCCTCTGTGAATCGTGGGTGCTTTTGTGGGAACATGGTAGTAGTTGTGTTGAGGGGGGTTGTTGTGTGTATAAAGGTTCAGTGTTGGGTGATTGAAGGGGTTGTGAGTGGTGCGTTGTAAGTGTTGGACGCTTGTGGTGTTTGTGTGTGTTTATTATGTGTGTATTGTGTTGGTAGTGGAGTTGTGTGGTGTGAGCTGAGTGAGATGTGTGTGTGCCTACATTGTGTAGGTGCTATATTAGTGTATTTGCCTGCTCTCTGTATCTCTGTAGGTGGTATTAGTTGGGATTGTGGGGTGTGTTATATACTGCAGTGAGTAAGTGTGTCTGGTGTGTGTATGTGTGTCAGGTGTGGGTTATTCAAACTGTCCAATGTGGTGTTATGTTCTGATAAGAGTGTGTACTGAGTGTGACGGTTCGGACCCCCAATGTTTTTCCGCCATGGAAGAACTGCTGCGCTGATTTGTGGCTCGTAATGTGGTGGGTGTTTTTTTGTCTGGCTGGCGGTGCTGGTGGTGGAATCGCCTCTTTTCCGCCCTCCTGTGTCCTGGTAGTGTCGGGATTTTGGCTGTTTTTTCCCAGCCTTCACAGTGTGACTCTTAATACGGTGGTCGGATTTCTGACAACATCTTTTGGCAGGCGCCACTGTGGCGGTTTTCCGAAAAGACCGCCAAACTTGTAATGAGACCCTTGGTCTTTAACTTGTTTAGGTAATTATGCACACCAGTATCTCTGCTATAGCCCTAATACAGCAGCACACATGTGTGACGTGTTAATCCTTCATGAGCTGATTTGATTAGATCTGATCTGGTTTGCTTATTCAATATTATTCTTTCTTCCAGTCGTGGTATGGAAACCAATGGAGTTTTTTAGGGTGTAGGAATATTTGCAGGGAAAGCCCTCTGGAGGTTTTTCACCCTTAGCTGAGGCTCTCATACCCATCAGTATATCTGTGTCGATCTTCGTTTGAGACCTTGTTACCACTGCTAATTTAAAAGTTTGCACTGCTACCTTTGCAGCTGAGTTGGCTGCACAGTTCTCTTCACTCTTATGAGCCATGGTATGTATAACATAGGCTTATGGTAGCTTATCTTTTAAGACTGCAACTTTTCCCAAAGCTGTTTATTTTTTATAGATTTCACTTTTTAATCCTTAAATCTGTTCCGACGCCAGTGTGCTAAATCGACATTATACGCCTGCATGCACATAGATAAGTATGAGACTTTTAGTGTGGGAATCTTTCAGTCAGCTTTCTGGAGTGCAGGCAACAAAGCGTGTATTTCTGCAAATTGCACAGTGCTGTCAACAAATGTTTTTGTGTGAGTGCGTAACAGTTGTGTTGGAAATTGGGTCTCTAGTTGGCAGAGGTATACACTCTTGTCCAAGTAGGGACCACAATCCTAGTCAGGGTGAGTCACAATATACAATCCATATTATACTGTGCTCACCCTCTGGTAGCTCGGCACAGAGCAGGCAGGCTTAACTTAGAAGGCAATGTGTAAAGTATTTGTGCAATAACTCTTTTGGTAACACAATGAAAACACCACAAAAAGTACTCCACACCACTTTAGGAAAAAATAACATCTTTTTATGTGAATAAAATAAGACCAAAATCACAAAAATCCAATCTGCACAAGTCTAGATATCACTTCTTAAAGGTTTAAGTGAGTCTCAAACCTTCAGAATTAGTGGTTGTATCTTTTTAACACACAGTACCTGGGATGCATCAAAAATAATGATGCGCGGGGTCCGCAGATGAGGAGAAATGTTGAAAAATAAGGTGCTGCATCAGATTTTCCGGCGCAGCACAGACAATGCATTGTTTCTTTCCATGCTGCAAGATGAGGCGCTAATTTCCAGGAGCATAGCCTTGGGTCCTCACTGCGATGTGGGGATATTGTGATGCCCAGGGATGATGTGTTGAAAATCCTTCAGGAGCTGGTAGGAAGGAGCAGACGCTGCGTCAATCCGGTAGGCAGTGTGGCAATTTTTCAGCGACGAGGCAGGCGCTGCGTCGATTTCTGCAGGCGTTGTGTCGATATTCCGATGCACTGAGATTTTCTTCTCTGTGGTGAAGTCTTTGTGGCCCTGAGACTTCAGAGCAGGAGACAAGCTCAATCCAAGCGTTTGAAGAGCACTTGTGGGGAAGGCAGAGTCCTTCTAGTAGAGTCAGTGGCCAGCAGGCAGCAGGGCAGTAGTCCTTCCAGCAAAGCAGTCCAGAAGAGTCCTTAGGGCAGCCAGGCAGTCCCTCTGACAGAGTCCAGTTGTAGATCCATAAGTGTCAAGGTCCCCTTTCAACCCAGCCCTGTCTGCCAGAATCCCTGTGGGGTGTCATTAGTCATGGATTGGAGACAGGCATTAAGGCACAGAAGGCAGTAAGTGCTGGGACATGCCCACCTTCTAAAAGTGGCATTTCTAAAATAGTAATGTTAAATCCATCTTCACCATTAAGTAGGATTTTCCATGACTATTCTGGCCATACTAAACATGACAGGGCTACTCCTTTCAGATCAGAATATACCACTTAAAAGTATATAAGGGTAGTTCTAATGCTTGCCAATGAGAGGAGCAGGCTTACAGCAGTGAGAAACAAATTTATGAGTTTTTCACTACCAGGACATGTAAAACTTATAAGTACATGTCCTGCGTTTACTTACATAACACCCTGCCATATGGGTTGCCTAGGTCCTACCTTGGGGGTGAATTATATGGAAGAAAAGGGGACTTTAAGGCTTGGAAAATAGTTTTAAATGGCAAGTGGCAGTGAGACTGCAAACACAGGCCTAGCAAAGGCATACCCAAGACATGGTTAAGAGGCTACTTATGTGGGTGGCACAATCAGTGCTGCTGGCCCACTAGTAACACTTAATTTACAGGCCCTGGGCACATCTAGTGCACTTTACTAGGGACTTATAGGTAAATTAAATATGCCAATCGGGTATTAGCTAATGCTACCATATTTTAGTAAGACAGCACATGCACTTTAGCACTGGTTAGCAGTGGTAAAGTTCCCACAGTCCTAAAGCCAACAAAAACGAGATCTGAAAAAGAGGAGGAGGAACCCTTCAGAGAGGACCATTTTCCAACAGGTTGGTATTCACAGTTTGCAAAGATTTCCGCCACTGCAGTGCAAACCGCTAAATATTTCTGCTTAGTACTGATCACAGGCTGTGCAAATCGCCTGTTTAAAATACGCTTGTGGAATTCTCAATGAGTAATGTTTCAGCGGTCTGTGGTATGTTGCGTGTATACTGCAGAAATTCTTGAGTGCAGTGAGTCGCGTTATATTAAAATTTTACATCAACTGCACTTAATGAAGAAGCTCATTGCATCCAACTCGAGTGTAGAGCTCGAGCATTAGGAATGATAGCTTTTGTAGCTTCTTCTAATGCAGGATTTATAAAAAGCACTATTGTAATGTTTCCCTGTGCCAATTGGTGCCCTTTCAAAACGGCCGACTGAATCTGCAGTAAGAATTTTCTCTGTCACTTCCGAAGCATACGTTGGCTGCTGAATATAAATGTGATTTGTAAGCAATATAAACTGTGTTACCCTCCTTGTAGACTATATAAATGTATCCCGAGTGCTTTGTATAAATCTAACAACTAGGTTCACTGTTTTATCCCTAGTCTGTAAATATTTTGTCTTCAGCATGTCTGCTTAGAGTGTGCCAAGATATCTGTGTGTTTTTACATCCAGTGTTTCACAGGAAACAAGGAGAAATTAATGCATACAAAGGTTTATCTTGCTCAGCATAATGTGGCAAGTAAGTCTGTCCAAAATTAAGAAATCCCAGCAAAGCTTGTACTTTTATTAATGTATTCAGAGGCTGCAGGGTAGCACAGTTCTGAAGGAAGTCCTGTGCCAGTCCTCTGCCCTCACTGGATACCTGAGAAAAATCACAGTTAAAAAGGTAATTTTAGAGTTTTTAAAATTAATTTTATAACCGTGTGAAGCCAATAGTGTCACTATTTAGTTCACCCTAATTAGATGTGTGTTCAGATCATCATATGTGATGTAATGCTGTCAATATATGACAATGCTTCGGGATCTGGTTGTAAGGTCTCCATAATACGTTGTGCAGATAAACCAGGGCTATTCTTATACCCTATAGGAAGTCGTTTTAACAGGAATTTATGTCCATTTAATGAAATAACAGTGGGATACTCACTTTCAGATGCTTTATTTTGACTGAAAAACCCATTTAAAAATGTCCAGGGTGTATTGCACAAAGAACAGATGTTGATCTGAGATCTCACAACAACAAAATTGCAGGGGGTGGACATACCTTTATAATTTTCTCAGACATTTAATTTGCAACTCAAGACAAGCAGTGGAAGTTGGTGGAAACACATGGATGAGCTAAGGAAGATTGGTTCAAAGGTACAGTTGAACTTTCCGGCCATGCTTAGAATTATGTGGGACAACAAAATGCTTAATATGAGTTACCCTAATGAAGTAGAATCACTCATTACCCAGATGAAGATGAACCTGAGATAAGGAGGCCCAAATTAATTAAGGTGTCACTATATTTGTGGTGGAAGGAATATACCTGTACAGACTGTGAAGATATGCCATTGTGTCTTCCAGGTGCTCAAATGGCAAAGGGATTAGGCCTACTAGAGGAAAAGGGAGGGATCCCAGGGGAGGGGGACTCGGGGGGAAGGAAGGGAAAGGTGAGCATAGGGGCACTGGGCAGAGCATTAAAAAAAAAAAAACATCCCTCTGTCAAATTACCAGTGAGCAGATACTTATCAGTCAATCAATCAATATTTGTAAAGCGCGGCTACTCACCCATGAGGGTCTCAAGGCTCTGGGGGGGGGAGGGCCTCATTCGAAGAGCCACGTCTTGAGTTTCTACCTGAAGATGGTGAGCGACAGGCTTTGTCTGAGGTGCAGGGGGAGGTTGTTCCAGCTCTTTGCTGCAGTGTTGGGTGAAGGATCCATGAATTTAATGAGACTGGGAATAGATTAATCTAGAAGCCTTAAAGGAGACTATTGATAAGGGATAGTAGACATTTGTACATCTTGACATGGAATGTGAAGGGGCTGAGAATGAAGAGGAAGAGGAGATTAGTAATAGAGTATACAAAGGACAGTAAGGCACATGTTACAATACTTCAAGAAATGCATTTTCATATATGTGAAATCAGAGATCTATTTAAAAATCATACATGGATCCAGCAAGTTGTTTGAATGGATCACTCATGTTGCAGCAAGGGAGTGGCAATTATGGTAAGGACAAATTATGGTCTAGTAATTTTGAAATGTGACGTAGACAGTGTAGGGAGGTGGGTAATAACAGAGATGAGAATGCATCTTAATTTGGTTACTTGTGTTGGATATTACAATCTTAATATAGATCACCCAAAGCCACTTAGGCAGTTAAGTTCTGTATACATACCAATGGACCCAATTCAGATGGGAGACTCCCGGGATGCTAATTTTGGCTGTCTCCCACCTGAAATTGCCTCTGCTTCAATAGACGTCAGTGGGGGAAGTACACTCTCCCGATTATTTTATAAAATCTCCCACTTTTCTGTTATAGAATGTTGACATGTGTGGGATTCGTCCCTAGTCCAGTCGCAGTCCTCCATTATAATAGGTAGAGATTTGAATACAGTATAGTGCTAGACATAAAAGATCCATAGTCACAACAGAGATCTACACTGAATCCAATTAAATCACACAGCTACCTTAAGTTCTTGATGCGTAAGTTGGGCCTATGTGACACTTGGCGTAAGAGAACTGGCCCAGCCAGAGATTACACATCCTATAATAGAACGAAGTATAAGAATCATTCGCAGCTTGACTACTTTTTGTTGAAAGACAAGCTGGACAATAAGGTAACTGATGTTAAACATCATCCAGTACACCCGTCAGATTATTCGGCGGTATAACTAGAACTGAATCTACCAACTGTGAAAAATAATTCTAGGTGGACCTTAGATAGAAAGAGTCTACAAGAATTTTAGAGGGATACAGACACTTTCTGACAGAATAACACTGTAAATGTCGTATGTGATGCAAATAAGTTCTGAATGAGAGCTAATAAGTAGCATGTCAGAGTAGATGAGAGAAAGAGATAAGTGGAAGAAGATGGAATAAGAGTTGGAACAAGTTGAGATGTCTTAAGAGTCAGGTGGATGAAGAGGGGAAAATAAGGGTAAGGGCAATCTTGACAGGCTCTCCAATTAAGATAGAAGATAAGGTTTGCAAGAGATGGGAGGTCAGCAAGCTGAAACACTTTGAGTACGGTGAAAAGTGCAGGAAACTGCTGGCTTACAATGCTAGAAAAGTTCTATTTAAGCGAATTTGGATGAAAAGACGGGTATTCTAGAAACAAATAATGAAAAGATTGAACAAGTCCTCTCAGAGTCTTACCTGGACCTATATGTTAAAGAGAAGATGGAGGGGCCGGAAATCAAATGGTAGCTAGTAAATAGGAAGATCCCTAAGTTGGGAGACGAACAAGTAATGTTCCTATTTCAAGAAATAAAGAAAGACAAATTTAGGGAGGTGATAAAAAAAATGTAAAAAGGGTGAAGCGTCAGACCCGGATGGCATCCTGATTGAGATATACAAAAGAATGTGTGATAATATCATTCCAATGTAAAGAGGTTGTTTAATTCCATTCTTCTGGAGGAAGCCATAAGCCCACCCTCAAGGACCAAAGCAGCTAAAAATATAATGCTAAAACCAAATAAACTCCAGATGAAGTGTGAGTCCTAGAGGCCCATACTTCTCCTAAACTGTGATTCTAAGATCATTTCTAGCATTTTAGCTAAGAGTCTGAGTAAAGTAGTAAATGTTGTAATACATCAAGACCAAAGAGGCTATATTCCTCAGAGATACCTGCATGATCTGATCCACACTTTATTTGGCTTCATAGATTTGGCCTTAATACAAAATATACCACCAGCAGTCATGACCTTTGACGCAACGAAAGCCTTCGATCGGGTGTGCTGGAAATACCTGATGGAAACTCTGGCTCATTTCAAGTTTAAAGGTGGATTTGTTTAAATAATCCAACAAATCTATAATATGCCTACAGCTATGGTGTTGGTAAATTGAAAGTTGTCTCCAATGTTGCAGATAAGTTAATGCACTAGGCAAGGGTGTCTCCTAGCACAACTCCTCTTTGATATGTATGTATCGAACCATTAGCTGAACAGCTCAGAGAAGATAAGGTGATAAGGCTTAGAGAAAAATCTAGCTCGCTACATGGATGATTTGATGATTTCTACATTCTATTCAGAAAGATCAGTACTGCACATTGAGCTAGTAATGTATGATTTTGGCCAGGTATATGAAGCAAATTGAGCAAATATTGAAGTTATGGTTTGGAACATGACATACAATGGAGGTCCAGTCAAAAAGGAAATGAGATACCTCGGTACAGATGCCCTGCAAGATTTGAAAAAGATTGCAGATGTGCACCTCTCTAAACCAGGATCAGAATTAGACCTACTTATGAGGTGATGGAAGAACTTACCATTAACCATTTACTGAATGGTTAACTTGATTAAAATGATAGCTCTTTCCAAGTTCACCTTTTTGAGTAAGAATATGCTCTTAATCTTTAATAAGAGAGAATAGTCTAGCTACAGGATAAAATAAGTATCTTTATATGGTCCACAAAGTGGATATGAAATTCCTGGAAGAAATGTAGGAGGACACGAGACAAAGGAGACCTAACTGTACTGCATTTACAGTATTACTGCTGGGCATTCCAGTTCAAAAACTGCAAAATGCTGATTGGTTACTGAACTCCTCGATAATCGGGAATATCTTGCAGATGGGTTGAAAGAGAGGGCATTTTTCTTCAAGTTCTGTGCCTCGAAATACTCTAAGAAAGTCACCCTGAAGGTATTTACGGCCGCCTCCAAATTCTGGTATAGAATGAGATCTAAACTGGGGATCCTGTACTATAGTAGACTTGACCCAATATGGGACTCCCTGGGTACACCAGAATATAGAATAGACCACTCACTTTGACCATTAAAACAGGCAGGTAGCCAAAATTGGGGACATCTGATGGGAAAGTCTGACAGAGAAGGCGAGAGGCATAATTTCTAGATGTTAATACCATCAACTTGTGAAATGGACTATACTGTATTGCACCAAGGCGTAACAAAGAAGTCATGTCGAAGTAAACTGGAACACAGAACACAGAATCAAAGAAATCAGAAGTGGCAAGATGGTATTGGAGGCTAGTGGAAGGGGGGGGAAGCAAGCCAAAATCTGCCAATGAGGGGATGGGACGGATACTAGCCAACAAGGGTGCAAGAGGATTTATTACAAGTGTCTTTTGCCACCTTATCTACCACAGTGAACAATGCACCCTTCAGGAGAAATCACTTGTTCACTCTCCACGGGGTCTTTTGGAGTCCAGCAAGATTTGCAAAATTTGGGAGATGTGTGAACAACAGCTGTCCCAAATGCAGAGAAAATAAGGCAAATGATATGCATATGTTCACAACCTGCAAGTTGCTACAACTATATTGGTTTGAGGTGGTCAAGATAATGTCTGAAATACTTCAGAAGGCTATTGAGATAAGTCCTGTCCTTATTGTCTGTTGGATTTTGAAAGAGGACGAAAAAGAAAGACAGTAACTACTGCCAAACCAAAGTAAGCTTTTGTTTTGTATGATATTGCAAGGAGAGAAATATCTAAAAACTGGGTCAGAAAATAGCCTCTCATTACATGGGCTGGTGAGAATAATCAAAGTAAGTAAGTACTTCAGACATGTTGTTTGAATCAGAAGTCTCAGATTTGGCTACCATTTAATAAGGTGAATGAACAACCACCAGTCGGCAAGTCCGCTGATTACATCGTGGTGAGGGGTCGGAGGAAGCACCCACGGAAAGGCTGACCAAAAACCACTTCAAGGTGTTAATGGGTATAACTTGACTAGATTCGCTATGGGTAGTAGAAGCTTATCCTACGACTGGAAAGGCATCTAATGTAATATGTGGCCTAGACATTTTTTAAAAAATAATAAAAAATGGAACTGTTCAGAGTTGTCTTATATTTTTTACACACTAGTTTTGTCACAGGACCCATGGTGTGAGCGTTTTGCAGTGCATAGGTACATGTAAGAGAGTTTACATTCCTAAAATCTAAGACTATTCTGTATGATTTGTCAGATTTTATAACAGGAAAAAAGGGGTATTCATTACCCCATATTTACCAGGCACTACTGCCCTGATATTTTAACTGTTTTTGTATTGTATTGTTTATTGATAGCTTGAAACATTTGTTTCATCTTCAAAAAGGTGCATTGATAAAACATTTAAAACATAACACAGCTTTAAAAATATTTAAACAACTATAAGTAATAAAAAGTGGGTACAGCATTTCAAAAGACAAACATAGTAACCAAAAAACAGGGTCACACAGAAAATGATCTGAAGCATGACAAGACCAAGTGCTTTAAGTCTAATTGACCAAACTATGAACAGGTATTTTGAAACAGCTACAACCACAATCGAAGAGGTATCACTTCTGCATATTCTATATGGCTCTCCTCAATTTGTAAACTAAAGGATCAACATAGGGGATCAATCCATTTGTGTCTAGGTTTGGCATTAAGAGGGCAAAAAAGTGCTCATCACTTGCTCATGCATTTCTAGAGTAAAAGCAGAAATCAGAACCCTGTTTCGTCCCACACCTGAATTGGAGATACATGGACATGGCACGTGCCAGATGGATAAAATCCTCAGCCTTGTTTACAGATTTTATTGAGGAGGAAAACACTTCTTAAGCTACCTAATGAAGTTGAGTGATCCCTGTTACAGGTAGTTTTTTCCTGGATTATTTTGTAACTTTAGGGGTGTCTGCTCGACAAATGGACTGGGAGGTGCTCCAGAATTTCCCTAGTCCCAGTTTACTCCAGGCACTTTTGAGGGACCCTAGACTTCTGACTCCCTCCCCCCCCCCCTTCCCTGTAATGACATCCTGCAAGCCCTCCCTAAGGTGGCGCAGTTCATAAGTACTGCAAATACGAATTCAGAACAATTGTGATTTTAACGCTGTCAGTTCTGATACCTCATGGATCCCCAAATCCAAGCGAAGCAGCACCAGTGGCATGCCCTTCCCTAAGCCAAGAGGCCGCTAATAAAATTATTTTCTGCTGTACCCAAGCCACTGATGTTACAATGGCTCAATTATTCCGCTACATACAGAGCATCCCCCCTGGCCTTATAAATTTCAGTTGCTGGGCGTACAGGAAATCAATCTGCTTTTTTGGCAAACTTGCCTATGGCTCCAGCAGGATGCTTCACAATTAGGGTACACTTTGTAATCTGTGGGTCCCAGGATCCAGTATCATCTAACCTGATGTCCAAATAGTCCAACACCTGGATTGTTTCCGGTGTTACAGGCCCCACCTTAATAACCCCTTTTGTCCTGGCTTTCTTGGTGTAAATCATATATTTGGTCTTGGATGTGTTGATTTCAGGGGCAAAATCTCTCCAAAAATGGTTGAAACTATCAATCAGGTTTTGTAGGTCCCTCCCGGATTTCGACAGCACCAACCTGTCATCTGCAAAAAGGACTGCAGGTATTTTTACCCCCGCCAGACTAACTTAATCATTGACACAATTCATTAAATAGGCAATACAGTTGTTTATGTATGGGAGGAAGAGGGTATGGGCAAGGACACAGCCCTGGTGCACACCTTGGCTTACAGAAAAGGCCTTGGTTAGTTCTCCATTTGCGCCATACCTGACAGTGGCAAACTTCCCCTCATGGCAAGCTGAATCAAATGAAAAAAGTCTGGGGGGGTCCCCATCCTCAGGAGCACCTCACATAGCTTCTCTCTGAGCACCAAGTCCAATGCAGCACAGAGATTGATAAATGCCACACAGAAGTCGCCTATAGCCAGGTCCACTGTCTTCCATTTTCCCAAAAGAAACCAGAAGGCTTGATCAGCAGCACTAGTCTTATGCCTAAATCCTGCCTGCAGGCCTGAAAGTATATGATTTTACTCGCACCAATCCAATAACTGTTCTAATGCGTACTTGCAAAAATGTTTTTGCAGATTGTCTATCAAGGTGCAGTAATGGGAGGGCTCACTAGGGTCTCCCTTCTTGAAAATTGGTATGATCTCCACCCCCTTACACGATGGAAGGATTGCCCCCTCCATTGAGATAGAGTTTGAGACCACATTAATATATGGAACCCACAAGCCAGCTGTTTTAATATGGCTTTTATGCCATGCTGGATGTTTGATTTCAGAGGATATTGAGTTTGTTTTTGAGGTTCACTCTTTAAAGGAATAACATGTGAAACTTAATTTTTACCCCACCCACTAGATTTCTTTTTCAATGCTGGAGTTAATTTTTGATTACCACCTGTGTCCCAAGTAACCTGAAAGCACTGCCTGTGCAAAGAATAGCTTAGTGGGTTTGTATTAGGACTGCAGTCCACTGGGATTCTCTAAGCCAGCATGTGCACAGAACGGATTCCTTGCATCTTGGGTCTGAGACCCTACCCCTCCCAAATTCATATGAAGTGGTGCCTAACGTGGAGCAAGAGGTTTTTCTGAGCTTTTCTAGCAGTATGGAAAAAACCCACTCAAAACACAAATATTACAACTACATGGACACATTTGTTGTTATATTGGTTACCTCCTTCAGGCTAAATAGCAATCCCCTATCAACCTAATGCTCTGCACAATTATAACCGGATTTGTGCTCCTGCACGCAGGTATGGGAGCACCAAACCTGATTTTACCACCTGGAAAATATGTTTTTAAAATCACAGAAGGTTCAGCCTGGGAAAATAGGACAGCATGGCCTTGGCCTCTAGACCCCCAACCCAACCCCTTTTCATGGCATACCAGGAGCACAACATGTTCAGATATATTCCAAATAATTAATGCCTTGTATGGCCATGTTAAGTCAACTATGTCAACTTGCGCTTCTGATATGCACAGGCCTCATTTTCATGCCTGGTACCAAGAATTCTCAGTCAAGCTAGCTAAGCATCTGAAACTCCTACTCTTCCATATTTACTCAAGGTCTTTTGCACTCTTCTCATGAGAAAGCCATGCACCTGCTAACAACACTATCTAGAGTTTTGCTTTCTCTTACATATATCCTTCTTCAAGTGCCTATGTAAAGAAAATGTATAATGGTTGAAGACGTTTGGGGAGGAGAAAGCATTATATGCTCAACTGCTTGGGAGGCAAAGTTATGTCTCACTTTGCCACAATACCTCTATTTCCCCTTCATTTTAGAAAAATGGGATATATATATATATATATATATATATATAAGGCCAAAATGACAAAAATCTAACATACAAAATATATGAATTTTCAAAAATGTAATTTCAGTAAAGCGCTTTGAAACACAATAGCTCGAACTGGGGCTATCACGGCATCTTGACGGAGTCGTTCCCAACAGTCCGACGCCACTTGCGAGGGAGTGTGAGTCAGTCATGGAGTCGAACGGACCCCATGATGAGGAAACAAAGACGTTGCCTGGAGTCGGACAGGTGAGGCGTCGCTGGAGCTGGTGCAGCAGCTGTTCCTTACTGTTAGGCAGGGAGGCAAGGCATTGGTTCCTTGAGGTTGCAAGGGAGGTAATGCGGCATCACTTGCGAGGCATTGGTTCCTTACAACAAGGCAGGGCAGATGAATCCAGCAGGTCAAGATGTGAGGCATCGACTTTGCAGTGCCGCGATAACACCACAGGGCCACAGGTGCTGCAGCGGAGTTGAACTTGGGTGTCATGGATGTTGGTTCCATGGCACTCAGGACTCACGCTGTGGTGTGACATCGGAGGCACTTTGGTGGGGTCAGGCCTGTGTTGCAGGTCGTGGTCGTTGCGCTCAGTGGGGGCCATGGCTCCAGTGCATGCGGCGGTGCAGTCGGAGAGCAGTACCAGTTCTGCAGTCTCTCTGGAGTCGGTGTGCTTAGTTTCTTCTTAGTTGCACCAGAGTTCACTTCCAAGGACCCAGGAACTGGATTTGGAACCGCTTGGCAAGTCAGGACTCTCAGTAAGAGAACCAAGGTGCTGGCAGGTGAAGTCTTTGATGGCCCTGAAACTTATTAACAGGATCCAAGCTCAGTTCTAGCCCTTGGAGAACCTTGGAAAGCAGGATGTAAAAAGCAAATGTCCAGTCCTTTGACTCCCAGGACAGAAACAGCAAGCAGCAGGCGAGCACAACAAAGAAACAGGCAGAGTAGCAGCCCCTCCTACAGCATCCAGCTCTTCTTCCTGGCAGAATGTCCTCAGTACAGACGTGTTCTAACTATGTGGTGTCAGAGGTCCAGTACTTATACCCATTTCTGTCTCTGAAGTAGGCAAACTTCAAAGGGAAGTCTTTGTAGTGCACAAGGCCCTGCCCTTCACTGCCCTGGCCCAGACACACTCCAGTTGCAGACTGCTTTGTGTGAGGACAAGAACAGCCCTATTCAGGTGCAAGTGTCAGCTCCTCCCACCACTCTAGCTCAGGAAGACCCATCAGGAAATGCAGGGCACACCTCAGCTCCCTTTTTGTGACTGTCTAGAGTGAATTCACAAACAGCCCAACTGTCATCCGAACCCAGACGTGTATTCCACAGCTAGGTAGAGGCATAGAATGGTTAAGCTTTCTAAAAGTGGCATTTTCAAACTTACAATTCAAATACCATCTTCACCCAAAGTTGTATTTTTAAATTGTGAGTTCAGAGACCCCAAACTCCAAATCTCTATCTGCTCCCAATGGGAAATTACACTTAAAAGATATTTCAAGGCAATCCCCATTTTACCCTATGGGAGAGATAGGCCTTGCAATGGGGAAAACAGAATGTAGCAGTATTTCATTATCAAGGCATTTAAAACACACCAGCATATGTCCTACCTGTTAAATACACTTTACCTTAGGCCTACTTTAGGGGTGACTTACAGGTAGTAAAAGGAAAGGTTTGGGCCTGGCACATGGGCGCACTTGTCAGGTCCACATGGTAGTTTACAACTGCATACACAGACACTGCAGTGGCAGATCTGAGACATGTTTACAGGGCTTCTCATGTGGGTGTCACAATCAGTGCTGTAGGCCCACTGGTAGCATTTGATTTACAGGCCCTAGGCACACATAGTGCACTTTACTAGGGGCTTGCTAGTAAATCAGATATGCCAATCATGGGAAAACCAACCACCAATACATTTTAGACAGAAAGCATATGCACTTTAGCACTGGTTAGCAGTTGTAAAGTGCCCAGAGTCCTAAGGCCAACAAAAAACAGATCCAAAAAAATAGGAGAAAGACGGCAAAACGTTTGGGGATAACCCTGCAAAAAGGGCCAGGTCCAATGTAAATGATAATTAGGAAACAATATTTTTATCTGAAAATATTTAGACCCTAAGATTTGGGTAGGCTACAGTGCTGTACAGTAAGCTGCATATACATTATATGTAGAGGCAGAAGGGTTTTTAGAAGTGCTAAATCCCCCATAGTGGATCCAAACAGTTTAAAAAAATGAAAAAGCATAGCCACTTTTTGCCAGATCTACTCCAAAGATATGGAACTTCCTACTACCCACAAGAAGAACAATTACATAATTTAAGAAGGAAGTTAAAACCTTTCTACTAGAAAAGCATGTGTCATAAGAGAACTCTTTCAGAAATTGTTATTTGCCCTATGTTATATTGTATCCTATTTTTGTATACCTTCCTCTTCGACTTCAATATAAAGCGTCTAAGAAGAGATGTTTTGCCCTGTTTTACTGCTCCTACTGTACCGCAACACTCATCAGCTTTCTCTTTGCACAGCACTCTGATACCATGGTGGTCATGTTCATGCTTTATAAAATACTATAAATAAATAATAAATACAATAAATAAAACACAAGTATGTCAAGGAGCTGTACATATGAACGTTACCAATTGTGAGCTGTATAATACTGCTCAAAAGACAAAAAAAATGTCCTGACCATTTGACAAAATCCAGTATAATCCTAGCTATTCTTGTAGCCCAGGTTGAGATTAGCTTCTGCATGATAGAATATAAAGCCATTTTACTGGAGGTTCATGAAAACATAGAGGATTCCCTGGGCCAGGGGAAAACCAGCGGGAAACCGCCGGTTCCCCTTTTCCGCGCGGTCAGAATAGCCCAGGAAGCACTGCCAGCCTGTTGGCGGTGCTTCTGTGGTCCCCGGCCCTGGCGGTCATGGACCGCCAGGGTCGGAATGACCCCCCAAGTCTGCTCTCAGCTGGAGGGTGCTTGGAAAATGCCACCAACCCGCTGGGAGCTGACATTTGATTTGTTTCCCTGCCCGCAGTGATGCGGGCAGAGAAACAGATCAAAATATTGCTCCCGCCAGGAAGAATCAGCATTAGGAGCTGTGGTCTCTGGGTGGGAGCAAGGCCAGCTCCTGCTGCATGCAGGGAGCCGGTTGGGGCTCCCCCCATGGACCAAATGAGTATATGGTGGGTGCCCTGGATGGGCTTAAGGGCACTCACCTTTGACAGTACAGGCCTCTATGGAATGGGTCCCTGGGTCGGGAAAGACTTGAGGAGGGACCCAACCCTTTAATTAAAAAAAGGCCCTGGGGGTGGGGCCCTCTGGGCCTAATAAGGTTAGGGAGGGGGGCCACAAGGCCTCCACCCCTTTAATCAAAAACGTCCCTGGGGATGGGGCCCCCCAGGGTCTAATAAAGCAAAGGGAAAGGGGGCATGTGCTCCCTCCCAATTAATTAAAAAAGATCAGCCCTGGGGAATGGGTTTCCCAGAACCTAGCAAGGCTCGGGGAGAGGGGCCACAAGGACCCGCTCCCCTTTAATTTAAGTAGTGGCCCTGGGGGATGGGGTCCCAAGGGCCTTATAGGGCTTGGGGAGGGAGTCCACACGGCCCCCCTCCCCTTTAATTAAAAACGGCCATGCGAGATCTGGTCTCAGGGCCTTAATAAGGTTGGGGAGGGGGGGCACAAGACCTCCTCCCACTTTAATTAAAAATGTCCCTGGGTGATGGGGTCCCCAGGGTCTAATAAGGCTCAGGGAGGGGGCGTGTGCCCCCTCCCCTTTCATACAAGAAAAAAGACGCTGGGTGTAGGGTTTGCCAAGGCCTTACAAGGGTTGGGAAAGGTGGCCACTTGGCCCTCCTCCTATTAAAAAAAATTTACCTAAGGGTATGGGGCCCCCACGGCCTAATAAGGCTCATAAAGGGGGGCACATGGACCCTTCCCCTTTAAAAAACATAAGCACATGTGGGGGATTGGCTTTATGTATGGTAATAAAATATTACTTACATTTTTTAAAAATCCTACCAATTCACTGAAAAAAACAAAGGTTAACGTAATGTTATAGTTAGGTGTGAAAAAAATCTGTGTTTTTGGTTAAACAAAAACCTTGGAAATTCACTGAAAAAAACAAACGGTCAGGGACTAATAAGGCTCGGGGAGGGGTACATTATGGTACTATGGTACGCTCTGCTAACTATAACTGGTGAATTACTGTGTTGTTTTACTTTAAAACGTTAATGTTGTCACTGACACATTCTCCTAAGTGTGTGTGTATATATATATATATATATATATACATTTATTTATTTATATATATACATACATACACATATCCAAATAATGTAATAACTGGTGCAGCATAAATATTGTGTTCAACATCAGATAGAAAGAAAAGGTGCAGTAAAGCACTAAAAGTGGCAATGGAAGTGTAACTGCATAACTAGTATTAAATTGGAGAAATGTTTCAACTTGTGTTTGTAGAGCATGTGAAGTCTGTTATTTTTTCTTTATTATTGAATTAATGTATTGGGTTAGGAAGAAAAAGAACAGAGCAAAACACTGAGACACACAAGGATGCAATCACGATTTGGGAGAGATACCTCCAGTAAGAGAATATTCCAAAACCAGGTCCTAAAATCTGGAGGATTTGAATCGGGAGAACCTTTATCAAGGAGAAGGTGCCAGACCAAAGGAATCTGATGGGACTTATGGAGTCAGTTTCCATAATATGAAGACAGGACCAGCTCTGTAGCGTGGTGCACAACGCAGGCAACCATAATCTGGATCCTCAGCTTTAATGGGAGTCAGTGTAGAACATGAAGGGCCTGGAAAACATGTTTGTTTGTGCACTCCACAGACCAGCCTCGCTGCTGGGTGCTGGAGACACTGGAGTTAACACTGGAGTACTCTGGTAGATCAAGATGTATGGCATTACGGTAATCGAAGTATGAAAACACAAAGGCCAATCACTGACGCATGTTTCTCCAGAGGAACAAAAGTTTTTTTCTTTGGAGTATTAAGTTGAAGAAAACCATTGGACCAGACGTTTGGGTTTGGGGTTAGAAGAAGAGCTCCCTATCAAAATGAATACCCTAGTTGGGAAGGCCACAAGACCAAATCCAGCATGAATCGTCTACCCAGAAATAAAGATCTCATTTTGCCTCATTCAGAGTTAGAAAAGTGCCTGACTTCCAGCCTTGAGTTCCTTAGAGACGTGCTTCAAGCTGCACTATGGAGTCGACACACTTATATTTGAATTTAAGCCACATTATGAAGCCTAATTTACCTTTTTACTGCATAATTTTATCAACCCAGTCACATAATTTGGACCCCAATTACTCTATAATTCCCTTAGCCCTGATTATATCCATGCTGCAGACGAACTGAGAGTGTAATGGATCTCATTGCAAACTTTATTATCTCTTTGTACTCCTGATAATGTGCACTTTCGGTTTGTTTCAATTGCTGTAATTCAACAATTACATCCTGGAGACACGTTTCCAAGTTTCCCTCACAAGCATCAATTTGTCTTCTTCAGCACTGTACTGGTAATACATAAGAGAAGACTGTCCCCCCTGAAACGTGTTTCGGGCAAACCATTGCCCTTCTTCAGGGTATCATGGGTGCCATGTTGCTTGGTGGAAAAACAACTGTATTTGTAACTTTCAGATAAACATGACTCCTCCTGACCATACAAGTAATGCTAGCAGTTGGTGGCTCTTGTGGATTGACCCATCATTAAAGCTACTTAAACATACTTTCTACCAATAAATGTCAATGTATGCTCCAATCGCCTATTGTTTATTTGCATCTTGATTTAGAAAGGTGAAAATAAAGAAATAAAACATGAACGTAAACTTATCATACCTTGATAACAATTAATACAGAGTGAAAACGATATCATTTTACCTCAGTAGCCTACCATTTTCTCTCAAATCCTATAGTTATTTGCACATACACAGAATTAGGTATTCTATAGTTTTCTCATGAAAATGTGATTTACTATTATGCGCATAGTTGGCTATTGTTCCTCTTGTGCTACTGGGCAGATAGAGTTCAATTTCCCTAACAATCCCCAACGCCACTAGAGAAATAGTGTATTAGGTTTTTTCTTTGAGCCTTCAAGAGACGGTGACTTTTACTTTTCTAACCGTTATCAATGGGCAGAAAAAATATGCAGGTGTTGATTGACGATCGCAGCAGGTGGGATGTTAGGTCAACTGTTATTTCACCTATGTGTTTGCGAGAATAAGACAAAAATAGTGAAACACAAATATATGAGAGAAGAGGATGGGGATATTTGTTTTCAGCTACTAGGACACACTTTCTTGCATTTGGAAGCCTGCCATTAATGCACTTCAGATCAGGGGCGAGTATAGAGTAGGTTTATTCTTCCAAAGAATAATGGTAGTGTTTTTAATTTCCCCATTTGGAGCATGTTCCTACCTCTGACAGGGGCCAGACTGAAAACAGCAGTTTATAATTGTGGGAATTGCCACTTATTTTCTTATACAGGGATGTTTCTTTAAGGTCAATGCTAACGACTGTAAGATCATACCTTGACAAGCTATCTCTCCAGCAATAATCGAGGAAAGGCTGAAGAAGCAACCAGTGGTGGCTGCCAACAATAACACTTGGTGGGGCAGCAGGGGGGGTTTGTAGGGGTTGTGGCTGGTAGGGGATAGTTAAAAAAATAAAATAAAATTATTTGCCACTGCCGGACACTGCGCTGGTTCTCCACACAGCTGTGCAACACAGCTCCGGTGAAGAGATCTAAGTCTGCATGTCGGTTTGGCCATTCTAAGATGGCCGACCAAACTGACGTGCACTTACAGTGCACCTACCACTCCTCCTCCCTGGCTTCTGCTGATGCTGTAATGCAGAGGATGGCCCTGCCCCACCATAGACTCGGCGTACTGGCTGAGTAAGTTTTCTGCTGCCTTTCAGCAATGGGGCAACGCTCCTCCACCATAACTGAGGGGCCTCCCCTGGAAGTGACATGCATGAATAAGGGGTACTTTCAGAGCTGACCAGAAAGGTTTGAAGTGAATAACTGAGAGACCGAGTCACTGAATAGTGACTGAAGGGGCAAAGTTACATCTCCCACCAGTAATTCATGGACATTCTGCAAGAAGACTATCATCGTGGACAGAGACCTTAGGGGTGCCATTGGTTGATGCATGAAAGGCCGCCACCTGGGCTTCCCACTCCACTTTTATTAACCACTAACAACTTTGGGGGCATCAGATGGCACCTCTGATTTTAGACTAGCTGGACCAGAATAGCTTTAGGTGGTGATTGAAGTTTAAAAACTAGTCATGTTGTTCATTCTTAGCAGGGTCCATTTTGACTGTGGCCCTTGCTTGAACTACAGCTTCAGGAACTCTTTAGTTAGTATGGACTGAGACATAGGAGAATTCAGGTAATCCTCATCATGCCGAGTCTTCAACTCCATTTCCGTAGCTTTTGGCTCCACCCACAGGCGTAAACCTCTCTTACCACCTTATTATCATTCTGCATATTTTGTAAAGCGCATGGCTACCTAAAAAAGGTTTCCCAGCGCTAGCTCATTTTCAGGATGTGTCACTCCAAAGTACCAGATGAGAAGGAAGCACATTTAAAAGAATCAGGCGATGGAAACAACCAAGTTTTTAAAAGTTTCTGAAACACAAGTAGTGAATCACATTCTCTCTCCCTGCTATTGGCTGCTTGGTTTATCATTCCACCTTCTTGGACATGCTTCTTTTGGGATGCATGAGGGACTGTTTGACCACTGAAAACTGCACCTGGAAATCTTACTTTTTCATTCAGTGCTTTATCTGTTATATGTAATCCATACGGAAATCAAAGAATTTTTCTATTTTCCCAGCATTGGCAAAGCTAATAAGGCTAGCTTTAATTTGCTAAGCAGCGCGTGCATGCAACATATGTAAATAGCATTTGTAAAGACCTCTATTTACATAGCACGCTGAAGTCAGATTTATTGGCTTTGCAAATTCGTGTTTTTTAGGCATGGATATCGTTCACTACCAAAGCCTTGGCTTGTACAAAGAGATTTTAAAACTTCCAAAACATGTAAATGACTTGCGGAATGATCGGTGCTGAATCGTAGGACTTCTTATCCAAAACAGGAAGCAGAAGCTTTTCTTGTTTCAGACCTTACAGTCCCCCTAGTCTGCCTTGAGGCATGAGTCACGACAGCAACATTCAGCTGGACCAGGAGATACCAGATGAGCTGATGGAAGATTATTCCGGGCTGCATCACTTCTGTGGATAGGTCTAAAATGAAAAATGTCTGCAATGCAACTGGGTAGAGCCAGAGAGGCAGTATTTATTTGTGAATCAGATCCTTAAAAACTAGTTGTGAGGGCACAAAATGTAGCAAAGTGATGTCAGATGACGTGAACGTTATTTGAAGAAAACAAAATAGTTTAGAAAGGAGGAAAGCCATTGAAAGGTTCCATCATGACAAGGGCCCCTTTCTCAGAAATGCGACCGAAATATCGGAAAAAGCACCTGCTAGGTTTCTGCTGAAGTGTCTCACTGGAGTGGTGCTTATGGGACTGGGTTTTTTATACTCAGTCCTTTATCCTTCAAAGGCTGACTCACTCCCTGCCAGCTTTGTGCTTCAAGGGCGCTGATGTGGCCGGAGATGAAAGCCCAGCACTATATATAAGTTTTAGACACTGACCTCTTCCAGGTTCTTTTCGCCCACCACAAGGAGAAGTGATCTTTCATCTCATGAAGTGGCTTTTAAGGACAAGCAAAGGCCGTCAGGAGGCTGTCTCAGAACTCTTTCTCCTTTAGAAGTTCTCCTGGGAGGGAATGGGGTTGTGCAGTTCACACTGCAAGTGAACAGCTCTAGACAGCGTGCCAATGTGAGTGCCTTGCAACAAGGGAACAGCTCTAGACAGCGTGGCAATGTGAGTGCCTTGCAACAAGTGAACAGCTCTAGACAGCGTGGCAATGTGAGTGCCTTGAAACAAGTGAACAGCTCTAGACAGCGTGGCAATGTGAGCGCCTTGCAACAAGTGAATCTCTCTGGACAGGCTCGCAATGTGAGTGCCTTGCATCAAGGGAACAGCTCTAGATGGCGTGGCAATGTGAGTGCCTTGCAACAAGTGAACCGCTCTGGACAGGCTCGCAATGTGAGTGCCTTGCAACAAGTGAACAGCTCTGGACAGGCTCGCAATGTGAGTGCCTTGCAACAAATGAACAGCTCCGGAGAGTCTGGAAATGTGAGTTCCTTGAAACAAGTGAACAGCTCTGGACAGGCTCGCAATGTGAGTGCCTTGCAACAAGTGAACATCTCCGGACAGTCTGGAAATGTGAGTGCCTTGCAACAAGTGAACAGCTCCGGACAGTCTTGAAATGTGAGCGCCTTGCAACAAGTGAACAGCTCTGGACAGGCTCGCAATGTGAGTGCCTTGCAACAAGTGAACAGCTCCGGACTGTCTGGAAATGTGAGTGCTTTGCAACAAGTGAACAGCTCTGGACAGTCTGGAAATGTGAGCGCTTTGCAACAAGTGAACAGCTCTGGACATTTTGGAAATGTGAGCGCCTTGCATCAAGTGAACAGCTCTGGACAGACTCGCAATGTGAGTGCCTTGCAACAAGTGAACAGCTCTGGACAGTCTGGAAATGTGAGTGCCTTGCATCAAGTGAACAGCTCTGGACAGGCGCGCAATGTGAGTGCCTTGCATTAAGTTAACAGCTCCGGACAGTCTGGAAATGTGAGCGCCTTGCAACAAGTGAACAGCTCTGGACCGGCTCGCAATGTGAGAGAGTGCCTTGCAACAGGTGAACAGCTCTGGACAGTCTGGAAATGTGAGTGCTTTGCAACAAGTGAACAGCTCTGGACATGCTCTCAACATGAGGGCCTTGTTCAAGAAAACTCTTGAAGTATCATTTCTAGATTCTTTTACATTCTTTGTGTAAATATTGCTTACACTTGGGGTAAAGGTGGCCCTTACAAGAAGGCTTAGTTGATTTGCACCAGTGTGTAATTTAACAATTGTACCTGAGAAATGCAGCTTCCATGGTAACCAGAACAGTAATTTAAGGATTGTAGACATTACGCTTGATTACTTGTAAAGTAATTGTCAGTGCATGAACACGTCATGAAAATAATGGTATTGTCAATCAATCAATCAATCAATAATTTATAAAGTGCGCTATGTACCCGTTAGGGTTTCGAGGCGCTATGGTGCTTCACACACCTGATCAGTATCAAGCCGTTGACAATGGAAGGGTGGGCACGAATGCTTACTTTTGCCTAAACTGTTCAAAGCAGCACAAACAATCTTGTCGCATCTAATCTGAGGTTGTGTGTGTAAATATCGAAAAATAAACTTGCTGAAACCAGTTCTGACGAACCTTTTTAATCGAACCGCTATCCAAGAATTGTTCCCCATGAAAGACATTCACATGGCTGTCAATCCAACCTGGCGAATGTCTTTCTCGGCGAAAATCTTGAAATGCAGATTTGTTTTTCTTATTTACTTTTTTCCTCGCTTGTATTGAAGTTTTATTTTGCTTCTGCTCTTAAGGAGGGCTCCTCCTTTTCCCTACTTCCTCAGTTATTTACTATTTTATGTCCCATTCCATCCGTTCCAACCCATCCTTCAACTCCCCAGCCTAGCAAAATTTGGGCCGTGGTCGATCTTGCTACCTTCTTTCTAAAACCCTCCAGAACCTTCCAAACTTTTCTTGCTGATATTATCTAAGATATTACCACTTCTTTTTCCTCGTTTCCTGCTGTTGTCTTCATTTTAACCACTCTTTCCCATCTTCTTTCCTATATCCTCCTGCCCTTCGATACTGTAGACCAGCGGTTCCCAACCTTTTGACTTCTGTGAACTCCCACGTTATTATTACTGGAATCCGGGGACCCCCACTGCATCATTATTGGAGTCCGGGGACCCCCTACTCAGTCATTACTGAAAGCTGGGGACCTAATGTGTTAATATTCTTTAATTTTCTAAGCAGTCATGGACCCCCTGAGGAGGCTTTGCGGACCCCCAGGGGTCCCCGGACCATTGGTTGGGAACCACTGCTCTAGACAGACATTAAGGGCTACCTAAACTGTCTTTTTTATTTTTTCACTTTCACATAGTTGCTTCACAAAATAAACTTACAGTTAATATAATTTTAATGATTGTTGTTATTACTGTTTATGTTTTTCGAGTATACTGGAACTAGGATCAAACCCTGCCGCAATATATTTTTTCACACAAAAATACCTTACTTTTGTTCGAAATAAGTTTTATCAGCCGGGTGTTGTCGCTCTGGCGTTCTGTGTTATGGAAATTGCAGTACATCCCTTATCTGTCTCCTGTTACCACCAGTGCTTAATTTGTAAAACAATAAGTGCTACTGAGGATCAGAATGCTAAATAACAAGACTGCATAGTCTTGATTCTATCTCATGCCTCTTTAGTGCACCACTTGACACCCTACCCTTTTTTCACATTCTTGCAGGTTCTTTTCCGTCCCTGCTCAGTGGTGGTGGCACAAATTGCAGAGTGGGGTTGCTGCTATCAATCTTACATCACTGAATCCATAGGGATTCAGAAAAATCCAAGCACTACATGAAGAACAAGTAAAGTAAACAAGCAGGGCCTGTTCAGCAAGAGAGAGGTAAGGGGGTAGTATGAAGCTGGTGGAGCGTTTTGGAGCATAATGTTGCAAATATATCACTAAAGAATGGTGTGGTAGGACACTGCAATTTACAGGCAACACATTCTCCATTGTAATGGCCACAAAGTTTGCACATGCATACATTTTTACTTAAAAAACTATAAAGTGCACAATAGATGTATGGAAATTGTGTTTCAGCAAACTTTTGCTATTTGCACTTCACCAAGTAAAATGTTTTGATTTGTTTTGATCATGTTAGAATCTCTGCTTCCTTGTCACTTCAGAATTACAAAAAGTGCATTATTTGTGCTTTCCTAATTGCTGATAAAGCTCCTAATTTATTATATGGCCACATTTATAAATTACAGACAAGCAGGAGGCCATTTATTATGCATTGGCAGAAACTGCTGTCACAGTGGTTCCTGTCAATGCATTTAATTGTTTGGTGCAGGGATATATCAGCATGATCCAGCCCTTCAACAAACAGTTTTTTTTTATTTTAAAAAAATAAATCCCCAAATGGGATTTTATTTTTTGAAACAAAATAATTGATGCTCCCCTCACCATAGGAGTCATCTTCCATGGCGGGGGGAGCATTATTAGCATTTTTACTGTCCCTCACTGCCATGGTTTGCCAGGCGGTGATGGACAGTAAATAAAAGTCTATATTTCTGCCCATCCTGATTGGGTGGGTGGGCATATAGCCATTTCACTGACGCCCCTTATCCAGTCGGCCCATCAGAGAAGTTCGGCTATGGCTGAGACGGAGCATTAACTGCTGTAGACGAACCTACAATCTGCCTGCAACTAAATTGGGCGGTCAGACCATTATGTTGGTGATATGTATAGTCTGTCTCCATTGCGATGGAGTATACATATCACCAACATATAAATTAGGCCCATAGGTTTTGTAAAATTTCTACAGTTAATTTATAGATATTTAAATTGTAGCATCTTCCCCAGCCTGGTACCTGCTGAAGACCTAGGTCACACATGGAGCTGTAAATCACACATCTATATTCCTCTGCATGTACCTGGGAACTCCAATTACATTCTGTTCTAGTGGTTAAGTCACACTGATACGGAGTCCTCGGGAAGCCAGAAAGGTTCCGTTCTAAATCATGCAAGACACTGCCCCTCCGATAAAGGAAAAATTGCATATTTTTTCAGAAATCCATGAGACCGATTCAAATATCTACATTTATAGAAAACATGCACAACTATATCTCTTCAATTCTTCTTCTTAGTGCTTTGATCTGTTGACACAATCTGATTACTGGAAGCTGTAAATGGCCGCCTTTCATGTCAGAAATTGCTAATGATGGTAAGGAATCAGCAACAGTCACTGGATTTTCAGAATTAGTCTTTCTTTCACCATTTCAAGTTGAAGATCGATGAAACACAGCCTGAAATGAGAAGAGACCCTGGAAAGGGACTACCCAGGTAGTTAGGCAGTCACCATGTGCCCTTTGGTAGACACTACTTGAAAAGGTACAGCATTGTAAGGAGCATAAGATTTTTTTTTCTGTAACTGTCGATCAATCACCAAATCTTAATACAAGGTCTTTTGTGTGTTGCCTCTTGTCTGCATACACTTTCATTTTCTGTTACAGAACCAAGTTTCATGTACGAATCAGGTTTTCATTGCTATCTCTTTCTGTGGTCCATTGGGGTCTCTTGGTTGGCATTATTCTCCTGTACATCAAAGTTGCAGGAATTTCACCTGTGGTCGAACGATAAGCTCATAAAGTAGAGTTCATTACTGTTTTTTAAGATTGACCTTCCCAAGAGTTGCACTCTGCCTTGTTTTTTTTAGCGTACTCATAAAATGCTTAATAAGTCCAGTGGCCTGTGGCCAAGGGTGTGATTTCTTGATGCTTTATGTTCAGATGCTCAAGAAATTCTTTAAATTCTTTGCTGTTGAAGGGCGGACCATTGTCAGACTTCACATTGGCAGGTAAGCTCCATGTTGCAAAGATGCCATCCAATTTTTCAATTCCTCTCTCATGTGTTGTGGTTGAGAGATCTTCGACCAAAGCAAAACGTGAATATTCATCTACAATCACCATTAAATGATGTCCATTGTCAGGTGGACCAACAAAATTCTCTTAGCCATGTGTCGGGAGTTCTGACATGCTTAGAGTATGTTGAGTGACTTTGGTTGACAGGCAATTGCATATGTGACAGGCTGTCTTTGTAGCAACAATACCATAATGTCCTCCGTGAGCCACTTCTATCGCCTTTTGTCATAAACTTTCCGGAATCAGGATCCTCGTAGTATAACTCCTTTCTGGGTTATGGAAAACTAATCTTTGACATTCTTGAACTTTTGATATTCACCATCATTACTGAGAAGTCAAACATGTTTGTTCCATGACTGATGTGTAATTATGTCTTTTAACTTTAGCAGGTCACTATCATGACTTGTAGCAGTGACAATCTGGGCTAACGATATAGCAGCTGGTGCACTTGGCTTGACAATGAAATTGATGTAGGCCTCAGCTGTTTTGGATGGAGTGCCATGACCTTGAACAGGCACTCTTGAAAAATAGTCAGCAGGATTTTGATCCTTTCCTGGTCAATGCACAATTGTATAATCATACTCTTGCAATCGTAGTCTCCATCGTTCAGTTTGAGGAGGCGTCTTGGCTTTTGGATTACTGGAGATGGTCAGCAAAGCTTGATGATCAGTCACCAGCGTAAAAGGCTTTCCATACCAGAATACATGTAAATGTTCACAGGCCCATACTACAGCCAAACCTTCCTTTTCAGGCTGTGAGTAAGCACGTTCTGTTTGAGACAAAATGTTTACTAGCATAGACCACAATATGTCACATTTGGGCGTCCACTATGTTGTGCTGTGCAAGTATAGCGTCTAACCCAATTGGGCTAGAGTCAACCACAATCTTGGTATGGAGCTTTGGATTGAGTACCCTACTTCTGTAGCATTTTCTATAGTGTGTTTTAGTCTCTTGAAACTCTTTTCACAGTCTTGTGACCATTTGAAAGAAATTGTCACGCTGTCTTTTCCTCGGGATCTGCAAGCTGCTGAACAAGAAGGCCCAACTCAGAAAGCTTTAATAGCACAGAGTTATGATGAAGGCAGGCGGGGGAAGGGAATTAGGGTAGGGAACAGCTGGGAGAGAGATCGGAAAAGGAAAAGGTTAGAACAAACATGCATATACTCATTTATGACAATCTAATTCACCATTAGAGCCTATGCGTACATACATCTCCATAACACCAGATTGAAACTCCTTGTGATTGGGCAATAGCCCCTTCTATAAATCACAACACCAGAATGAACTGAGACCTCTGAGTCCCAAGAAGACCAGAGTATTAGACCACGGACACTCTCTTAAATATCAATCATAGAACCACTTATGCATTGATAAAATCAATCATAGAACCCCTTATGCATTGATAAAACTCTAAACATTAGATCTCAGTTTTAGAAGACTCGTAAACACTTAAAGAGGTCTTTTCACATAATATAAAACACCTTAATATGTATCTCACATATCATGCATCCTAAAACAATGAAACTGTGATTTCTTTATCTTTGAAACCCTTTTTCGATAAATGTTCACCTGTACATGAAAAGCGCTTTAAGTATTGAGCCAAGGGCGCTTTACTTTCTGTGAACTGAAGTGCTTTAAAATATTGTGGCCAAAGCACCTTTTTTCTCCTCTGGAACTGAAGCGCTATTGCAAAGCGCGTTTATTCCTTTTGATTGGAGCGCTATATCAATGCGCGTTATTATTGTGAACTGAAGCGCTTTATCAATAGCGCATTGCTGCTGTGAATTGAAGCGCTTTTACTTGAGCGCGTTGTTGTCGTGAACTGAAGCGCTTTACTGAGCGCATTGCTGCCGTGAACTGAATCGCTTAACTGAGCGCGTTGCTGCCGTGAACTGAAGCGCTTTACTGAGCGCGTCGCTGCCATTAACTGAAGCGCTTTACTGAGCGCGTGGCTGCCGTGAACTGAAGCGATTTACTGAGCGCGTTGCTGCCGTGCACTGAAGCGCTTTACTGAGCGCGTTGCTGCCGTGCACTGAAGCGCTTTACTGAGCGCGTTGCTGCCATGAACTGAAGCGCTTTACTGAGCGCCTGGCTGCCATGAACTGAAGTGCTTTACTGAGCGCGTTGCTGCCGTGCACTGAAGCGCTAAAATCAAATGGCATAAAACGCCATGATCGTTAGGCTAGGGGAATGCTGAAAGTTAGGGAGAAACAATTCCCTTCTGACTTGGGCTCTTCACGACATACCGTCCACGAGTACGACCTTCTTGTGTCTGAATTCCAAATGGAATAACAGGAACCTTTGAGTTTCTGCCAAGCTGCCTTTGAAGAAATTCTGCTCTGCTCCAGAGGAAGGTCCCTTGAGGTCTGACTGCATCGAAGTCTTCAAAATAGTGAGCAACGTGCTTGCGTGTGGCTGGGCTTTATAGGCACAGAGCATTCATCATGTCCCTAACTCTCATACACAGAAATATACGTATTGTCACGCCAGGGCAGTTTTCTCAGATCACTAGATGTTTTATTATTATTAACTTATGACGTTCAACCTTGAAAGAAGCACAGAATGAAAATGTCATGCAGAGAGAAGAATAACAGAATTCTGTGCGAAAGGACAAGCTGATAAAATAATAAAAACATCTCCACTAAAATGAAGCTCTTGCTAATATAATAAGAAGAATAAAAATGCATCTCTCAAAGTGAAAGGGCACAAGCTGCAGACTTAATCTAAAACAAAGTGCCTGTATAATAGCTAAAGTAACCTCACGACAGGGGCTCTACCATGCTCCTTCTGTGTAGCTCCAAAAAACAGTATGTCATTGCTATAATTAAATGCATTCACAACAGAATGTATGATGTGTCGTATGACATCTTGGAAAAGTTCTGCAGCCGATGATACACCAAAACTATGGGCCTCATTACAAGTGTGGCAGTCTTCTCACTCCTGGCGGTCCCACCACCACATTACAACCATGGTTCCTGACGGTTAGAAAGTGGTCTGAGTTGTGGTCAGCCACGGCAGTGCTGAACTCAGCACTGCTGTGCTGATTACAGCAGCTTTCTGCCAGCCTTTCCATAGCGGTCACCCGGGCATGGAAAGGTCGACAGAAAGCCAGTGCCGAGGGCCGCTTGGGGGCCCCTGCACGGCCCACAATCATGTCATGGGCAGTGCAGGGGCACCCCTGCCCAGCACTCTCAGAATGGACACTGCCTGCTTTGCAGACAGTGCGCATTCTGAGGGTGCTGGTGTGCTACGGTATTGGCCTTGGCTCCCTTAAGGGAGCTGAGGCCAATACCGTAGCACTGTTCCTGTCAGTCAACCCGACGGGAACGTCGTAATACAATGTTCCTGCCGGTCAGCCCAATGGGAACATTGTAAAACAACTGGGGGTAGGGTGGTGCCACTGGCATGGTGGTGGCATCCTCCCCTCATCATTTGCGGTCCCGTAGTGCGAATGCCAATGTCATAATAGGGCCTTAGGCGGCAGCATTGTAACTATTCATGTGAGTGGCAGACATTGAGGGTGTAGTTCTGTCAACTGCTGTCAACTGTCCTGGGGAATCACTGAGGCCCGGCAACGGTTCAGCCTCCGATTCATCCAAAACAGTCTTTGAAGTTTTGACCTTCTTCTTGGTCTCCATTGGAGCCCCGTCTCTCATGGAGACCTCTAGAGTTGTTCTGAGTCACCACTCGGTGGCTTTGCTGATATGCCACTTCAGGTACTGGACAGCTCAGTAAGCACAACCCCAGTGCTGCTTCTTGGATCTCCCTGTCTGGTGCTGAGATTGTAATGTCCCACTTATCAAGCCTCAGATAAGAGTAATAGCAATTTGCTTCCTTTTTACGTGTTTTGTCAGCCAGCGCTAATATTTGTAATGATATATAACAAATTATGATTGTCTTTCACTGCATTTTGTAAACCTGGTTGAATCCATCTTCGGCAGTGTGGTACCTTTATGTAGGATTTTGACCAATGATGAGTAGACTTTTCTGTGATACAAATTGAGTACTTTTTTCTCCGTTTTCAGGAGAGTGGCCAACACATACTGTACATTACTCTATGAATTGTGAAGAAGACATTTTTTGATTTGATAGACAAGATTAATGTGTGTAGGGTTTAGTTTGTGTTTGTATGTACCCTTGATCTCATTATCATTGTAAATTACCCAAACATATTACACGCATCTGTTTTCATGTATGTCTGTTTTCCTATTTTTCCTATTTTTGTTGTGTGTTTTGATTTTAATTGACCTTAAGACTATTACTTTTGATTAAGTGCTTTTGATAAGCCTTTGGGTTGAACTTTCTATGGAATAATCCAATTTTCTTAGCATTTTTACCTCACATATTACAGATACCCGGCGTTAAGGGGTTAGTGGGTTGCCCAGCATTACATGAAAATAGCATAGGAATGGATATGTATTTGTGTGAAAGCATAGAACTGTAGAATAATATTGGTGTAGGTTAAAATGCTTGGTGACTGTTACACTTTCAAGCCAGACCTAAACATTACGCAGGTAATGACTACCTTACTCTCATCTGTGCTGCTGCCAGAGAAAACCACCACATATTATTTAATTATCTAAGACACTTTAACAGCATTACAATGTCATCTGTGTGCCCCTGAAGTTCAACCTCAGCTAGATGGATAAATAAACAAAATGATCGCATCTGTGTGAAGTGCAAGCACTTTTTTTATGGAAGCACACAAAGTCTACCCAATCTAAACATGTACTCCTGGACCCCAACATGTGGGCGGAGCCAAAGCCCCTGACTCACTTCAACAATTTTGATGGTGTGCAGAAAAAAGACAAAAATGCAGCAATAAACTTAGTCCATCTAAATCCAATGACTAGAGTCTAGGAACGACAAAATATATGTTGTGCATGTATCAGCGTAGCCTTTACGCTCTCACAAAAGCGGGAATTTAACAATACACAATCATTTGGTACACCAGAGGAAGGAGCCGTCCGTCTCCCCCGGTAGTTCCATCTCCTGAACTTCTGCTCTCTCTGTTGGTGCCTAGGGAGCACATGCACACAAGAGGAGGCTCCTCCAGCTCCGGTCACCATGGAGAGGGTCGGCTGATGCCAGTAGCATAGCAAGGGTGCCATGGACCTTAATGATAGAAAGGGGAACAGTCCTACCCCAGTTGTTAGGGAGTAACAAAAACAGGCATGAATGTGGTGCACAGGCCTGGAAACCCCTGGTCACCAGTGCTACAAAACCTACTGCAGTAATGATAGTTATACTCCTTGCCCCCTGTATCTTTCACACCCATACCTCTTCCTTTTCCGCCATATCACACTACCTCCCACCTTGCACTGTCCCCACTACCCTTGTGGCTCCATTTTCCCCATTCTCCACTGATGTATACGTTGCCCAGAGAATGTCTCCTTTCCAACTCTCCCTTTTCAGCTGCATCTGCCTTGGCCGTTTCACTCTCCCCCCCTTGTCTCTTGCACCTAACGTTCCCTGCTTTTCACTGTTCTTTCTGTACCTCGATACCCCACTATGTATCTCCATTCCTCTTGCTTTCTCTTCATCTATCTGCTTTTCATCAATGAGTCTCCCCATTCCCCCTTGGGTCCCCCCACCTTCCCCTCGCCCTTCCCCTTGCCTGTTTCCATTCTGGACTGTATCTAGCCTTTATGCTCTTTCTGTTTCTCACTTGCCTCCTTTATCACTCTAATCCCTTTGTCCCCCTTCTTTTGCTCAGTTGTCCCCACACTATTACTTTCACTCATTCTCCACGGTATCTCTGCATCCCTTATTACAATTCTACCCTAATTTCTAAACCCTTTCTTGTATATTCCCGATCTCTTAATCTGTTTACATCTGTACCTTGCCTCTTCGACCTTTCACCCCCCACCACTTCCGCGTGGTTCTCTGCTTTTCTTCACTTCTTACCATTCTCTCCACTTTCTCCTTATTCTGTTCTTTCTCTCCACTCTTTTACTTTCTCTTTTTCGCATATATTTCTTCACTCTACGTCCACTAGTGTCTCTGCCTCTCCGCCACTTTTCCTGAAAACTGGAAACTATAATATCATGTCCCTTGTGTTTAACAGTGCTCAGATATCAGCTTGGCTACAGGGGCTGAGTGAGGACACAGGTTACTGGGCAAAGTCCAGGGGACCAGTACTGACTTCAGACTGGTCTTGCATGAACAAAGAAAGTGAGCTTCATACCTTGTGGTCTGCCATGAACAAAGAAAGTGAGCTTGATGCCTTGTGGTAGGCATGTGCCAGACGTCACCATCCTCACTGGCCTGCAGATCGTAAACAGCGGTCAAGATTTCCTAGTAGATATGGTGCATATGGGACCAGCAGCATCCTAAGGACTGGATGTCATTACCCCAGGGACAGCAAGTCTCCTCTAGTATGTAATTTCAATATATCCGTAAGTCATAAGGTGAAGGTTCTGATGTTTCTGGATTCAGGGACGTTTATTCTCAACCAGCGGACGCAACCTTCAAGCCCAGATGATAAAAAGGAAGCCACACATTCAATGTTATTTTTTAATTATTTGTAAGGCACACTCCACAAACCTATTTGTGCTTGGGCATTTCTATCTAAAGACTTTTACACTACTATTAGTTAAAATACTGTGCTGAAAATGGCAGAGCAAGGAGAGAAAGGTGGAACCCTAAAATGTATTTCTTATTTAAATTCAGGAAAGTGTCAAACATGTGCCCACAAATGTTAAGGGAGCAGTTCATTCTTACCTGGGGATGCAAATCTTCAGTGACACTGCACACCTGTGGCCATCTTATGATCTCTATGTCTCAGAGATATATTGTTTTAGTCCAAGCCAGGAGGCGCTTGTTCTTCCTTGTACTCGGTCAGTCTTTATTTTAGGGGTGTCCTCCACACAGGTCTGGTCCAGATGGACTTTAATTTGGTATTTGAGTTCATAAGGTAGCTACTTTTTGCTCAGGCAATACAGCTCCTCTTCGTCCCATCAGAGGACAGTTGCAGGGCCTGCTCATCTGGAGCTATGCTTATTCCAAGTCTTCGGTGGGAAAAAACCACAAACTCCAAGCCATATTTGGAGTTTTACAGTGTACTGAATGTGACCTTTCTGTTACTGCAGATTGTAAGATGAGAAATCGAATAAAGATTTATAAGAATGAAAATGGGAAGAATGCTCCTTTTCTGGTTTGGCTTTCCTTTAGAACAAGAGTCTCAACAGTTGAGGTTTCAGAAGTTTCCTGAAACGCTTGTGGTTGTGCTCAGATCCCCTATCGGAGTCAAAGCCATTCCACACTCTAAAGCCTTGCACACCTCCATTCAGCTGGGTTTGCAGTGAGACTCTATTGTAAATACTCTGCAGAACTGGTACTCGTTGCTAACTGGGGTCTCTGGCAGGAAACCACCTTCCAAATCAATAAACACAGCCAAGCAGAGCAAGATTAAGCTTTATATGCAATTTACTGTCCAACCTACACTGAAGGGTTGAGCAAAAATGGTCAACAAGGGTGTGAACTTGGATGCCCCAGGACAGACATTCTAAACGGGCACAACCAGGATCAGATTGTCCTACAGGGCAATTTTGCAAATGCCTAACGGGCTGGTCTGACAGGTCAATGTGTAGGCCAGTATTTTGGTTGTTTCTAGGCCTGTTTTAAGACTGGTGGGTCGTTTATTACTGCTGATTCCCCTGATATTACCACAAACATTGCCTGCAGCAAGCACAAATGCATGTAGTCTTCTATATCTTGCAAACACTTCACAAGTTCAAATCATTCCTGATTTGCAAACGTCCAGCACTTTTTTAGCAATCTGACTCGCTAATGGAGGGCATTTTTAGTTTGGCACTTGGACTATTTTCTGTCCCAGTCCGACCATGGGCACTATAGGGAGTAGGGCTTCCCAGCCAGCTATACCAATTTCAACCAGTGTAAGGGATGCCTTTTGCCTGCCTGTGGTTTGTAACCTGAAGCCAGTGAATTTTAACAGCTCCCTATGATGCAGACCAAAGGAGGTGCTCCAGGGGCTAGTTATCTGGGGTGAGGGCAATGGGGTGCTGAAGGACCTCGACTCTTATATAGGGACCCTCCTTGTTCAACCTGCAGTGTGTCCTCTGAGGGCACCATTCATTCACCTTAAGGTCTCATGCAATTCACGTGTATCTACAATCACTCTACGTATAACCGTGGGTCAGCGGGAAGTGAAGAACCCCCTTATAGGGGCTGAACAGATTTGTTTCTTGGGAGTTGGTAAACTGTTTTTTAGACTGCAGAAAATGAAAGCTGCAATCCTGCGTTTTTTAATCAGCTGCCACCAAAGGCCGTCTCCACGTAACAGGGAAAGAGGGTGTTAGCTGCCTTCGAGTTTAGACATTGGTACACTTTGGGTGAACCTGGGCTTAATTTGAGCCAATGGGTTCCGATAGGGCCCACCGTTGCTCACTGTGGGGGAAGGTTGCCTATTGTTTCTCATCAGACTTTGACCCAGAGCAAGATCCAAAAAAGCGGTAGAAGAAAAAGACGCACAAATGGTGACAAAGAAATAACGCAGGGATGAAAAAGAACCTGGAAGAGTGAGATGAAGGGGCGAGGGGTGTCTTGTGATAGATGAGGGGTTTGAGGTGGAATCAGGACTTTGCAGACTTGGTATTCAGCACCCCAGCCTTTTTATAGCGCTGGCTTCTGAGCAAAGCTTTGGGCCCAGCACTTATACCTCTACAAATAAGGCACCGAGGTCATTCCAACTGTGCCTCTTGCTGTAATGATGAGCACACAAAGACAACTCGAGCACCTTCAGTGGGCTCACATCATCAATTACACGAATTAAAACGTAAAAGCCCAGGGAAACAGCCAGAAAAAGTCAGTAATACAATGGCACAGGTTTATGCACTGTGATCACCTCCCAAAAAACTAGATAACCTCCCAAAGTATGTTTTGTCCTATACTGACTGCATTTCTTTTTTTAGATAAGCAGACATCTGGAGTAGAGACATAAAGAGAAACGAACTTAGAAAGGGAAATCTGGAACACAAATTCTAAAATTACGAGTTTGATTAAAGCGCAAATAACCTCTTAACGTACAAAAACGTAAGCATAAATATAACCAGCATGCCTACCCTGCACACATTACGTCTTGAGTATGTGGAAGTCAGAGCTGCAAGAAAGGGCACAAGATTACAAAAGTAAACCAAAGTTAACATCATAATGGTATGCCTCAATTTATAGCTCACGTACTTCGTGGTTAGAAAATGTTAGGTCTATGTGATTGACTCAGAAATACGTCTTTATGCTCTGCTTGCTTTCTATTTTTGATCCAGAATAAACACATATCTGATTGATTCTCTGTCATGCAATAGTTCCGGTGGTTCCCCTGTTACAGTCAATAGAGTTTTCAAAATCACCCACAGTTTTGTGAGTTTGGTTTGTGGCTAAATTACACCCTTGGTGCCACCAAAAGTAGTTTTCGGTTGAATTCAGAAACAAATCAATCAAAACCAAGGGAGGCACCTGCTACCCCCTATCAGAACAGTAGAAATATTGTCTTGTCTTATGTAGAAGATGCTGTCCAGGATTGAAGGATGATAGCTGGAGCTGCCCCTCCAGGAAAAGCACAGGACGACACCCAGAATGCCAGCGATCCCAACACCACTCCACACGTCGTGCTAGTCTGACGACTACTCAGCAAGTGTAGTAGGGCGCGCATTCCTTTTGTATGGTGGCCAGTAAAATGACAGCCATGCTTTCAGTGACCTCTGAGAGGCATGCCCCCAACTGGAAGGGAACCTCCTCGCCAAGCAGTACTGATAGGAATGTGAACGCCCACATAGGTTAGACAGGTGCAGAAACAGCAAGATGGGCAACTGTGGAGGCAACAATAACAGGTATTCTTGTACAGATGTGTTTAAAATGTTAACTCACAGTCTCAATTGTGTTGAGAAATCAATGCAATGCAAAGTGCACAGGATTCATGTCCTGTTGTTCATATTGGAGTATCAACAAAAGGGTCTTTGTATTGCAATGTGGACTCTAACCTGAGTGCCCAACTGCATGTGCAACTGGTATCCTTAAATATTATCTTAGCTCTGGTGTCACACTAATCTAACATGTGGGCAGAGGCCTTGTCCTTTTCTCGTAATGTGAGGTTCTGTGACCTTATACTGGGCACTAGACTACTGTCCATGTCCTGGGAGTATCAAATAAAGTGGTGGTGGCAACGTACCCTGCTCTTTGGATCTATAAAGTGACCAGACTGAGAGGCAAACCTAACTGCTCCTGCTGTGTAAAATTCTGCTGTTATGTGAAAAGACAATGAAGCGAGGAAGGATAGAGACAGGGCTACCTTTTGAAATTCAGTGCGGAACTTATTAGCAAAGGGCTGCCAGTTTGTTCTCCCGAAGCACTGCCGTTTGGTAGATAGTAGATGTGAGGGATAGGGCTGAATTTTCTGTTGTTCAGGATGAGGAAAGTTCTAGGCAGGGCCTGCTGTTTTGTGTACCCCAGATCACTGCTTCAGCGCCAGGTGCGGAGATCACGGGTGCATGTGTTTTGGAGACTCCTGTTTGGAGTCAGCCCCATTGCTACCTGCTGTGAGAGACATTGGTTTGCAGAAAGGCCTTGTCTATTAAAGGAGCCTGATAAATGATATCTGAAAAAGATCCAACCCAAACAGGGTTTGAGACCATAGACAGTGGATCCACATCCCTTGCATGGAACATGTACATGACAGTAGGATTCAAACCACCATTCTTTTTACCTGTACTAAATTCTTCTGGACGAAGGAAGGGAGTTGTACACAAACAGCTGCTGTCAGCCTGACAGCCAGTCTCTCTGAAGTGAGGGGACATCACCTAAAGTCTGCACTAATTGCTGGATGTCTACTTGCAGTGCCTATAATCCTGCCTGCTGAGAGAGGGAAGGAGTGCATCTGGCCTTCCAAGTGTAAAGTGTGTCTAGAAGGAGAAGCCAAGCATATTCCCAGCATGAGATGCGCCCTAAAAAGCTGATACCCTGAATGTGAAGCCAAGAGTGACCTTTATAGAAGAGGGTTCTCAGAGTCCCTTGGCAGAGTTTCTCTGTGAGTTGCATAAGGCTGTACAAAAACACGACAAAAGTGTTGCCGATAGCCATGCTCTGAGTGAAAGCCATGTCTCTCCCAAAGTGGGAAGCCCTGATTAGTCCAAGCCCGCAACTGCCAGAAACACAAAACACACCTCCATGAGGGATTCGAGCAGGAGCCTGCAACTGCTACATCGAAACATCTGTCGGCAGCCGGCTTGCAGAGGACCACTACCTCTGAGGATAAGTGTGGCCATGCAGATCTCTCTCACTGATCCTCCCGGCAAACTTCCTGGCCCCAGCAGGAGAGGAACTCCTGCCATGAGGGTGGCAGTCTTGACTACATTTTCCGCACAGCCCGAATTGCTACAATAACTAGCAGGTAAATTGCAGGGCTCAACCTCCACAAGGGACACGAGACTAAACTTGTGCAGACAAGAGACGACACTTGTGCAGATGAGACTGCTGTGAATGCTAAGAGTTTTGTCAAAGGGTTAGGAAGAGATTGAACTGAACTACTTCCTGATTTTGACAATCGCCCTATCTGCAAGTCAGTCAGGAATCAGTCCACTCATTGTGCATCACACAGGAATTCTGCGGCATAAACTGAATTTTAAACCTCTCAGGTCTAAAAATGTGTTATAGAAATAGTTTCTCTGGTTTTAAGGTTGGAAGCTTTGAATGTATAGGACCTGGAATATACATAAAGAGGATGGATGAGGAAGAATAGACATGGCACTTAGGTGGTCATTCTGACCCCGGCGGTAAAATGCACTTACCGCCGGTCAGAAGACCGCCATAACCCCGCCGCGGCCGCGGAAACCCGCCACGGTCATTCTGACCCGCAGAAGGCAAACCTCCGAAAATCCGACAGCCACAACCGACCGCCAGACCAGCGGTCGGCGGAAAGGTGGAGGTGACAAAACCTCCACCGCCACGCCAACAGAAATACGCCCATGCCATTACGACCCACGAATCCACGCGGCGGTCATTCAAACGCGGTATTCCATTGGCGGGACACACCGCCGCGGTCAGAATACACACAAACGAACAAAACTCAGCCACATTGGACGATTTGAATCCCACACACCTGATACACATACACACACCACTCCCACACACACAATACAATATAAAACACCCACCCACATCACCCACAAACCCCTACGCAAAAAAATTCTGAAAGAAGGCCAGAGCGAGACACCAGCATCCACAAACTAACAGCCACAGCCACTCAACACCATCACCCACACACTATCCACACACAAAACAACACACACCACCACACTCAACACACTTAACTACACATACTCCACCCCACACATCATACACACCACCCCATGGCACCCCAAAGACAACCCCGCTTCACAGACGAAGAACTCAGGGTCATGGTGGAGGAAATCGTTCGGGTAGAGCCCCAGCTGTTCGGCACACAGATACAATACACCAGCATTGCCCGGAGGACGGAGCTATGGCAGAGGATTGTCGACAGGGTCAACGCTGTGGGACAGCACCCCAGAAATCGGGAAGACATCAGGAAGCGATGGAACGACCTACGGGGGAAGGTGTTTCCATGGTATCCAGGCACAACATCGCCGTGCAGAAGACTGGCGGAGGACCCCCACCTCAACCCCCACAATTCACATCATGGGAGGAGGAAGTCTTGAACATCCTGCATCCTGACGGCCTCGCAGGAGTCGGCGGAGGAATGGATACTGGTAAGTTGAAGCTTCACTACTGCTTCCCCCCCACCTGCATGCCAAATCATACCCCAACCCTCACCCCCATCCTCGAACCCCACCCTCACCCCCACCCCCACCACCATCCTCACCCCCACCCCCAGCACACCTATTCCCCACCAATGTCTCACCATCACAACCCACACATCCCAAAACCTAGGCCTGCATGCGTCCACTAAGCATGGACACCCATCACCAAAGCATGCCCAATGCATATACACATCCCCCCCACAAGCCACCCTCACCAAAGCCCCCACACACGAATGCCAGCACTTGGGGACACGAGAACCCATAGATACACCCATATGCCACACATTGAAACTATAACCATACCTCTATACCCCTGCAGGACCCGACCGTCAACACACCGCGGCGGAGGGGCCAGAATTCTCCACACCCCCCACCCAAGAGGCCGTCAGCGATGACAGCAGCTCTGTCGACCTGGACACCGATGACCAGCCCGGACCATCGGGGACCTCTGGACAGTCGGTTCCCCTCACACAGGCCCAGGCCATTACAGACCCAAACCCCTCTGGGAACACCAGCACAGCTCCCACCCAGCGGGCCCATGCCTCTGTCTCCAGGGCGCGTCAATCTGCGGTGTGTCTACCACTACAGGGCACCCAGGATAACCCACCACCCCAACAACAACAGGGACCTGGGGGCAGTGGTAGTGGGCACACCGGCCAGGGGGCAGAGGCCCAGGGAAACAGGGCAACTCGGAGGGCAGCTGTGCGACAGGGGGGGGGACGGGCCCAGGGAACCCACTCTCCACGAGGTCCTCACCACCATCATGGGAGCATACAACCGCTCCCAGGAGACGATGGCGACGGTACTGGCCCGGTTCCAGGAGATCCAGGTACTGCAGGAGGAACACTATCGGGGGTACAGGGAGGACATCAGAGCCATCAACACCACCCTGGTTACCATGGTAGGGCTGCTGCAGGACCTCGTCAACACCAGGGCGGACACTCAACAACACCCAAGGGCCCCTGCCACTAGCCTGGACCAAGAACAGCCAACCACCTCCGCCGGCGCTAGTGGACAGGAGGCCCCCGCACAGCAGCAGCCCACCAGACCCCCACCTCCTGCAGGAGAAGAACCACCCCGCAAGAGGGCCCTGAGATCTCGCAAGAAGACAGAGTAGGATGTCAAGACCCCCGCCAGCAATGGATACCACCTGATGTCATCCCACTGTCCCACATTGTCACCCTGTCCATCCTTGAACTGCCCATGCTCCATCTCTCCACAGGCCTCTGGACAATGCACCTGTGTGACTGTTACTCTGGACTCTGCCATGGACATTCCTTCACCATAGCCCCCACCCACTTGAAACCACCCATCCCATTTTGAGCACTTAAATAAACACCTATTTTGCACAAAACTATCTGGAGTCTGGCTGTGATTTCAATATATTGTAATTGACATGACAGTGCAAATATGTCCTTGTACATGGTGAAGTCAACAAACAGCTGCCACAAAGCTGTAGTCCATGGGGAAACGAAGCACAGGACTCGTAGTGGGGACCCCAGATCTGAAATAGGGAGGGAAAAGCCACAACTCAGTCATCATACACTGGGGCAAATGGACAGGCAGCAGAGATGCAGGAGAGTAGTTCACATTTACTAAATTAACTTTGAAATGTTACCTGTGTCCTATTGGAAGTACTGTTCAATGATTCTGTCCCTGTTGTCTGTTTCAGCCCCGTCGTCTTCCTCCTCGTCACTCTCCTCAGGTTCCACCGCTGCCACAACACCACCGTCTCGACCATCCTCCTGCAGGAAAGGCACCTGGCGGCGCAAAGCCAGGTTGTGAAGCATGCAGCAGGCCACGATGATGTGACACACCTTCTTAGGTGAGTACATTAGGGATCCACCTGTCATATGCAGGCACCTAAACCTGGCCTTTAGGAGGCCAAAGGTGCGTTCAATCACCCTCCTAGTACGCCCATGGGCCTCATTGTACCGTTCCTCTGCCCTGGTCCGGGGATTCCTTACTGGGGTCAGTAGCCACGACAGGTTGGGGTACCCAGAGTCCCCCACTAGCCATACACGGTGTCTCTGTAGCTGTTCCATCATGTAAGGGATGCTGCTATTCCTTAGGATGTAGGCGTCATGCACTGACCCTGGGAATTTGGCATTTACATGCGAGATGTACTGGTCAGCCAAACACACCACCTGGATGTTCATTGAATGGTAATTTTTTCTGTTCCTGTACACCTGCTCCCTGTCTCTTGGGGGAACCAAAGCCACATGGGTCCCATCAATGGCACCAATGACGTTGGGAATATGTCCAAGGGCGTAGAAATCACCCTTCACTGTAGCCAATTCGCCCACCTCAGGGAAAATGATGTAGCTCCTCACGGATTTCATCAGGGCAGACAACACTCTGGATAACACCTTCGAAAACATGGGCTGAGACATCCCAGAAGCAATTCCCACTGTTGTCTGAAATGACCCACTTGCCAAGAAATGGAGTACTGACATGACCTGCACCAGAGGGGGAATCCCTGTGGGTTGGCGGATGGGGGACATCAGGTCGGGCTCCAGCTGGGCACACAGTTCATGGATAGTGGCACGGTTAAGACGGTAGGTCAGGATAATGTGGCGTTCTTCCATTGTCGACAGGTCCACCAGCGGTCGGTACACGGGAGGATTCATCCGTCTCCTCGCCCAACCCAGCGGACGGTGCCTAGGAAGGGCAACATGGAGCACACAGTCAAGCAACCCACAGGTACGTACTCACAGCTTGCACAGTAAACGATTCTCTATGCAGTGAATGGCGTGTCTGAGTGGCTATGCAAGGCCTAGGCCTGTGTGACGCAGTTGAAATTGAGCCATGTGGGCCCTGGAAATGGCGGCTGCCTGACCTGTGAAGTGTGACAATGGGATGTGAGGTCAATGCGCTGGCGTGGCACACCGCGGCGGGCGGCGGGCGGCGGGCGAGGACCGCGGCGCGAAGCCGCATTGGTTAACATTGAAGCCTATGGGTTTCAGGAGCCAATGGCGAAGGGCGCCGGCGGTGGCGGGACGCACCGCCGCGGTACGCACCGCCGCGGACGTGACCGCCATTTTCTATCTACTTATCCACTTGCGACTTGAACTTTCACAGGAGAGGACCTATACTGCAAGTGTTGCTGTGACCTCGGTCTGGAAGGGACAATGGCTGCTGCGCCTGGGGAAAGGGCCCCTGCCTTCACTGGAGAGGAGTTGGAGAAACTTGTGGATGGGGTCCTCCCCCAGTATGCGCTACTCTACGGTCCTCCAGACCAACAAGTGAGTTTAATTCAATCTGGATTTGGGGCCAATGGCTGGCTTGGGGGCCTGGCGGGGGGCCTGGCGGGGATGGGGGGCATGTTGGGCCTGGCGGGGGGCCTGGTGGGGGGCCTGGCGGGGATGGGGGGCATGTTGGGCCTGGCGGGGGGCCTGGCGGGGATGGGGGGCATGTTGGGCCTGGCGGGGGGCATGGCGGGGGGCCTGGCGGGGATGGGGGGCATGTTGGGCTTGGCGGGGGGCCTGGCGGGGATGGGGGGCATGTTGGGCCTGGCGGGGGGCATGGCGGGGGGCCTGGCGGGGATGGGGGGCATGTTGGGCCTGGCGGGGGGCATGGCGGGGGGCCTGGCGGGGATGGGGGGCATGTTGGGCCTGGCGGGGGGCATGGCGGGGGGCCTGGCGGGGATGGGGGGCATGTTGGGCCTGGCGGGGATGGGGGGCATGTTGGGCCTGGCGGGGGGCCTGGCGGGGATGGGGGGCATGTTGGGCCTGGCGGGGGGCATGGCGGGGGGCCTGGCGGGGATGGGGGGCATGTTGGGCCTGGCGGGGGGCCTGGCGGGGATGGGGGGCATGTTGGGCCTGGCGGGGGGCATGGCGGGGGGCCTGTCGGGGATGGGGGGCATGTTGGGCCTGGCGGGGGGCATGGCGGGGGGCCTGGCGGGGATGGGGGGCATGTTGGGCCTGGCGGGGGGCATGGCGGGGGGCCTGGCGGGGATGGGGGGCATGTTGGGCCTGGCGGGGGGCATGGCGGGGGGCCTGGCGGGGATGGGGGGCGTTGGGCCACTGGCAAGGAAAATGCCGACAAACTTGAACGTGGTATTTCTCCCTCCCTGTACGTGTCACATAGGTCCGCGCCCATGAGAAGATCGGGATTTGGCGTGCCATCGCCAAGGAAGTCCGGACCCTGGGGGTCCACCATCGACGGGGCACCCACTGCCGCAAGAGGTGGGAGGACATCCGCCGCGGGACCAAGAAGACCGCCGAGTCTCTGCTGGGGATGGCCTCCCAACGTAGGCGGGGTGCCTGCCGTCAACTGAGCCCCCTGATGTTCCGGATCCTGGCGGTGGCCTACCCTGATTTGGATGGGCGCGTGAGGGCAGCACAGCAGACACAAGGGGGTGAGTACAAGCATTATCTACTCTGTTGTCGCGCAGTGGAGGTGTCTGGGTGGGGGAGGAGGGCTGGGGGTCCCCCTAGGCCAGGGCGATATCTGTAGGCTGGGCACCCCCGTAAGCCCCTGTGTCCCCAGCCACCACCCTCAGTAGTTTGTCAGTACAGCCATCCCTGGGCCGTGTCATCCATGGGTGCAGTTGTCAACTCTAGGCGTGTAGGGCATGTTCCACGGAATGCGTAGCGGACCCCAAGTGCGCAACTTAGTGCAGGGGGCATCTGTGTCTGTCATGTCCGCTAACTGTACCGGAGATCCATGTACTCAATATCCCTTTATTTCTCTCTCCCCCCCCCTTTTTGTTTGTCTTTCTGTGCTTGTGTGCATCAGCATCGTCAGGCGGAGGAGAAGTGGCATCGGGGCAGGAGGGAGCTGCATCTCACATGGCCCAGGAGGGCCATGCCACAGAGTCAGACTGGACCAGTGAGACGGAGGGCGAGGGGAGCTCCACGACGGGGACGACTGGACCCTGCAGCGACACGGACACGTCCTCGGAAGGGGGCTCCCTTGCGGGGGTGGCACCATCCGTGCCCCCCGCCATTACAGGTACAGCCGCCACCCAGCGCACCATCTCCGCCCTCCCAGCAGCCCCTCAGCGTTCGCCCCGTGCCCGCTCTGCCAGGAAGCCGGGCATCTCCTTCGCCCCAGGCACCTCAGGCCCTGCCCCTGTTACCCCCGCTGCCCTCAGTGAGGAGGTCATTGACCTCCTCCGAACGCTCATTGTTGGGCAGACTACCCTTTTGAATGCCATCCAGGGGGTGGAGAGGGAGGTTCATCGCAGCAATGCGTACCTGGAGGGCATTCATTCGGGTCAGGCTGCCCATCAGCGATCGTTCCAGGCTCTGGCCTCAGCACTGACGGCAGCCATTGTCCCTGTCTCCTGCCTCCCTCTACTAACTCCCTCCTCCCAGTCTCCTGTTCCTCTGCCTGTCCCACCCACACCATCAGACCAGCCTGCACACACCTCAACACCCAAGAGAAGCTCATCCAAACATAAGCACCACAGATCACGCAGACATTCACACACGCAACATTCCGATGCAGACATGCCAACAGTCACTACCACCTCTGTGACCCCCACCTCCTCGTCTCCCTCCTCCCTCCCTGTGACGTCTACACTCACACCTCCATTCACCTCACCATCAGCCAGTGTTTCCATCACCAGCACACCCTCCACTCCAGTCCGCACACGTGCAGTCACCACCCCCACTGCCATTTACACGTCCCCTGTGTCCTCTCCCACTGTGTCTGTCACCCCCTCTTCCACACCACACAAACGCAGCCACCCACCCACCCAACAGCCATCCACCTCACGACAGCCTATCCCTCCTGCACCCAAAGACAGCAAACGTGACTCACCTACAACCACATCCTCTCCCTCCACTCCCATTCCCACTGTACCTACCACTCTCCATTGTCCCAAGAAACTCTTCCTCGCCACTACTAACTTCTTTCCTGACCCTGAGCCCCCCCCTCCTTCTCGTCGGGGTAAGAAGAGCACCTCAGCCACCACCAGCCCTGCAGCCCCCTTGACAAGGGTGCAGGGGTATTGGAGCCCGCCAGCCCGCATGTCTGGATCTTCGCCCAGCAGCAAGGGGACAGCCAGCCCACCCCCTGGGAAGAGGAGCAGAAGGCGGAAGGGGCGCCGCAGGAGCCCGCCTTCTACATCCCCCCCGGACACCACCCAGAGACAGTCACCAGCCACAGCTCCAAAGGGAGGAAAGGGCCACAGGCCCACGACTAAGGAGGGCAAGGGCAGAAAGTCGGAGAGGTCAGGCAGCAGGCCTGCTGCCCAGGAGGAGCCCACAACCCCCATAGCCGCTGTCCCGGGAGGAACCGGCACAGCTGCCCCGGGAGAGCCCACCACCCCCATAGCCGCTGCCCAGGGAGGACCCAGCCCAGCTGGCCAGGAGGGCCCCACCACCCACAGCCCAGGTGGGCATTGAAGGAGCACCATCCCCGCTGCCCAGGAGGGCACCACCAGGCAATGAGCAGTTGGCCATAGACCGGCCGCCGTCTCCAGAACCGCTGAACTGGGCCCCGCCGTCTCAAGAACCGCTGAACTGGGCCCCGCCGTCTCAAGCACCGCTCCGCTGGGCCCCGCCGTCTCAAGAACCGCTGAACTGGGCCCTTCAAGGCAAGGAGCGCTGAACTGGGCCCCGCCGTCTCAAGAACCGCTGAACTGGGCCCTTCAAGGCAAGGAGCGCTGAACTGGGCCCCGCCGTCTCAAGAACCGCTGAACTGGGCCCCGCCGTCTCAAGAACCGCTGAACTGGGCCCCGCCGTCTCAAGCACCGCTCCGCTGGGCCCCGCCGTCTCAAGAACCGCTGAACTGGGCCCCGCCGTCTCAAGAACCGCTCCGCTGGGCCCCGCCGTCTCAAGAACCGCTGAACTGGGCCCTTCAAGGCAAGGAGCGCTGAACTGGGCCCCGCCGTCTGAAGAACCGCTGAACTGGGCCCCGCCGTCTCAAGAACCGCTGAACTGGGCCCCGCCGTCTCAAGAACCGCTCCGCAGGGCCCCGCCGTCTCAAGAACCGCTGAACTGGGCCCTTCAAGGCAAGGAGCGCTGAACTGGGCCCCGCCGTCTCAAGAACCGCTGAACTGGGCCCCGCCGTCTCAAGAACCGCTGAACTGGGCCCCGCCGTCTCAAGAACCGCTCCGCTGGGCCCCGCCGTCTCAAGAACCGCTGAACTGGGCCCTTCAAGGCAAGGAGCGCTGAACTGGGCCCCGCCGTCTCAAGAACCGCTGAACTGGGCCCCGCCGTCTCAAGAACCGCTGAACTGGGCCCCACCGTCTCAAGCACCGCTCCGCTGGGCCCCGCCGTCTCAAGAACCGCTGAACTGGGCCCTTCAAGGCAAGAACCGCTGGCCCTTTGGCAGACGTGGCAGGGCAGGATCTATCTCGGGCAGGGCTGCAGGATGTCCTCTGGCCAACTTGCCTCCTCCAGTGGCAGTGGGGTCTGTTATGGACTGTATGGACCGTGGCTTTGCACTCCCCAGAATGGCCCAGTGGGCAGGCCACCCACTGTATGGACTGTATGGACAGTGGCTTTGCACTCCCCAGGATGGCCCAGTGGGCAGGCCACCCACTGTATGGACTGTATGGACAGTGGCTTTGCACTCCCCAGGATGGCCCAGTGGGCAGGCCACCCACTGTATGGACTGTATGGACTGTGGCTTTGCACTCCCCAGAATGGCCCAGTGGGCAGGCCACCCACTGTATGGACTGTTTGGACTGTGGCTTTGCTCTCCCCAGGATGGCCCAGTGGGCAGGCCACCCACTGTATGGACTGTATGGACAGTGGCTTTGCACTCCCCAGGATGGCCCAGTGGGCAGGCCACCCACTGTATGGACTGTATGGACTGTGGCTTTGCACTCCCCAGAATGGCCCAGTGGGCAGGCCACCCACTGTATGGACTGTATGGACTGTGGCTTTGCACTCCCCAGGATGGCCCAGTGGGCAGGCCACCCACTGTATGGACTGTTTGGACTGTGGCTTAGCACTCCCCAGGATGGCCCAGTGGTCATGGAGTCCCCTCGTGGATTTGGCGTCGTGTACTCAAGTGGCTGAGGTGCCCCCCCTTCCCTTCCCCCTGAGGTGCCTGTCCTATTTTCTTTCTGATGCCCCTGCAGTGTTCTCTCCGTGGAGTTCTTGTCGTGGGACTGGGCCTTGCCCCTTTGCACAGGACCCCTGTGATCCACGGACAGTGGTTGGACTACATTTAGTAGCTGTGTATATTTTGTACATAGTTTATTTATTTATTGGGATTACTGGGGTACATATTTCAATATATCTGCCCGTTTATGATCTCTTATTTTGGTCTTTGCATTATTTCGGAGGGGGGTGGTTTGTGGGTTGTGACAGTGATCTGTGGGAATGCATTGATGTGTGTGTTGTAGTGGGTGTGGGTGGGTGGGTGTGTGCCGGTAATCTTTTCCCTCCCCTGTGTCGTAGGTGCAGTACTCACCGATGTCTTCCGCGCCGCCGGGCGTGCTCCTGGTATATGAGCAGGTATAGGAGTGCGGGGATGACCTGCAACTCTGGTTCCATACTGCCGGAATCTCGCGTGGAGTGCGTAGAGGTGAGCGTTTTCCCGTTCGTAGTCTGTTTCCGCCGTGTTCTTATCGGCGGTGCTCCCGCCCCGGAAAAGGTGGCGGATTGGTGGGTCGTGATAGGGTGGGCGGTACATTGTCTGCCGCCTGGCTGTTGGCGGGGACCGCCGCGCTGTTTGTTTGTACCGCCGTGGCGGGCGGAGTGTTAATACGGCGGGCTGTGTTGGCGGTTCCCGCCAGGGTCAGAATTGCATATTTTAGACCGCCGGCCTGTTGGCGGCTTGGCCGCCGCTTTATCACCGACCGCCAGGGTCAGAATGAGGGCCTTAGTCTGACCCTGCAGAAAGATTGTCAGTATGTTAAACCCCTTGCCAACCCAATCTGGCAGCTTCTCGTCTGCAGTTCTGTGGAATAAAGAGCTGCCCAAAGGTGTTAGGCTTAGTTAGATGCAATGATATCAGGTGGGCAGAAATGTTGGATTGTGACTTCGCATCTAACGCCGCTATTTACAAATTAATCCCTAAATATCGCTGTGCAACTTGTTTTTTCGAAGCAGAATTCTACATGGACTTCCCAGTTCCATGGGAGTTCTAAGAAGGTGGTAAAAGTGAGCCAGGAGGGATGTGAGTAGAGGGTGAGGAAAAGGATGTGGGGAGGGCGGCTGAGGGAAGAGGAGGATGTGGTTCCCTTACCAAGGGGCCAGGCAGGTCTAGGGATTGTGGCCGGATGCACTTGAAGCCCATTCCAACGCCACTAGATTTTCTGGTTGGTAAAATAAGATCACTATTGAGTGAGTGGCATCCCACCAGAGGGTACCCCTCTGGCCAACTCATAATCCGGACCGTAGCGCAGAGGACCGCAAATCTACCAAGAATCTTACAAGTGAGGATTGAACAGACGAAATAGGAAAGTTAACCACAAAGGCGAGTGTTACACTGAAGGCTAGAGGAAGAGGCTACGCGCTCAAGAAGATAGGGAGACGTTAAATAGACAATCACGCATTTTGTAGAATGCCATCTCCAGTACATTGCATGCTTACTCCTCAGAATGATATTATGTTGCCATATATCAGCGGAATGGGAATTACTTGTACATGTTTCCTTTTCAAAGTACTCAGGCCCATATTTATACTTTTTTAGCGTCGCATTTGCGTCGCTTTTTGACGCAAAAGCGGCGCAAACTTACAAAATACAATTGTATTTTGCAAGTTTACGCCACTTTTGCGTCATAAAATTACGCAAATGCGGCGCTAAAAAGTATAAATATGGGCCTCAGTATGAATGTTTAAATCGAAAAAACACTTTTTTTAAAATATCAGTTTCGGTGGGACTTGGTGTGCTAGCAGAGTACATGTTAGAAGATATTTAATATGTTTATGTTTGCAACTTCTCCGAATATTTTTGATATTGTAATTGATCAGTTTCCAAGGGTTTCTGCTTCACCCAGTTGTTTGCACATGGAGTGTTTGAGCACCTGCTGAAAACTCTAAAGAGAAAATTCCACTTGATTCTACAGTAGCTATTGGTTTCAACTGGTTTCAACTAAAACCTTAACAATTGACCTGACCGACTGGATTGTACTCCCTCAACAAACTGACTAGCTTTAATAATACTTGTGAAAAAGGTTATTTGCATATGCATAAGGCCTCATTCGCAAACTTATTTTCCATCTCAAGTTGGCTTTACTTACGCAAATAACCCTTTTTACGAGTGCAAACCCATGTTTCTACTTCAGAAAGGTTAGTTTTGCGCTTCAGAATGAATTTAGGGCCATATGTACGAACACATTTTCCCATTGACATAGAATGGGAAAAACCCTTTGCTACATCTGGCCCTTAGTCACACACAGATTTTTGTGCTTTTGTGCGACCAGCTGGGGTCGGCAGTTGATGTCGAGTGAGCTTTTAAGGGTTGGTAAACACAAAAAGACATATGTTTGTGGTTATTTACAAACTCTCTTTTCAACTTTTTATTTGTATATTTTCGAATTAGAATGGAGTTCACAAATGGAGGAATCTACGACTTTCATATGAGGAAACCTGCAACTATTGTAGGTTCCATTCGTACTACTGGAAAGCTTTGTGAATTAATAAAAGTCCTAAGTTTGCACCTACGAGTGATCGTTGCAGACCTATTATTTCCTTTCAGAATCCGGCTCCTATGTTGGCCAGTGTTCAACACCCCATATTTCTAAATTGATTTAACAGAAATAATTACTAACTGTTGATCTGGAAGTTAGTGTAATTCCATTGGTTTCATAACTGATGCTGTCTTCGCTGCACAATCCTCCCTGCTTCCCCATAGCCCACTTCCCCAGAAAAAAAATAACCAAGAGAAGACGCCATATTTTATATTGGGATAGTTAATGAGTGTTATCCGTACTGAGTTGGATCGATGCGAGCTACAATATTAATTAAAAGAGTAGGAATAGCGTCCATGCAACAGTACTTCTTGTACACTGCACTTTGCCATCCCTCTGCTACTTTCAGCCCTGGCTCTTCACAAGGTTTTGAAGTCGTCTAAAAACAAAAAATCAATGCAGAGACCCATTTCAGATTGATTTTTCATCTTGCCTTTTAATCTTTTCAGAAAGGTGCCAGATCTCCTTGCAACATCATTTGAGGTGTCAGTGCAGATCTAGAAGGATGGTCCTTCTCCCTGATGGCTTAAGCGTGCTGATGACGTGTCTAGGAGTGCCTCTTAACTTTCTTTAGTACCTGGTTGCACTGGTTTTTAATTCCTCTTTCAACACCTTACATCAATGGAGGAGACCCTGTGGCATAGTGCAAGACTACCGTCTTCAAAGTAGGCTGCTGAAATACAGTCATCACAACGTTAGAAGTTTTAACATTAAACATCAAGGTTGCTCCAAATGTGAGTGTTGAATAAGTGTGCTTCGTTATACCAGGAAACCAGACTATTATAGTCTAATTAACTGAATCTGACAAAGTACATTAATTTCGATCACTGAACTATTGGGTCGGTGACCAAGTTATACCTCTTCCATTTATCACTTTAAAAACATGTTTTTTTCTCCAGGTTTTTGTATAGCATTACATTCATTGTTGTGTACCAAGTATGCAGTTGTATTTGAGGAGCTGGAGAGGACTAGTTGAAGGCTACCAGATATGGTCAAAAATCACTTATCCACTATCCGTCAATCACTGATGATTTTCCAGCAGGTTCAATAGTCAAATATCAGACAAAAAAGCTTAGTACTATGGGGGACCCTGCTATTTTTTCAAAGACGTTTTCTTTTTATGATGTTTCCATGTACTACTTTATAACTGAACTAGGGAAGATCATTCCGTGAGTTTATGTTCTTACTTTCTTGAAAATGCCCCTGTGTCTAGTGATGACATCCACACATTATTAAAGCTGTTTACTACAAATACTGAACTATTTAATCTCCCTTTGCACTGGTACACCAAAGAATTCACAGACTCCATCCACAAAAAAGAAAACAATCTTAAAATATATGAACTGGACAACATACAAGAACTGAACAACCTCATATGATCTTGTAAATTCTCATCTCTGGAGCTAAAATGACCAACTATACATCTTTTCCAATAAAATCAAAGCTTCTTCAAAACCTTCAAACATTGTATTAACCACTTGCAGCACCCATCTGTGCCACTTTTTTCTAACACACAAAACAGTGTGCTCCAAAATGCGCCACCACACCCTTTCCACTCTACTTCTGAATGGCCATGGCTCATTTGCTACACATGTTCTTATTTGTTTGTGTGACACTTGGATTTTTCACAATCCCTATGACTTCAATGATGTAACATTGATGGCAGCACATCCGCTCTGAAAAATGTTCCAGCACCACTTGGGCAAAAAAGAAACACTCAAGAGACCTTTTCTCCAGCTAGGCGCCAAGATTATATATAGAACAGCACATTCCTGCATATCCCCTTGCAAGATCACTTCTATTCAGAAATGAGCTAAAGACCAGTGTCTTTAAGTAACATCTCATTCACTAGTAGAAGTGGATACCTTCCTGCCGCACCTCCTGCATCCACCCAGATAAAATTATTGTGCCCAATCTTGTATTCTCTTCTCTAGTTTTATTTTGCACAGCAGACTCGCATTGCTTTCCTAGATTTGCACAGTACAAATACATGCAATCTAAAGGTTAATGGTTGAAAGCCAAGTGGGTCATCCAAAAAATGTTATCTTTCTGGCACTGATAAAATTAGCATCAGAGCGTTGTCTAATAGTAATTCTAGTTATTAATTCTTCAGGACATTTGAACTTGTATTGTGTGCTATATAAACATAGATTGTGTTAGTATTGTTATTGCAGGAAATTGCTCCCTCCTTAAAGATTTGTAATCTTGTCTCTCAAAATGGTATCAAATAATTTAGGCAAAGCGTGGTAGCACAGTGCACAACAGAGTATTTGTAACCACCATTAAGAATCCTGGTCAGTAGCCGAATGGCTGCTTCCCTGATACCAGTCTCTCACTGACGCCAAGGTCTCTGTCCTTAAGTCACAACGGTCTGACTAGTAAAAAACTGCTAACACGTCAGCAATCTGGTACGGTGTAGAGCCATTCAAAAATCATATTACACGCATCAAACCTTTTTAGCCAGTCAGAAAAAAAGGTCCCTATTTCTGCAGTAGCATCATAGACTAAAAGCCTCACAATGAAATATGTCATCTTCTGTCATAAGACCAGTGGCGTAGCTTGGGTTGTCAGCACCCGGGGCAAGGCAAGTAATTTGCGCCCCCTAACCCAGGGCAAGGCAAGTAATTTGCGCCCCCTAACCCGTGGATTTTAGCACTCGAGTCTCTTCCAAGATGTTGCGCCCGGTGCGGCCGGCCCCCCCTGAACCTCCCACGCTACGCCACTGCATAAGACTGCAGCATTTGGTTAACAGTAGTGTGTGGGGACTATTGGGAGCAGAGGAAATAAGATTGCAGTTTACTTACTCTACTGATTTGCTTTTTAGGACCTTTCTGTTATGCAATACAAGCCTGCTGATATTTTTCCCACCTCAACTGTGGAGATCGCTCTCCTCATAGAGCCTCCACTCCCTGTCTGCAATGTAATAATGGGAAATGCAATCCTGTGCTCTAAAGAAGCAAGAGGTGAGAGTTGGAGGCATATTTATCAAGTAGTTGCGTCACCCTTGCACCTCGCAAAGGGGCAATGCAAGTACTAAGTTAGATTTATTAAATCACTCAAGGCAACCTTGCATGGTTCTGCATGGCTTGATAAATGTAGAGTAACACAACTCAGCACAAATCGTTGCATTGTGTTACTCTGCCCCAAGGAGGAATTTCATGGTTGTAGCGTAGGTGTTCACACACATCCACCCATAGATTTTGGCACATTCCCAGACTTACCATAACTGGTAGACCTAGGAATGCTTCGAAGTGCTACACCTCCCCAGGTAAAGCGTAACGAGAAGGAATATCTTTATTTCTCCTAGTTTTTTCATCTTTCTATGTGTGATGCGTTTTGCAGCACACATAGAAAGAGGGAAAGGCCTCAGAGCATAGTTTTTATTCAACAAGGTGTCACTTCCTGCACAAATACAATCCTGTCTGCAATGCAGGCACCCTTGCACCAGGATGTAATGGTGCTTGCATCGGTGCTAGGCAGACAAAAAGGGCACCAGTGCAAGGAAATAACAGACATGTGCTGTATTAAGTTAAATATGGCACATTCCTGCCCTTTCCCTTTCACGTAGTGCAGCAAAGTGACTTGCTGCGCTGTGTGAAATATTGATAAATGTGCCCCTGGGTCTCTAGAATTTGTACTAGATGTATAAGAAGAGAGATAAAAATGAGGAACCCACCTACGTAGAGCTATAACAGGCCTTATTCCTATGCCCTATGCACCACCTCCCAACGAAGAAGGGCCCACTTAGGAATGATCGTATGGACCTAAACCCATGATTAAAAAAACAATAACTCAAACCCCCGCACACCTAAGAATTAGGGCTCCCTACTTTCAGTAGTATCTTTGAGAATTCTGGTGGTGCTTTTCCAGTGCTTTCCCAGCTTTTGGAAACAAGTGTTTATTAGTGATTATCCATTCCTCCCAGACAATATATAGAAACTGTTTTTTCAGACGCTTACCGGACTTTATTGCAGTGCATTTATTCGAATGCAAATAACATAAAAAGAAGGAATATTGCAGAATGTATAGTGTTCTCATTGCTTGTGTGTGCAATGGATTTCTGTGTTTTGCAAGGAGTTTTTTCATGGTCAGTGCCTCTCTTGCTCTCTTACACACTATCTCAAATGCTCACTGCCATAAGTACTGTTCAGAGGACTGTTCATGGATCAAGAATTTGCCTTATTCAAATGTTTTAAAACATGAATGCCTGTACAGAATTAGAAGTAGGCCTGGGCAGAAAACTTCATCACGCTCACGAAGTTTATAGAATTCGGGCACTTTGCGCTACACGGAGTAACACGGAGTTACCGAATTCTGCCATCTGACGCGCAGCAGAGTTCATTCGCGCACACAAGATTTGTTTTTTTGGCGCTCGCTCACGAGTGCCAAGATATTCTTTGGCTGTTAGTGAGTGAGCGCAAGACTTCGAGCTTGATTGCGCTGCTTCCAGCCGCACACACAGGACTTTGCGTTCAATTGCACTGATTCTGGCTGCACGCACAAGACTTTGCGTTAACTCACGCTGCTTCCAGCCGTGACGACGGCCAAAACGGTCCCACACATGAGTGCAAACCCACCAAGAACATATTTTCTACTCGAGATGCATCTAAATCTAGTCAAAAAGAGGTTTTTGAGTGTATTTTGTTCTCCAGTAGACCCTACAAGTTGTTTTTAAGTGTGAGAAGTCTTTTTTTTTCCAACCAGGAAGGAAGTGCCCCAGAAACTCCATCTTCCTGTTCCAGTCCAGCAGACTCTTCCTAGTGGTTTGTCCATCTCCTGATCACTTTCCACTTAGATATCGAGGTAGAAGGATCACTGTCTTTGTCTCCTGGATATACCTATGAATTATGGGACGTTGTTTTTGTGAAATCACACAAGCAAGTTAAGAAACTATTCTACTAGGGTAATGTTTGTTTGCTTGGGCATGCATAAGTATTTATTTGTACTTTAATTTGTTTTTTTTAATTTTATAGTGGTGAGTGGCCTGGAGTTTAAATATGGCCCTAGTTATTATTTATTTTGCATTTCATTGATTGTTCATCTTTTGTTGCACAGCTCAGTACCTTTTCTACATGATTGTAAGATTTGCAATGTTGTTTTACTATGTTGCCTAGATATCCAAAGGGCCATCGATTGAAATTTATATTTAAATTTTAATTTTGTTTATTTAATTTTTTATCTTATTTTTTTTAAAGTAATTTCCGTTTTTTCATTTGTGTTTTTCTTGATCCAGCCATCCATCCCTCAATCCATCCACCCATCCATCATAGACGCACAGCAGCACTACAGCATTTGGGGCCAGATGTATGAAATTGTTTTGCACTCGCAAGCGGTGCGAATCGCAAAATTCGACCGTTTGCGAGTGCAAAAAAGTGGTCTGCGATGCATGAAAGGCATTCGCAGACGACAAATAAGAAATCGCTAACATTTAGATTTCTTGCGTTGCGACCTGGTTTTGCGAGTTGCAATTTACGATTCGCAAAATCCACATCGCAAGGAGATGCTGCAAAAAATCGCAAATTGCGATTTTCGCAGAATGGCATTTTGCACATGCAAAATACCATGAAATGAAACCAGATGGTAACCTGGTGCAAAATTAAAAAATGCATTTACAATGCATTTTTAAATTGAACATGTAAAGCACACATGCCCTTTTGGCATGTGTGCACCTTACATGTCCCCCAAAACATTTTTGGGGTGCAGCAGAGGGGGCCTTAGGCCCCCAGCACCCTGGGCTTTTGCATTTCCAGCATTACGATTTCTGCTTCAGAAATCGCAATTTTGGAAATGCAAAAAATTCGCAGATATGGGCCAACAGGCCCATAGCTGCGAATGGGGCCGGTATCGCAATTTGCAATTCGATTTTAAGAAATCGCTATTACCGAATCGCAAATGTGATACATGGCACTTTGCGAGTCGGAAATAGCGATTTCTTAAAAATCGCTATTTCCGACTTGCAAAGGGCCATGATGATACATCTGGCCCTTGGTTTCTTCAGGCGTATAATAATTCCATTTCCTCCTGGACACCCTGGCTGCGATGGACTGCAGACAGATCAGCAGCATAATTCATTTTTTTAATGATTATTCCATTTTCCCTGCACCACCTTGCCGCCGTAGGTTTTTAAAGAATTATTGCATTTATCCATGCACCTCTCTCTGACTACCACAGGTGTCTCCTTTAAAACAGATGGAGAAGCAAAGAGCTATATCTTCATGTTGTATTGCCTGATTTGACATGAAGTTTCATGTTGTGGTTTGGCTTTACAATGTTTGATTAAGTTGGTATTTATTGCATAAGTAACAACCACTATAACATTGCATTTGTCTGTCCTATTTCAACCTGCAACAATGCCACGTTTCACTAACTACATGTTTTTCTTGCTTGGTTGCTTTTAGGTGCACAAAAGAAGAGATGTCACATCACCCGCAGTATTGCCAAAGAGAAGGCCTGTACAGTCCACCAATCTCTTCCGCTAGAGCAACTTAGTGCCACTGCAACCTGAGAGCTTTAAGATGGCCCCAAAGAAAGCTGCTCCCAAGAAAGTGGTCAGTGAGAAGATCTTTCCACTATTGGCGTACCAACTGCACCCTTTTTCTGCCTGCGGAGAGTAACTTGGGAGCAGCACTCACACATCTACAGCACCACCCCAACCTAAGCCCAAGAACATGTCTGTCAGTGAGACAACCACTGCAATCATGGCGACGCAGACGAGCAGTGCCGATGTAGTGTATTTATCCCCTTTGGAAAGAAGTATCCAATCTTTTCAGGGAACAGAGCAAAGTGGACAGCAGCCGCAGTCGGCAATAGTAGAACTTCCTGAAGCTGGAGCAGAACAGGTAGTCTAGCTTACTGCTGAGCAGGAAACTCCTCTTTTAGAATCAATGGCTCCCAGTTCTCCAGCAAGAAAAAAGGGTACTACTCCACCATCTTCTCCAAACACTACTTCTGATGCCAATGATAGGGACATGGAATGGACCACAGCAGAGTCTGGGGCCCACTCCTTGTCCCTAGTGCCAGGAGAGGCAAGGGAAAAGAAAAGTTACAGAAAGCCTTAAAATCAGGAGGAGAACATTGCAATATGCTCCATTTGCCACACAAGTGTTCGTTGAGGTAAGCCTGGTTCACATTGTGGTACTGGAGGCCAGATGACCCATATGAAAAAACATCACGCAATCCGGCGGGAGGAGCACCTTAAAAAGATTGCTGAATGTGGTTGCAGTAGTGAAGGTTAGGAGAGCCGGGAAACATCAGTTACAACTGGTCAAATCAGGCTGGAAGGTGGAGAAGAAGAGGGTGACATTCTCACTCAAAGCAGCCCTGTCCCCAGTAGTGAGCCCGAATCACCCACCCCAGTGACCTCACAATGGCACAGGAAGATTCAGATGGAAATACCAGGGCATACAGTGACTGCACCACGACGCACATTGATTCTACCACCACCTACTTCTCAAAAGTCACCTGTGTCAGTGGACCCAGAAAAGAAGAAAATCCAGGCTACTATTACGGGCATGTTTAGGTAGGAGGGGCCCTATGACCACAAGCACCCAATGACGCGTTTTTATAATGGGAAGCTGGCAAAAATGTTAGTGCTAGACCTCCTCCCTGTTTTTTTTGTGGAAAGAGTGTGATTCTTAGAGTTTGTGGCAGCCATCTGCCCGAAATGGAAAGTTCCAAGTTGGACCAATTTTGCCAGAGTTGCTGTTCCTGCGCTGTATCTGAATGTGCTGCAATTGGCTGGACAATCTTTGCAGCAAAGTGTTTTTTACACTAGCCACTTGATGACAGACATGTGGACTAGTTGTCAAGCTACTGATTACACGTGCATCACTGTAGACTGGATCTGTTTTGCGGGGCTAAAGCACAAGTTATCTACAGGTCTTGGCCCTGAAGACATTTTTAAGAACATTCGGCGGCATGCAACCATAGCCATGTTCACCATGGAGAATTCACATACAGCTGCAAACATCTTGGATGAATTTAATAGCAAGATGACCCATGGGTGTCCGAATTGGGATTGTTGCCACGGACAATGGCAGTAACATAGTCAAGGCCCTGGCAGATGGTGGCTACTTCCAGTCCTGTGTTTGGCGCACTGCATTAACCTGGTTGTGCAAGACTTTCTCAAAAAAGAAGACATAGTCAGCAACATAATGACCACCTGCAGATGAATCTGCAATCATTTCAGCCATTCTTTTAAAGCCCGAAAGCAGTTGCTAAGAGAGTTCTGTTAAAGTCCTGATACAGTTGGTGCCAACACGTTGGTACTCAACCTATTATATGTTGCGTCTGTTTGAGCAGTACAGACAGATCAATGACTGTGTCATTCAAAGAGGAGGGGATGCAAGTAGGAAAGCTATGACCATGGATGCTGACAAATGGGGCCTAGTCAGATGCCTGACACAGATGCTCCTCCCTTTTGACATTTTCCAGTGGGAAGTTAGCAAGAAGGACAGTACAATGAGCCAAGCTATCCCGTTGTTGCATCTGCTACAGGAGCAGCTAAAGAAAGTGTCTGAATGTTTTGCACTCAGAGGTGTGAACAAAAACCCAGAAGGCCATGCCTTTGTTGAGAGCCTGAGCTATCAATTCACTTGTAATGCAAGGCTGCAAAATGACATTAGTACATCTGTGCCACCCTACTTGATCCACGCTACAAAAAAATTCTTCCCACTTTCATTCCTTTTTCTGAAGGGGATGTTTCCAAATACAAGAGGTGGACTGTTGAGCAAGCCGAAGAACTGGAAGAAGAATGGCTGGAACTTAGAGCCCCACTCCACAGTTCTGGGGTGCCACCTTCAAATTCCAGAGAGAGCAGTTTTATCTTATAGCAGCCAACACCAGGAACAAGAACACCGGCAACAACAGCATACTAAGAATCAGACCCAACTTCTACATTAGCTTGGTTTCCAGTGGCAGGTCTTAAGTCCAGTGCAGAGGCAAAGGCAAAAGAGGTTGAGCACGTGGCAGCACCAATTACACTTCAGAGGATGTTCCAGGAGTATCTGGATGACCCAGGAGTATCTGGAGTATCTGGATGTGGATCAAAACCCACTGGTGTATTGGGCTGGGAAGATGTGCCAATGGCCACATCTCAGCAGGCTGGTAATAAAGTATCCGGTTTGTCCTGTAGCCAGCATGTCAGTTGAAATCTGTTCAGTGCAGCTGGTGCAGTTATTACAGTAAGAAGGACCATACTCTTACCTCAAAACATGGAGAGATTAACCTTGATCAAAATGAACCAACATTTTATACCACCTGATTACACTGTCCAAAAACACCAATGGAGGAGGAAGAGGATGATTGGTCAGAACAAACTGTGTTTGCTGACCAACTTCTTGGTGAACCACCTGAGTCTGAGAGCAAAGTGCCAGTATGCCAGTGCCACCATTGAACTTTTTAATTGTTTCTCGTTGAACTTCAATCTTTGCAAAAAATAAAAGTGGAACATTATTTTTGTGTCCAATTTATGCTGCCCCACCATTGTTTAGTCACATATATGGCTGGAATGGAGTTGGACCTATGGGCAGTGAAGAAGCCTCCACATTCCCTTCAGGGCATTGCTGACAATGCCTGCCTCCCTCACATGCCATTGCATATCCTTTTTTACATCACCTATCAGGAATGCCCCAGAAGATCATTGATTAAAAGACTGCCAGTGGATTGGAAGAGGTAACTACCAACTATTGCACCAATGAGTGGTGATATATTGAGTGATTGTGAATGATGATTGATGATGTATGTGGTGGCTGACAGTGAGAGAGGGAGTTCAACAAATTTGTAAGCTTGATTTTGATAATTTGCAATGTTTTGGGGCTGAGGGGTGATCATTTTTTCATAAAAGTGATTGGCCTTTTCAAACTTAGCAAAATTTACCTGCAGGTCCACTACACTTTTCTGGTTCCTCAGAGAGAAGACCAGTCACTTTAGTTACCAAACAAAAATCTACGCAAAATACTTACATTCTGTTTCTCTATTTGTTCTTCAACAGTAGTGCACTATACAGGTCTACCTCGCTTGGTTTGGGACTGGAACGGAGTTACTCAATATCAGGAGGAGGAGGATGGAAGGACTCAGCCCAGCACTACCTCAACAGCTAGAAGAAGAAAGTTATCAGCTTTCAAAGAGAAACCATGATGATGGTGAAGACTCTGAGGCCTAGTACTCACTCAGCTGTGTGGACTGAAGAGAGGTGCATTGATTTGAGAAATGCAGCTGAGTTTGTGTTTGCTGCATTGCTGGCTCAAACGTAAACCTCCTCTTTATATTCTTGCTCTGCCTCAGTGTCTTCTTGGTACACTCCTGACTCCTCATGAAGCTTACCTTGTTTCCTTTTGTCCTTCCCCTTTACTCTATAATCCAGTCCTGTTTTTCACTATGCAGGCCTTCTCCTAGTCCTCTTCTGCATGAACAAAACTTGGTGAAAGCTCAACACTCCAGCTTACCTACTGGCCAGGTTCACCCTGGCATCCAAGAGTGACGGACATTCCAAAAAGAATGGAGATGCACCGCCCCATGTGGCAATACACTATCATTTTTCTTTTATCAATTATAAGTTTTAGAATTGGGTGAGTTAACTATAATCTTCCATAATTTGCACTTTTCAAACCTAGAAGACATAACAGTTAGAGATATGTTATCTTGGGTCACTCTGGGGCAGAAAGACTTTTTGCAATTTAACTGAACTGTGTCATGCGTATCCCTTTGTTTCCTTCCACAACAGATTGATGATAGTGTTCTTCTCAGTGCCCCAATGAATATTGTTGTGTTTTTTGTGTGTAGTGTATATCTTTGTCACACCTTTCCCCAAATCCCATTTCCCATCCATTCATCAAACCTTTAACCTTCTTCCCCCGGCTGTGTGATTTATTGAGGTGAGGTTATTTACACCATTAATGGATCACACACTTGCTGGGGCGGTGTGGTGAAAGCAACACCAACTCACTGCATGACGTTCAGTTACCTGAGCAATATTCTACACCGGCCCCATCAGCATCATCATTAAGGCCTTGCTTAACCTTGCCCAGCCACGCCTGACTCTGAGCCCACGTCTCCTGACTCGAGGATTTCATTTCCTAAGTTTAGTTTTCATTAAATACTAGCTCCCCATTGCTCAGAAGAAGTTGATATTGCTATTTTTTAATATCATATGAGGTCTTCTTTGTTGTGTGTCAAATACTGTCATTGTGGTAGTCTGATCGCAGCCTTCCTAAAGTTATGATATAAAGTATGACCCACTAACTCTCTGTTTTCTTTCAATCTAATTGATAACCCTTTTATTAATCCTGCAGTTACTACTATCACCCCCTTAAGGTTAGATGCCACCTTGGGAAAACCCTGCAGTAAGAAGACTGACGTATCAGCCCTCACTTCATCTATTCAGGTAAAAGAACTAAGGATTGAAGTGAACTTGTTCAGTTAGTAATTAACCTTTACTGAAGAAGATGTTGCTTGTGTGTATCTAGGTTTTTGTAGGCAAAATAGGCAATGACAATCATCCCCTCATGGTCAATATAGGTAGAAAGGGCAGCAGAGCAAGACTATAAGTAAATGACATACACTTTTTTTAGCAGATTAAAACAACAAGCTACACTAAAAGACAGCAGTGCAAACCAAGACACCAAAATAAATATTTGAGACATAAATGAAGTAAAATAAATGATCCCCTTTCATTTTTCACAAATAGAAAACCCACCCTCTCCACCCACAACAAGTCCCGCCCACCAAAAAAAGAAAATTAAACAAAAAGCTAAAAGAGGGCATTGTTCATTTGGGTGTGGAGCTGGTAAGAGCTCCGTTCTATCCTGTCCAGCTGGCTCTCCACTCGTGTCTCCAAACAGTCCAGCTGCTTCAGGATGGGCCGCAGCAATGTCCTCTGCATGTCACAGCGGGAAGCAGTGGCAGCAGTTCCAGTCTGGGACCCGGGCAGCTGGAGGCGACACCGGCGATAAAATGGCCGCGACACTGGGCTGGCTTGTTGTACCGGGGCCCGGGACATAGGCATCTTTTTCCACCTCTTCATTTTCCAGGACCACCAGCTGCCGGTATTTGGCCTAACTGGCCTTCAGCCTCTGCCGCCGCAGACGGGTCACTACCGCCTGCCTAGTGGGTAATGCCGGTGGACCAGCTATATTGAGAAAAGCAAAAAGAACAAAGACAAATTATAAAGAGTGCTCTGTGCAATCACTTGCTTAAAATTAAGTAGTTGGTAGCACAGTATCAGTACATTGCTGGTCCCATAGGGACATTGGAATTTGATGTGATTATGATTAGGAGAGTCACAGGTACAATTTTATTGTTTACCCACACATGCCTCACATAAAAAACACTAACTGTCTGGCAGGAAAGCATTAAGTCAGAATAACACCAAATAAAATTAAAAAACAGTGATTTGATTTTTTTCTTTTAAAGGCTTTTCCAGGAACTAAACATACACTTTGAGTGGAAAAATAAAAAAAAAATACTTCATTTATGAACAAGGCATTATGCACTATGGAGTACAAGTTGTTGTGCTAAATTAATGGAGGCATGCTAGCCAGCGTTTTGGGCACTTTGCTACTGTCTGCAGCCTGGGCAGCTGTAGTTGACAATTATCTATCTTTAATTCCAATTGCCCTCTTCTTCTTCAAATGCCTTTCACTTTCTACCCTTACTCCAAAGAGGCAGATGAATAATAAATAAGATACTACATCACACATGTCTCATATAAAATGTGGATATATTATCCTGTCTGCTATAAGTAGACAGTGGGGAAAACAATGCACTGCTCTACATGGAAAGGAACAGACTTTATAAATTGTATTTGGCATGTTCATCACAGAGTATCCCTTATGCTACACTTGAAATCCTATTGGGCACTTAGTCCCACTTTCCTCAGTGGCCTGGTCCACCACCATAAATTATTTCCAACACATTCATTAGCTGGCCAGTAAGGGAAGGAAACTTGACTTACTCTACTGCAGGGTAAAGTAGAGGGATTAGGTGGGTAGGTAGAGCTTTTGCTACAGAATAGAGGGGTGACACTGATTATCGATTCGTCATATGCCTAAGCCTTGACTTATTCAGTCACTGTAATAGAAGAAAGTCTAAAGGGAAAAATCTGAACAGGCGCAAAATAAATCTGTTATGGGAAACCATTGAAAACTTTGCAAATGCCGCATTAACTGAAGCAGATGCACAGTGCACAGCCAACATTGTAGTTACGAATTGAACTATACTGCATTTCGGTCATGGATGGCGAAATGCCAAGGGCAGGGAGGGTGTTGATGAATGATGACTGGTGGGATACATATCTGCCTCATTTAACAAATACAGTGAGTCAAGGATTAGAACAGAAATTAAAATACCCCCCCACACTTTGAGCCATAGCTTTGGTAACCATAAAACAAAGTAAGTGAAGTAGGCGAGCAGCATGCCCCTCTCCAGAAGAGTTCCCTTGTTTATAGTCATCCTTTCATTCTTCCTACTGTATGCACCCATACCCACCATAATTTAAGCTTTGCTTTCTCTCTTCCAGTCTTTCACCAAAATTTCCAAACCATTATCCATCCATTTAGTATCTACCCTTTCTTTCAATCATCCTTTCACCCAGCCATCCATTTACTCAATATTCAACCACACATCCTTTCACCCACCCACGCATGCTTTCCTTTCACTCATTTCACTGATTCTTTCTTTTAACCTTCCGTTATTTCCCATTTCCACCAAGCCAGCATTTTTAGAGTACAATATGTGAGTTTTTGCTGAGTTGCAGATAGATGAGGCCATAACTCAACCACCGCTGTAGCTGGAAAAGTGGGGGGGGGGTCACGATCACGAATCGTGATGATGCCTTTGTAGCTAGTGAGTATCATAGTAATTGTCAATAAGCAAGCAATGTGACTTACCACCGCCTGTCCCTGCCGCCGCTTCTCCCCCTCCAACTGACCCTCCTCCTGCAGCAGCACTTGAACTGGTGGTTGGTGTGGCTAGAAAAGGCATTATTAATTTTCTAGATGACAGATACACCGCCTCTTAATTTTTTAATCAAAAAAACAACGCAATACATAACTACAGTTTGGTTAGCACTGTCCCCTGGGTTGGCTTTTCCACCTTGTTTTTGTCCCTCTGACCCTGGTCCGCTCTGCCTTTGTCCTCATAATTGTGGTCCTCCTGATCTGGTCTTGGTTGTCCTTGTCCTCCTGGCCCTGGTCCTTATTTCCATTGTTCTTCTGGTACTCCCCCTCTTGGGTCTGTCCACCTAGATCTGCTACTCTTGGATCTGCTACTACTTATGGTCCTGGTCAGAGCTCTTGGACACCTTTAGCCCTCCTCGTCCTGCTGGTCCAGGGACTCCTGGTCCTCCTACTTCTGTTCCTTCTGGCACTGGTTCTCCGAGTCTTGATCCCTCTGTTCCAATTCCTCCTGATTCTTCTCACTCTGATACTAGTACCCCATGTTCTGTTTCTCCTTCTCCTGGTCCTCATGACTCTGACCCTCCTAGCCATCCTGGTTGTCCACCCCCTGGTTCTTATCCTCCTACTGGTCATCATCCTCCTTATATCATCCCTCACCCTTTCTTCTTCAGGTCCCCTTCACAAAGATTTTAGCTGGGTAAAGGCTACAGGCCCATCACTTAGATTTAATTTTCGGCTTCCAGATTTCTTTTGCAAACAAAGCTGACAAAGACAGAAATGAAAGCCCGTAGCGACCCACTTAAAAAACTGCTCAGCATGTTAAAAAGGAAAGTACTATTCCCAAGACTTATTGGGTCAGTGACTAAAATGGCAGTGTGGTTAAATGGGCCACTCATGACATGGCACCCCATAAGCACCTAAGCCTAAAACCATTGTTAGTGAATTGTGTGAAAAGGTGAGTTTATTCAGTTCAAAGTGAATTAGACACTTCTCTCAATCATCCAGATGTGAGCAAATCTGTCACACATTTACCTATCCAATGTGCACCGTTGCCATGGATGGACCAGGAGCGATGTTGTCCCTGTATGGACTTTGGTGCTCCCCAACCGGACCTGTCTCTCTTTTCAAGAACTTTAGAATAAAGCTGTAACATTCCCCATAAAAATGACAGACATGGGCTAACGTTTAAAGGTGTCACTTAAATATATACATTGTAATAGAAAGCAGAAATACGCAAGCTGGACCATCGATCAGTTAGTATAATAGTACATAAATCATAAGTACAAAGAACTCTGTAAAGGTGAATAGAAAATAAAGCATATATTTACATGCTAAAGTGGGGAATAAGTTAGCTTCCTAACAGTGAAAAAGTAGGTCCTTTCATAGGACCTAAGAAAAGGATTTTATGCATTCATTACACAAGAACATAGTTCTCAGGATGTGCACCATGGGGAATGAGTTAGAAGAAACATTTTACTACAGAATATGTTTGAAACTTCTCTCATAATTCAGTTATTCTCAGAGTCTATTCTTTGTAGCATGAGTTGATATAAAGTATGTAAGGGAGCCTGGGACAAGCAGGTTGTCCTTGGTTAGGTATATTGCGTCCAGTGTGACTGGGAAAGCTTCAATCTTTCAGCGTAAAAGCTCAAAATTCTTTATTACAGCAAGGAAAACAACAGCAGTGGTGATTACATGATGTATTACGATGCCAAATCAAAATGGAAGAAAGCATGAAACTAGCTTATGTTAGCATAGGTTCGATTTCTAATACATTAAACACTATAATTAAAAAAACAAGTTTCCACAATCCCCTCCCGATGAATTATAAATCATCACATCTACGTCTTTATTACAAAACAGCTGTCATTATTTTTCTTGGATCCTTCCAAGTCTTTCCTATAATCATGAAGTTTGCTCTACATTTCTTCAACTATTACATCAAATCTCTTTCTCATCTTCCCCTTGTTGCTGATAACTCCTTGATCCCAAATTATTTTGCAGATTTTTAGGAAGAAAAGCACACATGCCCAACCAAAAAGGGGAGTCAGAATCTTAGTGTACCCCCACATTCACTCTCTAGCCATTCACCTGCCTTAGCAAATCCCTTTTCAATAGCCCCAAATATGGAGCCCATTTCTTCCCAGGTACTTGTCAATTCAGTTAATTCATACATTATGTTAGTAATATTAGCAATATAACTGTTAAGTTGGTTATCTACTCTAGATATATAAGCGCAGCATTCCCTAGCGCAAATTACCTTGCAGCCTCTGCCTTCCTTTGCAAGAAGCATGTCTAAAGCGAGTCTATTTTGAATTAATATAGCTCTCACAGCAAGCAATTCTTTGTTAATTACCTGGAGCATTAGTAGCAAGCCTGTCTACTAAGGTTGATCATTTTCTAATCTTCACATCATTAAGGCCACTCCTACTGATGGAATGAATGATCCATAGATGTTGCTTAGTATCTGCTTCAAGCTATGGCGGCTTCGTTTTATGTACTGGTCAAGCTGTAGATGTACCTCATTAGTGTGGTAAATTCTAGGAAATTCTACTGCTGCATTACAGCTAGCTACCCAAATGTGTGGGACCTGAAAGTAATCTGATCTGCTACACATATAGTATATGCCTTTAATACTTTCCTCTAATTCATCAAATGTTCTCCCTTTAAATCGGTAACTATGCTCACCTTCACTCCACCCCCCTACTTCAACAGTCTCATTTCCTTCCTGTCTTCTTATCATACATAAGTTTCCTTTCTTTACATCATTGACCTTTAACCTTGGGGGTGGCTCCTCTAGATTTTCCGTTCCCTTTCCCTTCTTAGGTTCTGCCTGAGTTCTTTCTCTTTGTCTTGTCATCTATGAAAATTCTCTCATCCTTACTGATCTTGCAGTTTAAAATATGCATGCTTTGGTTAGTGGCACGCATGTTAGTCATAGGGGTAAATAATTTCATCATATAAACATGCTAATCCCTTTTTTTATACTCCTTAGAGAAATAATAAGCATGGTTAGTAGACCACAAATACATATTTCCATCTGTCTCATTTCATAATCTTCTAAATGCTTTTCATCATCAGTATAAAACAAGGTAATGGAGTGCTGCTAATAGAACAGATTCTGAAAGACACTACAGGAGAAAGAATGGGACAAAGGTAAGTGAAAGTACTCTGATCCTTTGGCTGCAGAGGCTGGAAGAAAGGAACATACAAAACAATTCTGTTCCTGCATTATTTTGACATGTTCGGCTAACATTTGAAAGTAAATATCATAACTATAAGTAGTTTCAGATTGAGGAGTATGTGATAGTCCTTCTTCGTGCATTTGCTTGCTAGCAACAACTTCAACAGTTAGGTTAATTTGCATAAGGGCAACGTCTCCCTCCAGTAGATGAAGATCTGACATCCACCCAAGTATAAAAACAGAAATGGCAATTACCAAATCTACAAGCTCGATTTTGCAGCTCAAATCAGATCAATGAATAAATCTTTGCTGTTGATTGAAGAGATTAGTCCTTCTACAACTACCTTATTGTCTCTATCCTATCATGAAATCTACAGTGCTTTTTATTCTGCCTCAGCTGGAGGCCTAATGACTCTGCAGTCCTCTAACCGTTACACTATCTGTCTTTTTGTCCCTATTGACTTTATCAACAGTTTGCACCAATTGCAACCTTTTTCTTTGTGTTGGACTTAAGGAGGTTCATCAATGTCAGTCAGACATTTGTCAGATTCAATGTCAGTTCTGGCAAAGTCTGTCCAATCAGGCCCTAAATATTTGAGGTTTACTTTTCTCTCTCTTCTTGGTCTCTTAGCAACTGTTGCATCAAGGCTCTCATCACCCGTACCATGTCATTCTAGAAGGTCTTGTTCCTCTAGCTAACTAGCTTCCCTTATCAGTTCTGGTCTTTTAGTAACTGTCTACAGTCTCTTTCGTCTAGTCCTTGGTAAAACGTCTTCTGTCAATGCCTAATTCTGGTATTTACTAGTTTTTTCTGGTTCAGATAAAACGTATTCACTTTCAGAGGTGGAACTTTGGGGGTCATTCCGACCCCGGCGGGCGGCGGGCGCCGCCCGCCGGGCGGAAACCGCCCAAACACCGCCCCGCGGTCAAATGACCGCGGGGACCATTTTAACTTTCCCGCTGGGCCGGCGGGCGATCTTCAAAAGATCGCCCACCGGCCCAGCGGGAAAGCCCCAGCAAAGATGAAGCCGGCTCCGAATGGAGCCGGCGGATTTGCTGGGGTGCGACGGGTGCAGTTGCACCCGTCGCAATTTTCAGTGTCTGCTATGCAGACACTGAAAATCTTGTTGGGGCCCTGTTAGGGGGCCCCAAGACACCCGTTCCCGCCAGCCAGGTTCTGGCGGTTAAAACCGCCAGAACCAGGCTGGCGGGAAGGGGGTCTGAATCCCCATGGCAGCGCTGCTTGTAGCGCCGCCATGGAGGATTCTTTTGGGCAGGGGTAAACCGGCGGGAAACCACCGGTTGCCCTTTTCTGACCGCAGCTTTCCCGCCGCGGTCAGAATTGCCCATGTAGCACCGCCAGCCTGTTGGCGGTGCTACCCCCGGCCTCCACCCTGGCGGTCATAGACCGCCAGGGTCAGAATCAGGCCCTTTATCTTTTAACCTTACTCTCTGCAACTGATCCAGGGTGGTCCGTTGTCAAGAGTTCTTGCTGTCTTGTCGAAGATGCAGCCTTAGTCCAGAGTCTGGCATCTCAGTGGTATTATTGTTCTACTCTCACCACTATTGAAGCTCTGCTAGAGGAGACTGCAAGTTTTTGGACTGGTCTTCTTCTCCCTCTTCTGATGCCGCAGAAATCTCAAACCTAGGTGGACTCAAGAAGTTAGTGGATGTTGGCTCCGCTTCTTCCATTACTCCTCTCACCCTCCTGGTTCATGAGGCATGTATCCATTTTGGCAGTCTGGCACGCTTCACAGCCATGCTGTTGACTAGCATCACTTGTTATGGGCCTCTTCACTGGTCTTCCAAGCATGATTTGCAAACATGCTTCTTCATGTGAGCCCAGTTGCCTGGATACAGGACATGACATGGAGATTCTCACCCAGCTGGAGTGGCGGAATCAACCTGATGAGAAATAGAATGCACCACATCATCCAATCCCTTGCAGTACTCGAGACCCAGATCGCCTGTGATGGTCACAAGATCTGCAGCTGGAACAGAAAGAATTATCATGGCCCTACCCATCAACACCTCATGAGGAGACAGTCCTGTTCATTTGCATGGTGTTATTCGAATACTCATCAATACCCAGAGGAAGTGTGTCAAGCCATTTGAGTGATGTGAAGGCACAAGCATTGGCTAATTTTGGTTTAACAGTTCTGTTTAGTCTTTCAACAATATCTGAAGCTTCTGGTCTGTAACTACAATGGAATATTTGACCTATCCCAAGGTTGTACATAGCAACTGCATCAATTAGTTCTTGAAGTGGCTTCCTTGATCTGACTCAAGATAAACAGGCTTCCCAAAATGCGGTATCAATTTGCACAACAGTAGCTTGGTAACTGTCCGATTGCCACATCTCCTGGAGGGCTGTGCCTGTACTCAATGAGAAAACAAGTACACAATCACAAGGATACCTAAATTTATTACATCGAGGCATCTCCACAAAATCATTCTGGAGACAATGGAAGGGGCCATCACACTTCTCTATGTGACTAATGGACACTACAACATTTTTCCCCACATTCTGTTTCAGGGAACACTGGCCCAGGTTTTCTGCTATCGCACAAAAGTATGGATTATACCAGAACTGTCTAAATGGCATCACAATCCATCTCTTCCCACATGTGTCTGTCTATGCATGTGTCTAACCATAGCAGGTAACATGGAATCTGTAAGCATCGGCTTCCCATCACTAGATACCCAAATGTCACTAGCATCCTTCACACATCCCATCTTTTCCCACTTTCCTTTTCAACCTCTGGGATGGCATGTTGCAATTCCCTCAATTCAAGGAAAGGCTATACAGTGTTCAATAGCATATTTGGCACAATTTCTTCCTCGGAATTTCATGGCTCATCCATGTGAAAGGTGCTGAGGTGTTAGACTCAAGCTCACAATATTGAGCAATCTCATCTGTATAGTGGCTGCCTATGGTAACACAATCAGTTCTGCTGTTGTGTGCAGCACACTTTACCATGGTAAAATCTTTTGTCAATTGAAGGGCTTCTAACAAGTTGGTGACATACAGCCCGTTTTCGATTGGTGAGCGAGCAGAGGTCATGAATCATCTCAGTGACCAAAGTCATGCACAACACCAAATCCATACTGGCTGTGAATGTAAATGGTAACTTGCAAACCTTCTGATGTACATCAGACTGGGGTAATGACAATCAATTCCACTACTTGTGCAGAGGTTACATGGCACAGGTAGGATGCTTCGCTTAGGGTACATACAGCAAAAGTGGTTCTCAAAATGCCATGTTGGTCTCTCAAACAAGAGCCGTCAACAAACATGGTATGATCAGATTCAGTTCCAGTATGTCTGGTTTTGGCTTTGTGCATAACCCTGTGACACTCGCACAATCATGATCAAAATCACACTCTTCATCTCCATCTGGGGTGGACAGTAGAGAAGCAGGGTTGGAAATGCTGCACTTTCTACAGACACATTTTCTGCAGCCAAAATGGTTCTCTCATGGCGGGTTGACCGTCAGTTGTTCAAATATTGTATGCGGGTGCCAGTCATGAGAATTTCAGTTGAGTGCGACACTAACACAATTCGTGGATGACCCATCACGATCCCTGATATACTGAATGCTTAGGGAAATGCTGCAACCACTTTGGGACAACTAGGCAATACTGCAGCTACGAAATCAAGGGTTGCTAAAAAGTAGCCAATTGTGTGTTTGACTTCGCCATGCATCTGTGTTAACACAGACAAAGCACACCCATCTCGCTCATGATATAAGAGTGTGAACTCTTTGGTGTAGTTTGCCATTCCATGAGCAGGTGCACTGCAAAATAGGTTTTTGAGCTCCCGGAAGGCTTCCACGCTCTTGTCGTCTTTTGGTACTGGGTCATTGACACTGGTGAGCGTCACCCTCAACAAAGGCTATGGCACAAACAAAAAATTTGGGATCCATTGCTGATATTGCCAACCATGCCCAAAAACATTTGTATTTCTCTCTGTGTGGTCAGAAACTTCATCTTAAAGACTGTTTCAATGCACTCGTGGATCACTTGTCTAACTTCCTTCTCAATTTAATGTCCCAGGTACTTGACTTCTTTTTGACAATACTGCAACTTTTCAGGGGAAAACTTTCTGCCTATTCTCAGCTTAATGGTTGAGCAGGGTAGTGGTGTCTTGGCTGCAAACTTCTTTTGTCATCGATGCAATGAGTAGATCATCGATGTATTGAACTAGGATAAAGCTGCATGGCAACTGAAAGGTCTCTAAATTCTTTTTGAGTATCTGATTAAAATATGATGGACTCTCTGTGTAACCTTGAGGAGCACAACACCACATGGGAGTTTTTTCTTGGAACTGAAACATGAAGAGAACTGACTCTCTTTGTGAAAGGGGACTGAGAAGAATGCCTGACAAAGGTCAATGACAGTGAGCCACTACATTTCTGGGGGAATTTGGAATAAAATCATGGCAGGGTTCGGTACCATGGGATAGCATGGAAAGATTGTTTGGTTAACCTTTCTTAAATTCTGCACTCCATTCCTTGTTTGCTTTTTGCAAAACCATAATTGGGGAGCTGCCTAGACTCCCGATTACCATTTTCAAAATGCCCTGTTCTAATGTACTCTCAGTGACAGGTGTTATTACCGCAATGGCTTCTGGGGTGATTTTTTAAGGGCGTGTTTCAGGAAACACAGCGTCTGACTGAAGGTTTATTTTTAGGGGTTAGGTACCCTTAATTAGACCAATCTCCTTCCCTGTGAAATCCCATACATCTTCTCTGGCAGTTTCCTTTGGGTCAGTTGGTTTTTAGTAAGAACAGGGTATAATCTGACTACAGGTTCCTGTGTTTGCAATTTGAACTCAGCATCTGCTGCTTGAGTTTCCAAGTCCACTCCATCTGGTGTATAATATATGATGCAATTAAGCTTACAAAGCAGATTCCTTCCCAATAAATTTACAGGACTTGAGTCACATACAACAAACTGATGGTGTTCTTTAACATCTGCTAGTTTCACTGGGACTGCAACAGTAATTTAATTCATACGCTGAAATCTGTAATGCCTACAACTTGGACTTCCTTTCCAGATAGGACTAGATTTGGGACCTCAACTGTTCTGACAGTCGAACGAGTGGCTCCTGTATCAACCAGCAAGGACACAGGATGTCCATTTACGTTTCTATGTACATATGGGCCACATTGATCGCCAAGCATGTACTCCTCCACCCCCCCTTACGACACCTTCATTGGTTCTGTTCAAACTCTGCAGAACTCCCAAACATGATGGGAATCGGGGCATCCTGGTTTGTAAATGAGTTGTGTGAAACCGTGTTGCTGTATTGAAAATGGGAATGCCTTACTTGCATCTGCATGGGTACAAGAGGATTTGGTTTCAAACCTGGTTTCGGGATCTTTGGAGTCGCTATAGGGATATGGACATTGGGGGAGGCTCTCCCTTCATAACCAAATTCTCAGCTTGGGCATCGATTATTGTGTGATCAAGATTCCAGTGGCATTCCCGCCTCCAATGACAGACCTTGTTACAGATGTGATGTGGGTAACCTTCTTTAAAAGGCTTATGCTATTTCCTGGTGCACATCCTGAACTCTTTCCCATTCCTTTGGGATTCCTTTGGGATTCCCTCCGTAGAACATGGGACTTCCTGCATACTTATTCCTGCACTGGGATCAATATCTAATCCTGGACTGGGCAATGTTAACCCCCTTACACCTCCATTTTGTGCTAGATGGGTCTGTGCTAGCTTGAATTTATCCTTCAGCCCTCTTTGCTTAGCTTTCAGCATACGCCAACAATATTTCGCATGCTGGAGAATTTTGTTAATGGGTTTGCTTTGCCAGAAGAGAACACCTTGCACGATCTGATTGCTAATCTCAGGTCACAGCCTTTGCATGAAAGAGGCAGGAAACCCTCCCATATTGTCTCCAAGTGGATCATTCAGACCACCAAGCTATCTGTAGACCTGCATTAGCCACTCAAAGTATACTGCACAGATTCCTTGGGCTCTTGGCATGTTAGGAAAACCTTGAGACAATTTATCTCCCTTTGGGGAACCTTGGTTTTATGGTGGGTAATAACTGCATCATATTTAGTTTTTATCAATGGTTATAGTGCCTTTTATGTTCTGTCCTCTAGGGGTTTCTGAGTCCACCAATTAACAGCGTTCTTACATTCTGCCCACAAGTCCTTTGGAACTGCCATTTCAAAACGTATATCAAGGTCCTACCACAAACCTTTCAAATGGTCACAATGTGCTCTATCTGCGTGTACCATTTACCTGGATTTTCCCTCAATCTGAGAAAAGAATTTGTGAAGTGGAAAAGAACTTTCTGAGACTTGATGACATGTAGATATGTTCCTCCTTGTACCTCTCTCAAGGGGAATTCCTTTATTGCATTTTCAGCGACTCCTCCCAGGTCACTCCTCACAGGCTGTTTCTTCTGCTTCACTTTCACTCTTTCGTTCTGAGACCACAACTTCCCAAGTTTTTCTAGCTCACTCCAACACCTAATGTTCTAGATCATTTCTCTCAAAAGCATCGTTAAGCCTCACAATTTAAACAGCTTCAATTCCTTGTCACACTTCGTCATCCTGGGGCATTCCTTTGCAACTTCTCTATCTGTGTCAGATCAACTCCACATACATCTGCCACTTTTTCCATTTTCACATATGCATCATGCGCCACCCTTTTGCCTTATTTGCTCATGTAAAGTACTTCATTGTCACTGTGGTGCCCTAAGAAATCCATCTCTACATTACCCTTTAGAATTTCCTCACCCTCTGCTTTTAAGTGGGTGACATTAGGTCTCAGAGGTGTCTGTTTTTACCTTGTGAGGTGATTTGTGGAGTCAAAATAGTCATGTTACCTTCTGCGACAGGAGTTCCCAAGGCCTCTCCCTGCAGAGGGGTCAACTCAGATGTGCTTGTTTTATCTGATGATTGTGATTTGGCCAACGTGGTAGGTGTCTGAACAGGAGTGGAGCAGTAGCCTCAGTGTGACTCCGAGGAGTGCTAACTTGCAGAGGACTCTCCTTGGCCGCCCCGTTCTCGAAAGCTGCCAGAGTTGTAGCATCCTGTGCCAATGCTGTATTATTATGGGGGATGGTCTTATTCTAAGAGGTTTGTCTATAAAGGTGTCCTCCTCCTACCTCTCTATTTCTGCCTCGTTCTTCAGTTTCTTTTTCTCAATAGGTTCTCTTCGCTCTATATCAATGGGGAAAGCTCCTATCGTCTCAATCACTTCCTCTCTCCACCTCTCCTGCTTCTCATCATCCTGTGCACTTATTCTTGAATAACCCTTATCATAGACCTTTAATGCAAACTTCTTTTCTGTTTTTCATTTGCAAACTGGTCTCAAAGATTCAGGCCCTCAAATTGTTTGGGTCTAGGCTGTGGTCTCACAATGTGCATTCTCTTTCTCAAATTCTCTATTCTAGGTAGGTGTAAAGAACTGCTAAATGGGAATTGCAATTCCCTGTCTTTGCCTCTAAATTCGCCACAAGAGCATGTTTTCGCTGCCATTTCCCTAGCTGTTGTGCCTTCAGGTGGATATTTCTCTTCATTATTTGCATCTTTCTGCTGTTTCAAAAAGGGATTTGCCATCTTGTCAGTGTTTTTAGTTACCCCTCATCTCAATCTCATGCACTCTTTGCACTTCTGAATTCACATCTGCCTACCAATACCAGCGTGTCTCTGTTAAAGGTCACACTATGCAGTTCGGCTTCAGCGCTTGTCAGCCAATCCTAGGGAAGGAAGCACCTTATGATATAAACACCCCTATCCTGCCAGGCTTTCCTGAATTATCTCTCTTAGAGTTAGAGTTTGTTTGCTTCTTCTAAATAGAGTTTTCTACAAACCGAGAATACTACCTACTTTCACACAATGGCAGACTCTCGACCTGCCATACCTAGCATGCTTACTGCTGTGCACTAAGGAATGAACAACACGAAGCTTGTTTAATACACTCATACCAGAGCTAGCACTTCACAGTCCACTACACCCGAGCAGACAAATTGAACAATTTGACAAATCTAGGGTACCCATCTTCAACTCTGTGCAATATTAATAGAGAATTCACATATTGTGGTTCTCAAAAGTCGAAAAACATAGTGAAAAGGTCAATAACTGCCATCCGCAAAAGTCCAAGAACTAATGCCACATAATAGTTGAATTCAAAATCTGTCCACTGCATTCCACCACACCATTCTGACAATCACCAACATACACTGATTTGAGCCTCACTTCTCATTCATTCTTCGCATGCACATAAGTCCCTATTGATACTCGTGTCAATCTCTTCAGGTTGCGGCCATAGCCACCTCTTCTTTGGGAGTCAGTATTGGATTGGAGATGTGTCAGTTTGAATCTTGGGGCAAAACCGCCTGAACCATGAAGGTGCAGTAATTGGCTCTGTAATCAATTTACCTCACCCTAGTAGATCCATTCATTGTCGACCGGATCCAATCGAAACAATTAACTCTGCTACCAGATTTGTTGGTGTGCAAAAATATCACATATTTACCTGCCCAGTGCACACCAACAGCTCGGACCAGGATTTGTGTAGTTCCTGTATGGACTTTAGTGCTCCCTGGCTGGACCTGTCTCTCTTTTGTAAAACTTACACATTAGAATAAAGCTGTAACATTCTCCATAAGAATGACAGACACGAGCTAAAGATTAAAGGTTTTACTTAAATAATATAAAGCAGAAATGCATAAGCTGGACCATCAATCAGTTAGTATAATAGTACAAAAATCATAAGTACAAAGAACTCAGTAAAGTTCAGCATTAATTTGACTTCAGGAAAGGTGGACCCCGACATAGATAAGAAGCAGATAATTTTATAGGAATTTTACCAAAGGACTGGGGAACGAGGAAGACAAAATAATTTACTACAGAATACATTTGAAAAATCTCTCATAGTGCTATTACTTTAGATTCAGTCGTTCTCTTAGTCTATTCAGGTAAAAGTTGCTCAGACAAAGGGCCTCATTTACAAGAAATTGGTGCAATGGAGTTGACACACCTGTTTTCTTGGGCCAGCCCTGGGCCCCTTAACAATGCCATGGTAGAGCTGTACTTATGATACAGCGCCCCATGGCGCACGTTTCCACAGATGCGTCAGAAAGTCTGATGCAGCTGTGTTGCTAAACTGACACATTGCTGGATTAGCATCAACAAAAATTATGCTACTCCAGCAATGCATGGAAGGCTCCCATGTTAAAAAGCTCTGCATCAGTTTAATGCCTGCTCTGAGCGTTACATTTTTGATGCAGTGAAGTTGCAGAATGACACTGTGAAATGTAATACATTTCACTGCACCAGTTCTGTGTGGCTTTTACCGTGGGAACGCCCACTCTGCATACATTAAAGCTGGCGCAGGTATAATGTGGCGCAGGGCTTTACAAACAGGTGCAATGGTCCCATTGTGCCAATTTGTAAATGTGGCACAATTTAGGGGACTGCTTGCGCCACTGTAGTGTCACAAAAAAGTGACGCTGAGGTGGCGCAAGGGGCTTGTAACTAAGCCCCCGAGTTTGTAAGGTAGCCTGGGACAACCAGGTTGTCCTTGGTTAGCTATATTGCATCTAGTGTGACTGGGAATGCTGTTGTTTTCCTTGCTGTAATAATGAATTGTGTGCTTTTACACTGAAAGATTGCAGCATTCCCAGTATAGACTAGTAATAGACTAGAGTCCAGCCCAGATGCAGAACTGAGATATCTGTGCCTGAAAATTACAAGGGAAGTGAGCAATGTGCGTCAAAGGCTAGCAGACCTGGCAGAGAAGTACGGCATATAAATAGAGAAAATAAAGCACTTGAAAAGGAGTTACAGGTTAGATTTTGACACAAAAGATTTCAAACACATGAGATCTGCTGGAATGAAGGCACCTTAGGGAGTTACTCCAAAGTGTCCAGGCATGGGGTGCCTTAGGCAAATGTGAAGGCAGATGGGTGAAGAAACGAGATAAAAGAAAAAGGCATTCTGCGGCACTGACTACAAATGTGCAGCAGAACAAGGATCCAGTGAAAAGTTTACCAAAGAGAGAGATTCCTGAAGGGAATTTTGTTCATGTCTCCTGGAGCAGAAGTGACATTCTGGTGGTCATTACAACCCTGGCAGACGGTGTTAAAGCGGCGGTAAGACCGCCAACAGGCCGGCAGTAAAAGAATTGGAATTATGACTGTGGCGGAAACCGCCAACAAAGACAGCCACTTTAACACTTCGACCGCCAAGGCGGTACAAACAAACAGTGCGGCGGTCACCGCCAACAGACAGGCGGAGGACAATGTACCGCTCACAGTATCACAACCTACCAATCCGCCACCTTTTCCGGGGCGGATTCACCGCAGACAAAAACACGGCGGAAACAGGACTTGGAAGGGAAAATGCTCACCTCTACACACCCCACGAGGAATCCGGACGCCATGGAACCAGAGCTGCAGATCCTGCCAGCCCTTATCTTCTTGCTCCTCTACCAGGAGCACCAACGCCGGCGGCGAAGACCACAGTGAGTAATGCACCTATGACACAGGGGAGGGAATAAACAGGGATACACACACGCAACACGCAAACCCCCCCCACCCTCACCCACGACAACACACACACTAATACAGCATGATACATTGCAGTTACACCCCACAACCCTCCCGGAAGAATGCAAAGACCAAAGAAAATGAGTGTAACCATTGTAATATATTAAAATCCAGTACGCAAAAATATACATGTATACACTATAAACAAAATATACACTGAGAATAGTAGTCCAGGTAGTGCTCCACTGAAGTCCGTGGAACACTGGGCCCACACGGTATGGGCGAGGCCCACACAAGATCCCCGACCATGATGGAGAGAACACTGCAGGGACATCAGATTGCAATAAAACAGGCACCTCAGGGGGAGGGAAAGGGGGGGCACCTCAGCCGGTTGAGTGCACGACGCCAAATCCACGAGGGGGCCACAAGCCCACTGTTCCATCCTGGGGAGTGCAAAGCCACAGTCTCTCAAGTCTCTACAGTGGGTGGGTTGCCCACTGTTCCATCTTGGGGACTGCAAAGCCACAGTCTCTCAAGTCTCTACAGTGGGTGGTTTGCCCACTGTTCCATCCTGGGGAGTGCAAAGCCACAGTCTCTCAAGTCTCTACAGTGGGTGGTTTGCCCACTGTTCCATCCTTGGAGTGCAAAGCCACAGTCTCTCAAGTGGATAACAGTCTCCACTGGTTCTGGAGGGGGCTTGGTGCCCAGAGTGCTTCATCCTGCCAAGGACTGCGGTAGTGGATGTAAATCTCCACTGGTTCTGGAGGGGGCTTGGTGCCCAGAGTGTTTCATTCTGCCAAGGACTGAGGTAGTGGATGTGAATCTCCACTGGTTCTGGAGGGGGCCTTGTGCCCAGATTGCTTCATCCTGCCAAGGACTGAGGTAGTGGATGTCTTTCTCCACTGGTTCTGGAGGGGGCCTTGTGCCCAGAGTGCTTCATCCTGCCAAGGACTGAGGTAGTGGATGTGAATCTCCACTGGTTCTGGAGGGGGCCTTGTGCCCAGAGTGCTTCATCCTGCCAAGGTCTGAGGTAGTGGGTGCCTTTCTCCACTGGTTCTAGAGGGGGCCTTGTGCCCAGAGTGCTTCATCCTGCCAAGGACTGAGGTAGTGGATGTCTTTCTCACTGGTTCTGGAGGGGGCCTTGTGCCCAGAGTGCTTCATCCTACTCGTGTTGGCCTAAGTAGCGTCAGAGCTTTTGGCGCTCATGGGCCTGCGGTGCTTGTTGCGGTGGTGTCCTTTGCAGCGGTGCTTGTTGCGGCGGTGTCCTTGGCAGCGGTGCATGTGGCGGCGTTGTCTTTGGCAGCGGTGCTTGTGGCGGCGGTGCCCTGTTCAGCAGTGTTTGTAGCGGCGGTGCCCTGTTCAGCGGTGCTTGTGGCGGCGGTGCCCTGTTCAGCGGTGCTTGTGGCGGCGGTGCCCTGTGCAGCGGTGCTTGTGGTGGCGGTGCCCTGTTCAGCGGTGCTTGTGCCGGCGGTGCCCTGTTCAGCGGTGCTTGTGGCGGCGGGGTCCTTTGCAGTGACTCAGCTGCTGGCGGTCCTTCATAGCCCAGCGGGGCTGCTGCTGGCGGTCGTGTCTGGCCCAGCTGGGCTGGTGCTGGCGGTCCTCTCTGGCCCAGCGGGGCTGGTGCTGGCGGTCCTCTCTGGCCCAGCGGGGCTGGTGCTGGCGGTCGTGTCTGGCCCAGCAGGGCTGGTGCTGGCGGTCCTCTATGGCCCAGCGGGGCTGGTGATGGTGGTCGTGTCTGGCCCAGCGGGGCTGGTGGGGGTGGCCTCTTGGGCAGCAGGGCAGGTGCTGGCGGTGGCCTCTTGGGCAGCAGGGCAGGTGCTGGCGGTGGCCTCCTGGGCAGCGGGGATGATGGCGGTGGCCTCTTGGGCAGCAGGGCAGGTGCTGGCGGTGGCCTCCTGGGCAGCAGGGATGATGGCGGTGGCCTCCTGGGCAGCGGGGCTGATGGCGGTCTTCTCCGACGTGCTGCTCTTCCCAGACCTGCTGACTTTCTTGTGGCCCTTCCCTACCTTGGAAGGTGTCGCAGCTGACTCCACACTCCCACCTGGACCCCCTGGGAGCGGCTTTGGTGGCTAAAGACTTCCCCCTCTCCCGCCGGGCACTGGCCAACTTTTGATGCTTCACAGGTGGGGGACTGTCCATGCTGTGGCTCTGTGCCACACTGGCTGCTGTGGTGGCCGGTGCCACACTGGCTGCCCTGGTGGCCGGTGCACTCCAGATTCCGGTGACTACAGGCACCACTGGTCCCGGAGATGTTGTGGCTGAGGTGCTAGGTTGGGACCTGGAGAGTCGGGCCCTAGGAGACGGACGGGGTGAGGGAGGTGTGGGAAAGAGGTCAAGGTTGGACAGGAAAAGTTTTTGGGAGACACTGGGACGGGTAGCAGGAGGGGGTTTGGGAGTGGAGGAAGAGGTTGTGGTTGTAGGAGATGTTCGTTTGGTGACTTTGGGTGAAGGTGCATGCACTGGAGGCTGTCGTGAGGTGGATGGCTGTTGGGTGGGTGTGTGCCTGCGTTTGTGTATCTTGGGAGGTGGTGTCACAGACACACTGGGAGAGGACACGGGACGTATGAATGGCAGTGGGGGTGGTGACTGCACGTGAGCGGGGTGTGGTGGTGTATGTGCTGGTGACGGCAGTAGTGGCTGTAGATGTAGTGCATGCAGGTGTGAGTGTAGATGAGACTGGGAGGGAGAAGGGAGATGAGGAGGAGGGGGACACAGTGGAGGCAGTGGATGTTGGTGTGTCTGCATGTGTGTGATGCTTGCGTGAGTGCCTGTGGGATGTGTGGTGCTTATGTTTGCCTGAGCTTCCCTTGTGTGTTGACGTGTGTGCATGCTGGTCTGAAGGTGTGCTTGGGCTAGGCTGAGGTAGAGGGGATTGGGTCTGGGTGGAGGAAGTGGGAGGGGGGAGGCTAGACACAGGGACAATGGCTGCCATCAGTGCTGAGGCCAGAGTCTGAAAAGCTTTTGTTTGTTGCAACTGCCTTTCTACACCCTGGATGGCATTCAAAATGGTAGACTGCCCAACAGTGAGGGACCTGAGGAAGTCAATGGCCTCCTCACTGAGGGCAGCAGGGGTGACTGGGGCAGGGCCTGAGGTGCCTGGGGCGAAGGTGATGCCCGCCCTCCTGGGTGAGCGGGCACGGGGCAAAGGCTGAGGGGCTGCTGGCAGGGCGGTGCTGGTAGGGGGGGTGGTGGCTGTGCCTGTATATGTGGGGGGCACAGATGTTGCCGCCACCACAAGGGAGCTCCCATCAGAGGACGAGTCCGTGTCACTGGTGTCAGCTCCTGTCCCCACCGTGGAGCTCCCCTCGCCCTCCGTCCCACTGGTGAACTCCGAGTCCGTTGTCTCGCCCTCCAGGGCCATGTGGGATGCAGCTCCCTCCTGCTCCGGTGCCACTGCTCTGCCGCCTGATGATACAAATGCACACAAATGCACACAAGAACAGGGAGACCACAAAAAGGGGGGGGGCGACGACAGAAGAAAGACATGTTGAGTGCATGCATTACCGCTACCGTTGGCGGACACGACAGACACAGAATCTCCCTGCACTACGCCGCGCACTTGGGCTCCACTGTTCAATCCCTGGGACATGACCACTAAGGCTATGGACGACATCTGCACACATGGATGACACAGGAGCATGACTAGGTGTACTTGGCACTGTACTGAGGTGGGGTGGGGTGCCACATGGCCTGCATTACGGAGGGACCTTGCCTACTAAACTCGCCCTGGCCTAGGGAAACCCACAGCCCACCTCCCCCACCCAGACACCTCCACTGCGCGCAAAATCAGCAGGTTGAGAGTGTACTCACCCCCTTGTGGCTGCTGTGATGCCCCCAAGCGCCCATCCAACTCTGGGTATGCCACCGCCAGGATCCTGAACATCAGGGTGGTCATGGTGCGACGGGCACCCCTCCCACGTTAGGAGGCCATCCCCAGCTGGGCCTCCGCCGTCTTCTTGCTCCAACGGCGAATGTCCTCCCATCTCTTACGGCAGTGGGTGCTCCGTCTGTGGTAGACCCCCAGGATCCGGACGTCCTTGGCGATGGCACGCCAAATATATTTTTTCTGGTGGGCGCTTACCTACATGAATTGTACAGGGGGAAAAGAAATGTTATTACCAAATGCACCGTCACAGTCATTGGCCCCCATCCCTACCTTTGCCATGTGGCACATGCACTCATCGTCGTTTCATGCACGCCTCAATCTCCACCCCCCCATCTTTCATCCACCCCACTCCACACAGGCATAGCCCATACAGCAGGCTCCCAGTGTACTTACCTGTTTGTCTGGAGGACTGTAGAGTAGCGTGTACTGAGGGAGGACCCCATCCACGAGTTTCTCCAACTCCTCCGATGTGAAGGCAGGGGCCCTTTCCCCAGACAGTCGAGCCATTGTCTCCTCCAGACCGAGGTCACAGCAGCACTTGCAGTGTAGGTCCTCTCCTGTCGAAGATCAGGTATCGAGTGATTGAACAGATAGAAAATGGCAGTCACGTCCGCGGCGGTGCGTACCGTCACCGCCGGGGTACATCGTCATTGGCTCCTGGGACCCATAGGTTCCAATGTTAACCAATGCAGCATTGCGCCGCGGTCTTCGACCGCCTACCGCGATGGTGTACAACGCCAGCGCAGTTACCTCACATCCCATTGTCCCACTTTACAGGTCAGGCAGCCGCCATTTCAGGGGCCCACATGGCTTCATTTTTAACTGCGTCACACATACCTAGACCTAGCCTCAACGCACATACAGGCCACTTTTCGGATTATGATTCGTGTTCTGTGTAAGCTGTGGGTACGTACCTCTGAGTTGGTTGACCTTGTGCTCGCTGTTGTCCTTCATAGGCACCGTCCGCTGGGACATGTGAGGAGATGGCGGCATCCTCCGGTGTACAGACCGCTGGTGGACCTGTCGACAATGGAGGAAAGACATGTGATCATCACCTAAAGGCTTGACCGTGCCACAATCCAGGAACTGTGTGCCTAGCTGGAGCCAGACCTGATGTCAGCTATCCGCCATCCCACAGGAATCCCCCCTCAAGTGCAGGTGCTGTCAGTACTCCATTTCCTTGCAAGTGGGTCATTTCAAACAACAGTGGCCATAGCATCAGGGATGTCCCAGCCTATGTTTTCCAACGTGTTGTCCAGAGTGTTGTCTGCCCTGCTGAAACACATGCAGAGCTACATCGTTTTCCCTCAGGTGGAGGATTTGCCTACAGTGAAAGGTGATTTCTTTGCCCTGGGACATATCCCCAACATCATAGGGGCCATTGATGGGACACATGCGGTACCCCCCGCAGGAGTGAACAGGTGTACAGAAACCGGAAGAGTTATCATTCCATGAATGTGCAGATGGTGTGTTTGGCAGACCAGTACATCTCCCATGTTAATGCCAAGTTCCCTGGCTCAGTGCATGACGCCTACATCCTGCGGAATAGCAGCATCCCTTATGTGATGGGTCAACTCCAGAGGCACCGTGTGTGGCTATTAGGTGAGCACATGGAAGCAAGCAAGTTAGTGGGAATGGTTGTCTGGGTCTGGGGATATCCCTACAAGTTAGTGTGTGTCTAACAATTGTCCCTCGCCATTTGCAGGTGACTCTGGTTACCCCAACCTGTCATGGCTACTGACCCCAGGGAGGAATCCCAGGACAAGGGCAGAGGAACGCTACAATGAGGCCCATGGGCGATCTCAGCGGATTATAGAGCGGACCTTCGGCCTCCTGAAGGCCAGGTTCAGGTGCCTCCATATGACAGGTGGATCCCTATTCTACTCACCAAAGGAGGTGTGCCAGATCATCGTGGCCTGCTGTATGCTTCACAACTTAGCTTTGCGACAACAGGCGCCTTTTCTGCAGGAGGATGGTCCAGATGCCGGTGTTGTTGCAGCTGTGGAGCCTGTGGACAGTGAAGATGAGGAAGCAGAAAAAGAGGACATGGACAACAGGAACTCGGTGATCCTGCAATATTTCCAGTGAGACACAGGTAAGAATACAGACCTGCCTACTACATGTACTTTAACACTACTACCTCTACTGTCTGTCGTTTTCAGCCAATGTATGGTCACTGAGTTGTCACTTTCCCTTACGATTTCACAGATGTGGGTCCCACAGTGTGACATCTGCATTGTTTCCTCATGGTCTAGAGCTGTGTGACATAGGTATGTTGACATTACAATTGAAAGAGCATTTTGTCACTGTAATTGCTAATACACTATTTCGAAACCACAGACAGACTCCAGATTGTTTTGTGCTTCAAGGGTGTTTATTTAAGTGCTCAATAATGGAGGGGGTTGTAAAATGGTGAGGGGTGATGGTGGAGGAATGTCCATGGCAGAGTCCAGTCTATTAGTCTCACAGGTGCATTGCCCAAATGGGCATAGGAAGTGGAGCTGGGGCAGTTTGAGGATTGACGGGGTGACAAAGTGGGACAGAAAGATGACATTCAGGGTGGTCTCATTTCTTGGCGGGGGCTTGGCATCGTTCTCTGTCTTTGTCCTGGATCTCAGGGACCGTTTGTGGGGTGGTTCTCCCTCTGCAGGGGGTGGGGTGCTGGTGTGGTGGTCCTGTGGTAGTGCCTCCTGTCCACTAGCGCCGGCGGAGGTGGTGGGCAGTTCATCGTCCAGGCTAGTGTCAGGGGCCCCTTGTTGTGCCACAGTGTCCCTCCTGGTGTTGAGTACTTCCTTCAGCACCCCTACAATGGTGCCCAGGGTGGAATTGATGGTTCTGAGTTCCTCCTTGAAGCCCAAATACTGTTCCTCCTGCAGGCGCTGGGTCTCCTGAAACTTTGCCAGTACCGTTGCCATCGTCTCCTGGGAGTGGTGGTAGGCTCCCATGATGGAGGAGAGGGCCTTGTGGAGAGTGGGTTCCCTGAGCCTGTCCTCCCCCTGTCGCACAGCAGCCCTCCCAGTTCCCCTGTGTTCCTGGGCCTCCGTCCCCTGCACTGGGGCCCACTACCACTGCCCCCAGGTCCCTGTTGTTGTTGGGGTGGTGGGTTAGCCTGGGTTCCTTGTAGCTGATTGACGTGTCCTGGGGACAGAGGTATGGGCCTGCTGGGTGGGTGCTGTGCTGGTGTTTCCAGAGGGGGGAAGGCCTGTGACTGTGCCAGGGGAACCGACTGTCCCAAGGTCCCCGATGGGCCGGGCTGGCCATCTAGATCCAGTTGGACAGAGCTGCTGTCATCACTGTGGGCCTCTTCTGTTGGTGGTATGGACATGTGTGGACCCTCCTGTCCGGTGACGTTGGGTAGGGGTCCTGCAGGGGTATAAAAGGATGTTTATTACATCTGTGTGTGCCATGGTGTGCAATAGGTGGGTGACTGTGTACCCCAGTGCTTGCATTCCTGTGTGGGACCTTGTGTGATGGTGGTTTAGGGGGGTGTATGGGTGTGTGCAGTGGCCATGGTTTGGTGATGGGTATCTGTTAGAAATGGGGTTTTTGGTTGGCAGTCAGGTTACCCCCTGTCCAAGCAAAAGCCTTCACTCTAGTCAGGGTAAGTCACACACAATCCAAGATTATCCTGTGCCCACCCTCTGGTAGCTTGGCACGAGCAGTCAGGCTTAACTTAGAAGGCAATGTGTAAAGTATTTGTGCAATAAATCATACAATACCACCATATAGCACCACAAAAATACACCACACAGTGTTTAGAAAAATATATAATATTTATCAGGATAATTGTAGGTCAAAAAGAATAAAGTTGCAATGGGAAATTGTAGAGATATCACTGAAAAGTGATATAAAGTGTCTTAAGTCTTTAGAATATAAACAAAGTCTCTTTCAAGCACAAGTACCTGGTTTAGCGTGGAAAAATCTCCTCAGAGGGCCACAAGAGAAGAGGTGCGTGGAAAAAGGGTGTGTGCGTCGATTTCTCCCCAGCACACACGGACTTGCGTCGTTATTTTCCACGCGGGGAAGTCGGGCGTCGTTTTCCGGCGCGCGGACAGTCTCTTTCTGTGGATCGCGGGGATTACCAGATGTCCCGGGTCTGTGCGTGGATTTTCCTGCTTGTTCTCCGGCTGCGCGTCGGTCTGCGGGGCTGCGCGTCGAAATTACGATCTCGCGGCAGGCGTCGCGTCGATTTCTCCTCTAGACTTCGATCTGCGGGGCTGCGCGTTGAAATTACGATCTCACGGCAGGCGTCGCGTCGATTTCTCCTCTAGAGGTCGGGTGGTGTTGTCCTTGCGAGGCCGTGCGTCGGATCTTCGATCGTCCCAAGAGCGTCGCGTCGATCAGCGTCGGAGTGCGGCGTTTTTCTCGCCGCGAAACAAGCTGTGTGTCGAAATTTTCGGCACACGGAGCGTCCAAGTAAAAGAGAGAAGTCTTTTTGGTCCTGAGACTTCAAGGAACAGGAGGCAAGCTCTATCCAAGCTCTTGGAGAGCACTTTCACAGCCAGACAAGAGTTCAGCAAGGCAGCAGGGCAACAGCAAGGCAGCAGTCCTTTGTAGAAAGCAGGCAGGTGAGTCCTTTGAGCAGCCAGGCAGTTCTTCTTGGCAGGATGTAGTTTCTGGTTCAGGTTTCTTCTCCAGCAAGTGTCTGATGAGGTAGGGCAGAGGCCCTGTTTTATACCCAAATGTGCCTTTGAAGTGGGGGAGACTTCAAAGAGTGGCTAAGAAGTGCACCAGGTCCCCTTTCAGTTCAATCCTGTCTGCCAGGGTCCCAGTAGGGGGTGTGGCAGTCCTTTGTGTGAGAGCAGGCCCTCCACCCTCCCAGCCCAGGAAGACCCATTCAAAATGCAGATGTATGCAAGTGAGGCTGAGTACCCTGTGTTTGGGGTGTGTCTGAGTGAATGCACAAGGAGCTGTCAACCAAGCCCAGCCAGACGTGGATTGTAAGGCACAGAAGGATTTAAGTGCAAAGAAATGCTCACTTTCTAAAAGTGGCATTTCTAGAATAGTAATATTAAATCCGACTTCACCTGTCAGCAGGATTTTGTATTACCATTCTGGCCATACTAAATATGACCTTCCTGCTCCTGTCAGATCAGCAGCTGCCACTTCAACAGTGTATGAGGGCAGCCCCAATGTTAGCCTATGAAGGGAGCAGGCCTCACAGTAGTGTAAAAACGAATTTAGGAGTTTTACACTACCAGGACATATAACTACACAGGTACATGTCCTGCCTTTTACTCACACAGCACCCTGCTCTAGGGGTTACCTAGGGCACACATTAAGGGTGACTTATATGTAGAAAAAGGGGAGTTCTAGGCTTGGCAAGTACTTTTAAATGCCAAGTCGAGGTGGCAGTGAAACTGCACACACAGGCCTTGCAATGGCAGGCCTGAGACAAGGAAAAGGGGCTACTTAAGTGGGTGGCACAACCAGTGCTGCGGGCCCACTAGTAGCATTTAATTCACCAGCCCTATGCACATAAAGTGCACCTTACTAGGGACTTATAAGTAAATTAATAGTCCAATCAGGTATGATTCCAGGTTACCATGTTTTAGGGGAGAGAGCATATGCACTTTAGCCCTGGTTAGCAGGGGTAAAGTGCACAGAATCTATAAACCAGCAAAAACAGTGTCCAAAAAGTGGAGGGAGGCAGGCAAAAAGTTAGGGGTGACTACCCTAAGGCTGTCAGGTCTAACAGTATCCATGCTTTGTTGTTGTATGCAGGGCTTGGTGTTGGGATGGGTGGGTTGGGATAGTGGGACATTTGTGAGGTGTTGGAGTGATGGGGGTGAGGGTGGGGGTATGTGATGGCATGCAGGTAGGGTGGGGGATGTAATAGTTAAGATTTGACTTACCAGAGTCCATTCCTCCATCTACTCCTGCGAGGCCTTCAGGAGGCAGAATCGCCAAGACTTGCTCCTCCCATGTTGTTAGTTGTGGGGGAGGAGGTGGGGGTCCGCCACCAGTCCTCTGAACCGCAAGGTGGTGTCTTGAGACCACGGAACGCACCTTCCCCCGTAGGTCGTTCCACCTCTTCCTGATGTCATCCCGATTTCTTGTGTGCTGTCCCACTGCGTTGACCCTGTCCACTATTCTTCGCCATAGCTCCATCTTCCTAGCTATGGTGGTGTGCTGCACCTGTGATCCGAATAGCTGTGGCTCTACCCGGATGATTTCCTCCACCATGACCCTGAGCTCCTCCTCAGAGAACCTGGGGTGTCTTTGCCGTGCCATGGGGTGCTGTGGGTGATGTGTGGGGTGGTGTGTATAGTGATATGTGTGGTGATATTTAGTGGTGTGTTGTGTGAGGTGCGTGGAAGTTCTGTGGGTGATGGTATTGTGTGCCTGTGGATGCTTGGTAGTTGTTTGTGGTTTCTCTCTCTGGCCTTCTCTCGGTAATTGTGGTCGTAGGGGTTTGTGGGTGATGTGGGTGTGTGTTTTATATTGTATTGGGTGTGTGGGAGTGGTGTGTGTATGTGTATCAGGTGTGTGTATTTGGAATTGTCCAATGTGGCTGTGTTTTGTAAGACTGTGTGTATTTTGAGCGCGGCGGTGTGTATCGCCAATGGAATACCGCGTTGAAAGAACGCCGCGTGGATTCGTGTGTCGTGATAGTGTGGGCGTATTTCTGTTGGCGTGACGGTGGAGGATTTGTTTTTGCCAGTTTATCACTGACCTTTGGTGTGGAGGACTTGTGTGGGTGTCTTAATTTTGGCGGATTCCGTGCTGTGGGTCATAAAAGCTGTGGCGGAATTTCGCGGCCGCTGCGGTGTGTTGGCTGTCTTCTGCACGGCGGTAAGCGGCTTTTACCGCCAATGTTGTAATGAGGGCCTCTGTCTTTTATAAAATGACTATCCCAGGTTGAGAGAGAAGCCAGTAGAATGGTACCAGCAGACAGACAGGTTAGTGAAATTTGCAAAATGCCTGTGGGAAGACTTGAACACTATTAGAGATAGTAGTCCTAGCTGATCTGTGGATGGAGTGTAAGAGTAGTATAGATTGGCCGACAAAAGTACAAGAGATAGATCCGGCTACAGGTTTGAAGATGAGAATTGGAAGCGGGAGTGTCCGATAATGGTGCAGGAAGGTGTCGTTCAGCAAACATGTTAAATCAGCTCATTCCAAAACTTGAGAGGACCAATAATGAGAGGTCATAATCCAAATTTTCATAATTATGTAAATCAAATGCAGAATTTTCAACCCATGCAGCAGGTGCAAATGCCACGTGTACAAATGACACAATTGCAGCCAATGCAACAGCCGGTTCAAATGGTACCTAGTCAGCAAATTCAAATACCTCTTGCCCCAAAGGAACAGCAGCAGGTGATACTTCTTCAACATGACACGGGTCAGAAGTTTAACGAGACTAATAACACAGTTCACCAATTCCTGTTACACATTGAGAATGGAATAAACGACGATTGGGAGAGCGAGAGTTCGGATGAAGAGGAATGTGTGCTTGCAGCTTCTCTAGAGGTAGATCAGAAAGGCTCATATGTGAAGGGAAAGGTAATGAGTCAGAAGGTTTCATTCTTGGTTAACACAGGAGCTACACGCTCTACAGTGAGAACTGCAGAAGTTCCAGACTTGCCCCTTTCAGGGAAAACTGTCCAGATTGTAGGAGTAGTGAATCAGTATTTGACCAACCCAATTACAGAACCAGTTCAGGTTAAAATTGGCAACTTTAAAGGACTGCACAAATTCGTAGTCTGTGATTCGAGTCCGGTATCCCTATTGGGAAGAGACTTGCTGTGTAAGACAGGGTGCTCGATTACTTGTTCAAACAATGGAATCGAGATACAGATGAATAGTGATGATGAGGATGTCCCTGCTCCAGAGACATAGTGTGAGAACATAAATGAGGAGTACCCCCTGATTAATTTCTTTCCAGTATTCACTGTGAAGGAGCTTCCTCCTGATTTACAGTCATGTAAACAATACTGTGGCATGTTGTACTGGGGAATCTGAGGAAAAATTGTGTTCGGCTTTACATGAAGTTTAACTGGCTCAACTCCCTTTATCAGGCCAATCTCTTTCCCTGTCAAATCCCACACCTTTTCTTTAACCGCTCCCTGTAAATGTAGTCAATTTCTCTTTTGTTTCAAATTTTTAGACCGAGTTTACTGTTGGTGTCGAATTCCTCAAGGGTTTTCTGAATCCCCTTGCATATTCCATCAGATCTTGAAAAATAATTTGGAGTCATTGGAATTGCCTTTCCAATCGACATTGGTACAGTACATTGATGATTTTCTGATTGCATCCAAAACAAAGGAAGAGTGCAAGTATGACACGATTGCCTTGTTAAACCATTTGGGAAAGAATGGTCATAAAGTGTCTCCACATAAATTACAATACTGTCAGAAAGAAGTGAAATATTTGGGTCACCAGATAGAAAAAGGAATAAGATAAATATCCAGAGAAAGGATCACAGCCCTACTGCAGATGAGTCCCCCAGCCACACGGAGAGATGTCAGGATGTTCCTAGGGATGGTAGGCTATTGTCACCAATGGATTCCCAATTTTCTGGCCATTTCCAAGCCCTTGCAGAAGCTGACTCATAAAGAAGTCACTGATCCCCTAGTGTTATACCAAGCTTGCATGAAAGCATTTTCTGAGTTGACAGAGAGTCTGTGCAAAGCTCCGGCAGTGGGTATGCCTGATTACACTAAGTCCTTCACGTTGTTTTGTCATGAGTGTGATGCATGTTCTTTGTCTGCCTTGATGCAGGTTCATGGAGGTGTAAACTGGCCAGTAGCATATTTTTCAGGTACTTTGGACCCAGTCACAGCAGTTTTACCAGGCCGTTTGCGTGTAGTTACAGCGGTTGGGCAGAGCCTCACACAGTGTGAGGGTATTGTGATGGGACACCCTTTAACCATAATGGTCCCTCACTCAGTTGAAGTTTTACTTACCAGAACCAAAACCCAGTACCTGACAGGTGCAAGATTGACTTGCTGTGAGACGAGCATCTTAGGGTCACCTAATGCGTCATTGAAAAGATGTACGGTGCTTAACCCGGCAACCTTACTTCCGAATGAAAATGTTGAAATTGAAAAATTGGAAGACATTGAGCATGATTGTCTTGAAGTAACTGATCTGTGCATGAAACCAAGACCTGATATTAGAGACACCCAATTGGAAGAAAATGAGCAAATCATCTTCGTTGACGGTTCATGTCTAAGAGACAATACAGGACAACTGAGGTCAGGATATGCTGTGTGCACAATTACTGGTATACTGGAAGCGTCCTGGCTTCGAGGAGTATATCTTGCACAAGTAGCATAACTGGTAGCCCTTACTAGAGCGTGCCATGTTTCTGCTCAGCTTAAAGTTACCATCTATATGGATAGCCAGTATGGATTTGGAATAGTCCATGACTTTGGCCATTTGTGGTCACAGATAGGTTTCATTACCTCTTCTGGTTCACCAGTGAGAAATGGTGAGAGAATTTAAGATTTGTTGCAAGCTATCCAGCTGCCTGAAAAGAATGCTGTGGTGAAACACAGTGCACATCTGAAATTGCAAGATTTTGTGTCAATAGGAAATGGATATGCAGATCAAGTCGCATTGAACTGTATATCTTCCGAATATAAGTGGGAATTGTTACCTGAAGAAGATGAAACATGTTCGAGTTTTGCATTGCATGTAATAGATACATGCGAGGAATTGAGAACACTGCAGAATAATGTTGTCAGGGAGGAAAAACGATTATGGAGCAAAATGAAATGTGTACAGTGACAGGATGAATTGTGGGTTTCAGAAGAGGTGCAGTTGGTTTTACCGAACAGTTTGTTGTCTCAAATGGCTAGGGATTATCATGTTCAAGCACATGTTGGGAGGAATGCAATGATTCGATTGTTCAAACAGAATTGGTTCAATCTGAAATTTAGACAAGTTGCTGGAGCAGTTTGCCAACCTTGCGTCATTTGTCAACAAATGATCGTGGGAAAAGGGACAGTGGTCAATTTGAGCCACACTGGAAGAGCAGGAGGTCCATTCCGCAGAATGCAAATGGATTTTATTGAGATGCCTGTGTGTGGAGGATTGAGGTATGTGTTGGTGATTGTCTGCATCTTTAGTCATTGGATTGGAGAAATTACAGCCTCCCAGTAGCGAAACTACTGCTTAGGGAATTGATACCACATTTTGGGTTTTCGATCTCTTTAGAATCAGATAGAGGAAGTCACGTCAACAATGAAGTAATTAAATTACTATGTGCAGCCATAAACATTGAGCAGAAGTTGCATTGTAGTTACCGCCCTGATACATCAGGACTAGTGGAACAGATAAATGGGACCTTGAAATGAAGAATGGTAAAAATGTGTGCGTCCACGAATCTGAAATGGCCAGATTCACTGGCGTTAGATCTGATGACAATGAGAAATGCGTCCAACAGGAAAACAGAATTGTCACTGCACGAGATCCTCATGGGCAGAGGAATGAGGTTGCCAGCGGTTACTGCAAAGGCTCTTGTGAACATAACAGATGATATGATGTTGGACTACTGCAAAGGTCTGGCTGATGTGGTTCGCTCTTTCTCTCAGTAGGTGGAAGCCAAACCCAAGGACACAACCTGAGAGTGGGTGACTGGGTTCTGGTCTGAAAACATGTGAGGAAGACGTGTTTGGAACCTCAGTGAAAAGGCCCTTTCCGGGTATTACTAATCACTACCACAGCTGTGAAGTGCGCTGGGGTTCCGTACTGGATCCAAGCAAGCCATACGAGAAAAGTGGCTTGTCCTTTGGACAATGAAGAGGAGTTGTTGAAAGTACCAACAAGGACCAGAAAAACCTCAGAGCCGGAAAGAGAAGAAAGAGGAACTGCGACCGGATCTGAGAGAGTTGAGAACGGTTCATTCACTCCTGTGAGAGATGAAGTGAGCCAATCTCAATTGAGACAGCAGGAGAATCTCATCAGAGGAGGGCTCTTCCAGAAGTAGATGATTTTGAGAGACAAACAGAGCAAACCATACCCCTAGGGGCAAGGAGTTGAGGCAGATCAAAGCCAATGTGATCTGACTCATACTGAACCAGCTGCAGGTCCATCAAGAGAAAATCCTGCAGAGCAAGAAGAAGTTTCAAGTTCAACACTGAAAAGAGCATTGACCAAAGGTCAACTGAAAGGACATAAGTATCCGGAGACACAGTAAAGAGAAAGGAAGTTGTTGTGACAACAATCGAGGAAGAAGTAGATATGACAAGAAGAGAAGACCTGAGTGAAGGAGAATTGGATGGAGATCTAAAGTTGAAAAGAAAGAGAATATCAAGTTGAAGGTACTCAGGTCCTGAATGGGCGTATGCAACAACAAGTGAATGGCAAAGATAATTTTTGTCTTTTTGTTTTGATCAAGACATTCTAGGTCAATGTTTTGGCACTTTAAAGAAAGTAATGAGCTGAACTGTTGAGACAAGATTGAGAAAAGTACAAAGAGAAAGATACTGTTAAAAGTAACTGGAAAATACTTTGATAACCTAATTTGACAAGGGGTTCTAGAAGTGAGACTAAGAGCTGTACATAACTGTTGAAAGAAGATTTTTGTTTTTGATTTTTGCTGCATAATTACTAAATTTTCTCTTCTGCTTTCTGATTCTTCGCAGATCATGGGTGACATTAGCCAGCAGGGCAGGAAGAACAGGTGCTGTAAATACATGAATATTGGTTTGGCAATTGCTTGTGTGATATTGTGTGTGATATTGATTGTGAGTATGACTGTTTTTTCCCATACTTCAGCTTTAGAGACAACTACTGCATTAACAGTGATAGAGAAGTTTAGGTTAGATGAGAAGTATCTTCACGTAGACAATGCAAAAGTGGAACTTTCTTCTAATAGTTTCTATCACTTATTGAGTGACCATGTTGAGACGATGGATGCGAGGAATTGCTTTGTGTGCACAAAGATTTCTTCATCAGTCGAAGAAGGAGTTACCTATCATAGTTTGCCTCTTACTTATGGGATTGGTTGTAGTCTGTTACTAACAAGATTCTGTAACCAGGAGCACATTCAGTATTTCTATTCCAATCACAATGTTGTGTTTCCGTTTGTCCCCATAATTAGATACCCGAGTAGAGTAGCTAAGGACAATGATATAGTATTAGTAAGTGGTTTCTTTGAACCCTATTAACTTTTGGGTCAGCATATGCGCACAAGAATAACCTGACATGCTTGCTTATACCATTAGAAAAGTGCTTCTTAGATCATACAGATGATGTGAGAAAGGCATTAAAGGAGAAGTTAGAAAAGGGCTTAGAGAAAAGGACTTTTAGAAATGATTATGCTTTTAGTGAAATGAAGATACAAGGGAAGTTAGCTTTAGATGCACAACACATAGGGAAGCATTGTGTATATAGACCTAAATCTAGTACTGACGCTTTGTTTGTGGAAACGAGTGAATGTAAGCATGTGTTCCTGTTTCAGAGTAAATGGAGATTTATGTTGAATGGACAGGATCCAGCGATTCATGGTATATATTACATTTGTGGACCTAATGCTTATTACTGTCTTCCGAGAGGATGGTATGGCACATGTTACTTGGGGTAGTATTCCCCAAAATATTCCAACTTGAGACTTGAAAAGATTACCAAAGTTGACTGAGTTACATCACAGTAGAGAAAGGCGAGAGTCTCCTTCTGTTATAGTAGGAGATATATTTGGGGTTATGATTCCTTCAGTAGGAGTTGTTCTGAATTCTATAAAGATTCAAACGTTGTCTACTATTGTGGATAACATGTTGTAAGGAAATGGCTCCCTGTTGCAGTTACCCCCCCTTATGCCTGATACTGATGCTGACTTGACTGAGAAGTGTGCTGGGACCCTGCTAACCAGGCCCCAGCACCAGTGTTTTTTCACCTAAAATATACCATTGTTTCCACAATTGGCACATCCCTGGCACACAGATAAGTCCTTTGTAAAAGGTTGCAGTGGTACCAAAGGCCCTGTGACGAGGGAAGGTCCCTAAGGGCTGCAGCATATGTTGTACCACCCTAAGGGATCCCTCACCTAACACATGCACACTGCCATTGCAGATTGTGTGTTGGTGGGGAGAAAAAGGCAAAGTCGACATGGCATCCCCTCAGGATGCCATGCACACAAAATGTTGCCTGTGGCATAGGTAAGACACCCCTCTAGCAGGCCTTACAGCCCTAAGGCAGGGTGCACTATACCTGCTGCTCGTATATTCCTGATAATACTAAAGAAATTAGAAGCATACTTACTAATCTGACTAATGAGAGTGCTGATTTGAAAGAGTTGAAAGAACCAGGTGCCTGGGTGAAATTTGGGAAAGGATTTGTTTCAGTGGGAAATTGGCTCAGCAACATTGGGAAAGGGATAATATTGAAAACAATACAAGGGATATTGATGATTGTGATTTGCATAATTGGAGCATGGGGAATATGTAAATTGTGTAGAATGATTAAATTGAAGAAAATGAAAAATGATCAGAGGAGGGAAGAAATGAAAAGGGAAAATTTGTTTAGGGAAAATTCAAAAAGGGAACGAAGATTTAAAGGGATAAAGTTGACAGAATCTTAAGCTGAAGCAAAAAGTTGTGTGGGAAGATTTGATGTGATGACACATTTAGGGGGTCATTATGACCCTGGCGGTCTTTGACCGCCAGGGCCAAAACGACGGGAGCACCGCCAACAGGCTGGTGGTGCCTCCCGGCGTATTTGGACCGCGGCGGTAGCGCCGCGGTCGCACCGCCGGGGCCAGCGGTATACCGCCATTTTAGCCCCGGTGGTGATAATCCGCCAGGGCAGCGCTGCAAGCAGCACTGCCCTGGGTATTATGACTCTCCTACCGCCAGCCTGTTTCTGGCGGTTTGCACCGCCAGGAAGAGGCTGGTGGTAAGGGGACTCAGGGGGCCCCTGCACTGCCCATGCACTTGGCATGGGCAGTGCAGGGCCCCCCAGGCAGAGCCCCGTTGCGCATTTCACTGCCCGAATTTCGGGCAGTGAAATGCGCGACAGGTGCTACTGCACCCGCTGCACATCAGCATTGCCGCCGGCTCAATTACGAGCCGGCGGCAATGTTGATGTGACTTTTCCGCTGGGCCAGCGGACGGTAACTGTGTTACCGTCCGCTGGCCCAGCGGAAATGTCAAAATAGGTTGCCAGCCATACCGCCAGCAGTGGCGGCATTCTGGCGCCCGCAACCTCGGCGGTCTGCCATGCAGACCGCGAGGTTGTAATGACCCCCTTAGTCATTAGAGGAGGGATTGTTAACACTGAATTTTACTAATGAGTATTCATGTATTTTGAGTGTTAAATTTGCGTAGAAGATGTATTTAACTTAGAGCGCATTTGAAGTTGTGCCCACCTGAGTGGCCTTCAATGTTCACGAAGTGTACTTATTAATAGCTTATTAATGTAAAATGTTGAGGTTATGTTTGATTAATGTAGCAATATATCATATTGAAGGTTATGCATTATGTATTAGCTTTATTAACTGTAGGCCTTAACTTAGCGAGATCTTGGCCTAGTTGCACGGCCTCATGTCATGCTGCATTTCTTAGGCGACTGATAAAATGGCTGCTTAGAGAATGAAATTGTGATTTTCCAATGTACTGACCATGGGCCCGTAGCTGAAGTTAGTTCTCATGGGAAAATGCTTGCTAGAAGATGCTGTACTAGTAGGGATACAATGTATATCATAGTTTGTGTCAGACTGACCTTCCCAGGAGAAGACAATGGATGTACTGACTGGAGTATAAGTTGCAACAATATTGATACCTGACAAGCGTAATGATGGGAATGGGAGAAAAGGAGCCAGTCACCGACATGTGAACTGTGTAGTAGTAAAACTTTAGATTTGTGGTTTTATTTTCATTGGACTAAGTGTAAACATGCAAACATGCAATTTTTTTACCAATAAGGACGTGGGAAGTAGTTTTAGGAAATCTAACTTAGCCGGACTGCACCGAGAGGAGGAGAGCATTTGCCCATATTCCATTTTCCACTTCGTGTTTAGCTATTCTTTCCGAATTGCATGTAGAGACGTTGCTTTTCTGAACTTTGATGCTGAATCTTGATGTCTTGCTGACCAAACTGATGTCCTATTGACGAAGACTGTCACAGGTTGCTGAACCATACTTTGGCAAGGTATAAGACGATGCTACTGATTGTTATGTCTATTTTGCTTTTGTTTCTAGGTACCAACTGCTAATTTTGATAGAGCCATAGTTAAATGGTTTTACAAATTTGTGTGACTAAATGGTTTTGCATGAGGTCCAAACATGCTATTCTACTCCGATGTTTGTTAGGGTTCTAACTGATGAAGTTCTCTACATGCTATAACAGTTGATGTCTTTTCTTTGCTGAATCTAAATGTATGTTATGTGCACAGTTAATCTTGCTATTAATTTGTACTGTAACCTTAAAATGTGTAGTTGCTTAAGCTTTGATTAGATTACGATTCTTTCACCGCTTTGGTCAGCCAGTATTGTTTTTGTTTGTTTATCATTCGACATTGAGACTCAGTTACGTGATATTAGCATTGTTAATATAGGGAAATAAACATTCTAACTTTATATAAAGGTGTGGGTAACCATGGTCTAGAGGTCATGGTGTGTGGAAATTACTGACTCCTATTAATTATTGATGTCATTGATTGTTGGTGCTATTGATCTGTATTGGTAAGGGGTTATATGGTGGGAAATACTTGAAGCATAGTCAATAGGTCCATCGGCCTATACGCATCTCCCTTGTAAGTTTACTTAATAAGGTCTGACACGCTAGCATTACAAGCTTCCTTCAGATATCACGGCCCATCCCGAGCTGACGTATTTCTGCAATCATGATGGCTCACGTCAATCCGACTTTTGAGCGCACCTGTTCATGATTAGAGAACCCTTCTTAAACCTTGTGGTATCTCTCCCCATCAGCGTTGGACCACATGAGTACACGCATTTTTACATTGAACTTGTAATGTAGCCTCTGCCCCTTGGTGGTTCTTTTATTATCTATTATCTTTTTCCACCATCATTGCAGCAGTGCACAAGACTTTGGCTTTGACCTAAGGGGCTGAAGAAATACTCCCTATAGGGTAAGATTGTTACCCTCACCTACTGGGATATGAACTTTACATGTGTTTGTGCTGTTGGTCTGTGTTTTCTATGTTTTTCATGTGTTTTGGAGTCCACACACGTGTGGTCATCAGCCTGGAGTGCTTTGTGCATGAACATTTACCACTGGATTGCAACATTTGCAGTAAATTGAATTGATCATGAGTGTCTTCCTAAGCACCTCTTGAGAAGACACTATTTAAGACATTGGTCATTCATTTCATTTATCTCTTTTATTTTGAGAAATACTTCAATTAGGTATTTTTTTGTTAGGGAACTCTATTTAGTTTTTTCACATCCCATCTAGGTGTAGGGTAGGGATTATCCTGGTCTTGCAGAAATGCCACGGATCCGGTGGGACCTTTAGGCGTGAAACATGTCAACCCTACATAGCACACACTAAGGCTTTCCTCGCACATAGAGCCCTTGTGATAGCACTAATTCCTGCAATTTTAGCCCTGTCCAGGGAACCACTGCATTAATGCAATTCAATGTCCCTGAGATAGTTTTAATTCACTTTCTTCCTTATTCACTCCACCCTACCCACTTTCTACCGTCACACACACACATTATGGCATTAAATAAAAAGATCTCCAGGAAAGAGCCCTCTCATGGGGCCCGTCAGGCATTCTAGCACCAGCCCGATGAGGAGCTAAGCCCTTTGATGAAGCATGCCACCTATTTGTGAGGGCATACAATTTTGATCTTAAGGATTCCCATTTACAAAGCTATATCCAACCTGATACCTTCTTCCTTTCTTCTTTTTCTATAGGAATGGTGCCCTTTTTGGTTAAATGTTAAAAAATCGGGAATCTCCGCCTGAACTGGGTCTAATGGTAAATATGCATTTGTTCATTTGCATATGCACTTACTTTCAAACGCTTCACACACTTTCCTGCACTCCCATTACAAGATGACTGCCAGATTGCCGTTGCCTAGAGTCCATTTTTAGGTCTCAGCTTGACAGCGCATGCGCTGTCTATTCTAGACACTTTGTTTACAATCTGTAGGCATACAGCGCACCCGTAGCTTACCATTTGTTAGCTTCAACATCACTCTTGTATCCTTCGTTTCTGTTTGTCACTGCACACGGGCGTCATGCTTCTTCTTGTATTTGGCCCTCCACTGGAGCATGGACCAACTGCTTGCGTCCATCTACTGAGCTTGTTTTTGGAGCTACTTTCTATTTGTGTTGAAGAACTTAATATGAGTGCTTGTGTTTTCCGTTGTACAGCACCAGTAGAGTGCGTTTTTGTATTGGTTCTTCTAAATACTTTTGTTACTCACACCCCACAGTTGAGCTTACCTCTTCCACTCTGGCAGTATGGTGTCCTGTTTCACAAAATTTCTTTTGGGCAGGGTTCTGCCTGTCTTATAATTGGGCCATCAATAAACCGTCACATTAATCTAGATTTTGCGGGCTCAACACCAAAATCCTGGTGCTGTTATCCCCAATCAACGGGGTGTTTTGAGCGCCCTAACTTACTTGAATCAGGACACATTTAGCTGCTGAGGGTGTCCATGTTGTGTTGGGAGGCTTCACTATCTTAATTAAGGTTGGCGGTTGAGGTCAGCAGCCATCTTTAAACAGATAGGGCAACAATGCATTTTAGTCCTATTGGGTGCTTACAGTCGGACAGAGTGGGCTGCCAGTGAAAAAAACTCAAATATTGAAAGTGTTTTAGCTTCTGGCTACATTAGCTAACCGAGTGGCCTTCTCTTCAGGATTGTTGATAATATCACTTCAGTTCACCATTTTAGCTTAGCAGGTAAGCAGCCCACCCCAATTTCTGTGCCCCTTTTCCATCGGGCATTTTCACATCCAAGGCCTCAGGGCCTTGGATGTTTCTTTTCATTTACGGTGATGCCATGCCTTCATATGTGTGTGTTAGAGTCAATATGTATTTAGGGGCATATTTATGGGCTCTTTGTACTGCCGCAGCATCACTTTTTTTGTGATGCTCTGGAGGCACAGACTAAAAAATCATATCTATGAGGCCACGCAAAACCACTTTGCATGGCTTTGAATGGCTTCATAGATATGGAGTAAGGCAAGGCAGTGCAAATTGCTGTGTTGCCTTACTCAGCCCTCAGGAAGCATTCCATGGGCGTTGCAGTGGGTGTTCCCACGCAGTGCTCATGGATTTTGATGCTTCCTCAGATTTACAAAAGCATGTAAACCTGGGGATGCACCAAAACCTTATGCTTACCCCTGGTGATGGCACTTTTCTTTTCCCTATATGGAATGAATGCTGCTGCTGTTGCCAGGTGGGGCAAATGTTCGCCTGTTCTTGCAAGGGCTCAGCGAGTATGGATTTATTTGTGTGTCTGTTCTATTAAAACTACAGGTATATCACAACCTGTGTGAGTCTTGTGCTTATTTTTGACAGCCTAGATGGAGCATGTAGGAATGCTGTGGTCAGTAGTGCAGAAACCCTTCACTTGTTCGATTCTCAGCACTGATTGTTAAATTAACCTGCTTTCGTTATTATGACATTGAAATTTCATATTTTCAGTTTTGCCACATGATTCAACAAACACACATTTCGCCTCAGTTTATCTAACGCATTAGGATGGTGAATTTATTTAGAATGTACATCGCTGCTTGTTCTCTAGACATGGTACAGCACACATTGTTTTTTAAATACTTCCTTTTCCAGTGTTACCATAAGAAACCATATGCCTTTATGCTCTAATAATAGACTTTGCTTACAGGCTTTAATATTTTATTAAGAACAGAGTGCTCTGATGGGGAATTTTAGGCAGTCTGTGGCTGTTTATTTATTCAAAATACATGAAATGAACTGGGCTGCTCTCAGATGCACCTATCAACAGCCCCACCACCCATTCATCACCAAGACTACAACACGATCAAACTCAAAGGCACATTTAGGTCACCTTTTACTCTGGCCCATTAACAACAAAGCATGTTTATATTTTCCAGTTCAATTGGATGGCCACCCTAGTGACTGTGTAAGGCATTAGTAACTTGAGACAGCCACCCCCTCTTGTGTTGTGTGGCTTGCTACGCTCCCCTCTTGTTGTGTTCCTTGTCCTGCCCCTCCTGCCAGACAAAAAGGAGCTATGACGTGGTCAGTGTGGGCTGTCCAATAGCACTTTTTTCATGGCTTTCAGCCATGCTGAATAGCAGATGTACTGCTATGCTACATGGCTAAAAGGCATGGACAGTGCCAATAGCTTTTGCAATCCAGAGACATATTGCATTTGCCACTGCTTGTTTGTTCGTGTGAGGTTAAATAAAGAGCTCCTTCACACTATTTATCTGGTCCCTGGTCAAAATTGCATAATCTCTTCTTTTTTTGCCTGTGGCTGGATAAATAGTGGAGTTTTGGATAATCAGCCGGCTGCTGCCTACATCGTAGAGACCATGTACTATTCAACTGACCACTGGGTAAATACCAGAGATTGTGTACTATTTGGGCCAGATAAATAGTCACTTCCAAAAAGAAAATACCATAAAATAAGGCAGATTTCAATTCGTGAAATAAGAAAAGGAAAAATATTAGGAGAAACTCTGGGGCATATTTATCATGGTTTTGCGTTGTCCTTGCGCAAAGAGTGCAAGGTCGAAGCAAAATCTAAGTCAGATTTATCAAGCCATGCAAGGACACCTTGCATGGCCCTGGGTTGCTTGATAAATCTGGGGAAACGCAAGGCAGCTCAAATAGCTGCCTTCCATTTTTCTGCCCCATGGCGGCGTTTCATGGGTGGAGCGTGGGTGTTCCCACGCATCCACCCATGGATTTTGGTGCATGCCCAGAGTTACCAACACTTGTAAACCTGGGGATGCTTCAAAATACTACGCCATCCCAGGAGAAGCACAACGAGGAGAAATATTATTATTTATCCACCTTATTTCCTCTTTCTAAATGTGCTGCATTCTGCAGCACATTTAGAAAGCGAAAAATGCCTCTGAGGATTGTTTGAATGCAGGAAGGGGCACCTTCCTGCACAAAAGAATCCTGCCTGCAACGCAGGCACCCTTGCACTATGGTGCAAGGGTGCCTGCGTTGGCCCAAAGCAGACCATTGTGCGCCAGTGCAAAGAAAGGACAGGAATGCGCTGTATCATGGTAAATATGGTGCATTCCTACCCGTTCACGCAGCGCAGCAAGGTGTAATAATGATGAATCTGCCCATCTGGGACTAGCAGTGATAGTGATTCATCACAATGCCTCATAAACATGTATCACCAGCCATCAAAATCTAGAACAGTAAACAAGAAAGCTCCTCAGTAAGTGAATTATAAAGTACAAAGATATTTAAAAAATTACATACGAAGCCCCAGACGTAATAGAAGAACTCATTCTGTTGGGCAATATGGAAGCCAGTGCAAGACTGTGGGGAAATTAAATGTATTTAAAAAGAATTCTGAATACCGTGAGCTGGAAATTAAAGAAGCAAGTTCAGTCAGACGCTCTGTGCATTACAGACAATGACAAAACACGCAAATACTAGTGCTTGCATGCAAGGTAAAAACTTTAGCTTTCCTTGAGTGTTCTCATGTGCTACAGTAAATACGACAGTCACATTTACGAATGAATGAAATACAAATTCAAGTGTGTTTTTCTTCGAAATTATCTTTATAGATAAGCCACAGCTGGAGCACAATGGAAGTAATCGATGGCATATTACTCAGACAAGGGCACTCGGTTTTTTAAATTAATGTTTTCCTATCTACAAGCATTTAAACCACTAGAGCTATCCTTACAATAGAACGCGATTTCCAGGCCCAGGACCTCGGTTTGCATTAATGACGCATTTAGGTTTAAGCAATCTGTTGTGAAAAACCTCCATTCATAGACGAACACGCGAAAAACCCTCGAGAGGCCTTGAAATCTCCACAAGATGGAGGGGTGGGTGATAATGCGGTGGGAAGGGACTGGTGAGCATCGAAGCGCTCATTCAGCTGGCAGTCGATAACAAAGTAACCTTGACAGAGCTCTAAAAAAGTATATTCAGAGGTAGGCAGGAGAAATATTTCCCCTTTAAGGGTAGTACAATGGAATCTTCCTTAGGTTAAGCAATCTCTAGTAGAGGACGTGAAGTGGGCTGGCCCAATGGTATAATGTGAAAACTGCGGAAAGGTCGTATATGAAAGGTAGACATGACTGGCGCTGTCAAGTGAATCATTTGTGAGCTGAGACCCAAACATTGCCCAGGAGCTGCCATCAAGTTGCGACTTGAAAAATGCAATTTGGGATGTACAGACTCATTTTTGCGATTCGGTAAACTATTTACCGAATCGCAAAAAGGGTTATGCAAGTCGCAATTAGGAAGGGGTGTTCCCTTCCTAATTGCGAGTCGCAGTCCCATGTATGATTGTTTTGTGACCACGAATTCCGTCGCAAAACAATTGCAGTTAGCACCAGTTTCAAGCTGGTGCTAACCCATTCGCAATGGGACCCCTTCCCCTTTGTGAATGGCAGCGAAAATATTTTTTCAGAGAAGGCAGTTGTTTTCCTTTTTTGTTTTTGAAATGCATCTCCATCCCTGTGAGGGCAGCCATTCCGAATGGGGTCGCAAATTGCGACCTACCTCATGAATATTCATGAGGTAGGTAATTTGCGACCCCATTGGGAATCACAAACAGTGTCATTGACACTGTTGTACATAAGGATTGCGACTCGCAAATTGCGAGTGGCTCTGACTCACAATTTGCGAGTCGCAAAAGCTGTATTTCGTACATGTGGCCCAATGTCTCTCGTGATTGGTTCTCAGTGTCAGTAGATACCCAGCATAAAGGAACAAACTCAAATGTTGGAACAACTGGTAGAGAACTCTTCCATAACCAAAAGGAAATCACATTCAGGGAATCTTCTCTTTAACAATTTGATGGAAGCAGCATCTTTTCCTTAAAATTATGGCATAACATTGCACCAAATTGTATGCACAATAAAATTACAGGAATTGACAGCACACAAACGTTAGTCCCAATTGCAGGGACAAATGAATGTTTTTTAAATAATCTTTATTGAAAAATGAAGGCTCTAGCAAGTTAACAATCAGAGATATAAAGCAGGCACATAGCATAGAACCAGTTACTAAAAACAGAAGATCCGTAGGCAGCTCATTTAAAAAACAGTGGATCAGGCAGTTCATATAGATTTCTAGCAGCATTCGCTACCTCTATATGCTCCCAATGACAGGGTTATTGAAATGTATCCTCGTGCTCTTCCCTTAGCACGTACATAAGATTATTATTTATAGAATAATGCAGGGACATTCAAGATGAGTCCACAAGTATAAATAAGGTCAGGGCACAAAGTGCATTCCAGGAGCATTGACTACATGGCATACTGAATAGGAACTTCAGAGACATAAAAGTAGGAGCAGTTGCCTCTCCAGTGTAGAAAGGAGAGGTACCTCCCCACCCCACACACACACTTTTAATGGAGATGTAGACGTGGGGGCGGTGGAAAAAGACAATAGCAAGTTCATAGTTCAGCATTATTTGTTCAACCAAAATGTCCATCTGGTCTACATGCATGCATTTTGGCTGATTTTTCATACACAGGGAAAAACTCCTAAAATTCTTTATGAATCTCATAAATTTATTCCAAAGTTGGAAGTAATCATATGAGAGTAAGTTTCAAGAATTTAGAAGCCTGCCTTTTGAATAGGACCCAACAACTTCTCTCAATTGTGCCATATGAAAAGAAAAATGTACCTCTTATACATTTGTTGAACTTCAGTTGTAGAAAATATTTCTAATCATCACCCACAGCAAGGAAGCTTAGTAATTGATTCGACATTTTCTCTTTATTCTGTACAAGTTGCTCTGATTGTATTTCAAGGCCAGTGTGATCAACTTTGTATGGCTAAAATAACTTTGCAGTGCCAAGGTTTACTAGCATAGAGGGCAGACAAAGAAGTGCACGAGGTGGTTAAAAGCTGTGGGAAATCACAAAGGATAGAGTTTGAACAACAATAATAAACAGGTGGATGTAGAGAAAGGGAATATTCAACTGTCAAACGTAGGTGGAAGAGCAATAGAAACAACTTGGTGGAAAGGAGAAAAATGTAAAAAAATCTATCTTTTACAGAAAATGAACAACTCATAGAGACATGGATGTGGGGGGAGTGTGAATTAGGGAACGCTGGAGGCTACAAAAGCCACCCCACAAATGGTAACAAACTACTACTGACAGCCTATTATTTTTTGGTAGGAAAGCTGCCCTTTGTTGAACACTACTTTATTAAAAATAACAACGTCTTAGGTGAATCATGCAAATCACGACTAGTTATGCAAGAGTCAGACAGAGTTGTAGTATTAAACAATGAAACCAGCTTTTCTTGACATGTCAGATATAGAAAATGTATGTATTTATGTGGTTAGTTTAGTTAAACTGTAGGCAACTGTACTCAGTCTTTGAGAAGGCGGGAGGATTAGAAGTGCTAAATTTCCAAAAAGAGTTCTTCGGGGGGTGCACATTTTGCAAAGTTGTTCTTGTATAATATCAGAAATTCTAGGTTTCTATTTGCAGATTTGCAAAATAGGCAACGTTTCTAAGAAACCTAGACGGTGGGAAATCCCACAAAATGTAGGTTTTGTGATAGAAAAAACTTGCAAACCTTACTTTTCCAGTCTGAAGATGTTCCTGCAAAAAGGTCTTGCTACATCAATCTCCTGCAAATTCATTTTTTCCAAGACATTTTGCACAAAAGTTAATTTTTGGAAAAGTGACAAATTATGCAACTTAGTCTACCTTCTAAATTTGTCATTGCTGCATAACTGCCAACTTACATACTTTTTTGCAAAAATATAATTTCATACATGCCTTCAGATGAACATTCCCCTACAAATAATTTGAAGAGGAATATATGTTTTCTTTCTTTTCTGGCAGTGGTAGACAACACTACTGCATGGATGAACAGGTAGAAGTGAAAGAGTAAAGATGTAACAAGATGTTATAACACTGGCCCTGGGATGAGAGTGAAAAATGTAAAGAGCCTCTTAGTAGAATGGATTTCACTATTATTATTTGCACCCAGTTTCTATGACTCAATTGGCCTCCTACTGCGTAACTTACTCAAAGTACAAATATCCAGACATGAATTAATCAGATGTTGACCTCTCCTAAAGCTTTTAAGCATTCCACCCCTAATTCTACCAGTAGTCAGCTTTCAGCTGCAGATAAGCTGTTAATGCCATCCATCCCAGGTCTCCCTTTTCCTTTCTTTGTTTATGATTTGTCATCTTTCGAGGCAAATACAAATTTGTGCATAGCCCGGACGTACTCCGATCCATTGGTACAGGACAGCTTCAGCTTCATTAGCGGCATGAAGAACTGGGTGGTGAAGTGCCTCAGCGGGGGGCAAGGGGCACGGATAGCATCCATGAAAACCTAAAGGATAGAAAGCATACAAAGAAAGTATAGTTCCTCAGTTCCATTGAAATCTATTGGAGAAAAAATAAATCCAACCAGTGGAAAGTAAAAATGCAGATGTGATGAGTGAAGCCATCACCATATAGCCTTTTTGTTAATGGGGTTTTAAAGAAACTATTAAAATATTTTAGACATCATTTAATTGAAATGTTGGATCAGCTTAAAATAAATAAATAATGAAATAAATAATGAAATAAATAATGATATTACAACTAAACAACTACAGAAACAACATTTTAAATATCCTATTCCAAGGCAACAAAAGAACAAATATACACTGTTCCAAATCACAAAGGCAGCAAAGCTTAAGGAGAACAATCAACAAGGTAAGAATAAGTATCAAAAGGAAAGAGAAGTTGAAGAGAAAAAGTCTTAGGTTACAGAAAGCTACAAGCATTATGATTAATATTTGACTTTGCAATGCATTTGAAACCAATTCCTAAAATACACTGTTATCGGCAAACAATCCTAGAATGTATTTTCATATTTCAAGACATCCTGTGGAATTAATAGCTCATGTAGACTGTTTCAGCTAGCTATTCTTTCAGCACAATTAGTGTGTACTATGCCTTTTGGATATGTTTTGTTGTGCAGAGAAAATTCTTGGCTCTCTTTTATTGATGACAAGGGGATGCTGAGCGGCTATTCAGAAGTGCTGCTTTTTGATGGACAGTTTTGCGTGGTCTTTTTCTCTAAAGGCAAACTGCTCTTTTCAGGCAGGATTCCATTAAGGTATATGGCAGCCAGGTGTAACTCCGCCTTCCAGAAAATATGACTGCCAAAAAAGGAGCAAGCCTTTTTGGTATATGGGAGTACGGTGAGCTCAATCATGCTTAGCTTGTACATCTGCACTCCCTCACTTTCCATTCCCTTTCTGGAAAATTACTCCACCTTATGCTGTCCAGAGCCTAGAATTGATTTAGCTCTTGGATTACCTCACTTACAGAACGACTGAAGCACAGCTGGCAGTCTGATATGATATTATGTAGAAGGACAACAGACTGTAAGTAAAAATGCCTTTTCCCTGCATCCATGGCATTGTTAGACCTGGTCTTATGTTTGTCTTGATATGTCAAAGAGATCAATTTATTCAGACATCTTACCCGCAAAACATCCTCTGTGTCTTGGGCAACATCCTGAAATAGTGTCTGGCAGTGCTGAAGATACTGACCATACAGTTCTCTGGTCTCTGGATCCACACTTTCCAGACTGCCATCTTCTGGGTCCGAGCACTGGACATTATTCAGGAAGTTGGTGTTCACAGGCCCGCATTCTATCAAGCTCACACTTAGCAGGACAAGCCAGAGAGAGAAAGTCACATTATGAGCGACTGCACCTGAAAAATGTTAACAAACAACTTTTCCAGGCACTCCTTTGATAGATAATGAATAAGAATGTGTAGTGTTTGCACCTGTGTAAATATTGCACATTGTTTAATAATCACAGATGAAGAAATTGTGCAAATACTCTAAGAATAAATGTAAGGCAGAAAACAGTTAAAACGTGCTCGTTATAGGTTTTTAAAAAATATTAATTGTGTTCCATTACACCAACAATGACATATAAACACACAAAAGCTAACTGTGTGTTATTCAAGTTTAAATTTTCCCCCCTTTAATGTAGTCCTGTGTTTAGTATGGCTAACGTTTAGGAGCATTTAGGAGCCATCTTGTTTCATGTCACATGTGTATTTTTTCCAGGAGAAGCTGAACTCCCAATTAACAAACGCGATGCTTCTTTGCTTTCTTTCTAATGTCAAATGATTTCCTTTACATGACAGCTGTAGAGTGTCCTAATAAGTTGATACAGTCCACCTGCATAGTATCTGTTGCAGGTAAGTAAGTTTGAAGGACATTTCGAGAAGCTTCATAGTGTAGGACCCAGAGAAACAAATAACCCCTGGATATTATACTAGGTGATCCTTGAAGAGGTATCTCTTAAATTGCTTTATGAAATGGAGGAGACAAGTTGCTTTTTGGATCTGGTTGACATGTAGTTCTTGCTAATTTCATTCTTAAACTCAAACATGGCAATGTCCCTGGTATGGTGGCATGTTGAAGGGCACTGTTTGGTTGGCAACTAAAAAGGTCTTACAGATGATACCAATTGTTCCACAAGTATTGGTGCAATCTGACCATATTGTTAAAGACCCTTGATAAGATGTGCAGGTGTGTGGAGGCCACACTTCAATAAGGCAAAGTACAGATCTAGGATGCTCACAATTGCACACCAGTGCTTAAGCTGAAACTGGGCTTTGGGAAGTTCAACTTGTTTCTGAGAAGAAAGGAGAACTATTGGCATTTTGTTCAGATTTCTTTGGGGACATGTAACTTAAAAATGAGAATTATATCAATGTTGAATGCAACAATTGAATTCAGCGTAGCGTATAGTGTTTTTACAGTTTTCACACTTTCATAGTGACTAGACTCTAGCAGCTGATGTGAATATGCCTAGCCAGGGACACTACAAGTGCTGGGCACCAGCCTAGTGCTGCTGCCACAAATTACTAGTCATTTTGACACCCGGGCTGTGCCAGTCTGTGCATAGTGATGCATCCCATGTGCTGGCTTTATGGGTGCCATAGTGCTGTGGTGGAAATAGTGGACTCACTTGTCACAAGAGAAATTTCTGAGCTGGAGGATCAGGCCATGACACCTTTCAGTATGGCACTGTGCAGCACAGTTGTGGCTCTGCATAACAGTTTGCAGTTGCATTTTACAGTGACTACCACAGAGTGTCTCTGAGTGCCACAAGCAGTGGTTTGTCTGTCTGGTGCACTGATGGCAGTGAAGCAAGGCTGACAGAGTGGTAACGGCCAGCCGCTGGTAGCAGGTTAGGCACCTGGGACAAATTCATTTAAGAAGAATTCTTGGCTTTTTAGGACTGGCTTTTGACAGTGACTTATTGCTAACAATATACATTGTTGGGCCCCTATCTTTCAGACATTGACTTTCTACAGTCAGACTCGTTGAGCTATTGGCTTGAGACTTAGTCAATCACGTCTTGGCTCAACCCACTGGAGTATTCATCGCCCACTAAATGCTACTGGCTGTTTGGGTGCATTGTTTCAACATCAATTGGAATGCACAAAGGACTATTTTACAAATCAGTTTGTGCTGCATTCTCAACTTCCCACTGGCTGCCATTTGCCTAACCTACTCACTCCACTCACTGATAGTTTGTGTTAATGCTCATGCAACAACTGGACACATGGAGAACTAGACCGAATCAATTAAGGCTCTCAGTAGTGGTGTGGAATCTTTTGGTGCACTTCTGAGTCAAAAGTCACACCAGCTGTACCCTGTCAATTTGCAATATCTGTGTCTGATATCCTACACAGACATAAGAAGCAAAATCAGTGTGCTTGCAAGATACACTAAAAAACAAAAAAGAAAGAGCTCTTCTCTACTTGTTAAAAAAGATACTCGATGTCTCACAAGCTGTGAGTGTGTGAACTCATAGTACAATCACCTCCAGGGGCTGCAACGCTATTGGTGCTATTTTAAAATAGAATTTACCTTCGAATTTGCACTATGCAGTGATTCAAAATGGTTAAATGGCCTTCTACTTACACCAAAATGTATTTCTCTAGCCCACGCCATTTGCATGCAGCTAAAAAAATCTGCATCCAAAAAAACATAACTCAGACTTCTGTACACAGTGGACACCCTCCTGCAGAAAAACAATCCTCTGAGGCTTTTTCCTTATTACAGTTCCCCTAGGGCATCATAGCATTTTGATGCATTCCCAGGTTTACCATTCTTGGTAATCTGGGAATGCCCCAAAATCCACCCACACTCCACCCATGGAACACCACCCTGGGCGTAGTAAAGAAACACAATTATTTGTGCTGTGTTGCGTTACTCTGGATTTATCAAACTATGCAGGGCCAAGGTGTGGCTAGAGAAAATCTGATATAGGTTTTGTGTCACCCTTTCACCCACTTAAGTGGCAAAACCTTCGTGAATATGCCCCTTAGGATATAGACTGCAGTTGTGGCTCATTAAACTTTCTGCCTGATGATAGCAATATTCAAGGCTATCGTGTTTTCAGTGTTAACCTTTTCTTGATCATACTGGTGTTTTCTCCGGGTTTTCCAAATGTTTTGAAAGCAATGCTTTACAATTGTTAATTTGGCTAGACCTCCAAAACAGATCTGCTTTTTTTCAGGATTTACAAAGCATATCGCTAGTTTGCAGTGATAGTGTTCATATTTAAGGTAAAGGAGAGTTATGGAATGATATATAGGGCCCGATTTCGAGTTTGATGGATGAAAAACCCTGTCCGCCAAACTCCTGACAGGGTGGCCGCCGCCTACGTTGCGACCTCCCCGCAGGAGTTAATAACACTTTCCTGCTAGGTCAACGGGCGGAAACCTAAGTTTCCACACTCTGGCCCAGTGGGAAACAGGCTCCAGCATTGTCGCCGGCTCGTAATCGCCTGTCGCCTTCAGGGTGCACCAGCGCCCTCGAAATGTTCACAGTGAACATTGCAATGGTGCTGGCCAGGGGGGGGCCTGCACTGCGCATGCCAAGTGCATGGGCAGGGCAGGGGCCCCCTGGGGCCCCCTGCACCTGTTCACCAGCATTTTTCGTGGCGGTGGTACCTCCATAAAACCGCAGAGGCAGAGAAGGGGGTCGTAATCCCCAGGCAGATTAGGGCTGCCACCACCTCAGGTCGCCAGTATCGGCGGTTCCCTGGCAGCCCGATCGGTAGGGTTGTAATGTGGTGCTTGGACCGGCTTATTGGCGGCGGTCCAACCACCACCCACAAACTTGGCGGTCAGAGGCCCATAGTGTCTTTCCACTGGCAGTGTGCCCATTGGATGTTTGGTAGATTACTAAACATAAAAGTCTGTGTATTGCACTCACACTCACAGACTCTCTTACATGTCATTATCACCCATATTCTGTGTGTGTATGGAGGGACCCAGTCTGGTTTACAGCACTCAGTTCCTGGACACAGGTGGGTGGGTATTTAACCTATTCTTTTTTAAATATTATACCATAGTAGAGGTGATGAGCCTTGCTAACAGCTTGGAAACTTGCAGAACTTGTAAAATGTTAAATTACACCAGATTATTGTGCAGTCCTGATGCTTCCACCAGGTCTGACACTGCCTTTCTGTACTGTTTGATAGATTACATGAAGGTTGTGCTACTGCTGTTGCATGGCGATTCATAGTTGCAATGGTACCCTTGTCAAATTTCACACTTTCTCATTCTTGACCTTGTAACTGACGTGAAATTGCAATTTAGGATTTGAAATTTTGACGTTAAGCTTGTAAACGTGGGCTCAAAAATTCTAGCAGTAAAGTGCAATTGTATAAAAAGACAGGATTAACTGAACTAGTCACAAATAAAAATGAGACACCTTGCAGCAATGAATGTTTCTGTTTATGCTCTTTTGGTATGTGGAATGTCTTGCATACTGCTTTTACCACTGTACCATGCACACTGTGACAACATACTTTTCACAGGTATCTGTCACCACACCTTGCAGTGAATGTTTAAAGCATGGAGTTTTGCCAGGTGACCTGCTATCAATACTTACTTGTAAGCAATGGGGTCTGTGTATGAAATAATTAGATCAGATCTGAAAACATGCTTCTAAACCCAGCACCTTTTCATTCCAAACATACAACACTGAAGGCAACACACGGAAAAATAAACATCATTTTAGTGCTACCCCTAAACAAGGAAATGTAAGCAGACTAATCTTTCTTGCAGCTTGTGCAACAAAATCACATTCTGTTGGCCCCTTATGAGAGAAATAGTACATGACACATTCGCTTGCACTTTATTTTCTTAGTGCACATTTTAGTTTGTGGATTTACAGGTGTATAGAAGTGTTAACATCTATTTCTCTTTCAGTGATGTTTTATCAGTTGTTATAGGTGAAAACCTAAAATGGGAAAGCTTAAATTTCCTACATGCTGTACCCATGCTGCAGCTGGGATGACTTGTTTGAGCCATATGTTAAACCGTCTGGATTTGGGAACAAATCAGCTGGGGGGCCCACTATGAGGCACCTTGGAGAACATATATCTCAGCTTTATTTGCTCAACCGTGACCATATAACAATCTAAGGTCTGTGTGGTGACGCAGAGCAATTTCTAAAATGTGCCATTCTACCTTGAGATGTCAACTATTGGCAGGCGCACTTGGGAGGAGGAAACAAGAGGTAAAAAATTATAATATTCCATGCTACCTAATGGGAATACCATTCTGTGATTTTCCAGACACGAGGCATTGACCAATTGAAAGGGTAATTTAACAATAATCTGTGACATCACTGATGATAAATATTCTCAAACCTCAAAAAACACATATTTGCTCCATTCTCTTTGTCTTCACTCTATTGCCAACAAGTGAGAGTAGCTTCAAGTTCTGTTCCCAATAAATAAATAGCATGTTTCACATAAAACACCCTAAGGCTCAACACCCAGAAGTTAGAAGTTACCTATCTCTGGGAAGCAAAGAAATGTTAGAAATAAATCTATCCTCCAACTAGACCAGTGTTTCACAAACTCTGGGTTGCAAGTTTGTCCAAGCAATAATAAAGATTGTAAAGAAATGGCTCCCTGTTGCAGTTACCCCCCACTTTTTGCCTGGTACTGATGCTGACTTGACTGAGAAGTGTGCTGGGACCCTGCTAACCAGGCCCCAGCACCAGTGTTCTTTCACCTAAAATGTACCATTGTTTCCACAATTGGCACACCCTGGCATCCAGATAAGTCCCTTGTAACTGGTACCTCTGGTACCAAGGGCCCTGATGCCAGGGAAGGTCTCTAAGGGCTGCAGCATGTATTATGCCACCCTAGAGACCCCTCACTCAGCACAGACCCACTGCTTACCAGCTTGTGTGTGCTAGTGAGAACAAAATGAGTAAGTCGACATGGCACTCCCCTCAGGGTGCCATGCCAGCCTCTCACTGCCTATGCAGTATAGGTAAGACACCCCTCTAGCAGGCCTTACAGCCCTAAGGCAGGGTGCACTATACCATAGGTGAGGGTACCAGTGCATGAGCACTGTGCCCCTACAGTGTCCAAGCAAAACCTTAGACATTGTAAGTGCAGGGTAGCCATAAGAGTATATGGTCTGGGAGTCTGTTTTACACGAACTCCACAGCACCATAATGGCTACACTGAAAACTGGGAAGTTTGGTATCAAACTTCTCAGCACAATAAATGCACACTGATGCCAGTGTACATTTTATTGTAAAATACACCACAGAGGGCACCTTAGAGGTGCCCCCTGAAACTTAACCAACTATCTGTGTAGGCTGACTAGTTCCAGCAGCCTGCCACACTAGAGACATGTTGCTGGCCCCATGGGGAGAGTGCCTTTGTCACTCTGAGGCCAGTAACAAAGCCTGCACTGGGTGGAGATGCTAACACCTCCCCCAGGCAGGAGCTGTAACACCTGGCGGTGAGCCTCAAAGGCTCACCCCTTTGTCACAGCCCAGCAGGGCACTCCAGCTTAGTGGAGTTGCCCGCCCCCTCCGGCCACGGCCCCCACTTTTGGCGGCAAGGCTGGAGGGAACAAAGAAAGCAACAAGGAGGAGTCACTGGCCAGTCAGGACAGCCCCTAAGGTGTCCTGAGCTGAGGTGACTCTAACTTTTAGAAATCCTCCATCTTGCAGATGGAGGATTCCCCCAATAGGGTTAGGATTGTGACCCCCTCCCCTTGGGAGGAGGCACAAAGAGGGTGTACCCACCCTCAGGGCTAGTAGCCATTGGCTACTAACCCCCCAGACCTAAACACGCCCTTAAATTTAGTATTTAAGGGCTACCCTGAACCCTAGAAAATTAGATTCCTGCAAACTACAAGAAGAAGGACTGCCTAGCTGAAAACCCCTGCAGAGGAAGACCAGAAGACGACAACTGCCTTGGCTCCAGAAACTCACCGGCCTGTCTCCTGCCTTCCAAAGAACTCTGCTCCAGCGACGCCTTCCAAGGGACCAGCGACCTCTGAATCCTCTGAGGACTGCCCTGCTTCGAAAAAGACAAGAAACTCCCGAGGACAGCGGACCTGCTCCAAAAAGACTGCAACTTTGTTTCAAGAAGCAGCTTTAAAGAACCCTGCAACTCCCCGCAAGAAGCGTGAGACTTGCAACACTGCACCCGGCGACCCCGACTCGGCTGGTGGAGAACCAACACCTCAGGGAGGACCCCCGGACTACTCTCCGACTGTGAGTACCAAAACCTGTCCCCCCTGAGCCCCCACAGCGCCGCCTGCAGAGGGAATCCCGAGGCTTCCCCTGACCGCGACTCTCTGAAACCTAAGTCCCGACGCCTGGAAAAGACCCTGCACCCGCAGCCCCCAGGACCTGAAGGACCGGACTTTCACTGGAGAAGTGACCCCCAGGAGTCCCTCTCCCTTGCCCAAGTGGAGGTTTCCCCGAGGAAGCCCCCCCTTGCCTGCCTGCAGCGCTGAAGAGATCCGTTGATCTCTCATAGACTAACATTGCAAACCCGACGCTTGTTTCTGCACTGCACCCGGCCGCCCCCGCGCTGCTGAGGGTGAAATTTCTGTGTGGGCTTGTGTCCCCCCCGGTGCCCTACAAAACCCCCCTGGTCTGCCCTCCGAAGACGCGGGTACTTACCTGCAAGCAGACCGGAACCGGGGCACCCCCTTCTCTCCATTCTAGCCTTCGCGTTTTGGGCACCACTTTGAACTCTGCACCTGACCGGCCCTGAGCTGCTGGTGTGGTGACTTTGGGGTTGATCTGAACCCCCAACGGTGGGCTACCTTGGACCAAGAACTGAACCCTGTAAGTGTCTTACTTACCTGGTAAAACTAACAAAAACTTACCTCCCCCAGGAACTGTGAAAATTGCACTGTGTCCACTTTTAAAATAGCTATTTGTGAATAACTTGAAAAGTATACATGCAATTGAAATGATTCAAAGTTCCTAATGTACTTACCTGCAATACCTTTCAAACAAGATATTACATGTTAAATTTGAACCTGTGGTTCTTAAAATAAACTAAGAAAAGATATTTTCCTATAACAAAACCTATTGGCTGGATTTGTCTCTGAGTGTGTGTACCTCATTTATTGTCTATGTGTATGTACAACAAATGCTTAACACTACTCCTTGGATAAGCCTATTGCTCGACCACACTACCACAAAATAGAGCATTAGTATTATCTCTTTTTACCACTATTTTACCTCTAAGGGGAACCCTTGGACTCTGTGCATGCTATTCCTTACTTTGAAATAGCACATACAGAGACAACTTCCTACATTGGTGGATCAGCGGTGGGGTACAAGACTTTGCATTTGCTGGACTACTCAGCCAATACCTGATCACACGACAAATTCCAAAATTGTCATTAGAAATTGATTTTTTGCCATTTGAAAAGTTTTCTAAATTCTTAAAAAGACCTGCTAGGGCCTTGTGTTAGATCCTGTTTAGCATTTCTTTTAGAGTTTAAAAGTTTGTAAAAGTTTGAATTAGATTCTAGAACCAGTTGTAGATTCTTAAAAAGTATTCCAACTTTTAGAAGCAAAATGTCTAGCACAGATGTGACTGTGGTGGAACTCGACACCACACCTTACCTCCATCTTAAGATGAGGGAGCTAAGGTCACTCTGTAAAATAAAGAAAATAACAATGGGCCCCAAACCTACCAAAATACAGCTCCAGGAGCTTTTGGCAGAGTTTGAAAAGGCCAACCCCTCTGAGGGTGGCAACTCAGAGGAAGAGGATAGTGACTTGGAGGAAAATTCCCCCCTACCAGTCCTATCTAGGGAGAACAGGGTCTCTCAAACCCTGACTCCAAAAATAGTAGTCAGAAATGCTGGCTCCCTCACAGGAGGGTCCAGCCTCTCTGAAATCACTGAAGATAACTCCAGTGAAGAGGACATCCAGTTAGCCAGGATGGCCAAAAGATTGGCTTTGGAAAAACAGATCCTAGCCATAGAAAGGGAAAGACAAGAGATGGGCCTAGGACCCATCAATGGTGGCAGCAACATAAATAGGGTCAGAGATTCTCCTGACATGTTGAAAATCCCCAAAGGGATTGTAACAAAATATGAAGATGGTGATGACATCACCAAATGGTTCCCAGCTTTTGAGAGGGCTCGTGTAACCAGAAAAGTGAACAAATCTCACTGGGGTGCTCTCCTTTGGGAAATGTTCACAGGAAAGTGTAGGGATAGACTCCTCACACTCTCTGGAAAAGATGCAGAATCTTATGACCTCATGAAGGGTACCCTGATTGAGGGCTTTGGATTCTCCACTGAGGAGTATAGAATTAGATTCAGGGGGGCTCAAAAATCCTCGAGCCAGACCTGGGTTGATTATGTTGACTACTCAGTGAAAACACTGGATGGTTGGGTAACTGGAAATGAAGTGTATGACTATGTTGGGCTTTATAATTTGTTTATGAAAGAACACATTTTAAGTAACTGCTTCAATGAAAAGTTGCATCAGTATCTGGTAGACCTAGGTCCAATTTCTCCCCAAGAATTGGGAAAGAAGGCAGACCACTGGGTCAAGACTAGGGTAACCAAAACTTCCACTGGGGGTGACCAAAAGAAAGGGGTTACAAAGCCTCCCCAGGAGAAAGTGGGTGACACTAGAAACAAAGAAAAAGAGTCCCCTGTAGGCCCCCAAAAACCAGACCAGGTGGGTGGGCCCAGAGACACAACCCAAAACAAAGGTGGGTACCAGGGTAAGAGCTGGGATGCCACTAAGGCATGGTGCCATAACTGTAAACACACCACACCAAGGACACTTCTTGTCCCAAAAACAAACCCCCTAGCAAAATCCCAGGGGTGACCAGTGTAGCCATTGGGGATGACTCCTCAGATGAGGAGGTCTTCATAGCCTTCAACTGGAAAAAGGGCCCAACCGGTGAGTTGGAGATTCCAGAGGGAAGTAGACACTTCCACCACCTACAGGTGAATGGAATCCCAGCCACTGCCCTGAGAGACACTTGTGCCAGTCACACTATTGTGCATAACAGGCTGGTGTTCTCAAACCAGTACATCCCAGGTGAGATGGCCAGAGTAAGAGTTAGCCCAGACAGGGTCACTAATAGGCCTGTGGCTCTTGTGCCCATAGAAGTGGGTGGAACTTTTAGCTGGAGAAGGGTGGTAGTCAGTACAGACCTCCCCCTTGATTGTCTCCTTGGAAATGACTACCCAGAGGTTAGTCAAAGCCTAAGAGAAGAACTGGTCCAGGGCCAGTCCTCTCCCAAGGATTCTGGAGTGCCTGCCTCTGCAGTAAATGCAAGTAGGCCCCAGAAGAAAAAGAAAAGGAAACAGAGTAGGAAAGGTGGACAACCTTTAGCCAAGGTTCCAGCAAGCCAAGGAGATAATGCTCCAGTAGAGGAGAACTCCAAAAGTGGCTCTGATAAAGTCCAACCTGACCCACAAGAAGTCCTGGCGAGTCAGGCAACTGTTAAGCCTGAGTGGGTGGCTCCTCAGCTAACAGAAGAAAGAGTGGAAGAAGGGTGTTTACTACAAGATGTGGTAACCCCCCACTCTAATACAGCAGACAGGCACCCTGAACCCAAAGAAGCCTGTAACTTAGCCCCTTCCCTTGTAGGTGAAGAGCTAAAGGTGTGGTTCTGGGCACTGACAGCTGTCAGTGGCCTCTGCTGGGTGTTAGCCTTTATGGCTGCACTATCCTTGGCATGGTGGTCTGACCCCATGCCAAATAACAAGTTAGGCCCCCTGACCCTGTTGGTCATGGTGGGGTTACTCCAGCTCTGGGTAACCTCTTTGGGTAAGCTAGGGGTGACCCTGGCTAAGATAAGATTAGCAGAGGTGAATACCTCTGACCTCAAAATAGAGAGAATGGGTAAAGACATAAAAAGCACAGACAAGAGGCAGTTCAGACTAGGTCCTATCACTGTGGAAGTGGGTCAGTTCCCCAGAGGGAATGACCTGAACAGGAGGATGTAAGGCAGAGTAGGCCCTGCAACAAACCAGACATTTCCTCTACTCTTCCTCGCCTGACAGACTAGGAAGACTCTTCCAGCTTTGGCTGAGTCTCCTGGCCTGTGGGCTGGGGGGGGCTTGTGTAAAGAAATGGCTCCCTGTTGCAGTTACCCCCCACTTTTTGCCTGGTACTGATGCTGACTTGACTGAGAAGTGTGCTGGGACCCTGCTAACCAGGCCCCAGCACCAGTGTTCTTTCACCTAAAATGTACCATTGTTTCCACAATTGGCACACCCTGGCATCCAGATAAGTCCCTTGTAACTGGTACCTCTGGGACCAAGGGCCCTGATGCCAGGGAAGGTCTCTAAGGGCTGCAGCATGTATTATGCCACCCTAGAGACCCCTCACTCAGCACAGACCCACTGCTTACCAGCTTGTGTGTGCTAGTGAGAACAAAATGAGTAAGTCGACATGGCACTCCCCTCAGGGTGCCATGCCAGCCTCTCACTGCCTATGCAGTATAGGTAAGACACCCCTCTAGCAGGCCTTACAGCCCTAAGGCAGGGTGCACTATACCATAGGTGAGGGTACCAGTGCATGAGCACTGTGCCCCTACAGTGTCCAAGCAAAACCTTAGACATTGTAAGTGCAGGGTAGCCATAAGAGTATATGGTCTGGGAGTCTGTTTTACACGAACTCCACAGCACCATAATGGCTACACTGAAAACTGGGAAGTTTGGTATCAAACTTCTCAGCACAATAAATGCACACTGATGCCAGTGTACATTTTATTGTAAAATACACCACAGAGGGCACCTTAGAGGTGCCCCCTGAAACTTAACCAACTATCTGTGTAGGCTGACTAGTTCCAGCAGCCTGCCACACTAGAGACATGTTGCTGGCCCCATGGGGAGAGTGCCTTTGTCACTCTGAGGCCAGTAACAAAGCCTGCACTGGGTGGAGATGCTAACACCTCCCCCAGGCAGGAGCTGTAACACCTGGCGGTGAGCCTCAAAGGCTCACCCCTTTGTCACAGCCCAGCAGGGCACTCCAGCTTAGTGGAGTTGCCCGCCCCCTCCGGCCACGGCCCCCACTTTTGGCGGCAAGGCTGGAGGGAACAAAGAAAGCAACAAGGAGGAGTCACTGGCCAGTCAGGACAGCCCCTAAGGTGTCCTGAGCTGAGGTGACTCTAACTTTTAGAAATCCTCCATCTTGCAGATGGAGGATTCCCCCAATAGGGTTAGGATTGTGACCCCCTCCCCTTGGGAGGAGGCACAAAGAGGGTGTACCCACCCTCAGGGCTAGTAGCCATTGGCTACTAACCCCCCAGACCTAAACACGCCCTTAAATTTAGTATTTAAGGGCTACCCTGAACCCTAGAAAATTAGATTCCTGCAAACTACAAGAAGAAGGACTGCCTAGCTGAAAACCCCTGCAGAGGAAGACCAGAAGACGACAACTGCCTTGGCTCCAGAAACTCACCGGCCTGTCTCCTGCCTTCCAAAGAACTCTGCTCCAGCGACGCCTTCCAAGGGACCAGCGACCTCTGAATCCTCTGAGGACTGCCCTGCTTCGAAAAAGACAAGAAACTCCCGAGGACAGCGGACCTGCTCCAAAAAGACTGCAACTTTGTTTCAAGAAGCAGCTTTAAAGAACCCTGCAACTCCCCGCAAGAAGCGTGAGACTTGCAACACTGCACCCGGCGACCCCGACTCGGCTGGTGGAGAACCAACACCTCAGGGAGGACCCCCGGACTACTCTCCGACTGTGAGTACCAAAACCTGTCCCCCCTGAGCCCCCACAGCGCCGCCTGCAGAGGGAATCCCGAGGCTTCCCCTGACCGCGACTCTCTGAAACCTAAGTCCCGACGCCTGGAAAAGACCCTGCACCCGCAGCCCCCAGGACCTGAAGGACCGGACTTTCACTGGAGAAGTGACCCCCAGGAGTCCCTCTCCCTTGCCCAAGTGGAGGTTTCCCCGAGGAAGCCCCCCCTTGCCTGCCTGCAGCGCTGAAGAGATCCGTTGATCTCTCATAGACTAACATTGCAAACCCGACGCTTGTTTCTGCACTGCACCCGGCCACCCCCGCGCTGCTGAGGGTGAAATTTCTGTGTGGGCTTGTGTCCCCCCCGGTGCCCTACAAAACCCCCCTGGTCTGCCCTCCGAAGACGCGGGTACTTACCTGCAAGCAGACCGGAACCGGGGCACCCCCTTCTCTCCATTCTAGCCTATGCGTTTTGGGCACCACTTTGAACTCTGCACCTGACCGGCCCTGAGCTGCTGGTGTGGTGACTTTGGGGTTGCTCTGAACCCCCAACGGTGGGCTACCTTGGACCAAGAACTGAACCCTGTAAGTGTCTTACTTACCTGGTAAAACTAACAAAAACTTACCTCCCCCAGGAACTGTGAAAATTGCAGTGTCCACTTTTAAAATAGCTATTTGTGAATAACTTGAAAAGTATACATGCAATTGAAATGATTCAAAGTTCCTAATGTACTTACCTGCAATACCTTTCAAACAAGATATTACATGTTAAATTTGAACCTGTGGTTCTTAAAATAAACTAAGAAAAGATATTTTCCTATAACAAAACCTATTGGCTGGATTTGTCTCTGAGTGTGTGTACCTCATTTATTGTCTATGTGTATGTACAACAAATGCTTAACACTACTCCTTGGATAAGCCTATTGCTCGACCACACTACCACAAAATAGAGCATTAGTATTATCTCTTTTTACCACTATTTTACCTCTAAGGGGAACCCTTGGACTCTGTGCATGCTATTCCTTACTTTGAAATAGCACATACAGAGACAACTTCCTACAAAGATACCTTTGAAGTCTGTATTAATTTTGTCACATTTGCTGTGCTTCAAAACAGAGTTCAAATGTCAGGCTATGACGTCTGACAAATTGCTGCTTAATTACTTAACAAAGGGGATTGCAGTCAGAAAAAGAAAAGTCAAGTGAATTATGTGATAATCTTGCTGGGGTGCACAGAGTATGAAAGGAAAGGCTGTAGGATGTCATTTGTTCTAAATTACCTCTACATATTCTGCAGTTAGGAAAGCTAAAATGAAGCACATTTTTTGTAATTCTGAAGGGTGATGGAAACAAAGATGTTAATAGGAGCAAATAAGAACAAGACACTTTACTTGTTGGTGCACAAATGATAAATAGTCACTGAAGCCTGATTTCTACACATTATCATTTGTGTGCAATATGGGTTTATCAGTAAAACTGGATAGCCATTTGAATGGAAAATGTGCTGTTTCTATATGAGAGTGCACTACCACATGATGCTTTAGTTACATTATAAAACCACCCGTGTCATATTCATTAAAGCCAGAGCCACAGTAATTATGTGATGGTGCGACAGTGGCAATTTTCTCCTAATTTTAGATTTTACATGTAGGAAGTTGGCTCTGTATGTGCTATTTCAAAGTAAGGAATAGCATGCACAGAGTCCAAGGGTTCCCCTTAGAGGTAAGATAGTGGCAAAAAGAGATAATACTAATGCTCTATTTTGTGGTAGTGTGGTCGAGCAGTAGGCTTATCCAAGGAGTAGTGTTAAGCATTTGTTGTACATACACCTAGACAATAAATGAGGTACACACACTCAGAGACAAATCCAGCCAATAGGTTTTTGTATAGAAAAATATCTTTTCTTAGTTTATTTTAAGAACCACAGGTTCAAATTCTACATGTAATATCTCATTCGAAAGGTATTGCAGGTAAGTACTTTAGGAACTTCAAATCATCAAAATTGCATGTATACTTTTCAAGTTATTCACAAATAGCTGTTTTAAAAGTGGACACAGTGCAATTTTCACAGTTCCTAGGGGAGGTAAGTATTTGTTAGGTTAACCAGGTAAGTAAGACACTTACAGGGCTCAGTTCTTGGTCCAAGGTAGCCCACCGTTGGGGGTTCAGAGCAACCCCAAAGTCACCACACCAGCAGCTCAGGGCCGGTCAGGTGCAGAGTTCAAAGTGGTGCCCAAAACACATAGGCTAGAATGGAGAGAAGGGGGTGCCCCGGTTCCGGTCTGCTTGCAGGTAAGTACCCGCGTCTTCGGAGGGCAGACCAGGGGGGTTTTGTAGGGCACCGGGGGGGACACAAGCCCACACAGAAATTTCACCCTCAGCAGCGCGGGGGCGGCCGGGTGCAGTGTAGAAACAAGCGTCGGGTTCGCAATGTTAGTCTATGAGAGATCTCGGGATCTCTTCAGCGCTGCAGGCAGGCAAGGGGGGGGTTCCTCGGGGAAACCTCCACTTGGGCAAGGGAGAGGGACTCCTGGGGGTCACTTCTCCAGTGAAAGTCCGGTCCTTCAGGTCCTGGGGGCTGCGGGTGCAGGGTCTCTCCCAGGCGTCGGGACTTTAGGTTCAAAGAGTCGCGGTCAGGGGAAGCCTCGGGATTCCCTCTGCAGGCGGCGCTGTGGGGGCTCAGGGGGGACAGGTTTTGGTACTCACAGTATCAGAGTAGTCCTGGGGTCCCTCCTGAGGTGTCGGATCTCCACCAGCCGAGTCGGGGTCGCCGGGTGCAGTGTTGCAAGTCTCACGCTTCTTGCGGGGAGCTTGCAGGGTTCTTTCAAGGCTGCGGGAAACAAAGTTGCAGCCTTTCTTGGAGCAGGTCCGCTGTCCTCGGGAGTTTCTTGTCTTTTCGAAGCAGGGGCAGTCCTCAGAGGATGTCGAGGTCGCTGGTCCCTTTGGAAGGCGTCGCTGGAGCAGGATCTTTGGAAGGCAGGAGACAGGCCGGTGAGTTTCTGGAGCCAAGGCAGTTGTCGTCTTCTGGTCTTCCGCTGCAGGGGTTTTCAGCTAGGCAGTCCTTCTTCTTGTAGTTGCAGGAATCTAATTTTCTAGGGTTCAGGGTAGCCCTTAAATACTAAATTTAAGGGCGTGTTTAGGTCTGGGGGGTTAGTAGCCAATGGCTACTAGCCCTGAGGGTGGGTACACCCTCTTTGTGCCTCCTCCCAAGGGGAGGGGGTCACAATCCTAACCCTATTGGGGGAATCCTCCATCTGCAAGATGGAGGATTTCTAAAAGTCAGAGTCACCTCAGCTCAGGACACCTTAGGGGCTGTCCTGACTGGCCAGTGACTCCTCCTTGTTGCTTTCTTTGTTCCCTCCAGCCTTGCCGCCAAAAGTGGGGGCCGTGGCCGGAGGGGGCGGGCAACTCCACTAAGCTGGAGTGCCCTGCTGGGCTGTGACAAAGGGGTGAGCCTTTGAGGCTCACCGCCAGGTGTCACAGCTCCTGCCTGGGGGAGGTGTTAGCATCTCCACCCAGTGCAGGCTTTGTTACTGGCCTCAGAGTGACAAAGACACTCTCCCCATGGGGCCAGCAACATGTCTCTGGTGTGGCAGGCTGCTGGAACTAGTCAGCCTACACAGACAGTCGGTTAAGTTTCAGGGGGCACCTCTAAGGTGCCCTCTGTGGTGTATTTTACAATAAAATGTACACTGGCATCAGTGTGCAGTTATTGTGCTGAGAAGTTTGATACCAAACTTCCCAGTTTTCAGTGTAGCCATTATGGTGCTGTGGAGTTCGTGTAAAACAGACTCCCAGACCATATACTCTTATGGCTACCCTGCACTTACAATGTCTAAGGTTTTGCTTAGACACTGTAGGGGCACAGTGCTCATGCACTGGTACCCTCACCTATGGTATAGTGCACCCTGCCTTAGGGCTGTAAGGCCTGCTAGAGGGGTGTCTTACCTATACTGCATAGGCAGTGAGAGGCTGGCATGGCACCCTGAGGGGAGTGCCATGTCGACTTACTCATTTTGTTCTCACCAGCACACACAGGCTTGTAAGCAGTGTGTCTGTGCTGAGTGAGGGGTCTCTAGGGTGGCATAATACATGCTACAGCCCTTAGAGACCTTCCCTGGCATCAGGGCCCTTGGTACCAGAGGTACCAGTTACAAGGGACTTATCTGGATGCCAGGGTGTGCCAATTGTGGAAACAATGGTACATTTTAGGTGAAAGAACACTGGTGCTGGGGCCTGGTTAGCAGGGTCCCAGCACACTTCTCAGTCAAGTCAGCATCAGTATCAGGCAAAAAGTGGGGGGTAACTGCAACAGGGAGCCATTTCTTTACACAAGCCCCCCCCAGCCCACAGGCCAGGAGACTCAGCCAACGCTGGAAGAGTCTTCCTAGTCTGTCAGGCGAGGAAGAGTAGAGGAAATGGCTGGTTTGTTGCAGGGCCTACTCTGCCTTACATCCTCCTGTTCAGGTCATTCCCTCTGGGGAACTGACCCACTTCCACAGTGATAGGACCTAGTCTGAACTGCCTCTTGTCTGTGCTTTTTATGTCTTCACCCATTCTCTCTATTTTGAGGTCAGAGGTATCCACCTCTGCTAATCTTATCTTAGCCAGGGTCACCCCTAGCTTACCCAAAGAGGTTACCCAGAGCTGGAGTAACCCCACCATGACCAACAGGGTCAGGGGGCCTAACTTGTTATTTGGCATGGGGTCAGACCACCAGGCCAAGGATAGTGCAGCCATAAAGGCTAACACCCAGCAGAGGCCACTGACAGCTGTCAGTGCCCAGAACCACACCTTTAGCTCTTCACCTACAAGGGAAGGGGCTAAGTTACAGGCTTCTTTGGGTTCAGGGTGCCTGTCTGCTGTATTAGAGTGGGGGGTCACCACATCTTGTAGTAAACACCCTTCTTCCACTCTTTCTTCTGTTAGCTGAGGAGCCACCCACTCAGGCTTAACAGTTGCCTGACTAGCCAGGACTTCTTGTGGGTCAGGTTGGACTTTATCAGAGCCATTTTTGGAGTTCTCCCCTACTGGAGCAGAATCTCCTTGGCTTGCTGGAACCTTGGCTAAAGGTTGTCCACCTTTCCTACTCTGTTTCCTTTTCTTTTTCTTCTGGGGCCTACTTGCATTTACTGCAGAGGCAGGACTTCCAGAATCCTTGGGAGAGGACTGGCACTGGACCAGTTCCTCTCTTGGGCTCTGACTAACCTCTGGGTAGTCATTTCCAAGGAGACAATCAAGGGGGAGGTCTGTACTGACTACTACCCTTCTCCAGCTAAGAGTGCCACCCACTTCTATGGGTACTAAAGCCACAGGCCTCTTAGTGACCCTGTCTAGGCTAACTCTTACCCTGGCAGTCTCACCTGGGATGTACTGGTTTGAGAGCACCAGCCTGTCATGCACAATAGTGTGACTGGCACAAGTGTCTCTCAGGGCAGTGGTTGGGATTCCATTCACCAGTAGGTGGTGGAAGTGTCTACTTCCCTCTGGAATCTCCAACTCACCTGTTGGGCCCTGTTTCCAGTTGAAGGCTATGAAGACCTCCTCATCTGAGGAGTCATCTCCCATGGCTACACTGGTTACCCCTGGAATCTTGTTCTGGGGTTTGTTTTTGGGACAAGAAGTGTCCTTGGTGTGGTGCCCAGACTGTTTACAGTTGTGGCACCATGCCTTAGTGGCATCCCAGTTCTTACCCTGGTACCCACCTTTGTTTTGGGTTGTGTCTTGGGGCCCACCCACCTGTTCTGGTTTTTGGGGGCCTACAGAGGACTCTTTTTCTTTGTTTCTAGTGTCACCCACTTTCTCCTGGGGAGTTTTTGTAACCCCTTTCTTTTGGTCACCCCCAGTGGAAGTTTTGGTTACCCTAGTCTTGACCCAGTGGTCTGCCTTCTTTCCCAATTCTTGGGGAGAAATTGGACCTAGGTCTACCAGATACTGATGCAACTTTTCATTGAAGCAGTTACTTAAAATGTGTTCTTTCATAAACAAATTATAAAGCCCAACATAGTCACACACTTCATTTCCAGTTAACCAACCATCTAGTGTTTTTACTGAGTAGTCTACAAAATCAACCCAGGTCTGGCTCGAGGATTTTTGAGCCCCCCTGAATCTAATTCTATACTCCTCAGTGGAGAATCCAAAGCCCTCAATCAGGGTACCCTTCATGAGGTCATAAGATTCTGCATCTTTTCCAGAGAGTGTGAGGAGTCTATCCCTACACTTTCCAGCGAACATTTCCCAAAGGAGAGCACCCCAGTGAGATCTGTTTACTTTTCTGGTTACACAAGCCCTCTCAAAAGCTGTGAACCATTTGGTGATGTCATCACCATCTTCATATTTTGTTACAATCCCTTTGGGGATTTTTAGGATGTCAGGAGAATCTCTGACCCTATTTAAGTTGCTGCCACCATCGATGGGACCTAGGCCCATCTCTTTTCTTTCCCTTTCTATGGCTAGGAGCTGCTTTTCCAAAGCCAATCTTTTGACCATCCTGGCTAACAGGGGGTCATCTTCACTGAGAGCATCCTCAGTGATTTCAGAAATGCTGGACCCTCCTGTGAGGGAAGCAACATTTCTGACTATCATTTTTGGAGACAGGGCTTGAGAGGCCCTGGTCTCCCTATTTAGGACTGGAAGGGGGGAATTGCCCTCCAAGTCACTAATTTCTTCCTCTGTGAAGTCATCCTCAGAGGGGTTGGCTTTTTCAAACTCTGCCAACAGCTCCTGGAGCTGAATTTTGGTAGGTCTGGAGCCAATGGTTATTTTCTTTATATTACAGAGAGACCTTAGCTCCCTCATCTTAAGATGGAGGTAAGGTGTGGTGTCGAGTTCCACCACATTCATCTCTGTATCAGACATTATTTTGCTAAGAGTTGGAAGACTTTTTAAAGAATCTAAAACTGTTTCTAGAATCTAATTTCAAACTTTTAACAAACTTTTAAACTCTAAAAGACAATGCTAAACAGGGACTTAACACACAAGGCCCTAGCAGGACTTTTAAGAATTTAGAAAAATTTCAAATTGCAAAAATGAATTTCTAATGACAATTTTGGAATTTGTCGTGTGATCAGGTATTGGCTGAGTAGTCCAGCAAATGCAAAGTCTTGTACCCCACCGCTGATCCACCAATGTAGGAAGTTGGCTCTGTATGTGCTATTTCAAAGTAAGGAATAGCATGCACAGAGTCCAAGGGTTCCCCTTAGAGGTAAGATAGTGGCAAAAAGAGATAATACTAATGCTCTATTTTGTGGTAGTGTGGTCGAGCAGTAGGCTTATCCAAGGAGTAGTGTTAAGCATTTGTTGTACATACACCTAGACAATAAATGAGGTACACACACTCAGAGACAAATCCAGCCAATAGGTTTTTGTATAGAAAAATATCTTTTCTTAGTTTATTTTAAGAACCACAGGTTCAAATTCTACATGTAATATCTCATTCGAAAGGTATTGCAGGTAAGTACTTTAGGAACTTCAAATCATCAAAATTGCATGTATACTTTTCAAGTTATTCACAAATAGCTGTTTTAAAAGTGGACACTTAGTGCAATTTTCACAGTTCCTAGGGGAGGTAAGTATTTGTTAGGTTAACCAGGTAAGTAAGACACTTACAGGGCTCAGTTCTTGGTCCAAGGTAGCCCACCGTTGGGGGTTCAGAGCAACCCCAAAGTCACCACACCAGCAGCTCAGGGCCGGTCAGGTGCAGAGTTCAAAGTGGTGCCCAAAACACATAGGCTAGAATGGAGAGAAGGGGGTGCCCCGGTTCCGGTCTGCTTGCAGGTAAGTACCCGCGTCTTCGGAGGGCAGACCAGGGGGGTTTTGTAGGGCACCGGGGGGGACACAAGCCCACACAGAAATTTCACCCTCAGCGGCGCGGGGGCGGCCGGGTGCAGTGTAGAAACAAGCGTCGGGTTCGCAATGTTAGTCTATGAGAGATCTCGGGATCTCTTCAGCGCTGCAGGCAGGCAAGGGGGGGGTTCCTCGGGGAAACCTCCACTTGGGCAAGGGAGAGGGACTCCTGGGGGTCACTTCTCCAGTGAAAGTCCGGTCCTTCAGGTCCTGGGGGCTGCGGGTGCAGGGTCTCTCCCAGGCGTCGGGACTTTAGGTTCAAAGAGTCGCGGTCAGGGGAAGCCTCGGGATTCCCTCTGCAGGCGGCGCTGTGGGGGCTCAGGGGGGACAGGTTTTGGTACTCACAGTATCAGAGTAGTCCTGGGGTCCCTCCTGAGGTGTCGGATCTCCACCAGCCGAGTCGGGGTCGCCGGGTGCAGTGTTGCAAGTCTCACGCTTCTTGCGGGGAGCTTGCAGGGTTCTTTCAAGGCTGCGGGAAACAAAGTTGCAGCCTTTCTTGGAGCAGGTCCGCTGTCCTCGGGAGTTTCTTGTCTTTTCGAAGCAGGGGCAGTCCTCAGAGGATGTCGAGGTCGCTGGTCCCTTTGGAAGGCGTCGCTGGAGCAGGATCTTTGGAAGGCAGGAGACAGGCCGGTGAGTTTCTGGAGCCAAGGCAGTTGTCGTCTTCTGGTCTTCCGCTGCAGGGGTTTTCAGCTAGGCAGTCCTTCTTCTTGTAGTTGCAGGAATCTAATTTTCTAGGGTTCAGGGTAGCCCTTAAATACTAAATTTAAGGGCGTGTTTAGGTCTGGGGGGTTAGTAGCCAATGGCTACTAGCCCTGAGGGTGGGTACACCCTCTTTGTGCCTCCTCCCAAGGGGAGGGGGTCACAATCCTAACCCTATTGGGGGAATCCTCCATCTGCAAGATGGAGGATTTCTAAAAGTCAGAGTCACCTCAGCTCAGGACACCTTAGGGGCTGTCCTGACTGGCCAGTGACTCCTCCTTGTTGCTTTCTTTGTTCCCTCCAGCCTTGCCGCCAAAAGTGGGGGCCGTGGCCGGAGGGGGCGGGCAACTCCACTAAGCTGGAGTGCCCTGCTGGGCTGTGACAAAGGGGTGAGCCTTTGAGGCTCACCGCCAGGTGTCACAGCTCCTGCCTGGGGGAGGTGTTAGCATCTCCACCCAGTGCAGGCTTTGTTACTGGCCTCAGAGTGACAAAGACACTCTCCCCATGGGGCCAGCAACATGTCTCTGGTGTGGCAGGCTGCTGGAACTAGTCAGCCTACACAGACAGTCGGTTAAGTTTCAGGGGGCACCTCTAAGGTGCCCTCTGTGGTGTATTTTACAATAAAATGTACACTGGCATCAGTGTGCAGTTATTGTGCTGAGAAGTTTGATACCAAACTTCCCAGTTTTCAGTGTAGCCATTATGGTGCTGTGGAGTTCGTGTAAAACAGACTCCCAGACCATATACTCTTATGGCTACCCTGCACTTACAATGTCTAAGGTTTTGCTTAGACACTGTAGGGGCACAGTGCTCATGCACTGGTACCCTCACCTATGGTATAGTGCACCCTGCCTTAGGGCTGTAAGGCCTGCTAGAGGGGTGTCTTACCTATACTGCATAGGCAGTGAGAGGCTGGCATGGCACCCTGAGGGGAGTGCCATGTCGACTTACTCATTTTGTTCTCACCAGCACACACAGGCTTGTAAGCAGTGTGTCTGTGCTGAGTGAGGGGTCTCTAGGGTGGCATAAGACCTGCTGCAACCCTTAGAGACCTTCCCTGGCATCAGGGCCCTTGGTACCAGGGGTACCAGTTACAAGGGACTTACCTAGGTGCCAGGGTTGTGCCAATTGTGGAAACAATGGTACATTTTAGGTGAAGGAACACTGGTGCTGGGGCCTGGTTAGCAGGGTCCCAGCAGACTTCTCAGTCAAGTCAGCATCAGTATCAGGCAAAAAGTGGGGGGTAACTGCAACAGGGAGCCATTTCTTTACATACGCATTTGCCACACACTTCCCTTCTGCAGCATTATTTGCAGATTTTAACAAAAATAATTCTGTTTCTTGCTCAAACGGTTCAAATTGTAATAAAAACACAGTGACACATGTTGCCACGCTTTGGAAGGCCCTTTGCAAAGGCTGACTGGTCACCTTTCTGTAGTTTATTGCTATATATGGATGTTAAACGGGTACTAATGAGGTAATGGGCAGACGATGTTAACATGTTTAAAAACGACTAAATTATGAAGTAATATGGTCACATAATGTACTGCATAATTTGCCTTTCCTTGCTGTATAATTTACTCAACCCTGCCGCATAATTTGACCCTCCCCTGCCGTATAATTCCAGTGGCCCTGATTAAAGCTAGGTGGGTCACAAGAGTTTGTTGTTCACAATATTGGGTTGTGGTTCTAAAACCTTTGAGAATTTATGGTAGAAAAATCCCTCCCCAAATGTAACTCACTCCTGCTGAGCACAATGTTTGCCCATGTGCTGTCAGAGAAATAATAATAATTCGATCCACTCTTCACCCTCCATGAGTGTAACACATTCCGTTTTAATGCTGTCTTTGTCTCATATTGAGATCTCTGATGCAAATCACCACCCCTTGACTCTAGTGACTTCTCTTTCATGAATCTCTGCACGTCAGCTTGGTATTTCGGTATACTTCTTTTCGTCAGCATCATTTTTAATTAATGCCAGGCTGATGACTATCAGCTCCTGGTTCCATATTATATAAAACTTCATTAAATATTGAAAGCGAGTTGGCAGTGCTAATGTAACATAAAGCATCGTAATATTTGTTACTTGTATCCATTTAGAAGATAGATCCATCAAAACACAAATACCTGCAAATGAAGTACAATTCAAAAAATAAGTAAAATGTACAGTGTGATCCGTGAGCAGTCAACAAATAAAAATGTCACCTTTAGGAGAAAAAGAAAGCAAAAAAAGAAGAAGAAATAAGAAAACAAAAAAGGAAATGTGTTCAGAGACCGCCCACATGTTTTTCGATTACGTTTGTAAATTGTATTGCCTAATTGCAACAACATGAAAAAAGGAATAATGATAGATTTGGCTGTATGAGTTGTATTTAGTGAGGTTTTGAGCCTCAATTTCTCATCTACTTTACTGTTATTGAGTTAAAAGATGGGATGACTTACTGAATATTGAAATGCTGCAGGACAATAGCCAGGCTCTCGCACAGACCCTCAACTGCAAATTTGCTTGCACAGTACACGTCATTGAAGGGAACCCCTGAGGAAGACAAAGATGGGACCTTGAGAAGAGCCTCTGGATACCCTTGGGTATAAATGCGTGCATTGCTCGCAGGAAGCCAGATGACTGGATTTCCCAACATCGATTTACCTTACCTTTGTGGTATCTTCTAACCCATACAAATCTGAACAACTCAAGCCCAAAATATATTAAGGAATATGAGCATTTGTTTATTAAAAATGCAAGAAGAGAGGCAGGAAAGATGAATAAGCAACAATAAACAATCTCTGATATGAAAATGGTGTTCTAAATATAGTGCTCCAACATATCAGCCCTTTGGATGTAGGGTGTGTATTATTAACTCCAATGGCGCTGTATTTGTGTAATCTGTTTAGGAAACAATATTTTTGTCTGATAATATTTAGACCTATATTTAAGAAAAAGTGGCACACCAGAACTGATGCGCCACCTGTTCTGTGCCACCCTACCTGCACCTAACAACTCCATGGTTGCACCGTATTTATAATACGGTGCACCATGGCGGCCATTAGCACAATAGTGCCAACTTTTTTACGCTATTGTGGTACTTTCCTACACTAGTGTCAAAAATGTTGACGCTAATGTAGCAAAGTGCAAGGAGGCCCACACCTTTCTATAGGAGCGTAATTTTAAAGCCTGTTCTGAGCAGGTGTTAAAAATTACGCCAAAAATGGCACAGTGAAATCTGTTAAATTTCATTGTGCCATTTTTGCGGGCCTCCTAGGGCCAGAACGCCCCTCTTGTATACAATATGCTTGCGGCAGGCAAAATGGGGCGCAAGGGTTTACAATGCATGCATTGTGCCACTTTGTAAATATGGCGTGGGAAAAAAGCCACTTAATGCACCTTAGCGGAAAAAAAATGACGCTGTGGTGGCACTAAGTTGGCACTAGGGGCTCTTAAATATGCCCCTTAGTCTACTAGATTCTGTTACCATACCTCAGCCACAGTATCTACGAAACAGCAAAATCGGGTGTACCAGCACACCTGACTGAAATATGCACCACCTTTGGCAGTCAGTACCACATCAGAATCTCCCTCACCCATCTCCCACACGTTAGCAGTTTGAGCGGAGGTTGGCTGCTACTGGGCAGTGTGTCTGACACTAAACCTTCAAAATTAACTCTCGGTTTACTCTAATTATGATTGGAGACGCTGGTAGGAAAAGCATGAGGACGCTGTGGGGAGGGGGAAAGAAAAGAATGGAGAAATGGGTGAATGAAGAGATTGGTAAATAAATGGGTGAATGGAGAGATGAATGGATGATTTGGTGAACAGAGAGGCGGATGGAAGGACAGACCGGTAGATGAGAGGTGACTGGATGGGTGAAATGATGGCGAGAAAGATGCATTGAAGTAAGGATAATGGATGGACAACAGAAAAAGAAGATGGATTGGTGGAAAGAAGTAAGGATGGAAGGAGGGAAATGGACAGATGGGGTGGATATACAGAATGAAGGATAAAGAGATTGATGGATGGATAGGATTGGTGCGTGGATGAAGGGAATGATGGGTGGATGAAGAGAAGGATGGATGGATGAGAGAAAGAAACAAGGACAGACAAACAGAATGATGTAAGCATGGATAACAAATTCACAGAGAAAGTAGGAATAAAATGCACGATTTGGTCACAGTTTTTTCAGGATTTCTTTAGGAAAGCAACAGAACCAGTGTCTGGTTTGCTCCTTCAGTGCTTAATTTGTAAATAAAAACGTGCCAGTGCCAAAGCCCTCCTCTTAAACAAGCGGCTGCTGCAATTAAATGCGGGAACACTGAATACTGAGGCAGCGTAATCCTGGGGCCATCTGGGGCCTCTTCAATCCAAATAAAGCCCCTCACTGTCCCTTCAGCTCACTCTTGCAGCTTTCTGCTTTCTCCCTTTGTGACGCTTTTTCGTTTTACTCTTCCTCCGTCTTCCCCATATGTGTATTTTGCTCGCAGCAAATGCTTGAGGCAGAAGAAAAAGCGCCGGCCCTCAAAAATCAGTGCCAGTGCCCCGCACCGGAAACAACAAGCACAAATTAAGCACTGGCTCGCTTCATTCACTCACTCACTGCCCTTTGGGATCAGGCTCAAAGCAGGGGGTATTTTTCTGGATACTCCCTTGGTTACAGCAGTTCCTGCCTGGCTCTGTTTATCGGAAGTATCACGCGAGTTACATGGTTCGATAAATGTACATCTTTATTATCAATAGAAAAAGCAGAGAATCATATGCGTAGTTAGGATTATCTTGAGGCAGATTGTGATAGTGTTACTTTTAGATGGCTCTGGCAGGCACTGTGGAAGTGCTTCTATAAAATAATGCTGGTAAATAAGTATGCAGTGGGCTGTCTATCCTCTGCATGCACGTGCCTCGCCCCCGGTGTAGCATCTCTATCATCATCACCCAGTTCCCACTTAAAAAGTGTAATGAAACCACCACAAAGCTAAATTTACCTTACCATTACCGCCTGCTCTCCTTCCCGGATAGCCGGATGTAAATATTTCACAGACTAAAAGAGGTAAATAGATTGTGACGAACCTATTGGATGGAAGCTGCATCTTGCCTATTGTGTAGTGACAGAAAAAAATGTAAAGCGCATTGTCTGCTATAAAACCATCATATATTATAGATAATCAAAAAGTGATGATTTGGAATGCATGAATTAATCTCAGCTACTAGTAATTATTCTGGTCCATGTTGCAGGCTGTACATTTCCCCCACTATGCCACTCCAGACAAAGACCAACCATATGCAAATCAGACATGGTCCAGCTCCACTAGGAACAGTCCAGCCGGACCGCCAGGCCAAGATCCTGCTCCACAAACCACCCATGCCAATTTCAACCTTAAGGGACCATGTATGAGGGGCAGCTTCAGTCCTATGATACAGTGAGAGAGGGACCTACGTCTGGCCATATCTGTTTCTCCTAAGGCATATCACACCGAAAAACAAAAATCAGAAGGGTGAAATAATGGTGAAGTAATCTCGGCCACTGATAATGACTCGGGTCACGTACCAGTCTGGCCCGAGCAATAGCCGTGGCTGAGCCTTTTCCACCCATCATTTTTGTTGCTCTAGCTATAAATTCTAATCAGATGTTCATGAATTTGAAAAAAAAAATTCTATGTAAATATTTAAACGAAACGTTTGGACTGTATAATCTGTATTCTGCCTAGAAAGCACGAGAGTTAGTTTGAAAAACAGGAAAAGTCATTTACAGATTTAAAAGAAATTCCAACAGCTCCATTGACGTAATGAAGGAAATATCGAAAAATAATCTTGACATTGTTCAAGGCTATGGTAGGTGTTTGCAAAAAAAATAATGACGTTGAAGTTATCAGATTTTTCAGACAGAGATGAATGGCACCAAAAGATCTTTCAGGTTAGAAAACCTGTCATCTTCTTAAATGATCTGTGCATGGCAGAGGCTAAAACAGGATTTAAATCTAACTGAGGAGCACATTTCTAATTAGGGGTGGGCATTGCTTAGTTTGTGCTTCTTGTTTCCGGTGAGGGGCACCGACACTTCTTCTTGAGGGCCGGCGCTTATTTTTCTGCCTCAAGCATTTACTGCGAGCAAAAGACACATATAGAAAAACGAAAAAGCGTCACTAAGGGGGAGTGAGCTCAAGGGGCAGGGAGTGGCTGAAAATAGATTAAAGGGGCCCGAGATGGCTTCAGGATTACTCTGCCTCAGTATTCGGTGCTCGCACATTTAATTGCAGCAGTCGTGTGTTTAAGAGGAGGGCTTTGGGCACCGGCACCTTTTTATTTACAAATTAAGTATTGGGGACGGGGATCCTAGGGTGGTGATAGAACAATTAAGCAAAGTTTTAAAGAAACATGAAGCTTGTCATGACAAGTCAATATCTTGGTGCACAATCGGAGATAAGTATTTGATAATCGAATGGCCGGTGCAGAATTTCTGTCATTCTTTATTCCTTCTTCAGTCTTTCAGCTTGACATCATAGACAACATCGCCAGGGTCACGCTACCACTATTGTCTCATACACTATCCTTGCCTGAGCTTCGTACCACCCCAATCTGTTTACTCACTACAACCAACCAGGATAAGCAAGTCTTCTACACTTCTTTAAAATCTTCCACCTGGGATTTTCTTGGAGGGAAACAACCTTTACAACCACTACTGAACCCCGCATGACTTTTCCACGCAGGCTTTACCATGCATGCGTCTTTTCAACTCATGGTCTTTACCACTCATTCCATTACCACACAGGATTTTACAATGAAAGTGCCTTTACCACACATGCCTTTAGAACAAATTTCACAGTAAAGAGAAGATGGTTAAGGATATATGTTGTACAAGTTTTACAGGCAAGTATTAAGTGTTTCAAATATATATAATCTGTTCAGTAGTTTTAGAGTAATTAGAGATTACAAAATATAGATATCTAGGGACACGGATCCTCCGCAGATCCAACTGTCCCCATGCTGATATCTGATTGGCTGCCAACACTTCAACAAGGATGTATTGGCAGCCATTCCACAAAAAAAGTAAAAGAAAAAGAAAGGGGCCAGGGTAGGTGACCCTTAGCCCCTAGCCTTGGTCTAGGGGTCCCTGACAGACCCCAACAGGGCTAAAAAGCATTTTTTTTTTTAAAGGTGGAAACATCAGCGGATCCGGTTCCAAAGATTTTAATAACATTTTTTTTAAAAATGACTGTCTCCCACCCTTTTTTTTTATTTTGTCCCCGGGTAGGACAGGTCCTGGGTGCATGGGGGATTGAATAAGGAGGGGGGTGCACAGGCTCTCTTCTAGGGCTTCTATTAGCCCCGGGGACCAACGTCTCCCTGGGCCAAAAATCATTATTGAAAATGGGGGAAGCCAATAAGGCTTCCCCCACAGCCCTAGGGACCGCCACCTCCCTGGGGCTAATTCTGAAATTTGGCAAGGAGCACACGCGCCCTCACCCTGCAGCTCCAGGGACCGCCACCTTCCTGGGGCAATTTCTTACAATTAAGAGGGACCTGTGAGGCCCCCACGCATCCCCGGGGACTGCCACCTCCGGGGGCTGATATAAATTGATGAAGGGGGTCCGTCTTGCACCCCGGCCCTGGAAACCACTACCTCCCCAGGGCTGAGTTTAAGGTGGAGGGGCCGGCTACAGCTATGACCCAGAGTGCTGCCAGGGCCAAGTCAGAGCAAATACTCTGATCCCAGCAAGCAGGAGCTGTCAAACAGGCTGGGACTGCGAGGGTCTTAAGGCTCCCTTGCTGACCCATTGACAGAGGGTGCCTTGCAGGGCACCCATGGCAGATGGCCGTCCACCAGGGTTGGGGTCCCTGGGGCCAAAATAGGCCAGGGAGGGAGGCCATGGAACCCCCTTTCCCCATTGAATGCAGGTGAGCCACGGCGGATGGAGTCCCTGGGACCAAGACTGGACCCAGGAGGGGGTCGGTGCAGCCCCCCTCCCCAGTAAAAATTAAGATATTTTAAGGCAGGGGGAGGGAGGCCGTGAAGCCCACCTCCCCCACTGAATAGAGGTGAGTCCCGGTGGATGGGGCCCCCGGGGACAAAATCAGCCAGGGAGGGCATCCCCCGCACCCCATAGTTCTCCCTTTAAATTGCTAAGAGTATGCAAATGTGCAGATCTGGAAGCTGTGCCCACTTGGCCGCACACCGTCTACCTCAGTAGTATGCATATGTCTTCCCCCCTTTTGCCAGGATGATGGACAGCTTCCAAGAGGGCCCCCAAGTGCGTTTCCTGCCGATTTTGGTGGCAAGTGCTTGATGCAGAGGAATATGAGGACATCTCCAAAAAGCAAAGAAACTCTTATTTCATATAGATAAGAGGAAGGGCCCTGGTTTGGTGGAGATTTACGTCTTTGTAATCTTGAGCATTTACCCATGGAGGTAGAAAGAACTCCATTTGGGTAGATGTTTCATGCAAAGTTGAGGACTCTCGTTACATAAAAGGGCATGTGAGTTTCCTTTGTGGGACAGTCACTCACACAGCTACTGACACACAGACCCACTCAGAGACTCATGCACCCACTCCCACACCCACTCAGAGACTCATGCATCCACTCACAGACCCACTCAGACACATGTACTCACTCACAGACCCACTCAGAGACTCATGCCTAAGCTAACTATAAATCGTGCTCGTGCCATGCACTGCTAATTACCCCAGATATTACAGCACTCATGATAACTTTTATAACATCAATAAAAATATCACTGAAACATTAGAAGTGAAATTAATGAAGAAAAAACTGTGCAAAGTCGGGCCACGAGTTATAGTTACCTTAGGCCGCGAGTTGAAGTTACTAGAAATAACTCTAACTGTAACTGCTGAATATCTCTGCTTTTGTGTGAGTAAATTCAGAATCTAACTATAATGTCCCTGTAACCTTTAGGGGCTGATTTAAGAACCTTGCTCCACATTAGAGTCATTTTCTTTTACGTTAATGTGGCCCAACGAGGCCAAAATAGCTGCGTCAAATTTACTTGTAAACCCTTTGCACTACATTATGCCTGCACTAGGCTTAATGTATGCAAAGGGGGCATTCCCCCGTTGGGGCATGGGGGGGCAAAAAAATGGTGCAAAGAAATATAAAAGAGCACATGTTAAAAGGACGCGCACCATTACAATGGGCCTCAATGGGCTTTGCAGGATTAGTGTCCATATTCTTTACGCTAATCCTGCAAAGCTCTGAACTAGCTAGTTCCCCTACCTACTGCAATGGTACACCGTATCTTAGATACGGCAGACACATGGTGGCGTAAGGTGGGGGGGCAATAAAAGTGGTGCTGCACTGGGTGCAGCTCCACTTTTCTTAAATCAGGCGCTTCGTTTTTTAAGTGAATATAAATATTAAGGAAAGGTTGTTTTTAGGTATTAGGGTGGGGTGGGTAAGGGTATTTTGGTGGGAAGGGGCTTTTAGAGTTAAGGGAGGGTATGGGTTTCCGAATTGAAAGGGGATTTTTAAGTTTTAGGGTGAGTATGGGTTTTTGGGTGGCAAGGATATTTTTAGAATTTAGGATGGGTATGGGTTTCTGGGTGGTAAGGGGTTTTTATAGGGTGGATATGGATTTTTGGGTGGCAAGGGTACTCGTAGGGTTTAGAGGGGGTATGGGTCTTTGGGTGGCAAGAGTAAATTTAGGGTTTACCATGGGTATGGGCTTTTGGCTGGCAAGGGTAACTTTAGGGTTAAGAGTAGGTAGTTAGGTGTTAAGGGTGTATGCTTGTGTATATGTATCAGTCTTCTCGCACTTTGCACTTTATTGAATGGAATAATAAACCCTTTTAAAAGCAAATGAATTGAATGGGATTTGTGCCGTCTCTCGGAATTGCCTGAAGAACAGTGTACGGATGGGGGCAGGTTTCCTGGGAGAGAACTATATATATAATATATTTTTTTTTTTTCAGGAAATACAATGTGGCGTATGCCTGCGGGCTCCAAACCACCGCTGGTGCTGTCTAAAACGCTATGCTGTGTTCTTCTCACAATCTCATATGACTTGCCCAACAGTTCAAGAAGGAAGTCTTGGCACTTCTTGAGTTTAATTAAAGCTATGTTTATTGTGTAGTGAAGTCTCTCAACGCATTTCAGCACTCACACACGCCTTTGTCATGACATTGATAGTAAGTGAAAAGCTTACATAAATATACCATTACCTATGAATTGGGGAACATAGACATAAGCAAAGGACAAAGAGCACTACATTCAAAATCAGCGCCATCTTTGAGTATCCAGAGCTCTCAAAAAGTATATATCTCAAATGCAAATAACATACACCCTTGACAGATAATCATCACTAAACCCCAATTTATTTGATTTAAACTAAAACATTCTTCCTAATAAATAACCGTATTGTGGGCAATACTACCTTATACTTAATACTCAACAAAACATACTGCAGAATAAGCATAGCTGCAATTAAACTCATGGAGTGCCGAGACTTCTTTCTTGAACTGTTGGACAAATTATATGATATATGTATATATCGCACTAGGTAGTTATAGTTAGGACCTAGTTTCTATAGAAAAAGCGTTTTTTGTTTTGCTAATAACTTTTGCGCAGTTTCCTAAATCTTCACAGAATTTCCCCAAAAATTACAACACTCACTTCAGCATCTGTCTGGAAAGTTTCGGGGTGATCCGTCAAACAGGGGCAAAGAAAAAGAGGGGCCCAAAATGCTTTTTACCCATGCATTTTTCTACAGGGTTTTTTAACAGGAATAGTGAACGAACCACTAGGCGGAATTACACCAAATTTGACAGAAAGGTAGTGCTTGGTCCAGAAAGCAACCTTTTTGTTATTTGGTGTAAACCTGTTTAGTAGTTTTTGAGAAATTAAAGAAAATCCAAATTTGTATATATAAGTGAAGGCTCTGCAAACTCTCCAGATCTCGTGCTGAGATCTGATTAGCTGCCAACACTTTATCAAGGAAGTGTTGGCAGCCATCTTGGGACTCGGCTTCAGCCTGACTCCTTATCTCTGGTGCTGGGGTCCCAAAGGGAATCCCCCAGAGAAAAAAAGCATTTTATATTTAAATTTTTGTCAGGAAACGTGTGAAAAAAAAAGCTAGGGCTCTCATGCTTGTTTCAGTGAAGCTCCTGGGTGAGCCAAGGCCCGGGGGCATGTCAAATTATAAATGGAGGCGCCCATCCCTTGCGCAGCCTCAGGGACCGGTACCTACACCTGGGGCTAATATATAAATGAATGTGAGGGGGGCATCCACCCCCCATTCCCGCTCAGCCCTGGGGACTGCCACACCTCCCTGGGGCTAAGAAGACAAGATTAAGAATGCGGGGACCGCGTGCCCCCCCTCGCAGCCCCAGTTACCACCACTTCCCCGGTGTTAAATAGGTTGGAGGTAGACCCCCATGAGGAGCCATAGATGGCCCAGGGGTCCACCACACCCCAGGGCTGGCTCCTGCTATGTCCTGGGGTGCCCACTCCCTGGACATGGATGTTTGCTCTGACTTGGCTGAAACTTTGACAGCTCCCTCCAAGTCAGAGCAAACACTCTGGCTCCAGAAAGTGAGAGCTGTCAAACAACTCTCACTTGCTGGAAGTGGAGGTTTCCTGTTTCTCTGCCTGCAGAGGTGCAGACAGGGAAACAGACAAAACAATTGCTCTCACAGAGAGGGAGCTGCATGCTTAGCAGCTCACAGAGAGGGAGCTGCATGCTTAGCAGCTCCCTGTCTGTGACAGCAATGCTGGCTCCCACAGGAGGCGGGGAGCCAGCTGGGACCCCAGGGGCCTTCAGGCTACCTCTGTGGTCCCAAAACATTTGACGGGGTGCACCCAGGTGACATGGCTGGGCCCTGAAATCGGCCTGGGGTGTGGGGGCTGTGCGGTACCCCTTCCCCCCAAAAAAATAAAACGTTAGGCCAGGCCCTGGAGGATGGGTTTCCGGGGCTGAGATTGGCCTGGGGAAAGGACTCCACTACCCCAAATTTATTTTATTTACTTACCTTGCGCCGCCATAGCGTCATTTTTTTTAATGCTAAGGTGGCTTTCCCCCATGCAGTATTTACAAAGTGGTGCAGTGCTTGCATTGCGCCACTTTGCAACCCCTTCTGCCACATTATGCCTGCGTCAGGCATATTGTATGAAAGGTGGGGTGTTTTGATGCAGGGAGGCCCGAAAAAATGGTGTAGTGAAATTCACATTTCACTGCACCATTTTTTCCGGCATTTTTAACGCCTGCTCAGAGGTCTTGGCGGTGAGGTAGGGGAAAGAGCAACCTCTGGTGTGGCAGCATCTGATGCGTGGTATGAGCGGAGTGGAGGTTCCTGGGAGTGGAGGTGGAAGCTCAGGTGGTGTTCATGTAGGTGGTTCCTTGGTTGTGGAGGACTTTGTGAGCATGTGCCAAGAGCTTGAATTGACATCTTTTCTGGATGGGGGGCCAGTGGAGGTCTTTCAGGTGATGTGGGTCCTTTTTGGCAGGTTGAGGATAAGTCTGTCTGCTGTGTTCTGGATCATCTGGAGTATTCTCATGAGTTTGGTGGTGGTGCCTGCATAGAGTGCATTGTCGTAGTCCAGTCTGCTGGTGATTAAAGCCTGCATCACCGTTTTTCTGGTGTTGATGTGGAGCCACTTAAATACTTTGCAGAGCAAGTGGAGGGTGTGGAAGCAGGATGAAGCAACTGCTTTGACCTGGCGTTTCCTGGAGAGTTTGCTGTCCAGGATGATGCCTAGGTTACAGGTGTGGTCTTTTGGAGTTGGGTTGGTCTGAGTTCTGATGGCACGAAGAGTTGTTCCAGAGCGAGGTCTGTCTGCTGAAGATCAGTACTTCGGTTTTGTCCTTGTTGAGATTCAGGCAGTTGTACTTCATCCAGGCTGATATGTTCTTCATGCAGTTGTGGAAGCTGGTTTTTATCGTGGTGGGGTCTGCTGAGAGCAAGAGAATGAGCTGGGTGTCATCGGCATAGGAGACTATGTTGATGTCATGGGTTTTGACAATGTCCGTGAGTGGTGTCATGTAGATATTGAAGAGGGTAGGACTGAGGGACGAACCTTGAGGGACGCCGCAGATGGTGTGCTTGTGTTGAGAGGTGAAGGGAGAGAGCCAAAATCTCTGGGTGTGCCCCGAGAGAAAGGACGCCATTCGTTTGAGCATGTCAAATGTGATTCTGAGCTGTATCAGATGGTGGATGAGTGTGCAGTAGGAGATGGTGTTGAAGGCTACAGAGAGGTCGAGCAGGATCAGGACGGCTGATTCTCCTCTGTCAAGCAGGGTGCAAATGTCATCAGTTGCGGCAATAAGGTCTGTCTCTGTGCTGTGGTTGGCTCTGAATCCTGGTTGTTTCTTTCCAGGTGTTTGGTGAATTGGAGGTTGATGGCATTCTCCAGGACTTTAGCGGGGAATAGAGGCGGAGTCATGAGGTAGTAGTTCTGGAGTTCACTGGGTTCTGCTGATGGTTTGTTGAGGAGGGGTCTGACATCAGCGTGTTTCCAGGTATCTGGAAAGGTGGCAGTAGCAATGGCGATGGAGGTGTTGAGGATGGTGGTAAGCTGGTGGCTGATCTGGTCTCTTCTGAGGTTAAAGAGTTGGTGGGGGCATGGGTCAGTCGGTGTTCAGTTTAATCTTCTGTTTACTACTACTTGTTTTGTTTTTAAGACATACTAATTGCCTTGTCTCTTCCGAGGTTAGAGTCGGTGGGGGCATGGGTTTGTGGGTGCTCAGTTTAATCTTCTGTTTACTACTAACATTTTTTTTGTTTTTAAGACATACTAGCTGTCTCACCTTACCTGAGGTTAAAGAGTCGGTGGGGGCATAGGTTGGTGGGTGCTCAGTTTAATCTTCTGTTAACTACTAAAAAAGTTTTGTTTTTAAGACATACTAATCAAAATGCAAATGTCAGCATTTGCAACCTACTTTTGAATGCAAATGTCTGCATTTGCAGCCTACTTTAATTTCCATTATGCCTCTTTTTGCTAGAAAATTTAGGGTAACAGGAATTATTTGGATGATTTTTGGTTTTGCATCCTTCAATTCGGGTCCCTTCTCCTCATTGGGATCTCAGCATAGGGTTGACATCTAGAGTGGAAAAACTCTTTGAGCCTGTGTCTCATGCCGTGTTTTTATCCAGTTTATTAGCCATTTGGGTTGTCATCAATTTTACCAAGAAAATAAGCGAACAACAGGTATTATCAGTCAGTGGTCCCTATACAATCTTCTATAGTGATATTAGGAACTATATTTTAGTGTTATATAGAGATGCATGCTGATTTCTAAAATACTGACAATGTTTCATCTCATAGGCGTACTCTCAACCAAACTCTTATGCCCTGGCTTTGAATACTCTAGATACTTGGGCCCTAGACAGAAATATTACAACTCCACACTACAACATGACTAAATTACTTACAAAAATATTTCAGTGCTACATCACAACTACATTACCTTGTAGGCTATGGATTTTACTTCGAGAGATCTAAAATTTCAGGTCTTTAGCACAGCTGCTTGTTTTTGTGGGCTTTCCCCACTTAAGGAGGCTGCTAAGGCAGCCAGCCATTGCCAGATCAGCTATTATTTGGCTGTCCCTTGGGTATAATATTAACGGAATTCTGATTCCTGGTATACTTCATGGCGATTCTGCTAGACCCAAGGCTGCACCTCTGGACTTCCAAAGCTACGCCAGATCTATTAGATGAGATGCATCCATCATAGGCTGCTAGGTTCTTGCAACCTTGCAACTTTAGCCCCAGTTGGCTTGTGCAATCTTTGCCATCTTCGTCATCCAGTCAATATGACTTTATAGAGAGAGGCCTCCCTACTGATTGATTAAATTACAGTATAATTTCGAGTCCAGATCCAGCCGACCTGTGCCAGCAGAAGTTCATATGCAGTTGTGAAGATCTTCGAATAAGATAACTAAAATTAGTCAAAAGGCTACTTCTAGGTTTAGCCTTATGCACACCTTAAGAGTTAGGCTTGATCACAGGGCTCAGTTGCTGAAAACGTTCTTGCCAATAGAACCAAAGTTTTTTTTAATACATGCATATTGCTCCTTCCACTTTGTATTTGGTGTAGCATTATCTAGTTCAGGTGAAACAGTTCCAGGCCTGATGCACTTACATTCTTCATAGTGTGCAGCAAGACGTCATAACCCCATAAACGTGATGAGCAAAACACCACAACTAAAATAATGGTGTTAGTGCGCAATTAGTTCGCAACACTATGATTCAGAGAAATACATAGCACTGGGACCACCAAAGTAACACTATAACTGCAATACTAAAACCTTACAGCTTGATTCACAAAGGTAAACTTACACTTACAATTACTAGTTTTTGTGCTATTCACCAAATACGAGTTTCATTTTCACAATAGTAATATTACTCGCGGCGAAGACTTCACAAGTAAAAATATAGGCCTGTCTTATCTTTTTGTAACATTAAACTCATAGTTGGCGAATATCAAAAAAATAGTAGACTTACAGAAAAGTGTAGGTTAGCCTTTGTAAATCAGGCCCTTACATTACAATCTAAAGCAACAAAATTGTATCATACAATGGCAGACTTACAACACTATAACTACAAAACTCAGAAACATAAGGTTGAACCAGCAACGCTTTAGATCTACAACAGCACTTAAACCCTATAACATTACTCCCACACAACATCAGAACTACATTACCTTGCAGGCCTCCTACGCTGCTGGAGACGATAATCTTTCCACATTTCCTGCTCTTCATCCCCGGCAAGAAGGCCTGGATGGTGCTGATGGTTCCAAACAGGTTTACATCAAAGATCATCTTCATGGTCTGGTAGGAATGGCACTCCAGTGGGCCCATTAAGCCCACCCCTGCGTTACACACTGCAAAGTAAGGAAATATGTCAGTGCTCGGTCTACACACTGCATGGGGAAAGAAGGGACAGTAGAGAAGAACTGCTGCAGGAGTAGAAGGATCTCCATCCCACACTGCACACTGGATACTACATTCTGCACACTGCAAAGAAAAGAGATGCTGCTTACTGCCAGGGAAAGAGAAGTGTTGAGTTGCTTTCAAAGGTCACATCACATGAACATTCTTAGGTACATAGGTCACTTATAATGTTACAGGATAGGGAAGTTACTCTTATTCCCACTTCACAAGGAGGCCACTGCGAATCCTCCTACATCTACTGCATTTGCATTTCGCCTTTGGTAGTGCTAGGAGGTGGACCTGGTTGGAGCAGAATGTTCTTGATAGTGGATGGCAGTTAATTGTTCCTGTAGGTATGTGGGTAATTTTGGTTCAGAGTTCTGCAGACATGATGTTTCAAGTATGTTTTAGGAAGAAGATGAGGTGAGTTGCTGGGTCTTGGAATTTGTGTAGTCTTTTTATTTGGTACTTTGCAGTGCGTTGCCATAACCTAGATGTGAGTTTACTAATGTATGAGATACAAAGGGGTGGTATTCTGCTTGAATAAAGAGCATGGTTGGTTTTGTTGTTCAAGGTTGGATTTTTGTGTGGTATGGTGTGAGTGTTCTTGATCTTCGTTTTGAAGTAGGTGAGTCTGAAGTAGATCAGCATGCGGAGTAAACTCTGTTCTGTCACTTTGAGTAAGTCTTCTCAGGCATCAATTAGTGTTATGATTACCCAAACTCTCGCAGAGAAGGACTATTTTCAAGTGTTTGAAATGCCCTTGTGGTACCTGTTTCCTGAGTATTTAAGGGCTGGTGCTGTTGCAGAAGATGTACTCTGCAAGATAAAGTTAGGATGAAACATTCTGTGTTTTTAGTTTGTCCAATGTGTTCATGAACCATGAGTTGTTTCTTTGCCTGGTTTGCCCTTCTGGGGAGGGTATTTTTCTACGACCTAATAGCCCGAAGAATGGAGAGTTTTTAGGCACACTGAGAAGATCTTTTTAGCTCAGAATATTATTCTCACCGAATACAGAAAAACATTGCATTAATTAATCAAGGCCTAAAGTCTACCCAGCATGAATAATGAACAGCGGTTCACTGCACACCAGAAAGAAGGGAAAATCCCGCACAGTAAGACAGTTCTGCACTGCACATCGGGAAGAAGTACTTATTCACTCTCAGTAATGAGTACAGCCCTGCACAACACACCGGAGAGAAGGGAGAGGCCAGCACTGTACAAGGTCATTCAAAGACCTCTCACTTCCACCTAGGGAGAATGGAGAGACCTGAACTGTATACTGTCAGCACTGACTAGAGCTATGCACTGCAAACCAGGAAGAAATGAGAGTACAGTACTGTTCACTCTCAGCAATAAGTAGAGCCCTGCACTGCACACCGGAGAGAAGGGAGAGGCCAGCACTGTATAATGCCAGCAATTACTAGGGCTATGCACTGCACACTGGGAAGAAATTAGAGTACAGCACTGTTCTCTCTCCGTAATAAGCAGAGACCTCCACTGCACACAGGAGAGAAGGGAGAGGCCAACAGTGTATACTGTCAGCAATGACCATAGCTATGAACTGCAAACCGGGGAGAACTAAGTTTACAACACTGCTCACTCTAGGGAAGAAGTAGAGCCCCGCACTGCACACCGGAGAGAAGGGCGAGACCAGCATTGCATACTGTCAGCAGTGGCCAGAGCTATGCACTGCACACTGGGAAGCAGTGAGAGTCCAGCACTATGTAAGGTCAGTAATGAATAGGTCCCTGCAAAGCATACCGGAAGGAAGTCCAGTACTACAAAATGTAATGGATAGAGCTCTGCACCTATCAGGATTCAGCCTAAAAGGCATACACAGGTGAATAGGAAGTGCTGGAGAATGGGTCAATAGAAGCTGAGATGGGAACACTAGAGTGATAACTGTTAGTGACTAACATGTACTCAGTTCCGGGATTGGGGTCATTTCCAGGTCGAGAGTGGGAGTCCATTTTCCCCCAGTGGAAGGTTAGGGCTTGATTTAGGGTTTGTCATACAGGGTTCTCTGCAGCGACTGCAAACATCCAAAGAGCTCCTCCGTTACAGTGTGAAGAGGGGGTTGTAGCCCACACCGTGACAACGTGTCACGGCCTGAGGAGGTTCCCGATGATGAAGAATGCCACCTCTGGTGGGTGAGGGAATTTCAGACAAAGGAGTCTCTTAGTGTTGTATTAAGAGATTAGTAATCTCTACATTTGGCATACATTTGTCTCTCAGATGAAATACCATCTGTCAAAACTACAGTCAGGCTGTTAGTCCTGTGCCTTGCAATGTGTTGCGCAGTAGTTGCATTAGCTTTCTGGTTCTCACTATATTTCACATCTCTTCGCAATTGTTTTTCCCCCTATGGTTCCCGGGGTCCCCAGTAGTCTTCTGTATTATTGGTTGTGCAGTGTCTTGTCCCCTTTCTTTGTAGAGTCTTACCTGTGAATGATCATCAGCGTAAAGGGGCCTTGGCCAAATCCCATGTTGGTTCCCGGCTAGTCAGAGCAGCATCAGTTGCTGGAACCATTGAGCCTTGTTTCAGTTGTTATTTGTTTCTTTGCTACTCAGCAGGTTGAATTATACTTACTATGTGCTGTCCTGTCTTCCAGTTGGTCATATCTACCTATTACAGTAACATCCAGACAGAGTGGCACAATCCTTTGAAACAAATGAGATATCGGAGCGTGAGCTCCAGCCTGGGACTTCTTTTTATCTTTCCGTTCTCTGTTTCTGACATGTTTTCTGTGTCGGGTGATACATTCTATCTTGTTCAACAGTGCAGATGGCAGGGACTTGTAGTGGGTCCACAATACAGAAACCTGACAGTGTGCTAGGCCTCTTAATGGATCCATCTGAAAGTCCCATTCAAATGGTGGCTCAAGCTATTAATAAGATCAATGAAGAACTTGGGGTTGGTCACTAGGAGCGAGATTTTTGCAGCACCATCTGAATCAATTAACAACTACTTCTAGTACTGTTACTACACTGTCGCCAAGTAATGACAACCCCCTCAGCCAGTGCCTCTATGGCAACGGAAGGTAAGAGTTGTAATATCAGATTGAATCACAAATTATCAGTCACTCCTAATTTGGTTTTAGCCCCTTAGAACAAATTGTGATAGGATCCTGGTAAGTTTCAAAAACTTTCCGGCCTAGTCTTAACTGCCTTTTTTATTAAAATCGAAATTATTTAACAATGATTCTACCAAGATTACTTTTGTACTCTTGTATCTTACTAAAACTAAAGATGACTTGTTGTTGGCTACTTCATTTATTTTGAGTCAACGTTTCCTATTATCCAGCTGAACTCATTTCACTATGCAGTTTATTACTATTCATGGAAAGAGGCATACAACCCAATCATCTCACATTTGCTTGCTGACTCTCAAACAAAGCAGTCAGGATCTATGAAGTGACAGCTGTCATCCATTTTCAACACTTGGCTTCTAAAGCTGCTTTGACAGACGAATCAGTAGCCACAGTTGTTTATCAGGGACTCAGAGATTATTTAAAGAATGCTTTGTCCCTAGTAGTGAAGCGACCGGCCAAATCTTCAGCAATAATTGTTTTTAACACTGTAAATTGATGCACAATAATGACTCAGAAAATCTGGGTGACAACTTATACTCATTGTTCCTGGCCTATCAAGCAACTTCAAATGAGTGAAAGTGCAGTTCTCACTAAAGAACCCACGCAAATTGGGGAATCATAAAGACTTTGTTGGATGAAGAACAAGAATGATGTAAGAAATCATGGCTTTCCTTTTAGTATGGAAAAGCGGGATATTAGCAAGGACTTGCCCACAGTTGCAGAGAAATGGCTCAGCCTGTCCCAGAATTATGGACCCAGGACCAGCTCAGGAATCAAGGAAGTGCCTGTTATAGACAGATACTTTCTAGATGTTATGACTGATACTCCTCTTGTTGACTCTGGAGCGTCTTAATATTTTATGGACAATCGTTTTCAAGCAGCTTGACTGATCCCTGTCAAGGAAAAACCAATAAAGGAACAAATTCAAGGAACTGATGGGACTGCTCTCATTCCCAGAATAGTAGGCTTTGAGATATGCTGGAATGTAGCTGGCGTAAGGGCAAAATGGTCAGACCTGGTTCGATATAAGCACACCTCTAAATTTGCTGCCGCACGAAATCTGGCATACAAGTGGCATTACTTGGGATGAGTTTGAGACTTTAGGGCCAGATGAAGCAAGATATGCTTTTGCGATTCTGAAATTGAGAGTCGGTGCAACTCGCAATTTAAGAATCGCAAAAGCATATGCAGAATGGTGTCTCAGACACCTTCTGCGAATCGCTATGGGGTCGCAAAGACCCACCGCATACATATTAATGAGGTGGGTCGCATTTTGCGACCCCATAGCGATTCCCTGCACTCACAGGGATGGTGGCCTGCTGAAGTCAGCAGACCTCCATGTCTGTGACTGCTTTTTAAATAAAGCAGGTTTTTTCTTCATTTTGCAGCCCGTTTTCCTTAAAGGAAAACGAGTTGCAAAATGAAAAAAATACCGAAACCATTTGGTTTCGTTTTTTCAGTGTAGGCAGTGGTCCATACGACCACTGCCTGCTGTGAAAAAATAATCTGGGCAACATTCACAAAGGGGAAGGGGTCCGATGGGGACCCCTTCCCTTTTGCGAATGAGTTACCACCAGTGTGACACTGGTGGTAACTGCAAGTTGCTTTGCGACCGCATTCGCGATCACAAAGCAATTCTGAATTGCGATGCGAGTCGCAAATAGGAAGGGGGTACCCCTTCCTATTTGCGAGTCGCATTCACAAATTGCGAGTCGGTACCAACTCGCAATTTGTGAATGTGCATCGCGTTAGACCGTTTACATGGCACAAACTGCGATTTTTGCAGTTTGCACCATGCAAAAGGCTACCTACATCTGGCCCTTAATCACTCCTGCCACATGTTTGGCAGGAGGCAGAGCCGGAGTGATCTGATCACTATGGTTCGACTCTCCAAGATGTTTAAGGTGTTTCCAATTGTTTGTATCCACCCTGGAATTCAGTTGTCCAGGAAAGTACTTCTGAATAGGTTTAATTTTCTCCTTATTCATTTTTAGGTTTCGTCTCCACACTGCACAGCGCTTGCACTGTGCTTGTGAAATCTATTGTTAATATATATCTTAAAAGGGGCTTAACTCCCACCCCTTGCTTTTCATTTGTTCCTGTGCTTGCCACTTACATTTCCTCCTTTTCTATTGGCTGTAGCACTATTTCCTGCATTTATTCCTCGTGTGTTGGCTCTCATCAGTATCCCGAGGCCCAAGAACTGTGTTCATCCACTTTGGATTCAGAACTTCGCTTATTAATTGATTTGCTACTTTACACATAGCGCTGGGTGGCTATTTCTTAATTTAACAAGCTATTTAAATGCTCATGGCAGTAATATATACTTTACTCTTAGTAAGCTGCTTACCCATGCATTTGATTTTTGCACCATTTGTTCTCCCTGGTTCAGCCCATTGTGACGTTGCCCTTTATTCTCCTACAGAGTCCAACAGAGAGGAAGGTATTATTATTTTCATTACATCTCCAGGTGAACATGCACACCTTTTGCATGTCACTCCTGTACCTTCTGGCATTCAGGTACCCCTGTTCAAATATTAGTTTACCATATCAGTTTTACACCTGCTCATCAAGCTAAAACTCACAAAAACAAAAAATAATAATAATCACATAGGCAAAACCTAATGCATTTACCAATGCTTGTTATAATTCCGTGCTGCCTATGGGATGCCAAATCCAGGGTTTATTTTATATTGTGAAACTCTGAAAGATTAGGGTAGAGCAGGGTGGGGCCTGGCAAGATGGCAGATAGGACAAGAAACCCCTTAGCTCCTGCCGGCCCGTCTATAAATCCTTAAGAATCCTTATTGTTCCCGGGTGCAGAAGAAGCCCAAATGGGGCAACAGACATGAGAGGGAGCTCTACGAATGGGACGGGTGCCTGGGAGAGTGCTGGATTCAAACGGAGTGACAAGGGCCCCATGAGTAAAAGGCGCACGAGACCCGGCCTGCCAACCACAGAGAAACTCAGGCTGAGCAGTGGCAGTCGTGATGGCTCTGGTGCCTACGAGGGATAGTATTGCAGGCGTGAGGAGCCTGTTTGATGACGATATCCTGTGTTGTGGGTGTTGCTGTGCCCGGAGGAACCATGACATCCTGGCTGACTGGAGCGGGGACAGCTGGGAAGCTGACAGGCTGCATTGAGGTGGCATGCCAGTTCCTCCTGGTCCGTGAGGTGTCCTAAACAACAAGCGCACTGTAGGACATTGAGACCCCCCCCCAGCAAATCGCAGGTAGACGGTGGCCTGTTCAGTGCAATCGTGGCACTTTGCAGTGGGCAGCCGGGATAAGACTGAGCCCAGGAGGGCACGGGAGCAATCAGCCAAGCGAGTCCAGGGATCCACAGGCTTCAGCCAAGGGCAAATAACTATGCACCGACCTGGCTGGTAGGAGTGGGGACAGCCAGGTGTTGACTGGGCTGGCGTGAGGAGGAGAAAGCTGGTCCCATGTCTGGGAAGCCTCTGCCCTGGGCTCCGTGGGGCCTGGAGTGCCGCAGAGAGGACCTCCTGTCTCATATATGGCAGAGTTCTGGTGCTGTACTGGAGCATCTGAGGGCCCATTGAGTACAGAGAGTGGCAGGGCTGGGACAAAGCTAAGGGGCCCAGAAGTACATAATTGGTGCTGAGGCAGGGCCTCCAGCTGATGGGCATACTGCACTAGTGAGTGACCAGCTCGGCTGGCGGGTGCAGCTGAGGGCGGGAGCTACAATCCGGGAGCCCAAGAGTATTTAAGAAGGGGTTTCTTGCTGGGGCCCAGATCGGATCAGCAAATTTAAGCACATTGGCCTCCGCTGGACTGGAGGGAGTGGACCTAGGGCCCCTGGGCAGAAGCAAACTTACAATTGAGATGGAGGTGGGTCCTCTGTACACTGGATCTTGTTTGGAACCGGGGGATCTCGAGGGCTGGTGCTGAGTGCTGCTGGTCATGGTGGAGTGGTCCCTGTGTGCTGCAGTGGAAAACAGGAGCAATAAAGAGACTGAGGCGGGTGCTTGAGCCGTGGGGGTGTGGACTGTGGGTCACCCTGAGGAGAGACCAGAGTGAGGGTGTGTGGGGCCGGCACCTGGTAGGCTCTTGAGTGGACTTACAAATTAAGGGGGGCCCAGGCCAGATTTCAGTGAATACCTGTGACTGAAGTCACCGGAGATGCCCGTAGGGGTGGTTGCAGCTCACAGGCAGACCCATCATGCGGAAGGGCAGGCCCCCAAGAGCAACAGCCTCCAACACCATCATCCAATACATAACCCGTGCCTGGGCTCTCATAGGGGACCATGTCCTGAGAAGTCTAGGCACCCGCCTGCCTCCCCAAAACGCAAGAGCTAACCCTCGTGAGCTAAGCTGCGTGCGGCCATTAATGGGTCACACACTGCCCTGGATAATAAAATCAAGACTGTATCCACTGATGTCAACTTACGTAGAGCAGATCTGAGGAAAGTGGCAGATAAAGTGATATAGAGGAGGGTAACGTAGAAACTCTGTGTGGGGAGGTGGCTGTTGTTAAGCAGCAGATGGCCCAGATGTCCAAGGTCACAACAGAGCTGGAGAGTAGAGTAGCACGATTTTTGTCAGAGGGTTTTGACCTCGCTGTAGGGGTCGGTGCGTTTTTGGAATACTCTTCTTTTTCTTCTACCACTCATGGGGACAGTAGCAGTGGCTAAAATGGTGTTGTTGACGTGTTACCTGTATGCCATACAAAACTCGCTGTGTCCATTGCGAGCAGGGATTCTTCGGTGGTTGAACACCGTGCTTACATCATTGCTGTGTGCAGGAAGGTGGAGTAGAGTGGCAAGAGCTACTTTGATATAGCTATATTAGGATTGGGGACTGGGTACCGCTAATCTTGAATATTATTACTATGTGTCCCAGTTACAGAATGCAGCACGCTGGATGGCGTAAGGGGGGAACAACTAGGAGAAAGACATTCTAGCTGGGTTGGTGGAGGAGGGTGAGTTTCCTCGAATATTGATGGCGAGCTTAGGGGTGATCATCAGGAGAGGGGGGGTGTTGGGGGGGTGTTGACGCTTGGCTCGGGGCACCACCTTGTATCTCTGTTCTATAAAGCACTGCAGGCGGATGGACTACATGGGCAACTACAGGTTAGGCAGACCTGAGAGTTAGATTTGGACACTCCTTTGTCAAATATGGAGTCTGTCAGGATGTGTGCATTGCTAAAGTTGGTTTCTATTAATGCTCGCTTTCACTTTATACACTTCAGTTACTTGCATCTCACCTATATGACCCCTGTGAAACAGCATAAGTATGTCTCGGAACGGTCCCTGGTCTGCCCTTGATGTAAAGCTGTGGAGGCAGACTTCTTGCACTTGGTGTGGACTTGTGTGGGCTCAGTTCCTACTGGGTGGCTGTGGTGGACAGGCTGCACAGAATCACAGCCTTGAGATGTGAACTGAATCCAGTGCACTGTCTGTGGGCAACATTCCTAGACCTAAAAAGCGCAAGATGGCTTATCGTTTTTTGCAGCTCGCTTTGGTGCTGGCACAGTGACGGGTCGCTATTACATGGATGGGACAGTGGGTTCCTGAGGAGACACAGTGGGTGCAAGACCTCTTGGAGTGGTCCCTGGTGGAGGAGATACACTTCAGGTGGGTGAGGACTGACGAGAAACTGCAGGTGATCTGGAGGTTTGGAGAGCTCTAAGTGAGTGTTTTTTAGGGGGCACACAGAGTCTGACTGAAGCTAGGCACAATTGGAGTGCGAGTGAGGATTCAGCATCGGATAGTTGAAGCAGTGATTTAGATGGATAAAGTAGGGCCCAAAAACGACCACAATGTTATATACTGTATTATATGCTTACTTTCTATTTGATGTTTATCTACACTGTACCTGATATGTAAGTGGCTCATTGCGGACCATGTTTGTCTGTTCTTTGTTGGACAAAAATGATAAACAAGAGTTTTTAAATAAAAAAATAGGGTTGATCGAATATTGAATGATTTTCATGTTATTATTGGAAGGGATTTCAAAAACCTACTTTTGTTGGCTGGGGCATGGAACTATTATTTATTATCTTTTATTTCCAAGGGAATGGCTGAGTGTGCAATTGAGAGGGGACGATGGCAAGTGCGTCTAGCCATCACAACCCCAATGAACTAGTGCTCCACTTACAGAGTTTCCCCATTTACCTGTGGTCAAAGCTGTGACTCATTTAATTCCAAAGGATAACAGGCTCTGGCTAAGATGGCAGGCAGCAAATATGGCTTTTCTGCTAAGGACGACATTTAAGGCAAATCTGAACTTTATTCGTGACCACCTATTAACGACTGACCACCCCACAGATGTCACATGTGAGGCATTTGAAAATTTGAACTTGTACATAAAAACATTTTAACTGGGCCAGGGAGAACTGCTAAATCCTTACAGCCTGGCTGGTTTGATAGGGATTTCTGGGTAGCGAAACAATGTATGTGTCTTGCCCCTAAACTCATGCCCATTGATAGAGTAGCAATAGCTGATGCCAGGTGTGCTTATAAAATGACACTAAAGAAAAGAAAGCATACCCTTAAAGAAGATACATGGGAAAACTCATAGGAACCTGCAAAGAAAGGGATTCTAAGGGCTCCTGGGGCATTGTGAATGGGAGAAGGTCATCAGGCATTGATAGCAATGGGCTAGGGTTAAATATAACTGCTGACAATTGGGCCAGCATCTTAGACATATTTACTCCTGCGATCATATCCAGAGCAAGAATTTGGTTGGCAATCTTCCTTCATTCCCTATGGATATCATATTTACCATAGAAGAAGTGACCACTGCCATCTATAATAGTCTATCTCAGTGGTTGCCAACCTTTTGACTTCCAAGGACCCCCTCTTTATCATTACTGGAATCCGGGGACCTCCCATTTAATAATTATTGAAATCTGGGAACCCCCCAATGAGTCATTACTGAAACCTGGGGACCTAATCTGTTAATATTATTTAATTTTCTAAGCAGTCACGGACCCCCTGAGGAGGCTTCGCAGACCCCCAGGGGTCCCCGGACCACAGGTTGGGAACCACTGGTCTATCTAGAAAGGCACATGGCCCTGATGGGGTCCCGTTGGATTTGTATAAGGAAAATATTGCCTTGTGGGCCCCCATCATTGCCAATACTCTGAATGCTGTTGTACTCCATAGGATTGCCACCTCTTGGCAGGTTCCTGTCATAGTGCCAACCTTCAAGAAAGGCAACAGGCAGGATCCCCGTTGCTACTAACCAATATCCCTACTAGACTCAGAGGCAAAAGAAGTTGGCAGCATCATCCTGCACACAACAGAGTCCTGGGCCCAGAAAGCAGGTGCCATCAGTAGGGTGCAATATGGCTTTAGAGAGGGGCTCGGAATGCAGAAACAGTGGTTAAATCTTGGGGCCTGATTTAGAGTTTGGCAGTGGGGTTACTCTGTCACGTTTGTGTCAGATATACCGCTCCCCCTTATTCAAGTTCCATAGGCTATAATGGAATTGTAATATTGCGGACGGGATATCTGTCACATTTGTGACAGAGTAACCCCCTCTACCAAACTCCAAATCAGGCTCTTAGTCTTTTCATAGGTAAATACACTGTTGCTAGAAAGATCTCTCTTTTCCTTGCATTTATGATTTAGGCAGTGCCTTTGATCTTGTAAATCGATGCAAATTGTGAGCTATTTTAACCTATATGGGCCTGCCCAAACTCCTGCTTATTCTTTTATGGGCACTTCACTGTATGCTTTCAGCTATAGTCAGGTATGACACAGAAGGGGAATGTAGTGATACCCTTGCATTATTTCAAGGTGTGCAACAGGGATGTGTCCTGGTGCCTATTTTACTCTTCTATATATCAACGGCCTAAATACATTCCTGACATTAAAGGGAAAAGATCTACTCAAGGTAAACTCTACCCCTGTACCAGCATTGCTTTATGCAGGTTTTTCCGTTCTTCTTTCATGCATGCCCAATGTCATACGAGACCTTATTGAGAATTTTGTCCACTTTATGGACAATCTGGAGCTCAAAACCAATACATCTAAAACTCACTTTATGGTCTGTGGGTGTCAAAAACTCAAAGGTAGGCCAATCTCCATCAAGGGCAAAAATATTAACAGGGCATCTGAGTTTTCCTACCTCAGAGCCACTTTTGACTCCTGAAGTAGTTTCCTCCCCTGTATCTCCAATCACTGTCTACACTTTAACCAGTCCCTTGGTGTCCTGTATGATGTTCCACTCAAGGTTGGCAGTAAACCTGTTCTACTCCTTTAAGATATTTACAAACTGAAATGCTTATCAATTACTACATATGGGGCCGCTTTATGGGGATTTCACAATTGTAGTCGGATAAAACAGGAGAAAAACAAGTTTTGTAGGCTTTGCTGGGACTTGGGCGAAGTAGCCCACATTATTTCATGCATGAGGAGCTGGGCCTGACTTATGTTGAGGACCAGGTAGGGTTGCCTCCATTACTACTCGGGATCTCAATATGGATTAATCAGAAAGCGTTTTTTTTAACCAGGAAATTATTGCTGATTGCCTTATCTGTGATTTTAGGGTCAGGAATCCGTGGTGAGCTTAATGTAAAGAGAACCACAGCAGTCTTGTTTAAAGATGATCTATTTCCTTCACCCCGGTCTATCACAAGAAGAGAGGCCACTAAGATGCGAAAGCTGTACAGCTTCCAACAGAGAATATAGAGTGCTGACCAAACCATTTATGAGGGACTTAGCCGAAATCCAAATTGACCTGGGCCCAAACCTTTTCTGTCCCTTGTGAAAAATATCTGTGAGTGAGCGCTCTTGATTAAATGTTGTCTCGGAACTATTAGAAGTTATCTTTGTTTCCCTTTAGGACAACTTGATTCAAAGTCCATCCTGCTTTGCCCGTGTGACAAGTCTTCTTCCCAATCACTGGTTCTCTTTTTCTTCTTTTGTAAATTCTACAAAACAGACAGACATAAACATCTAGTACCCATTTTGAAATTGTGTGGGTTCCATCAATACAAACCAGCTTTTTATTTTCTACGTATGATGTCAGACGCATCTGGCCACCTTGCAGTAGGAGGCTTTCTGAAAAGTGCCTTAGGCTGGCGTAAGGCCATTGATTTTTAGGCTTAGTTTACTTACCAGTGCACTTTATCTCTCTACGGAAACAGCAGGCAACTCAGCCATTATGCAAGGCAGCAAATCCATTTTAGGAAAATAATTTATGGTCCATGTTTTCTAGTCAAAGCATTTGTAACTAGTCTTTGCATATTTGTCTTGCATTTTATATCACCTCGGACAGTTCATTATATTGTGTGCTTATATTTGATGGTATCTAGGATAAATAGCCTTACTTTTAAGGGAGGTTTTACTGCATATTCTTAGCCGTATTTAATTCCCGAATGTTAATGGATTATACATTTCTTTTTTGTCTTTGTACTCTTTTGTGATTAGATTTTAATCTGTTAATCTCTTTTTGACCAAATTAAGTCTGCAAAAATAATCTCCAAGAAGCTAAAGGAGCAATAATTTAGTACGTATTTGTGAGGGAGGTTGAGTGGGAAACAGTATTTAACACCAGGCATGGGCATTGTGAATATCTGGTTATATCATTTGGTCTTTGTAACACCCTGCAGCCTTCCATTATTTTGTAAACGATATATTCAGAGACATTTTGGATGAGTACATAGAGGTATACCTTAATGATATTTAGGGGTATGCAAAATTAGCCTAATATGGTTTACCCTAATTACGTGAAAGTTCATCAAAATTACAAAAAATTAAGCATAATTACGTAAACTGCAAATCTGTCATTTTGTGCTATATTTTATCACAAAACGCATACCCGCTCCAGTTTTTGGTGTAAGGGTACATTTGAACAAAGCACCGCAAACAGCAGCCACTTACATTCTATTTTTAACACAGATAGCATGTTTCGCTGGACATTTTTCCAGCTAATGGCACGTAATTACACAAAGTGGAATATTGACATAGTTTTGTCAATTTCACTAATCAAGCATAAAAATGACTCCTGCGTAATTCTAATTGTGCCCAAGTCTAAGTATACCCTGATTCATTCGTCTACTCTGTAAGAACTTCAATATCAAGTATGAGAAGTACTATGACAATGACGAGTAAGGAGTTATTCTCTGTGTGCTAAAGCTACCAAGTGTCTCTTTGAAATCTTGACCATCTCCTTTCTCTGCTTTGAAATTTCCAGACAGGGATTTGGGATGGATCCTGCAAAAGTTAAGGCAGTTTTAGAATGGCCTTCTTAGCGAAGTGTTAAGGAAGTATAGTTTTACCAATTGTTATCAGCAATTTAAAAATCATTTTTCATCCATCATCCTTTCCATTTTACAATTAACTACAAATGGGGTGAAGTTCACATGTGGAGAAGAACAGAAATATGCCTTCAAAAAATGAAAAGAAACCTTCATGTCTGTACCTAAACATTCCAATGACTTGCTGCCCTTTGTAGTAGAAACTATGCCACCTCCTTTATCATCGGGGCAGTATTGCCACAAGGAGATTCTGACACTAATTAACTACATCCTGTGGCATTTTATTCTCCAATATTATCTGACACTGAGAAGAGCTACATTGTTTATGACCGGAAACTCCTGGTGATTGAAGAGGCACTTTCACATCAGAGACATCATCTTGAATGAGCTCGAAATAATGTTAGAGTATCAGCAGATCATTAGAACTTGTTGTACATCACAACCATGTAATATGCTAATATTCAACATACTTGATGGATACTGTTCTTTTCTTGCTTCTATTATGTCAAAACTTACCAACCAGGCAAATGTCATGTAAATGCCACTTGTTCTATGACAGTCTGCATCACCACCCTGGCAGCGGTCAAAAGATCGTCGCTGGCGTGGCGGTTCAGTTTCTGCCCTAGTCAGAACAACCCCCTAAATGTCTATACTGGTACCATGACTCTCCAGGAGAAGGCTGCCCTGGTCAGAAAAGAATGATAAAGCTAGTTCCAAGGCACAATTGATGGCTTGTGATAAGGACCACTATCAAGGGCTTAATAAATAGGTGCTCTTTTTGTGGAAGGACTAAAACATCACACAGATCTGCAGTGAGGGTTTGTCAGCCTCTGCCAACACCTCACCATCTTAAGAGTACTAACTCCATGGACTTTGTTGTTGAGCTACCTACATCAAATGCCTATACAACAGTCACCCAGGCCCTCATCAGCAACCGCCTGGACTATGGCAATGCACTCTACGCCGGAACCACCACCAAGATACAGAAAAGACTGCAACGCATCCAGAACGCCTCCGCCCGTCTCATCATGAACCGCCCCAAACACAGCAACACCTCCACTCTATGGAGAGACCTGCACTGGCTCCCAAAACACAAGAGAATCACATTCAAGCTTCTCACGCACGCCTACAAAGCCCTCCACAACACCGGACCAGAATACCTCAACCAAAGACTCCACTTTTACACGCCCACCAGAAAGCTCTGCTCCACCGACCTCGCACTCGCTTCCGTCCCATGCGTCTGGAGGGCCACAGCAGGAGGAAGATCCTTCTCCCACCACGCCGCCAAGACCTGGAATTCCCTTCCCATCCACCTCAGAAGATCTCCAACTCTATCACAATTCAGAAATGACCTCAAAACTTGGCTCTTCACCAGATCCCTTCCGTTCTTCGACGACCTCTCACTTACTGCCCCCCCCCCCCCAGCGCCTTGAGACCCTAGCGGGTGACTAGTCGCGCTTTACAAGTATTATGATTGAACAATATTGGTATTAGTAGACTACTTCGCAAAGATGAGACAGTTGGGACCTGGTTTATGAAAAGTTACCGTTGCCTTTGCATCATTTTTTAAGCAAAAGCAGCTCAAACTTACAAAATATTGTATTTTGTAAGTTTACGCCGCTTTTGCATCAAAAAATGACATAAAGGCGGCACTAACTTTTCATAATCCAGGCCCTTTATTCCATTGAAAAAACTAGCATCAGCAGTGGAAGCATGAAGGCTATTTTCACTTCAGCAAGGCTGGCTGCTTTCATAAGGAAATGCAGGATTACATAATAACACCTTATAATGGTAATTTCGGATTGGTAACAGCTAAAGAAATATTTCAAGGGCTCTTTTTAACAGTTGAACAAAGCCCAATTTAAAGGTAAAGTTGGGTTTTGTCTAACCATTACAGCTACCTTTTTTCTGCCTAAAGTCTATGGAAGACTTTCACTTAATATTTAACTGTCACCTGGCAGCTTAATGACTCCCATGTGGTGAGGTGTGAACTGCTCCCACGCCAGGGACAGAGGGCCCTGGCTGTAGTGAGGTGTTGTCTTTCCCTTGACTGAAGTGCAGCCAAAGTCTGGGCACAGCACCCAGGATAATTATACGGGGCCTCCCTTTCAAAGCAGATCCAGCTCATACCTGAGCCTGCTTCCCCTTATGTCCTTCTAGTCAGCCAGGAACCAACCCCAATGGGAGGGAGAGCTTCCCCACAATTGGTTTAGAGTGACCACCGGGGTGTGGCTGTGAGCAGTGTCTTTGAAATTAGGGTGTCAAAATCTGATTGAATGTAACTTTCTGCTAGACAAGTCTGCTGCGGTTTTATATATAACATTTGGGGTGCACTTCAAAGGAGAGAAACAAAATGCCAAAACACTATGGGGGTCATTACAACATTGGCGGTAAAAGCCGCTTACCGCCGTGCAGAAGACCGCCAATACACCGCCGCGGCCGCGGAATTCCGCCACAGCTATTATGACCCACATCTCGGAATCCGCCGAAATTCAGACACCCACACAAGTCCGCCACACCAAAGGTCAGTGATAAACTGGCGAAAACAAAACCTCCACCGTCACGCCAACAGAAACACGCCCATGCTATTAGGACCCACGAATCCACGCGGTGGTCTTTCAACCGCGGTATTCCATTGGCGGTAGACACCGCCGCGCTCAAAATACACACACTTCTACAAAACACCGCCACATTGGACAATTCCAAATACACACACCTGATACACATACAAACACCACTCCCACACACCCAACACAATATAAAACACACACCCACATCACCCACAAACCCCTATGACCAAATATTTGAGACGAAGGCGACAGAGAGGGAGCACAGCAATAGACAACCCCACCACACAGAGGCACACAACACCATCAACCACACAACATCCACGCACAAAACACCCCACACCACTACACATCACCACACTCATCACCACATACACCACCCCACACATCACCTACACCACCCCATGGCACGCCAAAGACACCCCAGGTTTTTGGAGGAGGAGCTCAGGGTTATGGTGGAGGAAATCGTACGGGTAGAGCCACAGCTATTTGGATCACAGGTGCAGCACACCTCTATAGCTAGGAAGATGGAGCTATGGCGAAGAATCGTGGACAGGGTCAACGCAGTGGGACAGCACCCAAGAAATCGGGAGGACATCAGGAAGAGGTGGAACAATCTACGGGGGAAGGTGCGTTCCGTGGTATCCAGGCACAACATCGCGGTTCAGCGGACTGGCGGCGGACCCCCACCTCCTCCCCCACAACTAACAACATGGGAGGAGCAGGTCTTGACCATCATGCATCCTGAGGGCCTCGGAGGAGTCGGTGGAGGAATGGACACTGGTAAGTCAAATCTTAACTATCATATCCCCCACCCTACCTGCATGCTATCACACACCCCCACCCTCACCCCTCCCCTATCACTCCAACTCCTCACTAATGTACTAATAACACAAACCACACATCCCAACACCAAGCCCTGCATGACACAACAAAGCATGGACACCCATCACTAAAGCATGCCCACTGCACATACCCATAATACCCCCTAACCATCATCACACAAGCCCCCACACAGGAATGCTAGCACTGGGGTACACGCTCACCCACCCATTGCACACCATGACACACACAGATGCAATAATCATGCTTTTATACCCCTGCAGGACCACTATCTAACGTCACCAGACAGGAGGGTCCAGACATCTCTACCCCACCCACAGAAGAGGCCCACAGTGATGACAGCAGCTCTGGCCAACTGGATCCAGATGACCAGCCCAGACCATCGTGGGACTCGGGACAGTCGGTTCCCCTCACACAGGCACAGCCCAACACTGACCTTCCACCCTCTGGTAACACCAGCACAGCACCCATCCAGCGGGCCCATACCTCCGTACCCAGGACACGTCAATCAGCTGTGTGTCCACCACTACAGGGAACCCAGCATAACCCACCACCCCAACAACAACAGGGACCTGGGGGCAGTGGTAGTAGGCACAAGGTCCAGGGGATGGAGGCACAGGAACATAGGGGAACTGGGAGGGCTGCTGTGCGACAGGGGGTGGACAGGCCAAGGGAACCCACTCTCCATGAGGCCCTCTCCTCCATCATGGGAGCATACCACCACTCCCAGGAGACGATGGCTACGGTCCTGGCCAAGTTTGAGGAGACCCAGCGCATGCAGGAGGAACACTATTTGGGCTTCAGGGAGGAGCTCAGAACCATCAGCTCCGCCCTGGGCACCATCGTAGGGGTGCTGTAGGACATACAGAACACCATGAGGGACACCGTGACACTCCAAGGGGCCCCTGACACTAGCCTGGATGATGAACTGCCCACCACCTCCCTCGGCGCTAGTGGACAGGACGCCCCGCCACAGGACCACCACACCAGCACCCCACCCCCTGCAGACGGAGAACCACCCCGCAAGCGGTCCCTGAGATCCAGGAACAGGACAGAGCACGATGGCAAGACCCCCGCCAAGAAATGAGACAACCCTGATTGTCATCCCACTGTCCCACTTTGTTACCCTGTCCATATTCGAACTGCCCCAGCTCCACTTCTTATTCCCATATGGGCAGTGCACCTGTGAGACTAATAGACTGGACATGGACATTCCTCCACCATCACCCATCACCATTTTGCCACCCCGTCCAATAATTAGCACGTCAATAAACACCCTTGAACCACAAAACAATCTGGAGTCAGTCTGTGATTTTGAAAATGTGTATTATCTATGACAATGACAAAATCCTTTAGAAAATTGTAATGTAAACATACCTATGTCACACATCACAAGTCCATGAAGGATGCAAGCAGATGACACACGTTGGTAACCACATCTGTGAAACCGTAATGGAAATGTACAACTCAGTTACCAAATACTGCTTCAAATTGACAGACAGGATAGAGGTAGAAGTGTGAAAGTAAATGTACTAGTAAAGAAATTGATCTCACCTGTGTGTCACTGGAAATATTGCTGTATGACAGAGTCCCTGTTGTCAATGTCTTCTTCCTCAGCTTCCTCCCCATCACTGTCAACAGGCTCCACAGCTGCCACAACACCGTCATCTGGACCATCCTCCTGCAGAAAAGGCACTTGGCGTCGCAAAGCAAGATTGTGAAGCATAGAGCAGGCGATGATGATCTGGCACACCTTCCTTGGTGAGTAGAATAGGGAACCACCTGTCATATGCAGGCACCTGAACCTGGCCTTCAGGAGGCCGAAGGTGCGTTCGATCACCCTCCTAGTCCGCCCATGGGCCTCATTGTAGCGTTCCTCTGCCCTGGTCCTGGGATTCCTCACTGGGGTCAGTAGCCATGACAGGTTGGGGTAACCAGAGTCCCCTAATAGCCACACCCGGTGCCTCTGGAGTTGACCCATCACATAAGGGATGCTGCTATTCCGCAGGATGTAGGCGTCATGCACTGAGCCAGGGAACATAGCATTTACCTGCGAGATGTACTGGTCTGCCAAACATACCATCTGTACATTCATCGAATTATAACTTTTCCGGTTCCTGTACACCTGTTCACTCCTGTGGGGGGGGACCAGAGCTACATGGGTCCCATCAATGGCACCTATGATGTTAGGGATATGTCCCAGGGCATAGAAGTCACCTTTAACTGTAGCCAAATCCTCCACCTGAGGGAAAACGATGTAGCTCCTCATGTGTTTCAGCAGGGCAGACAACACTCTGGACAACACGTTGGAAAACATAGGCTGGGACATCCCTGATGCCATGGCCACTGTTGTTTGAAATGACCCACTTGCTAGGAAATGGAGCACTGATAGCACCTGCACTTGAGGGGGGATTCCTGTGGGATGGCGGATTGGTGACATAAGGTCTGGCTCCAACTGGGTACACAGTTCCTGGATTGTGGCACGGTCAAACCTGTAGGTGATGATTAAATGTCGCTCCTCCATTGTCAACAGGTCCACCAGCGGTCGGTACACCGGAGGATTCCGCCATCTCCTCACATGTCCCAGCTGACGGTGCCTAGGAAGGACAACAGCGACCACAGAGTCAACCAATTCAGAGGTATGTACCCACAGCTACACAGAACACGACACAAAATACAAAAAGCGTTCTGTATGTGTGTTGAGTCCAGGCCTAGGTATGTGTGACGCAGTTGAAAATGAAGCCATGTGGGCCCCTGAAATGGCGGATGCCTGACCTCTAAAGTAGGACAATGGGATGTGAGGTAACTGCGCTGTCGTTGTACACCGTCGCGGTAGGCGGTTGTAGACCGCGGCGCAATGCTGCATTGGTTAACATTGGACCCTATGTGTCCCAGGAGCCAATGACGAAGTGCGCAGGCGGTGATGATACGCACTGCCGCGGACGTCACCGCCGCGGACGTCACCGCCATTTTCTATCTGTTGAATCTCGATACCTGATCTTCGACAGGAGAGGACCTACACTGCAAGTGCTGCTGTGACCTCGGTCTGGAAGAGACAATGGCACGTGCGTCTGGGGAAAGGGCCCCTGCCTTCACTGCACAGGAGTTGGAGAAGCTTGTGGACGGGGTCCTCTCCCAGTACATGCTACTCTACGGTCCTCCAGACCAACAGGTGAGTACATAGGGTGCAAGTTGTATGGGCTATGCCTGGGTGGAGAGGGCTGGATGTAAGTAGGAAGGGGGCAGAGTTCTGCGAGCATGAAGGAGTGTGAATGTATGTGCCACATGGCAAGGGCAGGGATGTGGGCCACTCACTTCGACGGTGCAGTTGGTAATGACTTCTCTTCTTCCCCTGTACATGTCATGTAGGTCAGCGCCCACCAGAAGAAGGATATTTGGCGTGCCATCGCCAAGGACGTCCGGACCCTGGGGGTCCACCAGAGACGGAGCACCCACTGCCGTAAAAGATGGGAGGACATTCGCCGCTGGAGCAAGAAGACAGCGGAGGCTCAGCTGGGGATGGCCTCCCACCGTGGGAGGGGTGCCCATCGCACCATGACCCCCCTGATGTTCCGGATCCTGGCGGTGGCCTGCCCTGAGTTGGATGGGCGCATGAGGGCATCACAGCAGACAAAAGGGGGTGAGTACACTCACATTCTCATGACTTTGCGTGCAGTGGAGGGGTCTTGGTGGGGGAGGAGGGCTGTGGGTTTCCCTAGGCCAGGGCGAGTTCCGTAGGCTAGGCCCCTCCGTAATGCAGGACATGTGGCACTCCATCCCACCCCTGTAGAGTGCCAAGTACAGTTATACATGCCCATGTGTCATCTATGTGTGCAGATGTCCATCATAGCCATGTAGGCCATATCCCAGGAACTGCATCTGTAGAGGCCAAGAGCACGGCGTAGTGCATGGCGCTGCTGTGTCTGTATTGTCTGCCAACGGTAGCGGTAAGCCATGCACTCAACTTGTATTTCTTCTGTCCCCCCCCCTTTTTGTGCTCTCCCTGTGCATCAGCATCATCAGGCGGAGGTACAGGGGCACTGGAGCACGAGGGGGCTGCATCCCACATGGCCATGGAGGGCTACACCACGGACTCTGAATACAACAGTGGGACAGAGGGCGAGGGGAGATTCATGGCGGTCACCGGATCAGCAAACAGTGACACGGACTCGTCCTCCGATGGGAGCTCCCTTGTGGTGGCGGCACCACCTGTGCCCCCCACTTCTACAGGTACAGCCGCCACCCCCCCTACCAGCACCGCCCTCCCAGCAGCCCCTCAGCCTTCGCCCCATGCCCGCTCACCCAGGAGGGTGGGCATCACCTTCGCCCCAGGCACCTCAGCCCCTGCCCCTGTCACCCCTGCTGCCCTCAGTGAGGAGGCCATTGACCTCCTCAGGTCACTCACTGTTGGGCAGTCTACCTTTGTGAATGCCATCCAGGGTGTAGAAAGGGAGTTGCAACACACTAATGCATTCCTGGAGGGCATTCATTCTGGTCAGGCTGCCCATTATCGAACCCTGCAATCTCTGGCCTCAGCACTGATGGCAGCCATTGTCCCTGTGTCTAGCCTCCCCCCTCCAACTTCCTCCACCCAGACCCAATCCCCTGTACCTCAGCCTATCCCAAGCACACCATCAGACCAGCCTGCACACACGTCAACACACAAGGGCAGCTCAGGCAAACATAGGCACCACACATCCCACAGGCACTCACACAAGCATCACCCACATACAGACACAGCAACATCCACTGCCTCCACTGTGTCCCCCTCCTCGTCTCCATCCTCCCTCCCAGTGTTGTCTACACTCTCACCTGCATGCACTACCACTACAGCCACTAGGACTCGCACCAGAACACCCAGCACCTCACCCCGCTCACCTGCACTCACCACCCCCACTCCCATTTACATGTCCCCTGTGTCCTCTCCCAGTGTGCCTGTGACGCCCCCTCCCAAAGTACACAAACGCGGGCACACACACACCCAACATCCATCCACCTCACGACAGCCTCCAGAACATGCACCTGCACCCAAAGCATCAAAAGTTACACCTCCTACAACCACCTCCTCTTCCTACACTCCCAGACCCCCTTCAGCTACCCGTCCCAGTGTTCATCAAAAACTTTTCCTGAGCAACCTTGACCTCTGTCCCACCACCCCCCCCCCCAATTCATAGGTCCCGTACTAGCACCTCAGCCCAAAAAAGTCCGGTACCAGTGGTGCCTGTTAGAGGTATGTGGAGTGCACCGGGCACCAGGGCAGCTAGTGTGACACGGAGCCAAAGCACTGCCAGTCCACCCCCTGTGAAGCACCAGAAATTGGACAGTGCCCGACGGGAGAGGGTGAAGACTCCTGCCGGCAAAGCCGCTCACAAGGGTCCTGGGGGGAGTGTCGAGTCAGCTGTGACTCCTCCCAAGGTGGGGAAGGGGCAGAAGAAGTCGACAAAGTCTGGGAAGAGCAGCACGGCGGGGAAGGCAGCCATCCTCCCCGCTGCCCAGGACGCCACCGTCAGCCCCATCGTCACTGGTCCGGAGACTACCGCCAGAGTCAGTGCCCAGGAGGGCAGCAAAATCGTCACTGGTCCGGAGACCACCGCCAGAGTCAGTGCCCAGTAGGGCAGCACAATCGTCACTGGTCCGGAGACCACCGCCAGAGTCAGTGCCTAGGAGGGCCCCGGCAGCCACAGCCCCGCTGGGCAATGAGGGACCGCCATGGCACACACCGCTGCACAGGTCAGAGACAGCAAAGTCAAGCACCGCTGAACAGGGCAAGCACCGCTGAACAGGCCAAAGACCGCCATGGCAAGCACAGCTGAACAGGCCAAGCACCGCTGAACAGGGCAAGCACCGCTGAACAGGGCAAAGACCGCCATGGCAAGCACTGCTGAACAGGGCAAGCACCGCTGAACAGGGCAAGCACAGCTGAACAGGGCAAGCACAGCTGAACAGGGCAAGCACCGCTGAGCAGGGCAAAGACCGCCATGGCAAGCACAGCTGAACAGGGCAAGCACCGCTGAACAGGGCAAGCACAGCTGAACAGGGCAAGCACAGCTGAACAGGACAAGCACCGCTGAACAGGGCAAAGACCGCCATGGCAAGCACAGCTGAACAGGGCAAGCACCGCTGAACAGGGCAAAGACCGCCATGGCAAGCACCGCTGAACAGGCCAAGCACCGCTGAACAGGGCAAAGACCGCCATGGCAAGCACCGCTGAACAGAGCAAGCACCGCCAACTCAAGCATCGTTAGCCCATGTGCGGCAGGGGCAGTGATGGAACTGGGACCGTCACGGGGAGCGTGATGCACTGTGGGCACCAGTCCCCCTTCAGAACCAGTGGAGAACAGCATCCACTACCTGAGTCCTTAACAGGATGAAGCACTCTGGGCACCAGTCCCCCTCCAGAACCAGTGGAGGACAGCATCCACTACCTGAGTCCTTAACAGGATGAAGCACTCTGGGCACCAGTCCCCCTCCAGAACCAGTGGAGAACAGCATCCACTCCGTCTGTCCTTAACAGGATGAAGCATTCTGGGTACCAGTCCCCCTCCAGAACCAATGGAGACTGTTATCCACTTGGGAGTCTGTGGCTTTGCACTCCCCAGGATGGTACAGTGGGCAAACCACCCACTGCAAATACTTGAGAGACTGTGGCTTTGCACTACCCAGAATGGTACAGTGGGCAAACCACCCACTGCAAAGACTTGTGAGACTATGGCTTTGCACTCCCCAGGATGGTACAGTGGGCAAACCACCCACTGCAAAGAATTGTGAGACTGTGGCTTTGCACTCCCCAGGATGGTACAGTGGGCAAACTACCCACTGCAAAGAGTTGAGAGACTGTGGCTTTGCACTCCCCAGGATGGTACAGTGGGCAAACCACCCACTGCAAAGACTTGTGAGACTGTGGCTTTGCACTCCCCAGGATGGTACAGTGGGCAAACCACCCACTGCAAAGACTTGTGAGACTGTGGCTTTGCACTCCCCAGGATACATCAATGGGCATGGAGCCCCGTCGTGGATGTAGCGTGGTGCTGTCATACGGCTGAGGTGCCCCCACTTCCCTTCCCCCTGAGGTGCCTGTTGTATTTCTATCTGATGCCCCAGCAGTGTTCTCTCCGTTTCTGGACAGGTATCATGTGTGGGCCTCGCCCATGCATTTTGGGCCCAGTGGTCACAGTCATTGAAATGTGCATACCTGCACTACTAATCGTGATGTATATATTTGGAATGTGTATATATTTATGAATATATGAGCTTACTGTATTTTGATACATTACAATGGTTGTACTGAATTCCCTTTTGTCTTTGCATTCTTCCGGAGGGGTTGGGGGTTGTTCCTGTGATGTTTGGAAATGCATTGGTGTGTATGTTGTAGTGTGCGAGGGTCGGGATGGGGTGGGGGTGTTGCGTGTGTGTGTCCCTGACTTTTGCCTCCCCCCTCCCCTATGTCGTAGGTGCAGTACTCACCATTGTCTTCGGCGCCGCCGTTGCTGATGTTCGTAGAGGAGCAGGAACACAATCGCAGGGAGTATTTGGAGTTCCGGCTCCATGGTGCCCTCCTTCCTCGTGGAGTGTGTTAAGGTGAGCATTTTCCTATTGCAAAAGCTGTTTCCGCCGTGTTTTTATCCACGGTGAATCCGCCCCGGAAAAGGTGGCGGATTGGCCTGTTGTAATGCTGTGGGCGGTACTTTGTCTCCCGCCTGTCTGTTGGTGGTGACCGCTGCGCTGCTTGTCTGTACCGCCGTGACGGTTGGAGTGTTAAAGTGGCTGTCTATGTTGGTGGTTTCAGCCACGGTCATAATTCCCTGTTTGCGGTATTACCGCCGCTTTAACACCGTCCGCCAGGGTTGTAATGACCCCCCGTGTGTATATTCACTCTCTGGTTGCTAAAAGCTTAGCTTTGATTTTGCAAGACTTCTGTTCTGAATCTGTTGGGGGTGCCAGGAACTAGAGGATGGTGGAAAAAGGATAGTATACTCCCTAAAGCAGACTCTAGCTTTCAGATCCCAAGTTTCGTGTGGCCGGAGACTACAGTCATCTTTAAAATGCTCAAAGTGGTTAGGTTTAACTCTGGGAACCTAGCTCATTGGTTATGAAATTCTAAGGGCTAAATACCACACACTATCTTGTGCAAGAAAAAAATGTGACACCAGCAGGCACCCACTTCAGAACGCTCCTGGCCCTGTAGACGATCAGAAGAGGAATGAACCTACTGTCTGAGACCTGCGAAGATTCTAAAAGACTGGACCTGCTCTCCTCCTTGCCTCCAGGTCAAAGAACTGGGCTTCAAGAGCCATAAGGGTGACCTCCTGTTAAAGCTGTAGGGACACAATAACTTATGAGGGGCCTTTTCCTTCAACTGCTCAGCTGACCAGCGGCAACTGGACTCTCCTGTTGGGCTCTGCCTGCCACCCTGTGAGTCTCTAAGTGCCTCCCCTGAGGTGTTGGGGGACTTAAGAAGTGTGGTCCCGTGATGCATTGGGACCTAAAGGACTAAAGTGAGAAAGTAATAAATATGACCAGGACAAAGTGGTTAGTTTATCCGATCTGCTCCATCACGGACAGTGTCAAATTGCACCTTGGTCTAGTTCTATTGTGAACATTGACTATCACTAGCACTTTGGGCTCCTGGTGCAATTTCTATTTAAAACTTTAAAAATAGATATCTCTGGTTCCCCTTATTGGGTTATGGGTGTTGTGTTCATAAAAAAAAAATCCTTACTACTTTTGGGAGTTTTATTGTTTTGCATTTCGACTTTTATACTATTTTAGTATTTTATACATTGCCTCTAAGTTACGCCTGCCTGGTCTGTACCATAGGTACCCGGGGGTTGAGGTCAGTATAATTTAGAGGCTTTAGGAGTTCCCTATCAAGGACTGATATTATTATTAGAGGTGAATACTTACCCCCTTCAACTGACAACCCAATTTCTCATCAGCCCACTAACCATCTGCATTAACTCACATCCCCCCACTAATGTCCGCTCCTAACTTCAGTTAATTTAATCTATCACAAAAGATTGGAATTCTTGCATGTAATGGGTTCCTTGATAATAGGGGTGGGCAGAACATGCATTATTTCACTATGATGAATTACGCTGAATTACATAAACACTGTGAGATTCCGCTGAGTTCTGCGAGTGGGAGGAAATCGACACGTCGGCTGCCAGCACTGATTTTTAAGTGCCAGGACCTTGTTCCTAGCTGAAAAATCAGCACAAATGGCACCGTAGCTGCTGCTCAAGTTGGTTTTGGTGTCACTCAAGTAGGTTTTTTACTCGAGCTGCAGCTTTCTCAACTATAACAGTCACGACCACCTGCAACAGGAAAATCTTGTCAGGTGCTCTCCTAGCACCCAAAAATCATGCTAGAGGGTGCCAATTCTCGCTCCCCAACTTACTGTTAATGAACAGCATGCAAGATAAGACTACCACAAGTCGGTTGGCGGAATTTGCCCAGAACACCCTGTTATATGTGTAGCGTGGAGTGGCCAAAAATTAGAATTTATCACTCACCCCTACTTGATAGCACAAGACTGATCCCAGTGACCAACATCAACCAATAACCATTGGATTAATGGTTACCTTGTGATACGTTACTCACCACAAAGTGCTTCGGAGCATCAACAGGGCTAGTAAGTGCTATGTAAATACAATTAAAATACAACAAAATCTAAAACAATGCTCTTACCTAGCACATCTACCCGTTGCTCCTTGATTTTATCAACTGCTGCCATCACTGACTGCTGATCTGTGATGTCCATCTGCAGAATCTCCAGGGTGCTGGAATGACAGTTCCGTACACACTCGAGGAGGCGCTGCTTCTTCGACAGGTTCCGCATTGTGGCATAGACTGGCTCAAGGAGGCAACAAGATGGACAGACAAAACAATGGATCAGCCAGGGCTCCAAATAATATTTTTTAATTTGACCATTTTTAGACATCACTCCCTAATTCTGTGATTGTGTCTTTTTATACTGTAGACCACCAAAGAGCATAATATGTATTCTTCCGTTCCAAGAAAGAATTATCCAGAATTGTATCTTCATAACAAATGAGAGAAATTAATAAAATAGTTCCATGACCCTCCCTATTTTATAACATCTAATGTATCAAGAAATAATTGTTGATCTACCCACCACACAATTTCACTTCTGTTTTGGCAGAGTGATTTTCTAGTGATACTAAGGTAAAAACTGCAGTGCCATAACACAAGTGAATCTTAGAGTACGGAGAGAAAGGATGCTTTACATTTGCACCAACATTCCACGTGCACCACTGCTACATGGATCATGGTTGCACAAACGGCACATTGATCCTGTTGACGGGCATACACAGGGGTGTAGCTTCAGGCGGTGTGTGGGGTGGTACACCCCCTAACAAATATATTTTTTGATAAGTTGTTGGGTAAAGCTGCTTTTAGTCGGGTATTGTGAGATGTCAGTCGGATTTTAGCAGGAATTTTTATATAAACAGACAAAAAATTCATACACACTCTCTCACTCTCTGCTTTGAATGTCTTCAAAAAGAATTATGTTTTTTTTACAAAATATTGTGGTTTGTCTCTTGGTACTTGTACCAATCCGCATTTCTCTACCTTTATGCTGCCCCTTAGGCCCCTGTCATGCACCCTTCTTATAAATGGTTTTACACATTATGGCCCTCATTACAACCTTGGTGGGCCACAGAGTTTCCGCCCGCTGGCCCAGCGGGGATGTCGGACGTAGCATTGCAGCCGGCTCCTAATGGAGCCGGTGGTGTTGCGGCTGCGCGACGGGTGCAGCTGCACCCGTCGCACTTTTCACTGTCTGCTGTGCAGACATTGAAAAGCAGGGTGAGGCTGTGCCTGGGGGCCCCTGAGCTGCCCATGCCAAGTGCGTAGGCAGTGCAGGGGCCCCGCGACTCCCCTTCCCGCCAGCCTTTCCATGGCGGTCTCTACCACCATGGACAGGCTGGCGAGAAGGGGAGTCATAATCCCCAGGGCAGCGCTGCAAGCAGCCCTGCCCTGGCAGATTATAACCGCTGGGACAACGATGGCGGGAAACTGCCGGTCCGGTCATAATATGGCGATTTGTACCGCCAGCCTGTTGGCGGTACAATCGCCAAAACAACCCTGGCGGTCTTTGACCACCAGGGTTGTAATGAGGGCCTATATGCCAGTCTGATTGTCAGAAAATCTGAAACTCACACCCCTAAAATCTTACTGACCAAACTACACCCCAGCCTGTTGAATGCAGATTGTTGTCATCTCCATGTGACTGGCTAGTTGACTGTTGTGACTGAAGCTGCCACCTTAAAATTGTGACTCTCAATAGAATCTGCAACATCACTGAAAAGGCAAGCACCACATTCTTGCCAACAAAGTTGTGGAAGAGTGTGCGTCTGGCTTTTACACAGCACACAATCTACCAATACTGCATACAAAACTGTTTGCTCTAAATGTGTATTTTACACACACACACACAATTATCCACAGTTCACACAGTGAAACTGAAAGCTCAGCATATGGCAGCCAGGGAAAGTCAGCTGAAGACAACACCAGCTCTGAGGATGTACATCCCTCTGCCTTCATTCCTGTCTGACCGACTGGTATGCCTGTGTCAGTGGTGTACCGGCTGCCTGTGATGATATTCCGCATTTAGTGCATTACAACCTATAATTGTAGTTTGATTTTATGAAGGCTTTATTCCCTCTGCTAAAGTGGTACTGCGTCTACTTTTAAACAAATAAATGCCTCGTGTGACGTGGGTGTTTCACTTTCCGTACGGGTGGACTCTGTGCCTATTGCTATACATATTTAATTTAATGGGATTCAGCTCATAAATATTACCATCACTTTGGCTGATATGTTTATAAATAGTTTGCAAATTTCAAATCTACATGAAGCACTATGGATTCTGTACTCAGGCCCATGGTCGGATTTTTATTTTGTGAAACTTCTACATTTTAATAAACAGTACTTTTTACCTTCACCCACTTGTTTTCCATTCCAATCTAAACACTCCCCCCCCAGTTAGTTTCAATCCAACAAATTGGCCTACATCATTTAATGGACAGTTTATTTATAGCGTCATTACTCACAGAGTTCATTCAGTCAGAGACGTTTTTGTTCAAAGTTAGCTTTGCATCAAATTGGCACGGTCCTTTTCCAAGCTTTTAAGTGCCTTTAAACAAAGTAATCACATTGTGTAATAGCTTAATTGACTGAGTACTGGGTAGTTCTAATAAGACACTGATCATATAAATGAGGAGCTGTAGGGAAAGATGTGGGTAAAGGTCTAACCTTCCTAAACTCTTAGGACATTCGAGGGCAATGCTTAATTGGGTCAGAGTTTGCTGGGGGGGGGGGCAAAGCACTTATTTATGGGCACTGACACTTTTCATCATCAGGATCTGACAAAGAGCAAGACAGAGGAAGGAAAAGGGGAAAGGAGGAGGAAGAGGAAGAGAAAAATAAAAAATAAACAGGTACCATTGCAAGAAGCAGTGAGGAGAAGGCACCTACAAGAGTGAGATAAAAGGGCAGGGAGTGCCGAGTGGTGCATTAAAGAGGGATGAGATCGTATCCAAGTCTCAGTTGCCTTGGGATTTCGCAATCACAATATCAATTAGGGCTGGAGGTGGGCTTCCGCCAAGCATTTTATTTAATGTTGAGGTGGCTGCAGGGAGTGCAGCAGCCATCCAGAAACAGAAAGACCCAAAAATGTTTGAAAAAAGACTGAGACATTGATTTTTTTAAAAGGCTTTATTGAAAAAAAATTATGACAACCACTTTGATTAAACATTGCAATGAATGAAATTATATAATGTACATTTGATTATAATTATTGGTGACTTTGTGATAAAGATAATAGGTGTGATTTATATATGTTAATACCCCCCAGTCAATGCGAAAGACAAAATGGTGGCTACAACTTTTCTGTCAGGTTGCGGCCAGCCAATCAGGGCTTTGCTTTTCCCCTGGATCCACGAATCTGCATATTTATACATATATTTATATTTTTTTTAACTCTAAGATCTCTGAAACTACTGAACGAATTTGCACTAAATCACAAAAAGCACTAACTATAACGTGCCTGTCACCTTTGTTTTTTTAGTGAAAAATAATATATAAGTATATATATATATATATATATATATATATATATATATATATATTCAATTTAAAAAACAAAGGTTTCAGGACCATTATAGTTAGGCTTACACTTTAAACGTACAAAACCATAGAAATTCAGCTGTTTTAGTTAGAGTTGTTTCAAGGAACTATAACTTGTGCCCTAAGGATACTATAACTCGCGCCCCCACCATGCACAGTTATCTGATCGATAATTTTACTGCACATATTCCAGTGACATTATCAATAATGTTATGAAAGATGTTATGAGTGCTGTAATTTGTGGAATAATTAGCAGTGCATGGCGAGGGTGTGAGTTATACAGTATATACCTTAGGGCACGAGTTATAGTTACTTGAAATAACAATAACTACAACAGCTGAATTTCTATAGTTTTGTACGTTTAAAATGTGAGCCTAACTATAACATCACTATAACTTTTGTTTTTTTACTTGAATTTCTAATGTATTTTTAATTCTATTTCCTGACTATAACGTCCATGAACCTTTGTTTTTTTAAGTGAATGTCTATGTTTTTTAGTGTAAAGTCATTTTAATTACTATATGGTAATCCAACCACCACCGTGCATGGCATTCAGCCTTCAACCACCCAACCTCTGCGATTGGCCGTGCGCAGCAGGGGTTGCCCATAGGACCTGTGGCGAAACCCTATAACTACCCAAACCAGCGCTGTGCACAGCCTTTGGCTGTGCGTAGTGGGGTTTGGCCACAGGTTTGCATGCCACCCCCTCTCCTGACCGATTTTGGCCCCCGGGATCCCATCCCCCAGGGCCCCGCCTGATTATTAATTTTTTGAAGAGGAGGCCGCATGGCTCCCCCTTTCCACGGCCAGTCTCAGCCCTGGAGGCCCCATCCCCCAGGGCCCAGCCTAACTATTAATTTGTTTGGGAGGAGGGGGACCACGTGGCCCCGCCTCCCCAGGGCTGATCTCAGCCGCAGGGGACCTCATCCCCCAGGGCCCAGCCATTTGACCTGGGAGCTCCCCAGAGCACCCGGTCACAATGTTGGGGACCACGGGGGGAGCCTGAAGGCCCCGCAGTCCCAGTCAGCTTCCTACCTCCTGTGGGAAGCCGACATTTCTGTCACAGAGAGGGAGTTGCTAAATTAAGTTGACAATCTAGTTGAAGGCATCTTGAGTAGCAGGGTATCAGTAATGGCTGTTCTAATTACTAGAACATCTTGGATAGCCGTATGCAGAACTTCCACTTGGTTTTTGCACTGTGCAACTGTATCTTGAAAAAGGACAACTTGATGTCTTGAGCGTAACGTATTGAGATACTGTCACAAAGAGAGGCAACCGAAAGCAAATATGAAATGCACAGCTCAAAGAGGTGTAATAGTTAATTTAACTCAGTCTAACTACCGTAGAATGAGTGCTGTGGTGGGAATGGCATCTGTTCCCAGAAGGTGCTAGAGGTTGACAAAAGCAATTCAACCCAATCTTCATTGAACATGTTGCACACATCATTTAGCACAAGTATAATTGGCCTCCTTTCATAGTTGTATTAATTTGTTCCCTTGTCCACTTATATCACATATATAATCTCATTTTCTTTCATATAGTTATTGGATGAGGACAGAATTTTTCAGTCTCAAATGTAATTTTTGTAAGATCTTTAAGCCAAGATATATTTTGTATTAGGGGGTATCACCCATCAGGACATTCTGAAGGCAACAGCACAATGATATCATACAGAACACATTGTACATTCAATGCCAATCAATAATATTCAGACCTCTTTAAATATTATTCATCAATTAATCACAATAATGTTTTTCAAGTAAATCCTTCACATTGATGCCTGTAACTAACATCTGAAATAGTATGTTATCTATAATGTTTGGGTACCTTTTGCCTTCAGTTAAAATCCATATTCAATTAATAGTTTTACAAACTTAATGTTTTCTTCTCTGGAAATGTATGATTTATAAATAGAAGCGTCTTCTAGTCACAAAAACATGTCTTCCTTATAACTCACCACTGTAGCATCTCATTTCTAAATGATAATCATTGCTACAAAAATTAATATTCCATGCCTGCACAATTATTACTTCCACTATATTTGGCCTTTGGAGTGGATTGCAATGTAAGTTTGATTTTGAAGTAGAACAACTTGGATTTTATTTCCAATTTATGTGATGATTCTTTAGCATACATTTGACACAGGAGTGGTGGTCCCCTCTTAGAGCATTAATCCTGGTATGTATACTGCCCCTGGCTATTTTAAGTACCCCAGTATCTATGGGCCTGATATTTCCAGCACTAAATGCAGTGTAGAAGCGGGGGCAGAAGCACAACCAGAACTGCATGATGAGTATACCATGCTTTCCTGTCCTAATCCTGCCCTGCTATGCCAACCAACCTGCTAACTCCCACCACTGCCCCTCCTGCAAACACTGTCCCTCTGCTCTGAGCAGCTGGAAATGTAGGCAGATTTGTTCCTGAATTCGGTGGCTTTCTGAGGACAGACCTTGTAGTTATAGCACTATTTTGGTGCAAGGATACCGGCCAAAATTGTATACTTTGGGCCCTCTGTCAACCAGCAACAAAATATGGGAAACTCAGAATGAGGTCCTTAGGCCCATTTTTAGGTCGAGCGTGCAAGAGCTTTGACCTGTTGTGAGTATTGCGGCTTTTAACCACGCCCATGTCACGCCCATCCCTTTCACTTGTTGGTGTGCTTACCTTTCAAAAATCACTTGATGTCATTGGTAAATGCTTCACGTTTGTCCCACCTTGAGGCTGTTTTTGTCATACCTTGCAGACTGCCCGTTATATGGATAATTGCACGATTGCCGATATACTTCAGCGTGAACTAACTATTTTTTTTGTCTCTCCCCTTCATGCTGCATGGCGGCCGTGTCAACCACAGCATGAACAGTCACAATAGCGTGAACTTGATCGGTGGTATTGAAGCACTGGTCATATTGTTCACAGTTACCTAATCAGAGTCATTTCTTGTGGCTCTCACCTTAAAACACTTGAAATTGATCAATGCTTTACATAAAACAGAAATCCTCAAAGCGAAAGCAGCTCTCCTGGCACAGCGGAAGAGCCGATACTACAATATTCACTGCACTCTGGAAAACTCGACCCATAATGCTTTGCAAGCATGCTTTTTCACAACATGTTTGCCCATAACTCAGCCTGTGGTGGTCCTAGGACAATGGGGCCACCACCAAAACATTCAGCATTACGCACTCTTTCTGTCTAGGTCATATCTGGGTCCCCGCACTACGGTTGTGGGGACCCCAAACTAATAACCCCGCCCACCATGCAGGGTCTTTCTAAGAATTCTCTTGGCTGGAACTTTTGTTTTCCACCTGGGAATAGTTTGTAATATTGTTGCTATAGGTCTACCACCCTTGAAAATATGTAATGCACTATGCTCTCTAGGGGCTACATATGTGATTACTCTGCATTGTTTATTGTCATTTTCTTTTTGTAGTACTTGATGTCATTTTCCTTTTTTATCTGGTTATGTCCTCTAGGGGCTAACTATCTAGTTACATGACCATGTTTCTTACAAATGCTATTTTCATCATGTTGTCCTCTAGGGGCTGTTCTAAGCATTGCAGCCATATCAACATATTAAAATAACATGTCCCATAATGCTTTGCAGGGCATTACTTTTACAAAACATTTTTGCTCATAACTCAGCCTGTGGTGGTCCTAGGACAATGGGACATCCTTCAAAACATTGACCACTGTGTTCTCTTTCTGTCTCCATCATCTCCAGGTCCCCACACTATGTTAATGGGAACTCCAAAATAATAACCATGCCCACCATTCAATGTCTTTTAAGCTTTTTCATGGCTAGAACCTTTTTGTTTTTTTTCCATTTAGGAGAAGTTTTGTTTTAAAGGCCTGCTTTGTAATATTGTTGCAGTAGGCTTGCTAGTTCTCAAAATGTTCTTTAGGGGCTAAGTATGCATTACTTTCTTATTTTTTTTCATGGGGTTATGCTCTCTAGGTGATAGCAATATGGTACATGACCATGTTTCTTACAAATGATATTTTTATTAGGGTGCCCTCTAGGGGCTGTTTTGAGCATTACAGACTAATGCCAAACGTTTATTTCTGCTGAAGGTTTGAATGATAATTGTATATGTTTTAATAATCTCTCCCTATTACCATTAAGACCATAATTCAGGCCAATTTTACATTCTTAAGACACTATGACTGTTTGAACACTCTTGATATGTTTGGGTGATCCTTCTAGGTTATTTCTCCTCTGTGGGGGAATTGTGCTAGCCAGCCAGCAACTCTGATGGTGGGGTGGTGAAAGTGGTATTCTACAGGAATTAGCATGGCAAATTTAAATTAGGATGCTAAGTGGCAAAATTTTCATTGTTGGCTGCAGGTAGAGGAAGAAGGTAAATGGATGTACTTTAATTATATGCAGGGCCACTGGAATTATATGGCAGGAAAAGATGAAATTTTGAGGCAGGGTTGGCCAAATTATGTGGCAAGAAAAGTCCAGTTATGAATTTACAATTCCAATAGCTCTAACGTAAGCAAATGCAAGACCTATTGCATTGCAAATGCTTGTTATGTCTAACTTGCTGTCGGCAAACAAAACAAGCATCTTGGATAACCAGATCATTTATGTTATTTTAATCTGTAGGGCAGCCGCTAACCTACATGGATTTTGAGGTCTCGCTTGACAGTGCAACTGTCAGTTGACCTTCTACCCTACACCAATATTATTAAAGTTATTTGCCTTCACACAAATGCCTATCTATGTCCCTGCTATTTACTTGTAAAGCTTCACATTACCATACAACATTCATTTAAAGCCAGACCTATTGGCATTCCAAACTTTTCTCAAAGGGAGGACGCCCCTCCCACCGTACAACGAGGGGTGGCTATTTGCTCCACAACACTTTCAAGGTTCACCAGCAGGGGTGTAGCTTGGTCAGTAAATAGGCGGGGAGTGCGCTTTGGAATTTCCGACAATCAAGCTGGCATATCATTATTTGAGAAGCAGCACTTGAGAGGGACTTACGGGTCAGTCGAAAGGGAAAGGAGTGCAGATTGTTAGGGTTACCTAAAACACAGTGGGCCAGGTTTAAGAAAAGTGGTGCTGCACCCAGTGCAGTGCCACTTTTTTGCGCCCCTTAGTGCCCTCCTAACGCCACCATGTGTGTGCCGTATCTGGTGGTATTTAGGGAACTTGCGTAAAAAAATGTTACGCTAGTTCAGAGCTTTGCAGGATTAGCGTCAAAACTTTTTACACTAATCCTGCAAAACCCATTGAGGCCCATTATTAATAATGGTGTGCCTCCTTTTCACCCCTGCTCTGAGCAGGCGTTAAAAGTGCAGAAAAAAATTATGTAAAGAAATTTCTTAGCTTTCTTTGCACCATTTTTTGCCCCCCCCGATGGGGAAACGCCCCCTTTGCATACATTAAGCATGGCGCATGCATGATGTAGCACAAAGGGTTACAAAGTGGTGCAATGCATGCATTGTGTCACTTTGTAAATCTGCAGCTGCGTTTTGGGCCATCCAAAGTCACATTAGTGTAAAAAAATGACCCTAATGTGTCGTTAGATGGTGGAAGGGGCTCTTAAATCTGCCCCCGTATTTTGTAAAATAACCATGTTTTAAGACCTTTACAACAGAGACAAGAGTTTGTGTGTGTGTATATTTTTGTCTGAGTATTAAAAAAAATCCAGATGAAATTCGAGAGACACCTTACCATACCCGACTAAAAGCTACTGTACCCAACTATTTATTAAATAGTACATTTATTAGGGGGCTTAAGACCCCAAACACCCCCCCCCCCCTGAAGCTACACCCCTGTTCACCAGCTACATACGGCCCCTGCTGAGCACTACTGTCTAAGATTCTGAAATCTGCTAAGCTGTACATTTCTAGAACTGAAAGGAAGTGGAATAGAGAATTGGAGGGATATACTTAAAACATTGTGAAAAGTGCATTTAATGCTTTTAAAAAATGATAGGCTGTGCTCACAAGGGGCGGGCGGGTTTGGCGTGCTGGGGGGAGAGGGGGAGTACATTTAATATTTTTTTAAAAAATCACATACCTGATCCGCGCTGTGCCGCCGCTCCTCTTTCCATCACAGCTGCAGACACAGGCTCCCAGACAATGCTGCTCAGAGCAGCGTCAGGATTGGCTGGGAACGCCCAGCCAGGGCGCTCCCAGGCAGACTGGGAGAATGTGCCTCCTGTCTCCAGCCCGGCAACACAGTGCCAGGCTGGAGAGAGCACACTGCGCAAGTGTGTTTGGTCGACCTAAGACAGCCGGACTAACACACATGCACACTGAGGGGAGTACACTCTGTACTCCCCTTGTCTAGGTCACCCTACAAAACCCCGCCCCTTTCACAAGGAAAGGATAATAAACATAGTTTATTATCCTTTCATTGTGAAAGGTTTGCAGCTTCTGGGTGGTTTGAAAATAAACATCACGATAGTTTGAATTAAGTGTAAAAACTATACCTTTTCATCAAATTTCATTGCAAAAGTGTGCTTCTGAACAGTTTGGACCTAATATTTTTCAAATATCTATTGGGTACTGAAACCTTCAAAACACTTCTGTGGAAAGGCCTGGTCAGAGGGCAGTCCATAACATATTGGTGTGTTTGATGAGTGCAAATTCACAACTGTCTGTAAAACCAATTTTTTGTAGCTACTTTGTTTACAAAACAATGAGGTAAAAGCATCGTGACACCCTCTTTTTCCAAACTTTTTTCAGATTTTGATCCTGGGGTGAGAAGGCAGTCTTACCTCCTGTTCAGTTTGAAATATGTATTTATAGTCCGCTTTGTTTCTAAGTAGAGTGGATTTCACGTTGTAAACAGTGTTCATAAGAGCACCTGTTTCTTGACACTTTACATCAGTGGATGCAGATTTTGATACAAGACTTCAAAGAATCCACAGTGCTTCCATGTCCCCACACCTATCATTGTTGTAAACCATGTAGGATAGTAAAGTAGGTTTCTTAAAGGGGACCTTACTTCTATGCCAAGAACAGTTCCATGTCCCAAAGGCTTGTCCCCCTAGAGCCTCCTGTTTCAGTACAAGAGTCAAAAGGAAGAGAAAAGCACAGTATAGTTAAAGAGGCGGCCTTGGCTACTAAGTGCCATCTTTCCCGGATCTGGGGAGCCGCATAGCTCTCTAGTGACCTAGATAGGTGGCCAAGATCACATTTGGCCAATATATTCAGTCCCAGAATTACCGGTTTTCAGCAGTAACACCTCAAAATATTCTTCCAGGTCCATGCATTTAATAACAAGCACAATTTGGACAAACATTTAAATATCAGAGGACCATCATTATAGTATAGGCAGTCTAAATCTGTGGAAACGTGCGGAAATCTGCAGAAGTATATTTAAATTTCTACAGGGAAATAAAATAAAATAAACTTTGAACAGCTGTGAACGATTAAAATATTTCTAAGGGCAATCCAATTAAATTAGAAAAGTACATCAAACTGCATTGTGCATTTATTTGCAATATTTCAAAACCTTTAGAAAACAACATAATTAAAACACGTAGGGTCTCTGTCACCTGTACACAGTCTAACTTAATGTGAGTCCTGATATCAATGTATGTATCCCCATCAGGCATCTCCCTTTCATATATTGTTTTCAGCATCTCTTCGTGTCCTGGATGTTTGTACGTCTAACAGCTCAAGTTCAGGCAGGAAACAGACAGGAAATAGGTGGGACATTTCCCAAATTTTAAACATTTGCAAAAAAATTGTACAGAAATCAAAAAATTTTTTTGCAGTAATGGGCCGATGTACTAACCGTGTTTAGAAATCAGGAATGTACACATTGTAAACAGGCTGATTTGTGACTGGCTAAGCCAGTCTCAAGATTTTAGCACCCAATGCATTATGAGGAAAGTTTGAGGCCCTCTAATGTCCATACGACCTTACATTACAGGAAATGATTTATCTGGCTTTTCATCCTTTTTGGTAACATTCAAACAACTTTACGAGAAGTAACTTCCCTGGTCATCAGTGACATGGATAACAGTATAAATAAATAAATAAATAAAGCCCTAATTGAAATATACGCCGTAGCTATTTTAGGTGGCTATACACTGCACTGCTCGGACTAGAGAGAAAAGGTACCGAAAGGCCCCATTTTCTGGCAGGCCAACAAGACTGTTGCACAGGCAATCACGAGCAGGGTAAATTTTTAATAATGTATTTACTATTCATATCGCACTACATTGTCCACTTTTGTCATTTGTAAACGCAGTAAATAACAAAAGTTACTTTTACCCAATTTATGGTGCATAATTTTACGGCCTTCAGGAGGATGGAAGGCTGAGCCTGCCTTGCAGAGGGGTTCAAACTAAGAACCTCCAGAGCAGCATACTGCAGTCTTGAAGCAGAGAGACCCCACTTTGCACATTTCAAAACACTCCTTCAAGGTGGAAGGCCCTGCTGATTTTGTGAATTGCAGGACTGTACTGGCAAAAGTTGTCTTTTTTAACATCGTGGCCATAGAAATCTGTAGGAAAATAAGAAATATGCATTTTCTAGGGAAAAAAAACTGTGCTGGAAATTTCAACAGTCAGCCACTGCTTATCACAATTTTGCCAGGTTGAGAAACAGTTATAGCCAGCAAGGCTGGGTGTGGGAGGAGCAGGGAAAGACCAACCAATGTACACATTGCTCAATTTGTAAAAGAGTAAGTGCCGGTGCCAAACGTTTTGCTCCGAAGCCAGCACCATCTGATGTCTGACATGCTGAATACTTTGGCTGCATAGTCTTGATTCCACCTCATGCCAGGCGTGGCCCAACCTTTAGGGTGGAGAGGCCACGCCCCCCCACCTTTTGCCGCTCATGAAGAGTGTCTGTCAGGCTGAACAAAGGTCAGCCTGACAGACACTCTTCATATTCAGATCAGGCGCAGACTCGTGGCTGCCTGAGCTGAACTTTGCTGGGCTGAGGAGGTCACAGCTCCTATGGGCGTGACCTCCTCTGCTCAGCAAAGGTGCCTTGAGGCCCTCCCCTGGGTGACGAGGAAAGCATCACCCATTGACTTTGCCGGGGGTCGCTTCAGGTTTAAGCCCTGAAGCGCACAGGGCGAGTGTCAATCAGTGACACCTCGTCACAGAGTGGGGTGGGGTCAGCAGTCTCACTGACCCCATCCCACTCTGTGACGAGGCAGGGACTACTGCATTCCATCATTGGGAAGGCAGCAGTCCCAACCCTCCTGGGACCTCAGAGCTGAAGGTAAGTGTGTGTGTGTGATCTTTTAAATTGAATGTTTGGTGTGTGCGTGCATGTTTGAATGTTATGAGAGTTGTTTGTGTGTGAAAGAATGAGTGTGTGTGTGCTTTCCGCCCACCCCCTCCCTACTAAAGCTGCTGGCCGCCACTGCCTCGTGCCACGTTCATCCACTACCAGACACTCCCTGCCTCTGGATTTCACTTTCGCAAGGTACTTTCAACCTTGCTTTCTTTCTTTATCACTGTTTTTCCATCGTTCTCTCCTTCCTCCTTTGCCTTTTATGCTTTTTCTCTTTCTTCCTCTCGGTCAAACCTTGATGAGGAGAAATAAGTGCCAGTCCGCGGTGGGCCCCACCTGCAACCTCCAGCTCACATGAAGCAGGTGTGCACGCACAGGAGGTGTTGAAGGAAACTACAGTGGCAAATGATTAATCAGTATTTTTTATTTGCCATTGATGGTGGTTGTATGCGCTTACACTGGCCAGCAGCAGCTTCAAACCCCAAACCACATTAGCCCTGGAGTATTGTTATTATAGTTAATTGCCTTTTGGCCAAAACACTTTAGAATCAGTGCTTTAAATGGGCCGGTACTGGCCGGCACTTTTTTATTTTTAGAGGAAAGAGTACCTGTACTTCTAAAAAAAACAACGTAATACTTTTAATTTGAGAGTACCGGAACTTCTCAGAAATAAGAACTTCCATTTTTTTCCATTTCAAGCACTGTTTAGAATTCAACTATCAATTTCAAGTGGACTTAAGGTGCCTAGAACGGTTTGTTAATGGTATATTTTATGACCACTGGGTTGGTAATATTTGCCAAAATGTCGTAAAGTTTAATTACATATTTCTTCAAAGCACAGACACAAGCCAGCTGCGTCCAGCTATATGCTTTTTAAGCGTGTGCGTGGGCACACGCGTGAGTGCGCAGCGGTGCTTTGCACGTGCATTTTGTAAAGGCGGGTCTGCAAGTCCTTCCTGGAGGGGGCAAACCTGTGCAATCACCGGTGGCTTAATTGGGGCCCCTCCAAACAACGTGAAGGCGGCGGGGGCGTCGGGATCTTTTTTACGCCAGTAGCACGCACGACATGGGCAGTGCTTAATTTGTGAATACAAAAGTGCCGGCGCCCAAAGCCCTTGCTCTTAAACACGCGGCTGCTCCAATTAAATGTGTAATCCTGAAGCCATCTTCGGCCTCTTCAATGCATGTAAAGACCCTCCCTGCCCCTTCTGCTCACTCTATCAGCTTTCTGCTTTCTTACTGTATGACGCTTTTTCGTTTTTCTCTCCCTCGGTCTTTCCCATATGTGTCATTTGCTCGCAGCAAATGCTTGAGGCAGAAGAATAAGCGCCGGCCTTCAAAAATAAGTGCCGGTGCTCAGCACCAGAAACAACAATCACAAATTAAGCACTGGGGGCCATATTTATACTCCGTTTGCGCCGAAATTGCGTCGTTTTTTTTGACGCAATTTCGACGCAAAACTAACGCCAACTAACGCCATATTTATACTATGGCGTTAGAGGCGAATAGCGCCAAAGTTCCCGGAATGTGCGTCATTTTTTAGCGTGAACCCCTTCCTTGCGTTAATGATATGCAAGGGAGGCGTTCCCGTCTAAAAAATGACTCCCAGGACTTTACGTGGTATTTATACTCCCGGGCAAAAGAGACGCCCGGGAGTTGGCGTGGCTAAAAACGGCGCATTTGCGCCACTTTTTAACGCCTGCTCAGGGCAGGCGTTAAGGGGCCTGTGGGCTCAAAATGAGCCCACAGGTGCCCTCCCATGCCTCCAGGGACCCCCCCTGCCACCCTTGCCCACCCCAGGAGGACCCCCAAGGATGGAGGGACCCACCCCAGGGACATTCAGGTAAGTTCAGGTAAGTTTTATTTTTTATTTTTTATATTTTATTTTGGTGGCATAGGGGGGCCTTATTTGTGCCCCCCTACATGCCACTATGCCCAATGACCATGCCCAGGGGACAGAAGTCCCCTGGGCATGGCCATTGGGCAAGGGGGCATGACTCCTATCTTTCCAATGATAGGAGTCATGTTGATGGGGGATGGGCGTAACCTGACTTGCCCCATTTTAAGACGCCCATGCGCCATTTTCCCCCTACGCCGGCGCTGTCTGGTCTACGTGGTTTCTTCCCACGCAAACCAGGCAGCGCCGGTCTGATTGCGCCGTCTAACGCCATTCCATAAATACGGCGCCCGCATGGCGCTTCAGAATGGCGTTAGACGGCGCAAAACTTTTTGACGCTAAACTGCGTTAGCGCAGTTTAGCGTCAAAAAGTATAAATATGGGCCTGGGTGTGGGGTACGTCACCCTGGGCGCTCTGTCTGCAGCGCCTCAGACATACGTAGGTACGCTCGGCTTCTATGCGCACGCGAGAGCAGGCCGGACTAGGCTGGACACGAGACCAGAGTTTGCTGACCAGTCTTGAGAACCGTCCCCCGGTCCTCTCTAGAGGACATCCCTGATGCACTTGTAGTGTGGGGTGCGAGGAAAGTCAAGACGGCACTAGTGTCACAGAAACAACTGCAGGCTGTGGTTAAACTGGGTCGAGCCCTATCTGGTGGCACAGAATAGATCCATCTTAAAAGCGGCGTAATGATGTATTGAGTACAGCTCTCCGGCCTCATCCATCAAACGCCAAGAACATACACATCACCCCCTCCCCACCCCCCACCCGCAATTTAAGTACACACATTCGCCTAACTCCTAACATATGAACATACCCCTTCACAGTACAGACAACAGGCATTCAGAAGTCAAATGTGGCTGAGGTATACCATGGGAGCCTCAAAGCTGTTTGGAAAGTCTTCCCCAGACTACGGAAAGCGCCAAGATGCCTCATATGCCACACCAAGGGCAGATTTTGCGCTACACGAATGCTAATAACACAACACACAGTCACACGTATGTCAGGTCAGAACATGCCGGGAAAAGCACAACTGTTGTTCCAGTTGGTATTTGAAGATTGCAACCAGGGTTATGCTGCAAGTGCAGCAGGTACAGGGCGCCAGGGTCTGGTAGTGTTGCATCTCCACTGTATCCCAAATGCGGCGGGCTTCCTACTCACCGGAGATCAAAAGGGCCCATTTTCCTGGCTTGCATCACGACCCAGGGTGCCCTTGCTGCGTCACTGCTAGCCACCCACCGCCACCCACAGCTGTGCTCTCATAGCGCGTTACCTTTGAAAGCCCCGGCGCTGTCGGAGGCCAAGCGGACTGCCAGGCCGAGCCCTATCCCGGACGAGCACCCTGTTATGAGCACAACCGTCTTCTCCATGGTTCCGGGCGAGACAGCAGTACTGTACCCGAGCCGTCTTTAACGCACCGCCGCCAGTCACTCACTGTTGTAGTTCTCGTTTTGCCCTCATTCCTGCTGGTTTATGTTGCACGACTCTCGTGTTGTGTCTGCCCTCTTATCTCAAGGTTTTCGTGGACTGTTTTGCTCCGGCTGGCTGTTCCTTGGCTGTGGCCCCTGTTCCGACTCACTGTTTGCCACCTCACCTCGTAAAATGTGAATGGGCGCACATATTTCTGGCTGCTACTGAGTGGGCGCTCAAGGGGAAGCGGCTCTATGCACCCGAACCGTCGGGGTCGCGTGAGGACAACCCCCTGTTTTATGAGGCTTCTTTTGGCCTAGCTTGATTGATGGCCTGGCCCTGTGAGACAGGAGCTGGCAACATCTGTGCGACTGTAACCCGAGGCCTGCAGATGCAAGGTCGAACTAGGCGTCCGGAGCAGATAACAGCATCACTTGGCCTGCAGTGACGATATTAAACAGTAGGGTGGGGAGCTTTGTAGAAAGGCGCTTTCTATGCTACCAAAACGAGGGTGTTCATATCCTAGGGTGACCAGATTTTGAGGCACAAAAACCGGGACACGTCAGACATAAAAGAAGGACTAACTAACGACTTTATACTCACTTTTATATCTGACATGCCCCGGTTTTTTGCATAGCGTTGTGAATGTGCCTATACATGTGTGTGTTTATATATATATATATATATATATATATATATATATATATATATATATATATATATATATATATATATATATATATATATATATATATATATATATATATATATATATATATATATATATATATATACATGTACACACACATTTACAATATTACACATATAAAATTAGCTATGGCTTGACCTCCCACTCTGCACCTCCAACCCGCCCCCACCCACCTCTCTCTGCTCCCCACTTGTCTCTGCTGGGAGCAGACAGGGGACTGTGTTGCATGACAGTAACAGATACATTACTTTAATTACTGCATAATTTGTAGGCGTCTGTTAAATGAGAGCATACCTTGAATTTATGCTTCCCTAGATAATCTGACCTTTGTCCCAAAATCCTGGACATTTATGTAATGATATGACCTTTGTCACCAAAACCGGGACATTTGTTTAAAATTAAGAGAAGCGTCGGGACACCGGGACAGTCCTCTAAAAACCGGGACTGTCCGGGGAAATCCGGAACGTCTAGTCACCCTATCATATCCTCCGGAATACAGCCAAATGGGGCATTCACGATAGCGCAAGCATTCCCCAGAGTCGTCATGCCACGGCGAGGAGGGGGAGGATGTCTCAGTGAATCAACGCTCGCCTGTGACCTAAGCGGGGATCCACAGGTCACGAGGCAGGACAGTAGCCAAGCTGACTCAGGCTTACATCCTTCCAAGGACATTACATTGAGGCCAGCACTTCAGGCCCGATCGAAAAGTGTCATAAGAATACCCAAAGAAGGCAATAGATTTTGTAATAGTAATACCTGTTCCAGGAAGAAATGGAGTGTCACACATTATATAAGAACACAATATTCGGAGGTTTGCACAAGGGGCTGAGCGTGAAAGCCCATTTTCATGGGCTCTCTTGTATTTTGTGATTTGCATAAAGTTTGTCTCAATTACCCTAATGTATGTTAAGTTAGCGGATTTCTGGGGCGCAGTACATCACCTGTGAGGGCGTCCTGCATCTGGGCAGGTGATATCTAAGTTTGGACTAGAGTGCAAAATCGAGAAGCCAGCACTTCAGCTTCTTTCAGAATTTCAGGCGCAACATGCAGGTCTCGATGTGGAGGGCAGGCAACGGAGTGCTGTATGCTCTGAAGTCTCTGGATGAGGTGGGCTGGTATTCCTGCAGAGCATGCTTTGTTGTATTCCAATCTGCTCGTGATGGTCTGGGTGATGGTGCGCATTGAGTCCTGGGGGACCCATCTGAAGTTCTTGCTAGCTTGCTCATGGTGAAGGAGTAGGAGGATGTGACAATGTTGATTTGAGACGCCATAGTAAGTTTACTGTCCAGGATGATTTAAGGTTTCTGGCGTGCTTAGTCAGGTTTGGTGCGGGGCCAGGTTCTGAAGGCTACTAGGAGGAGTTGCAAGGGGAGTTCTTGCCTCTGGAGATCAGAACCTCTGTCTTGTCAGTGTTGAGCTTTAGACAGTTCTCCTTCATCCCGTCAGTGATGCTGGTCATGCATTTGTGGAAGCTGTTCCGAGTGATGGTGGGGTCTTCTGAGAGAGAGATGATGAGTTGTGTGTCAGCGTAATAGATGATGTTGAGTCCATGGGACCTGACAATGCTGGCTAGCAGTGTCATGTAAGTGTTGAATAAGGAGGGGCTTAGTGACAAGCCTTGTGGGACTCAGCAGATTATTTCCTTGGATTTAGAGGTGGAAGGTGTACTCATTAGGTTCTTCCTGTGAGGAAGGAGTGTTGATCCCTGGATGCTGATATGGTGGAGTCTAGAGCCAAGGGTGTGGTGTAAGACAGTGTTGAAAGCCACATAGAGGTCGACAAGGATGAGTGCTGCTGTTTCGCTGGCGCGGGTGTTGTTCATGGCAGCAATGAGGGCTGTGATTGCTTCCAAATTCAGTTTGTTCTAAGTGTTTGGTGAGTTGCTGTTTGAGTGCTTTCTCCATGACTTTGGCCTGGAAGATAGTAATGAGATGGGTCAGTAGTTTTTGAGCTCACTGAGGTTGTCCAATGGTTTGTTCAGAAGGGCATTGACTTCTTCATGTTCCAGGATTCTGGGAAGTTTGGAGTGGCTATTGAGGCATTGATGATGGTTGTGAGTTTAAGGTTGATCCCCCCACCGACCCATGCCCCACCACATCTTCAACCTAGGTGGACCCACCTAGGTTGAAGATGTGGTGGGGCATGGGTCAGTGGGGACCCTGAATGTATTGTCTTCATGATGGAGGTTGTATCTTGGTGGGTGCGTTGGCTTCAGTTGTTCATTTGGGTGCCTCTTGTGCTGGTGGTGAGATGGTTGATGAAGTCAGAGGGTCTGGGCTGAGGGTTGAAGTGCCTATAGATCATGGCTATCTTGTTCTGGGAGAAGTCAGCGCCCTGTTGCAGAGTTCTTGCGAAGGGTTCATGTTGTTTGCTTCAGCTGTGGAGAATTCCTTGATAATCACAAAAAGTTACTTGTTTTTGGAGCTGGCTTTGATTCTTGTTTCAAGGGCTCCTTTTGATGTCTCCCGAAGTTGGCTGGGGTATTAGATGAGTGAGTTTTTTATGTAGTCCTATCAGTAGTGTCCTTACTGGTTCTCCATCTACCCTCTAGTTGTTTGTAGTGATGTTTTTTTGTTGGTTCTCCTGTGTTTGGTGTGTTTGACTGCCGCAGGAGTGTTGACGTAGGTTTTGAAGGTTCTGATGGGGAGGTCCAAGCTCCCGATGGGTTCAGGCTGGTTGGATGTGAGAGTGTTGATCTAGTCTGTCTCTATGACTTTGCTCCAGTTGCAGCCAGGTTCGGTGAGCCATCCTAGGGGAGGAAGCCTGTGAGGTGGTGATGCTGAAGTGCACTATGAAGTGGGGGTGGTGATGATGAAGTGCTCAATGGAGTGGTCCATCCAGGTGAGCTGAATGGTGTAGCTGTATTTGATTCTATTACTGGAAGTGAAGATAGGGTCGAGTGTGTGTCCTGCGGTGTGTGTGGGGTCGCGGATGAGTTGGTTGAATCAGATGTTGTCCAAGCAGTTGAGGTCTGTGGAGTTGATGTATGATGGAATCCCGAATACCATTGCAATGAATGGCCATATAACGCAAGCTTTATGAGGAAAATGCCTTTCCAACGAAGGGCTTTTACAACAAAATTTATTACAACGATTCTGTCTTTACAACAAAACCCTTTACCACGTAAATGTAAGTATTTAACAGGTAAGTATAAATTATTTTTATATAGATAGATAGATATTTTTAATGGGTTTATTTTTACCTGTAGAATACTTAGTTTTCTGTGGAAAGGCTTCTAAATACACACACACACATTATACATACATATATATATATATATATATATATATATATATATATATATATATACACCGTTGAACCAACTACCTCTGAACCCTACAAAAATCCTTCCTGACCCAAAATTCTCTTCCCACCCAAAAATACACACCAACCCTAAACCCTAAAATTCCTTTACCACCCAAAAAACCATAGCCACCATAAACCCCAAGATTACCCTTAGCAAAAAAATTCCCTTACCACCCAAAAACCCATAACCACCCTAAAACCTAAAAAATCCTTCCCCACCCATAAATTCAGACTTACTTTAAACCTTAAGAGTTCCCTTACCACTCAAAATACAATACCCACCCTAAACCCTAAAAATTCGCGTAGTACCCATAAACCCATAGCCACCATAAACCCTAGGAATTTCCTTACCACCCTAGAGCCTATACCGACCCTAAAACCTAAAAAATCCCTTACCTCTCCAAAACCCATATCCACCCTAAAACCTAAAAATTCCCTTACCACCCTAAAACCCTACCCACCCTACGACCTAAACAAGTCCTTACCATCCAAAACCTGTACCTACTCTAAAACCTAAGAATTCTCTTACCACCCAAAAACCCATACCCACCCTAAACCCTAAAAAATCCATTATCACCCAAAAACAAATACTCACCCTAATACCTACAAATTCCCTTACCCCCCAAAACCCATACTCTAAACCCTAAGAGTTCCCTTACCACCAAAAAACCAATACCTACTCTAAACCCTAACAATTCATTGCTACCCGAAACCCATAGCCACCCTAAACTCTAAGAGTTCCCTTACCACCTAAAAACCCATACCCACCCTAAAGTGTTTTTTGACTTGCCTATACCTTTGGCATCATTTGATGAATCTTCAGGAAATGTTCCAAAAAAAGTGTGCTGGTGATTCTTGTTGCGCACGGAAAGTTTTGGGGTGATCTGCCAAGCCAACCAAGAAAAAGGTGTGGGGGGGTCAAAAAGTTGCATTTACCAAGTTGATTCCCATAGGACCTGCAGACAGGACTACAGCTTGAACCACCGGACGGAATTACATCAAATTTGGCAGAAAGCTAGCTTTGGGTATGCAGATTGTGCATTCGCTTATTTGGTGGAAATCCGTTCAGTAGTTTTCGAGAAATTAAAGGGAATACAAATTTGAATATCTGAGGTCGTGAACTCTTTGCGGCGACTTCACGAAGAATAAGAGCTAGTGTACAGAGCTGCAAGCTACCAAGGAAGTGTTGGCAGCCATCTTGGGGCTTGGCATCAGCCAAATCCCTAAAAAAAAGAAAGGGGGCCAGGGTAGAGACACCATGATCTCCTAGCTCTGGTGTTGGGGTCCCTAGCGACCCCCAGAGATAAAAAGCACTTTTTAGACGTTTTTGTCACGATTTACGGCTGATCCATGAATCTGGGGACTTTTTTTAAATAAAAAGCGCAGGCTCCCCTGCTTTTTTTACAATAAGCCCCCAGGTAGGCCAAGCATCAGAGGCTTTGCTATTTTAATGCGGGGGAGCCGCCCCTCCGACAGCCCCAGGGTCCGCTACCTCCCCGGGCTAAAACATTATTAAATGCAGGCAGGGCCATCAGGCCCCCCGCAGCTCCGGGGACCGCCAACTCCCCGGGCCTTTACAGCTGCTGCCAAGCCACAGCAAACACTCTGCTCACAGCGAGGGAGAGAAGTCAAATAGCTTTCCCTCTCTGCTAGCGGAGGTTTTCTCTGTCTCCCTGCCTCTGGAGATACAAGCAAGGAGACAGAGGAAACAATTGCTTTCACAGAGAGGGAGCTGCTTTAGCAATGCTGGCTCTCGCAGGAGGCAGGGAGCCAGCTTGGACTGTGGGGGCCTTCAGACTCACCCCACAGCCCACAGCATTGTGACTGGGTGCCCTGGGAGGCACCCAGGTCACATGGCCAGGCCCTGGGGGATGGGGTCCAAAAAATAATTAGGCAGTGCCCCAGAGAACGGGCTCCCCGGGGCCAAGATCGGCCTCGGGAAGAAGCTGCACCTCCCTGAAAAAACATTTTTTTACGCCAGGCCTCAGGGGATGGGGTCCAAGATCGGCCTGGGGAGGGAGACCACACATCCCCCCCCAAAAATCAAATGTTTAGGCCGGGCTCTGGGGGATGGGGTCCCCGGGGCTGAGATCAGCCTGGGGATGAGGGGCCGTGCAGGGTTGGGTTGCTATAGAGGTTGGTTGCAGGGACTGGCCACAGACCAGGCCCTGCCGAAGGCCGTGCGCACTGCGGGATTGGGTTTTTATAGACTGTGGCCAACTGCCACTGCACATGGCCTAAGGCTGTGCATGGTGGTGATTGGATTATATGGCGTGTAGTAATGAAAAAATGCTGAGAGAGGGGCAAGAAGAGACCAAAGAGCAAAGAAAAAGCAATAAGACACAAGAGAGAGGGAGCAGATGGAGGGTGGTGGCGGTGTGCAGCAGAGCAGGTAGCTGGGTCTGAAAGGTCAATGAATTTGCGCTGCGGCCGCCATTAAGTAGCTCCTGGAAAGTGGGAGTGGTGTGGGGGTGGTGCTGGCAGAGGCGGGAAGGAGAGGCAGGAAAGACGTGCAGGGGAGAATGTAAGGAAAGTGGGGAGGCAGCGGGGGAGCAGGTGAATGGCAGTGGGAGCATTAAAAGAGGTGAATGGGGGAGGTGCAAGAGAGCGCAAAAACAAGCCAAAGAGCGCAAAAGCACACGCCAAGAGAGTGAATTGAGATGAGTGAAAAAGAATGCCAGATAGGTAAAAGGGCAGAAAAACAAAAACTCAAAAAGAGCGATGGTATTTGAGTGCAGAATGTTTGAGAGAGAGAGAAGAGCAAAAAAGCAAAATCAAAAAGAGCACATGAATAGGAGCGGGAAAAGGGTGAGAGCAAGGAAAAAAGGGGCAAAAGAGCAGAGCAGCAAAAGTCAAAAAGAGCAATGGAATGCAAGTGAAAAAAGGGTGAGAAAGAGGCAAGAAGAGGCCAAGGAGCAGAGAAGGATGGAGCAGATGGAAGCCGTTGGTGGTCTGCAGCAGAGCAGATAACTGGGTCTGAAAGGGTCTTGACTGGTCAGAGGACCGGTCCAGGTCAGTTGGGAGCCATGGGGTCGCACTGCAACTGACATTAAGTAGGTCCTGGGAGGTGGGGGCAATAGGCAGGGCTTGCAGAGGCAGGAAGGAGAAGTGAGAAAGAAGTGTAGGAGAGAAGGTATTGTTTTATTCTTGGGGCTTCAGGGATTGCCTGGGAATGCTTATTCCAAAATGTGTGGGGTAAGGAGGGGTTTAGGGAGGGACATGCAGATATAAATACTGAAGCTAAAAAAGTCCCAAAAAACAGTAGCAAATGTACTTCAGCTCTGCCTTGGAGTATATCTAGCGCCACACATGGATAATCACACGTAGAGCAACTTACTTCCGTAGAATATATTGAGGTAGGGATTTAATATACCCCTCTGTGGGAAATATTAATGCATAAATACAATTATTTTGACTCTGAATATATATGAAGTATAACACCCCACAGATATATAGATATCACATTTTTGTGTTAAAAAATATTTTTTTTAGATTTAAAAAAATAATTAACATGTTTAAAAATAATTAAATTCTATTTTAATACAATTATTATTTGTTTTGTTTGAATTGTTACGAAACACAAGACTATTAATCAAATATAATACATAATGAAATATTAAAATGCTAGTGAGGGTGAGTTTTAAAATAAATTCGATTAAAAATAATATTTATATATTAAATTAATATATTTTAAATATAAATTTAATAATCATCCAGCATGTCTAATTTTAATCAGAGTGTAATGGTCAGGAGAGTCTTCGGGAATGGTTCTTCTCAGAAATCTTAAGAGGGCAATTGTATTGTCAATTAAAAAAAAAACTGTTCAGGTATGCATTTTACTACTTTATTACAGAAAGAGTCTCAATATATGTAGTTTCACTGTGCCCGTACCTCTGAGTTTTTTCTCTCAAGCCCCAGCCAAAGTTCGCTCACCCGGTAACTCTCCTAAGAGTTTGTCCTCCTTATACATAAGCAAACCATGGTTGCTGTTAAGCAATAGGTTTTTACCATTAGATAGCTTAGATCATCTAGATTGTCGTCCTAGCCCTATTGTTACTGGTATCTCAGCTGATCTTCCTATTGTCAGTTAATCAGTTTCTGACCCTGAACCTGTGTATATTTTCTCACGTAATAGTTTAAGCATTATCAGCTGGAATATTGCAGGAGTCATGTCAAAAATTAACCTAAAGGAATGGTTATTACTGATTAATTCATATGAGATTATTTTACGTCAAGAAACCTGGGCCGTCACCGCTTATATCACACCTATTGATGTGAAAAGCAATCTGATTCAAGTATTCTATGTCAAAGATCACAATGATATAGTTTTTTTATTTGGTTAATTTTTACAGTGATGATTTCTCTTCCTCTAATCACTGTCATTTTCGATTATTGTTATCAATGTATGTATTATCAATTATTCCCTCTTCTTAAACCTGTACGTCATCCAGACAGTAATTTGCTCAAGTGGTTTGATACAGCCTGTTCAATAGCTAACAGGCATTTACGGGAAGCTTTGTCTAAAAGACCCATGAACATAGTTGAGATTTTCATTCATAGAGCAACCTACAAAAGGATTCTAAAAAAGAAAAAAAGCTGAGATTCTGCAAAACAATTGTGATCTGCTTAAGTTTGCATGCAAATCAAAAGTATGTACCAGCCCGATGAGTAAAGCCGCCGGGCCGGATGGGGTCTCCATGGATTTATTCAAATCCGATATCAACATCTGGGCATCTGTGTCCATCAATGTCCTTAACAATATGTACCACACCTAGAGCCATATGTGTCATCACGGCCCTTTGCGATTCGGAAATAGCGTTTTTTAAGAAATCGCTATTTCCGACTCGCAAAGTGCCATGTATCACATTTGCGATTCGGTAATAGAGATTTCCTAAAAATCGCAAATGCTATTACCAAATCGCAAATTGCGATACCGGCCCCATTCGCAATAATTATTATTATTATTATTGCATTAATGTGCCGTCATTCTTTAGTCGATTAGTTCTAGGTTAATAATTATTTAAATTAATTTCCATTTTTATAACTTCAAATATTTTTAGTATTTTTAAAAGAATTAGTAAACTTTATAATTATTCCTTATACTTTCTGATAGGGAGATCTTTGTCCTGGATACGGAGATCTCGGCAAACATGTGAAAAGTTAGCAGTAGTAACTTTACACTAGTAAATTCTTAGATGCCTCCACACTCTGAACTAAGCGGGTGGAGTCATGTACGTCTGAACTTAGGTGTAAATCTACACTCTGAAATAGTGAATAGCAAAAAAGATTAGACTTACACTTAAGCGGAAGAGAAAATTTACACATTAATAAATTTACACTTGTAAATATGAAAGTATTTGGACATGACACTTTCTCTCAGTAACATGCTGTACTCTAATTCTGTATCCACTCCTCTTTTTTTGTTTAAAAACAAACTGTTAATCTCAAAGAGCAACCTAGAAAAAAACTGCAATCCCACAGTTAATGGAAGGAAGCTACGAGTTTACCATATTAAATATTCTGAATCAGGGCTAGAGGCTGTGTGCTGCCCCCACCCTCTCCCTGAGGCCAGGGTCCTGGAGTGTAAGGCTCTCTCTTAGGTTAGCTGGTAAAAGCGGTGTCCTCTTCAGCTTGTGTGCTCTTAGGTCGTGGGTTCACTTAAAAGTTGAAGCAAAGCCACATTTTCAGAAGCCTTTTTGCTGCATATATTGTAGAATACCAACAAAATAAACTTTACTGTAGGAAAAAAAAAAAACTTTGCTTTCTTTGAGAAACAGAATTGAAAAGCCAGAATTTGATTTAATTCGTTTTTAGAAATCCATATAGATTAACACTGTGCTCCTGGACCGACATCAGAAACAAAGACGTTTAAAGGCATGGCCAAAGGGGCCTTCTTCTGTCATTCTAGGTTATCTTTGTCGACTTTTCAGAACCAAGAACCTCTCTACTTCTACATTTTATCTCTTTCTATATGCAATATATATATATATATATATGTACATGATTTTACTTTTATGATTATATTTTTATAAACGAATATCATTGATTCTTATTGCTAAAACATTCATATTGATTTTATGCAAATATATATATATATATATATATATATATATATATATATATATATATTAAAAAAAAAAAAAAATCACTGAAAAGGACAATTACTTTCAAAGTGGCTCAAAACGGGGGTGCCCAAAATATGTCTGGCCACAAATAATCTTAAAATGTCATTGATCTAACAGTTTCTACATATTCACTTACCCTCATAGCACCCCAGCTGTGGAACAGTATGTTCTTTCTCAGCAGTTCCCGGCAATGGTTGTTGTTGTAAAGTTGGAGCAAACAAGTAACTGTGCTCACAAAATGTACCCATCAGTGGCATTCCTGATAACTGTGCGGTGTCCCCAACAAGCCAAATCTCCTGCTCACCCCTGCCCTAAACCTTTCCATTCCATAACTTAAAGTATGTTTAGGAGAAGTTGAATGCGAATTAAAGAAGGAAGTTTGTATTCTGTGCCCCTAGCCTTTTAACAACATAAGGCATGGCATTTGCTACCCGTCATCTATTTCACCTGAATATAGACCCAGCATACTTCACAGAAGTGGGTCACTGCATGTGTACTGCCGAGTCACTACCTCCTCAGTATATGAGCACTAGCAGAGTTACTCTGATTTTTCTACTTTGTGAGTCACCACATGTTGCACTCCAGTGGTTCCCAAACTGTGGTCATGGGACCCCTGGGGGTATGCAAAACCTCCTCAGGAGGTCCTCGACTGCTTACAAAATTTAATATTTTTAACAGATTAGGTCTCCATCTTTCAGCAATGACTCACTGGGGGGTCCTGAGATTCCAATAATGATTCAGTGGGGGTCCTGGGTTCCAGTATTGATGATGTGGGGGTCCACAGAAGTCAAAATGTTGGGAACCACTGGTCTACTCTGCCTATTTGTTTACCAAGTTAGAGCACCACTTAGCATCATCTTTGTCACATTAAACCTGGGATGAATATTTATATTAATAATGTTTGCAAAGAAGAGCAATCCTGGAGTTATTCAGGAAAACTTTGATAGGGTATGGGTTATTGGTATTCATTCTGTGGTAATTCCATATACAACAATGACATTTTAACATGGTTTAATTAAAGACTTGTGAGGATATGATAATTTCTTTTTGTGTATTTAAGCAAAATTTTCGAAAAATTGCGTAAAATTCTGTGAAATGGATATAAAGATGCATTTTGCGATTTTTTGTTGCAAAAGAACATGTGTTGTGAACAGCTGCTTTTGTTCTGTTCATTCACATTGCTGCTGTGCTCAAGCGATAGGATTTTTACCAGAAAGGACAAAAAATTACTTGATATGGTGTAATGGTTACATTTCTAGAAATTTGTCGTTTGCAAAATGCCAGAATTTATGGCCTGGCTTTAAATTACCATATGATTTGCTCCTTCAGTTTCATGTCATCTCATGTGGTGTCCTTTTTTTCAAATGCAGAGTGATGTCACTTCTGTGACATCAAATCACTAGGATAGAGGGTCAAGTGATGCCACTTCTTGTGATTCCACAAAGGGTCAAAGAGGTACATGATGTAATTTCAGTTACTCCTTTTATTTTGGTGAACAGACATGCACTAGGTAGTGCACTAAGAGTTAGGGGCCTGATTCACAAAAGTATCTTACACTTTTGAGTAATTTACACTGGTGAGAAAGTTTATTGCTTTTTGCATCTCACAGAATCTGAGTGTAACTTACTACTAAAATAAGTATTGGCAAAGCCAATAGGTCTTGCCTTTACAAGAGTTATTGGCTTGGCAATGTATGTTTGTGTGGCTGCTGTTCAGCATGGCTAAAAGTAAGTGGCATGGAGTGTCATAGAGTGGAATGGGGGAGTAGTGTCGTAGAGTGGATTTGTTAAAGTACGGAGTCATAGAGTGAAGTAGGGGGAGTAGAGTGTAGCTGAGGGGCATAGAGGTAAGTAGGGTTCAGTGATTTAGTGGCAGAGGGGGGTTGAAGAGTTCAGTGTTGTGAAGTGGAGTGGTGTAGAGTGAAGTGGAGTGGAATAGGGTGGATTGAGCTAGTGGGCTGGATTGGAGTAGATTGGGGTGGATTGGATTGGGGTAGAGTGGGGTGGACTGAGTGGGCTGGGGTGGATTGGAGTGGGGTTGGTTGAAATGGGGTGAGGCAGATTGGATTGGTATGGATTGGTTGCTTTGGATTGGTGTGGGGTGGATTGACTAGATTAGGGTGGGGTGGGTAGTTTGAATTGGAATGATAGGACTGGGGTGGATTGGAAATGAAGTGAGGTTTTTGCAGTGGGATGAATTGGAGTGGAGTGGGGTGGATTAATCTGAACTGGAGTGGGTTGGGTTGTATTTAATTGGATTGGATCGGATGGGTTGGATTTATTGCATTGGAGTAGAGTGATTTGACTGGTGTGAGGTGGATTGGACTAGAGTGGTGTAGGTTGGAGTGGGGTGGTTTTAACTGAGTGGAGTGGATTTGATTGGAGTGGGGAGAAAGACTGAACTGGGGTCGGGTGAATTGAATTGGGGTAGAGGGGGGTGGACTGAAGTAGACTGGATTGGAATAGATTGGGGTAGATTGGAGTGAAGTGGGGTGGTTTGGAGTGGGGTGTAGAGAAGTTAAGTGGATTAGATGGGGTGGATTGGACTGGAGTGGGGTGGGTTTGAATGGGTGGGGATGACTAGAGTGGGGTGGATTGGATTGGATTTGGGTGGACTGGATTGGGTTCCATTGGATTGGGGTGGGGTGGATTGGAGTGGGGTGCATTGGGCTGGAGAAGTGTGAACTGGATTGAGTCGGCTGGGATAGATGGGGTGGATTGGATTGGAGTAGCGAGGACTGGAGTGGGATGGACCGGAGTGGGGTTGAATGGAGTGGGTGGATTGGATCGGAGTGGGGTGGGGTGGAATGGATTGGGGTGAACAGGAGTGTCACGGACTGGATTGAACTGAGGTGGGGTGGACTGGATTTGAGTGGGGTTAATTGTGGTAGATTGGACTGGAGTGGAGTAGATTGGAGTGAGCTGTAATGGACTGGTGTTGGGTGGATGGGAGTGGGGTGAATTGAACTGGTGTGAGCTAGATTGGACTGGAATGGGCTGGATTAAGGTAGTGTGGCATTGGGTGGATTGTAATGGTGTGGGGTGGATTAAGGTGCACTGGAGTGGGGTGGATTAAGGTGAATTGATTTGGAGTGTGATGGATTAGAGTGGGGTGGGTGGATTGGAGTGGGCGGGTTGGGTTGTGGTGGATTTGAGTGGGTGGATTTGAATGGGGTGAAATGGATTTGAGTGGATGGGTTGGGTTGGGCTGGAGTAGGGTGGGGTGGGTAGGATTGGAATATAGTGAGTTGATTGGAATGGGTTGGATTGGAGTGGAGTGGGGTGGATGGACTAGAGTGGGGTGGACTGAACTTGAGCGGGTGGACTGAACTTGAGTGGGGGTGGATTTGATTGGAGTGGGGTACATTGGATTGGGGTGTATTGAATTGGTGTGGGGTGTATTGGATTGGAGTGGGGTGGATTGTGGTGGATTGGAGTGGAATGAATTCAGGGAAAGGCATGACATTCTTAACCGGGGCAACATCCTGAGGCTTCTCAGAGCAGTTCCATTCCTTGAAAACATAACTACTGAAAATATTGAGTCTATAAAATTTCTCCCACAAAAGGATGGTGATGCACAAGAGGCTATCCTAGTAACCTGGGCTACAGACCAATTAACTAAAAGAATCTTCCTTGAAAAAGAGTGTTTCCTCAGTTGGGGGATAAGACTTACTATGACGCATTCAGCAATATATCCAGTTTCTGTTTGCATATCAGAATGAATATTCCATGAAAAGTAAGACTTACAATAAAAAATGAGTATTTTCAGTTCTCAAAACTCCGGTAGGGAAGTCTAGTCCATCACGGATGGTTAGGCACTCGCAGTTAAAGAAACATATTACTACCCAACTCAACCTAGAGTGGTTAATGGAAGCTCTGCATGGTGGTAGGTGCACCTGACAAATCAGCCTGCAGCCTGTACAGTCAACTTCCTCTTTCCGCATTAAAGAGTCCTTGAAATTATGCTCTTGGAATATAAATGGCGTGAACACCAAAATTTGTAACAACTATTTGTATATCTTTAGTAGAGACTTGGACTTTGTCCTCCTACAAGAAACATGGGCAACACAGCCATTCGTATTGGACGATTCTGTTGGCTACTTCTGTCCAGCGGAAAGGAACTATGGGCACCCACGGGGGGCTTAGCAACTTTTATAGTGACAGGCCTGAGGGTAGAAAGTGAGCAAGTGGCTTCTGAAGACAGTAACATCTTAATGGTAAAATTAAGGAAATGGCATAAAGATACATCGAGCTCTCTTCTGTTAATTAATATCTATATTTATCCAGATACAAAGGCTAGGAAAAAAATGTCAGCTAACCTATTAAATGCATTATTGGAGATAATGCAAGACGCAACCCCATGTGAAATCTGGTGACTTTAATATGAAATTACTATAGACTTCTTGTGATGAAAATCTGCATTACCAAGAACTCTCATGGGACATCCCAAATCAGTCTATTGCCTCGGCTGGTAATGGGCAGAGAGATGTAAGAGCAGTGGCCTTACTATGTGATCTGGAAGCACTAGGCTTACGAGTTGGGATTGGCAGGCTGAAACAAGATTCTCTGCCTGCATTGACTTACCAAGTAGCCGGCTTACATTCAAGAACTGACTTCAGAGTGGTAACACTAAATATTTTCCAATTCATTTCAGATTTAAAAAACAAGTGAAAGTGATCATGGCCAACAAATTATGGAGTATAAAGTTCACTGCACTCTGCATCAGAAAGTAAATTCCTTGCTGAGGGAGATGGTAACAACAAATTTTAGCAAAGTGCGCTGGTCAGCAAGTACGATAGGCAGGATTGAGGCTACTGCTTCAACGCTGCTAAAGGATTGCTTTTCAGCTGCCCTTCTCAATCCTATAGCACAATGGGCACTCTTTACAAGTAAATTACTGGCTGACATCCTGTGCAAGCATTAAATAAGATCAAAGCATTGGCACGCCTCCGTACCTAAGGAGGAACCGTAATAGGATTTTAAGAATAGGTCGGAGGCGGGAAGGAAATTTCGTCCTCCAATGTAATCTAAGGTCCACAAATAAAGCTTATCAGAAAATGCTTTGAGAGGCGAGAACAGTGGCAAAACAAAATCTTTGGACAAAGGCTTCATATCTTGGAAAAAAGAAAAACTCAAGGGAGTTCTGGAGATTGCTTAATAATTTAAACAGGCCTCCATCAGCAGCCACCTTTAACAGAAGCAGGTTAGGCTGCCTTTCTATCAGAACACCTTAATCAATCTCTGATAGATGCTTCATCCTCTAGCCAAAGAGGAGGGGGGAAAACACCAAGTGAATAGACACACTCTGATGACCATATGCTCAGCTTCTCTGTAGATCAAATATGTAAAGTTGTTAAAGCAAGCAGACAAGATGGTGCACTAGGGCCTTATGGAACAGCACAAGTTTTGTATAAAGTAAATCCGGCCTTTTGGGCAAAAGTCTGTTCGTAGCTTTTAATAATATACTCCAACAGGAAGTTATTCCAGACTCATGGAAGGGTTCTATAATAACTCCCATCTTTAAGGGGGGTGATCGCCAGAGACCGGAAATTACCGTCTGATTACAGTACAAGACTGAGACAAAATTGTTGGCTACTGCTATCAGAACTATCATGGTGGGCTGCAGAAAAGCAAATTATACCTTTTAATCACTCGGGGTTCATTCGGGGGCTTGGAACAGAGACACATATATTAGCACTCTCAGTAATCAGGCAAATATAAGTTAAATAAGCATCCTATCAACTTGTGGACTTCAAGCAAAAACTGGTTAAATGGGAATCCCCATTGCCTTTTGAAAGCAATCCAACTGTTGTACTCAGAGACCTGGGTTAAGGTAAACATAGGAGATGGTTCTTTTATCTTTAGGAAAATCAAAACTTCCCTGGGCTTAAAGCAAGGTTGTGTTCTTGCGCCATACTTGTTTAACCTGTTCTTGGCTGATCTGCCACAGACACTGCACGAAGTAAATGCTCATCCTCCCAAATTAGGTCACAAGTACATTTCGAACCTTTTATATACTGGCGATGCGATTCTTTTTAGCCACACAAAAATAGGTCTACAACGACTGATCGACAAAATAGCAACTTATTCGGCACTGAATGGTATGGTAATTAACAAAAAGAAAGCCAAGGTCATGGAAGTGACCAATAGGATACAGAAAAAAACAAAAATGGTACCTGGAAGCCCATCAATTGGATCAGGCCAAGTTTTACAGGATACCGGCGATTGCTATTTGATGAGTAGGGCTTATCCAACATTATAAAATGACCTGCATAGGAAGGGGAACACGCATTTAAAACATTCCATAGATCACTAGGTGGTCCAAGCTTTCAGCTCTTGCTAAAAATATTAGAGAAACTGCTGTCGAGTATCGCGTACGGAAGTGAGGCACGGCGCGGAAGGGATGCAGAAATGCTAAACGTAATCCTTTCTACGATATCCAGAGCCCTATTTCATCTCCCGCGTAACGGATCGCCACCTCAGATATGGCTGGAATTTGGCATAGTAAATCAAATTATTGAAACTATTGCAAGAAAGGGAGATTATATCGAAGTGTGTAAAAGAGTAAAGTTGAATAAATCGAACCAACTGTGTCAGGCCCTTTGGCAAGAAGTTCAAACAAATATAAATGCCCCTTCGTGGCAGTACCTAGAAGTGGGGATTGACGACCCGGCTGTGCATCCATTATGGGAAATGTTCTTGCCTTTAGTGTCTTTTGAAAAAATTATTAATGGGCAGATGAAAAAGTTGTCATTACTAAAAGACAAAGAAACCTTTTCCAGCCGATCACATGCCTGGATGATCATACACAAATATAAGTATCTTAAACCAGTGCCTTATCTGGAGACTGGCTGGTCCAGTCATTTAAAAGTTGATTTTATAGGTGCCGATTTGGATTTCTTCTTGGGCTTACTCACGCGGTCCCTTCGACCCGGGACATGAAATCTACTTGCTGCAGACTGTGCAAAATGGGGGATGAATACATTATGTATTTGACTTGCTTATGTCTGACTTTATTAAATGAGAGAAAGATGCTGTTAAAAAGACTTTTTAATCAGCGTGGAATTCGATCAAGTAGGCAAGCTGTGATGGTATGTTTTAAGTCATCAGACACTTTATTTAATTATAATTTTAAAAATGTTTTACTGCTGGCGAGAATAATTTGGTTTGAAAAACGGTTATGATTAACATACAACTGTATTAATATAAACTATTTTATTAGTTAAGCACCTTAAAGAAAAGTAGGAATGCATTTTAGGATGTTCGGGTTGGATCCTGTGGGGTGGAATGGAGTGGAGCTGATTGTTTTGGATTGGAGTAGGGCAGATTGGAGTGGGGCAGATTGTTTTGGATTAGAGTGGGGCAGAGTGGAGTGGCCAGTGTGGTTTGAATTGAAATGGGACAGATTGGAGTGGGACAGATAGGAGTGGGACAGATTGGTTTGGATTGGAGTGGGGCAGATTGTTGAGGATTTGAGTGGGTTTGAGTGGGGCAGATTGGAGTAGGGCTGACTGGAATGGGGTAGGTTGTTTTGGAATTTGAGTGGGGTAGACTGGAGTGGGGCAGATTGTTTTAGATTGGAGAGGGAAAGACTGAACTGGTTCAGATTGTTCTGGATTGGAGTGGGGCAGATTGTTTTGGATTGGAGCGGGGCAGATTGTTTTGGATTGTCATAAAGCAGATTAGAGTGAGCAGATTGTTTTGTATTAGAGTGGGGTAGATTGCTTTGAATTGGAGTTGGGCAGAATGGAGGGGTAGATTGTTTTGGATTGGAGTGGGGCAGATTGTTTTAGATTAGAGTGGGGCAGAATGTTTCGGATTGGCGTGGGGCAGATTGTTTTTGATTTGAGTGTGGACGAATGTTTTGGATTGGAGTGACACAGATTGTTTTTATTGGAGTGGGGCACATGTTTCTGGATTGGAGTTCAGGCAGATTGCTTTGGATTGGAATGGGGCTGATTGGAGTGGGGGGGGGTGTTTTGGATTAGAGTGTGCCAGATTGGAGTGGGCCAGATTGTTTTGGATTGGAGTGGGGCAGATTGGAGTAGAACAAATTGTTTTGGATTGGAGTGGGACAGATTGTTTTGGATGGGCATGAAGCAGATTGGAGTGGGGCAGATTGTTTTAGATTGCAGTGGGGCAGATTGTTTTGGGTTGGGGTGGTGCAGATTGTTTTGGATTGGAGTTGGCAGATTGGACTGGGGTAGATTGTTTTAGATTAGAGTGGGGCAGATTGTTTTAGATTAGAGTGGGGTAGATTGTTTTGAATTGGAGTGTTGCAGATTTGTTTATTGAGTGGGGCAGTTGTTTTGTATTGGAGTGGAGTGGAGTAGAATGTTTTGGATTGGAGTGAGACAGATTGGAGTGGGGCAAATTGGAGTGGGGCAAATTGTTTTTGTATTGGAGTGTGGCAATTTTTTTTTTGTATTGGAGGTTGGCAGATTGTTTTGTATTGGGTCGAGGCAGATTGTTTTATACTGGAGTGGGGCAGATCGTTTTTATTGGAGTGGGGCATATTGTTTTGGATTAGAGTAGGGCAGCTTGGATTGAGGCAGATTGCTTTGGATTGGAGTTGAACAGATTGGAGTGGAGCAGATTGGAGTGCAGTAAATTGTTTTAGATTAGAATGGGGCAGATTGTTTTAGAGTAGAGTGGGGCTCATTGTTTTGGATTGGAGTGGGGTAGGGAAGATTGATTTGGATTGGAGTGGAGCTGATTGTAGTGCTGTAGATTGTTTTAGATTAGAATGATGCAGATTGTTTTAGATTAGAGTGGGGCTCATTGTTTTGGATTGAAGTGGGGCAGATTACTTTGGATTGGAGTGTGACAGATTGTTTTGGCTTGGAGTGGGGCAGACGGTTTTGTATTGGAGTGTGGCAGATTGTTTTGGATTGGCATGGGGCAGACTGGAGTGGGGCAGATTGTTTTGGATTGGAGTGGGACAAATTGTTTTGGCTTTGAGTGGGGCAGCTTGGAATGAGGTAGATTGTTTTGGATTGGAGTCAGACAGATTGTTTTGGATTGGTGTGGGGCATATTGGAGTGGGGCAGATTGTTTTGGATTGGAGTGGGGCAGATTGCTTTGGATTGGAGTGGTGCAGATCGTTTTTTATTGGAGTGGGGAAGAATGTTTTGGATGGGGTGGTGTAGATTGTTTTGCCTTGGAGTGGGACAGATTGTTTTGGATTGGAGTGGGGCAGATTGTTTTGGACTGGAGTGGGGAAGATTGTTTTGGATTGGTTTGGCGCAGACTGTTTTGGATTGATTTGGGGCAAATTGGAATGGGGCAGATTGTTTTGGATTGGAGTGGGGCAGACTGAAGAGGGGCAGATGGGGCAGATTTGAGTGGGGTGGATTGTGGTGAGTGGTTTGGATTGGAGGGGTGGATTGGTCTGGGGAGGATTGGATTGGTCTGGGATGGATTGGATTGAGTGGGGGGGATTGGTGTGGGTGAGGTGGGGTGGGTTGGCGTGGGGTGGATTGGATTGGAGTGGGGTGGATTGGGATGTACTTGCCAAATATGTCTTAAAGCATACTTTTGGAAATTACACAAAAGAAAGAAACAATGTTGTGTTGCAATATTTAGAACACGCTAATCGTCATCTTTTGAGTAGGGTGCCCACAAGCAAAAAGAAAACGTGAGTGTAAAGTGAGAAAAGAAGACTCTGCAAAATAAAAGAAACTAACTAGCTATAGAAAATAAATAAACCTTTCCAATTTTGTTTGTCCTGCTGGGCACGTCTTTGCCAGTCACACACCTTGTGTTTGCAGGGCCCTGGAAGTTTAAAAAAAGTACCTCAATCTCGTCGAGAGCAGCAAATGGGCACTGATTACGTTGAAGCAACCAGTGCTTGGTCCTTCCTCCACATCCAGGAACGGAAATTATGCTAGGCCTGCAGTGACCAATTACGAGGCTTTAAAGACGAGTGCCACTCAAGCCAACAAATGCTAAGCAACGGACGGGCTCTAAGGTTACAGTAGTCTCAAAGAGGCAGCGCATGCACTAACTGAGACCAAACAACAGTAGTAATTCCAACACACCACATGTCCAACTACCAGTACTGCAACACGCTTTAATAGAAAATAATGGAAGTAGGGAACTAAACTAAAACGCCATAGAAAATAAAGTTAAATCAAATTAAATTATTTAAAATACTTATAAATATAAATAAATATACTTTATTGTAGAAAATATTTACAAATCACAGATTATTTGATCATAAAAAAATTGGATACTGTATTTTGAGTTTCAAAATTAATGTATCAACATTTGTATTATAATATAAGCAGGTTAATTTTAATTTATTTTATTCATCACGTTTGATTATTATTAATCTTCACAAAAATAAATGTAATTTAATTTAATATAATGTATCATATTTCCATTCATTAAAGATTTAATTACAAATTAGGTTTTTAGTCCTATATCATGTTTTTATTTTGTTTTACATTTATAATAAATATATAAAAATGAATTTACATTAATATTTAGCATAAAATTAATTTAAAATCTATTTTCGAGTTAAATAAACTTTTTATTTTTCTTATACTTTACCAAGTGCATTCCCACTATGGTAAAGTATAGGGAAAAATAGAAAAAAAAACGTGAAAATAAATATTAACAATATTTTTCTGTTACCAGTCAGTACATTCCCAGAAATGCCCCCCAGGAGAACTTATGGAGGTCCCGAGGACCCCCCCAGGCAGCCCATGCAAGTGGGTGAAGTCATAAATGCCAGCTCCTCTATCAAGGCAGCCCTGTCCACTGCTTTGAAAGGCAGACTGAAGGTTTGAACACACCTGACTGTGTTTGACCGCTCGACTGATCCCAGTGTTGGCACACGTTTGTGCCTTCTCTGAGGCCCATACATCTTTAGGGTCAAGCCTGTGAGTGCATGCGCTTGTGGATGCGTCTCGTATGCGAGACTCTGTTGTGTTCTGTAAAGGGCTTGTCGCCTGCCTGTTGCTCACCATTTGTTAGTTTGCATGGCACTCTTCTTTACAGCCTCGTAATTCATCAAGGCATGCCTGGCATAATTTCTGTTCCTCTGTGTGGAGCAGGGATCAAGCACTAATTGATTCAACGTAATTAGTGCCCGCCCGCTGCTCCCGACGTGATCGAGGTACTATTTTGTTATAACTTCCAGTGCACCGCAAACAGAAGGCTTGTCACTGGCAAAAACGTGCCCAGCAGGACAAACAAAATTGCAACGTTTTCTTTTTAAAGCTAACTTTATTTTATTTTGTTAAGTCGTCTTTCCTCAGTTTCCACTTGTTTTTTTTGTTTTTACTCGTGGGTGCTGTGTCAAATAATGACAATTAACTTGTTTGAATTGTGCAAGACCTATTGCATTACAAATGCTTGTTTTTTTATTGTAACAGAGTGCTTTCTCCCAGGCTCTGCCTGGCACACCCAAGGGTGCTATGCCATGGTGCAGAACAGGATCCAGCATCCTTTCACATGAGATCATGCAAGATAAGGGTGCTCCCAAACTGAAATGAGCAATGAATACTATGGTAATAAAGAGTTTTGCCATTTTGTAGAGTACTAATGTGTTAACCTTATTATTATTCCTCTGCCCCACTCACCAAGAATAAAAAAAAAATGCCTTGCAACACCGTAGAAATATCTTTACAATGCATATACACTTGTGCTCAGAATTGTCCTACTGAGGTGAGTCATCTATGGGGCCTGAATAGCTATATTGGGGATTCTAGGTACATCCCCTACATACTCCTATAAAATGTAAGGATAGGTGCCCTTAATGCTGTTAAAGGTCACCTAATGCTGTAAATATAGCCTGCAGCTGCCGCAAATCTCAAGGGAAGGGGCGGGCGGGGGAGGAGGAAGGGGTGGGAGGTGGGGGGTAAAATAAAAGAAAAAATGATATATTTTTTTTTAAAGTACCTTCTCGACGCAGGCTGCCTCGCTCCTGTTCCCTCTCAATGGTGTTGGTGTCCTAGCAGTCCCTTGGACACCAGCACAGGCTCCCCATGCAATCCTGGTTCATTTAAGTGGACTTGATCCACTCAGCAAGCAAGTGCACGTACGTAGCAAATCTGACATTTAGGCACCATCCACACTGCTGCTGTTACACCCGAGCAGTTTTCATCTGCTCCCCCATTCTAATGAGTTGCATGGTCTCATGTTCATACTTTTAGGTGTTCAGCTTTTACCTGGATTGGATCCTCAGCATACATACCAACGTCTGGAGAAGGGAAAGAGGGAGATTTTGAAGCTAAAATAAAACCATTTTCAGCAAAAAAGAAGTGAGTCTCCCACCTGAATCTGCTGCTACATGCTCTACCAGGATGAGTACTATTGACTGGCAAACCAGGAACAACCAATTGCCAGGTAATGCTGAAACGTTCCAGGAACTTAGGGAGTGAAGCTGGCACCACATAAGCCCCAGGGTCCATTTGACATTCCTTGGCAACGCTAGGCATGTGTATGTTACCATAGCTCTTATTATTTTGTAAAATTCAGGCTTACTGCTGTGTGATTAAAGAGATCCTTGCAAAGGATGGGCAACACCAGGTACTTCCCAGTGTTTGGCGGGAATTGTGGTATAAAAAGGATTTGGCTATGTGGTTTGCTTCCACAAGGCCTTCAGCAGACCTACAGTTTGAATGGTAATCATTCAATTTGATTTTTGTACAGCTAATAGCACCCAGTGACACCCAGAGGCTAGTATTCTAGGACTTAACCACAGGATACCAGCTCTCCTTCCCCCAACCTTGTAATGGCATAAATAGGGAAATGGGAATCACAAAGTGCATCAGGAAAATTCCAAAGGGGATGCAGCACCAAACAACAGACTTGGAAGGGAAGGGAAGGAACTAACGTACTGAGATTCATAAAAGAGTGCACACAGCCAGACTCCAACTCAAACCTACCAAAGACAGAGAACAGAGCTTTTTACGGGTGGGGAAACCAACACGGCTCTATGACCATCTAAGAATGTAGGAACTACCCTATTATAACAGTAACCCTAAAAGAGTCAAGAATCACTCGCACCTTCATTATCGGAGAAAGTAAACAAGCAGTATTGTAGGGTAGAACTGGTGAAGCCTCAGCAGAAAAACAGGTCACAAGAGGCGCTTGGGGATCACCTTTTAGGACAGAAGACATCAAAAGTGGCCAGAAAACTCAAACAGAAGTAATCTTACCTGGTATAAAGACAGAATACACCACTGTGCCCCCAATCAGACGAGACAGGAAGAAGTATTCACTGGGAAGCATGTCCAAATATAACACCAGGCCACTAGAAGGATCCCAGCATACCAAGCAGTGTTGTGAAAATAGGTAAATCATACGTATTTGTAATTATAAAAAGGTTGGGGGTCACTGTTCTGTTCGAGTTGATATGTAGCAACCACTCCAAGGTACTGCTTAATGAACAGAGCTCGGCTGGAGTGCCAATTATTAGCCAATCTGGTGTCACAGAGTTATCTCCAGAACACAATTATGATGCCCAACATAGCATGGGCACCGGAGTGACAGAGGCAAATGTAGGCCAGAACCCCTGAGCTCATCCAAGCCACCAGTCTCAGTCTTCCAAAAACCTAGGATGACAGGCTGATAGGTAGGGGCCACAGTGTTCTTCCAAGAGAGAATGGACCAGTGTTAGAACATGGTTCTCTAGTTGGCAGAGGTGTGCACCCTGTCCAAGTAGGGACCACAATCCTAGTCAGGGTAAGTCAGTTACACACCATAAATTAATCTGTGCTCACCCTCTGGTAGCTTGGCACAGAGCAGGAAGGTTTAACTAAAGAGACAATGTGTAAAGTATTTGTGCAACACTTCAAACAGTACCACACTGAAAACACCACAAAAGACTCCACACTTTGTTAGAAACATTGATTATATTTTTATGAATAAAACAAGACCAAAATGACAAAAATCCAATAGGTAGAAGTTGAGATATAAATATCTGCAAATGTAGTGCTTAGAAGCTTAAAGTGCCATTTGGGTCTATCCGGTGGTGCTAGACCAGGGAAAATCCAAAAGTTCAGGACGACCGCAATATAGCGCGGGCAGGCTACAAGGAACAACCTTGTCCCGTTGAAAGAGTAGCTTATATGGAGGGTTGCGTAGATGTCGAAGATAAAGTGCGTGGATCAGTGGGGCCAATACGAAGGCAATGAGTTGGTTCTGATCTGCACAGTGGGGGATGTGCTGTCGTTGAGCCACACAGTGACTCCTGTGATGCACTCAAGGTGCGGCGTCGAAACCTTTGCAATGTAGATAATGCATTGTCTTCGAGCCACGCAGCCAGCAATGCGTTGTACCTGGGCCTCGCAGTCACGGTAGCTATGCGTGGGTTTTCGTAGAAACAGCTGCAGAGCCCACTTCCAAGTGCCTAGGACTGGATTGGCACCGCTTGACAGGCCAGGACTCACAGTTGGCAGAGTCCAGAGGCTGTAGCAGAGGTGAGTGAAGCCTTTGATGTCGCCGAGACTTCAGAACAGGAGGCAAGTCAAGCAAGCCCTTGCAGTCACTCTGAGTTCAAGTGAGATGCACCCAGTCCCTCCTCAGCAGAGCACAGGGCAGCAGAGCACAGGGCAGCAAGCTACATGGCAGCACAGCAGAAAAGCAGTTCTTCCACAGCAGCAGTCCAGAGTGGCAGTCATTGTAGCAGCACTGCTGTCCTTCTTCCTGGCAGGGTTCTTCACAGGCCCAGAGGTGTACTGATTTGGTAGGTGCAGAGGTCCAGTACTTATACCCAGTTGTGCCTTTGAAGTGGCGGTGACTTTAAAGAAGGGTCTTTGAAGTGCACAGAGGTCCTTTTTTCCTGCCCTTGTTCCGGACTCACTACAAGGGATTAAGCATTCCTTTGTGTGGGAGCACGACACTGCCTATTCAGGTGTGTTAGCTCCTCCCTCCCAACCTGAGCAGGATGACTCATCAACCTGCAGATGGCCACTAAGTCACACCTACCCTTCATTTGTGTGAGGCTGTCTAGAGGGAATGTATGAAACCAGTAGTCACCCCACCCCACCCCAGATGTGTATTGGAGACAGGCTGTAGGCACACAGGCTACAAGCAGGAAATTGCCAACTTTCTAAAAGTGGCATTTTCAAAATTGTAATAATAAATCAGACTTTGCCATTAAAGAGGATTTGTCATGACAATTCCATAGATACTAAACATGATATTCTGACTCCTCAATTAGGAATTACAGCTTATTACATATAATAAGGAATCCCCAATGTTAACCTAGGAGAGGGGTAGGCCTCACAGTAGTGAAAAACAACATTGGGAGTTTTTCACTACCAGGACATGTAAAACTTAAAAGTACATGTCCTACTGTTTAGTTACATAGCGTCCTGCCCTATAGGCCAGTGGTTCCCAACCTTTTGACTTCTGTGGACCCCCATTTTATCAATACTGGAGCCCGGGGACCCCCACTGAATCATTATTGGAACACGGTGACCCCCAAGGAGTCATTACTGATAGCTGGGACCTAATATTATTACATTTTATAAGTAGCCGCGGACCCCCTGAGGAGGCTTCGCGGACCCCCTGAGGAGGCTTCACGGACCCCCAGGGGTCCCCGGCCCACAGGTTGGGAACCACTGCTATAGGCTACCTAGGACCTACCTTAGGAGTGACGTATAGGTAATAAAAGGGGAGTTTAAGGCTTGGTAACAAGTTTTAAATGCGCAGTCAACGTGGCAGTGTAAACTGCACACACAGACTCTGCAGTGGCAGGCCTGAGACATGTTTAAGGGCTACTTGAGTGGGTGGCACAAGCAGTGCTGTAGTCCCACTAGTAGCATTTAATATACAGGCCCTGGGCACATGTAGGGCATGGTACTAGGGACTTACAGGTAAATTAAATGTGCCAGTTGTGGATACATCAATCAAACCATGTTTTAGGAAGAAGCACATGCACTGGTTGGTAGTGGTAAAGTGCTCAGGGTCCTAAGTCCAATAAAAAGCATCAGCAAAAGTATGAGGCAAACAGGCAAAAAGTTTGGGGGAAGACCACCCTAAGGCTGACAGGTCTAACAACTAGGAATTATCCAATTAAAATTATGAGAAAAATAGGAACAGACCATTCAACCCATCTGCACTCCCCTGAAATAAGGATGCTTCTTAATGAGAAAGTAATTGACTTTTTCCTTAGTGGGGAAACATTGAAACTGTTACTGAATAGTTCTTCAAAAAGACACATACTGACCAGTGCAATAGGACTTGAACTTTTATCCATTAGGCTAAAAGTCTTAGGGCCTCATTACGCACTCCAGGCGGTCTGACTGCGACATTACGACCCTGTTGGTCGGACCGCCATCACTGCCGGGAACAAGGTTCCTGATGGGCTGATGGTGGTCGGACTCGTAGTCAGCCATGGCGGCGCTGAATCACGACTCCTGTTTCCACCAGCCTTTCCATGGTGGGGACCCTGTGGTGGAAACACAGTGCTGAAGGCCACCGGGGGGCCCCTGTACTGCCCATGGCATGGGCAGGGGCCCACCTGCCCGGCACCCTCAGAATTTGCACTGTCTGCAAACAGTGCACATTCCGAGGGTGCTGTGGTGCTACTGTATTGGCCTCATCTCCCTTAAGGGAGCCGAGACCAATATCGTAGCAATGTTCACGCCAATCTGACCAGCGGGAACGTTGTAATATGATGTTACCACCAGTCAGTCCGGCAGGAGCACCCTAATATGACTGGGGGGGGAGGGGTATAACGGCTGCCTCCTCCCCGCAAGAGTTTGGCGGTCTCAGTTTTCCAAACGCTAAACTCATAATGAGGGTCTTAATGCTTAATCACAATGCCATGAGTGGTATTTCCAAAAAAATAGAAGGGGCATTAAAATCATACTTGGAAGCATTCTAAAAAATAAACATGTCCAGAATGTGCCAGCAGCAAAATGAATAAAATGAATTCACTTTGACAAAGAAGCAGTATTCATTCCTACAGCATGATACCTTTAAATAGCGACTTCCTTGACTGGCTTGTCAGACAATACAAGAGAACTTTAAACCTATAACACAGAAAACATTTAGGAGCTGAGGACCTTGAAGTAGGCTGAAGCCCAGCTTTATTAGAGAGAACATGCTCTATTGGAGAATAAACTCAGGACCTCCTGTATGTGAAACAGGATATGAAAATTAAATCCCCCAAACATCTGGCAGACATCTGTGGCAAAACCTTGAACCAATGCTATTGGATATCTAAACGCACACACAAAAAATGCTGTTAGGGAATGTGCAGGTCCTCATTTTCTATGCTGAAATAAGTAAGAGGCCATAGCGGTGCTAAACATAGTGAACCATAGGTCTAAGAGGTGAGCACTGCACATGTTGAGACACGTTTTGTGCCAGACAAATTAAATACCTGGAGTTTCACAACCCTGACTCATTTCATTAGAGAAAAAATGAGAGTGCACTCTTGTAACTCATAAAGCCTGTAGTCAATTTTTAATGGCACATACATAAGGGCTGGACTGAAGATTGTCACATGAAATAAAGCAAGTGTATACTAACCTGAGCTCATTATCAGGAAATCTTTGAGACATGCTGTGATTCATTAAACAGTCAAGCAGCCAAAGCACATCGTACTAGAAATGTTTCCACACATGTATAAGAAGCAATCATTTTTCAGTGACCACCACAGGTTGGTAAAGCAGTAGGAACATCTTGACACACACCATGTAAACACCATGCTCCAAGAAATAAAACACATGTATTGTATTGATATGACCCCAGTGCCAACTTGTAATTTCGGTGAAAAGCATGAGAGAACCAAATAGGCAGCTACTCTGAATAAATTACACAACTCAGGTCATTAGGTCAAGCCTAGCAAACAGCTCTACTGTGTGGCTGGAACAGACCTATTGTGGGCTTACCAAGAACTTACAGTGGAATTAAAGCACACCTATTGCTTACCACTGGTTGCCTTCATTATCACTTTCATTTCCTTGCTTCTTATTCAGTGGCTTGCGTCGTCCATCTTGTTCAGTCTTGTGTTTGTCCCTCCCCTGAAGCATACCCTCTTTATCGTGTTCTTAGATTGGCTGAATACCCCTCGCCAGCAATGATGGCATCCACCATGTTGTCATTAAACTGGCCCTAGCATGCACTGTGATGTATGCACACTTTTTTCTATTTTCTTTTTACTGTAAGTGTAAGGTATTAGGAAAAAACATTTTCGTTTTTCAGTTCTATTTTTAAGAGACTTGCCTCTATTTTCAGGTTGGGACCACCTGGCATGGCGTTTTATTTGAGCATGTTTCCAGGAATCCCTCCAATTTAACAAAGAGCCATTAGTGAATATAAAAGTACGCTAAATTGTTGTTGCCTGTGAAAAGCAACTGTATCACCTTTTCTGTACCATTCTTACTTAATACCTGCTCTCTCTCCGTGCACAGGAAAGAAAATGGATTGGTGGACAGTACATTGGCAATACAGGATTCAGGTAGCAGGCCTAGGGTGACAACCCCACTCCAAGCCATCTCAGGCACTTCCACCAGTCCTGACCCTTTAACCCATAAATCATTTCCAACAATTAGTTGAATAGAAGCACACCAAAACTACAACACCCAAAGTGCATTAGGAGGTCAAATGAATACCCTGGGCGGGGGACAGTTCCTTTGACAACTCAAAGCTAGGGGGCATAGTTGTCAGGTATCTTAAGCAAATAGGGGAATAACCCACCACTTTCTCATGGGCCTTCAGTACCGGAAACTGGAGCTTTGGAGACTGCTGAGCAGGGAGCAGGCCACCCTTTGTATGGAGAAGAGAGGCATGGATCCACCAGCTCAAAAGTAGAGTACCCCGCATCATTAGCTGCGCTTCACTATAGCAGATCTTCTAGATCACGCCTAAGTACCTTCAGATCCAGAGCCTAAGCGAACAAATAGATGTAAAACACTCAACTGCAGAACGGAGGTGGGAGGAAGCAGGAAGGCCCAGAAGCGTGGGGAAGGTAGAGAGGACAACTATAGCAGGACCCCTTCAACCAAATAAATCCATCTACCCTGGCTAACAAGAATCCTTCCAGTGCTGGCTAGGGCACAGGCAGTAGGGGGTAGGGCACTAGCTATAAATAGTGCAGCAGGTGCAATGGCACCACAACCTTTGGCTATGAAGGACTTTCCTCACCCCAATTATAGCGCCATTGCACTACCACACTTGAAGATAGGCTGCCTTAATTGAATCAGGCCCATTTCCACTGACCTTATTTACTTAATTAATATATTTTTATTTCCCTGAATAAAATCTTATAGAATACAAAGCTTAAAATATAACATGCTAACAACCTTCCATTTATACAGATAAAAATTAAAGCAGTTCCAATAGAATAGTAATGTCAAATATCGTGTACAGGATGGCTCCAAAGCTCACATCTTTGTCTCGTCGGAGGACACCTGGACCTGGCTCCATGCCAAAGGTCTTGTCCAACCCATACATCCAGAAGACGCTGAAGGACAGTGGTCGACCCCAAAGGTGAAGTGTAATCGTCGCACAAGAATGAGGGCCAGGCCTATGCGGGTCCAAGCGGTCGAGGAATGGTCCCTTGCGCTGCTCGAGGCTACGCAGTTTGTGACAATCCGTTTTCTGCCCTGCAGGAGCCCCAGGACTCTGACATTGAACGGGGAGACTGCTCTGACTCTGAGGACTCTCCTCATGGCATGCTGCTCACTCGGATGGATGATATCTGAGCCCATCTCCCTTCGCCCGAGGAGCCCATACTTTTTTGGATCCCTTTGTTAAACTTCTTGTAAGAAACAGATCACACCACATGGGCCCAAGAGGAGCAACGTCAAAACTTTGTGCAGGACTCCGGATCCCCCAGCGGTCGCTTGGGGTTGAGGGACCCAGGTTGCCATCCCGTTGGCCGGGCGCTCAGGTCCTATTGCCTGGCTTTCACCCTAGTGTCTTATTCCGTATGTACCAGTTGATCTCCATGCCTGAGCTCAGGCTCTGTTTCGTTTTTGGATGTGTGTTGTTAGTGAAGCACAGTTTTGGTTTCCTGTTAGACCCACATGTTTTTTCTTCAGTATTTTCTTTGGATTGTTTTGTTATTGCCATTACTCAATATTAGAGGGAAGGGAACGGGTGCGATTACAGACTCAAGTGCAGTACTACATTCTCAGGGAGGACACAGGCGGGCCTCACTAGTATGAGCGTGGGTTGGGCTCCCTGGGTTCTAGCGCAGACTCGGTCTATTACACAGACATGGCTACACCGACACAAGCTCATGCACCACGCTACAATGTGATCACATAGAACGTAAGGGGCAAGGCCACACCACGCAAGAGACATCGTATCCATGCATACTTGAAGCGCCACCTAGTGCATAGGTGAGCTCTCCACGTGCTTATCCAACTACTTCTCGCAAAATAATAACACAACAGCACAGCAAGCAACTGAATGGGATGCACATAAAGTAGTAGTACGCGGCCATTGCATGGCCGTCTCTGTGGAAGTCCATCGGGTACTGAGCCAGGAGCTGGCCACGTTAGAGTCCAAAATGCAGATAGCAGAGGTTGCTGTGGTCGAAGGCGAGCTGCACTCTGAGGAGCTTTGCTCCTTGTGGGCCAACCATGAGACTGACGCCAGACTGGGCAAACATGATTACAGACACTACATGACAAGACAATACGCTGAGGGCAACAGATCGGGCCGCTTCCTGGCTTGGCTGGTCCGGGACACCCCGCAGAGCTCACCTAAAGGGGCAATCAGATTGGAATCAGGTGTAATAGTTAACACTCAGGTGGCTATCAATGTGGCTTTCTAGTCATACTACCAAATGCTGTACGCAGCTCCCCACCTGAGCGCGAGACCACTTTCCTGGATACCCTTCCTCTGCAGCCCTTGCAGCAGGAGCAATCGGCTACACTGGATGGTACCATATGCGTAGACGAGATACGTATCGCACTATCTCAAAAGGCCCGCAACAAGCCGCCGGGCACGGATGGTTTACCAATAGAATACTGCGCGACACAGGCGAGCCACCTCTTGCAGCCCATGCTCACCATGTTCAATGAGGTGCACGACAGGGGGCAGCTACCGGGATCTCTATGCAAGGCCCTCATAGCTGTGCTTCCGAAGGCTGGCTGGGATCCCCTAGATGTAAGATTATACCGCCCACTCTCTCTGCTAAACACAAATTGTAAGGTCCTGGGGAAAGTACTACCAAACAGACTGCTCCCATTCATCCCGCAATTGATCCATGAGGATCAGTCTGGATTTATTCCGGGCAGAAACACATTCCTGAATATCAGGAGACTACTACTCATTTTGCACAGTAACACAGGGGCGTACCACCTTGGAGCGGCCATATCAATATACATCTAGAAGGCGTTCAATACACTGAACTGGGACTTTCTCATTAAAATGTTGGGTGCAATGGACTTAGGCAATGGATATATAACATGGATCACTACATTATATTCTAACCTGTCGGCTCGAGTTAGGAAAGGGCAAATCATTTCAGACCCATTCCCTATACATAGGGGCACTAGACAGGGATGCACACTTTCTCCACTGTTTTTCGCCATGGCTATAGAGTCCCTGGCAGACAAATTGCGCACACATGCACGTCAATGGGGCATTCCAGAACTCCACACACATCCTTATGTGCAGACAACGCCTTGATCTACTTACGAGATCATGTAGTCTCTATGCCGGGGGTAAGGCAACACTAGATTCCTTCACCAAGATCTTTGGGCTGAGAGTTAATTGGTCTAGGTCATGCATATTCCCCTTAACACCAGTCCCCGTGGATCTCCAGCCGGACTTACCAGAATACTACTTACCATGGTGCAATACCACCTTTAAGTATTTGGGAATACAAGTGTATCACTTGATTGATGACCATGGAGAGGGCAACATAGACAGGACTATTTGCTCCATACAGGGATCGCTCCCCTTCTGGGGCTCTCTGCCACTATCGCCCCTGGGCAGAGTAGCCAAAGCTAAACTGCTCATTCTTCCTAGACTATTACACCACTTTGCAGTGCTACCAGTCGTTCTCCCCTGCTCATTCTTTAAGTCCCTACAGAGTCTGCTAACTGATTTACTATGGGGGAAGGACAGCCGCTGCGTGGCATTGACCCAGACACAATGCCCGCAAAACAATGTGGGACTAGGTATGCCCAATTTCGAATTGTATTACGCTGCCGCCCAGCTACAGTGGCCCATTAGCTGGACAGGGGAACAATGCACTGCAGAGCAAAAAGTAATGATAGATACACTCGCTCCGACACCACCATATACCTGGTTATCGATTAAAGCATGCCCCACACACCGTGGTAACATCATACTAGATACTGCTAAAACATGTTAGCTATGTTATGTCCACGGTAAGGATCCTAACATACCATACTCACCACTGATTCCACTTTTGCATTGCCTAGGGCCCACGACATGGTGGCACATCACAACATGACCCCATGGCAGGAAGCGGGTTTTGAGAGAGTGGGTGATTTCTATTCGGAAGCTATGCTGTTAACGTTTAACAAACTGGTGGAAAATGCGGGTATACATGCGGGTGCCTTCCTGACATACTGCACAATACAACATCTACTTCGAACCACGTGGGACATGGGAGATGACGACCCCCAGACATCGCAGATACTCACGCAGACCCTATCCATAAAGGACACCCAAAAAGTGATATCACGGCTACACACTACATTGTTGACGGAAGCCCAAGTCCAGAGGCCGCTCATTCCCAATGGGATGCAGCACTCCCCACCCCATTGTCACAGAAGGCCTGGACAGCAGCGCTTTCCTCCGTTAAATGTGTCTCACGTAATCCTAGGCTTTACTACACCCAATTTAACTACCTACACCACTCCTACCTATCCCTGTTCCGCATAGCACGCATGTTTCCCATGTCGGACCCTGTGTGTCCCCGCTGCGCGACACCAGTTGCGACTTCTATCATATGGTTTGGGATTGCCCGCCGATAGCGGCAGCATGGCGACACAATATTGAAGCAACTGCGGAAATAACTGATCACGCCCTGACACTGAGCCCAGAGTCCTGTGTATTGGGTCTGCGCCTGCAGCCTAAAGGAGATAAAACAGCTCCATAGATTCATTGATCTGGCCTTCATAACTTTTAAACGCTTAACAGCCACACACTGGAAGGCTTCTCACGCCCCTAGTTATATTAAGTGGCTACAAGGCCTGCTTCAGTGGTCCTGCGCGGAGGCCCAAACCTTACGCCTCCTACAATCTAAGGGGTTGACAGGTAGTGGCTATGAGATTTGGGATGCTTTCATTATGAATATGGAAGCTGAAAATGACACACGTCCACCCTGAACACTTTGGGACCCCCACACCACACCTTCCAGGCAATTATTCTGCTTGTAGGATTTAAGGGTCGGACCACGCTGTTCTGGTGACCCCACTTGCTTCTTGGTGGGGTCACCCACTGTTGCCCATACCCACAGGTACATGATGTCCCTTGATAACCTCATTAGCTATTGGTACATATGCGGTACTCCTCCCTGCTACACCTGTTTTGCTGCGCGGCACCGCCAAGAACTCCTAGAGGTGGTGGAAATACATTCTAACCCACTGCGGAGCATTTGACCCTATAACCAAATCATGGTTCCCCACCTCTGTAAATTCTACTGAAATAACATCTCTCACTAAGTGGCATAGTTAGATGGTGTATTTTTATTTTCTCTCTTTTCAATATGAATATATCTTATTTCTTTATCTTCTTCTTCTTTTTATTGCTTTATATCGCTATCTCATCATGTTTGGTTCTGTTAAACCCACTAAAGAGGTAAATGAACAAAAAAGATGAGGAAAGTCTCATATAGATTATGCACGTCAAGGTGTGCATCCCAGATGCTTCTTTATGAACATATAAAGTGAAAGGACATCAATTTAGATTACACTATTTTGATTATATGTCTGTTCTTATTTGACCTTGACATTGTGATCAGTAGACACTTGTCCCAGACTGATGTTGTATCAGGTGTTATATCTATGTCATCAGCCGAATGACTTGACACTTTCACGGTTCTTAGAAATTTAAGGTCAGACAACATTTACGTCAATGACAGACATGACAATGATTCTGCATAAATGTAGGTAAATGGCAACTGCCATTACCAAAGATTGAGAAGATGGTGACTTCCATGACCTAAATGGATTTAGGGCCTATTTAAAAAATGGAGTCGGACATAAGGACTTTAGGTCAGTTTATGAATTTAATATGCATTACAAATTACTACTACCTGCCACCCAAGCCATTCTTATAGCTTGGTGGGCCAGGAATAGTCTGAAATATCACACTTGTGGGAGTGTGATGGTTAGTAGTTGTATTGGTACTGTCATTGGCAGTGCTGGCAGTGGGTGGTGCAAACTGCACTGGCCTCCTGAAAAGGCGCTAGCGCTTATATTTTTGGAAATTAAGCACTAGAGGAAGGGCACTAGAGGAAGGGTTTTGATCATAGTTGAGCTGGTACTAGTGCACAAAAAGATATGGTTAGGCAGAGCAGTCTTCTGTTCCAAGACAGATTTAAGCAGAAAATGTCAATGTAGACTGCAGCAACTGTAAACCTTAAAGTATGAATATTTCTGCTTCTTTATGGTATCCCGCCACACTGCAGATACAGCTGAGGGGAAAAATTAATATGTTTGGACAAGTCCAACCTGCATGGGAGTACCTGGAGGTCAAGGAAGGAGACAGCCTGATCAGGGTGGAATACCCTAAATGCATAGTGTTCTCCCTCTTTTTTTGTGGAGAGCAGCATGAATTACCGCCTCCTGCTGTGATGGGGCTGAGGGGTGTTAGACCTGACAGCCTTAGGGTGGTCACCCCCTAACATTTTGCCTGCCTCCCTCCATTTTTTGGATACTGTTTTTGCTGGTTTATAGACTCTGCACACTTTACCACTGCTACCCAGTGCTAAAGTGCATATGCTCTCTCCCTTTAAACATGATGACATTGGATCATACCCAATTGGATTATTAAATTTAATTATAAGTCCCTAGTAAAGTGCACTATATGTGCCCAGGGCCTGTACATTAAATGCTGCTAGTGGGCCTGCAGCACTGATTGTGCCACCCACTTAAGTAGCCCCTTAACCATGTCTCAGGCCTGCTATTGCAAGGCCTCTGTGTGCAGTTTCATATTTAGTATGGCCAGAATGGTAATACAAAATCTTGCTGACTGGTGAAGGTAGATTTAATATTACTATTTTAGAAATGCCACTTTTAGAAAGTGAGCATTTCTGTGCACTTAAATCCTTCTGTGCCTTACAATCCACATCTGGCTATGTTCAGTTGACAGCTCCCTGGTGCATTCACTCAGACAAACCCCAAACACAGGATGCCCAGCCTCACTTGCATACATCTGCATTTTGAATGGGTCTTCCTGGGCTGGGAGGGTGGAGGGCCTGACACTTACATGTCAAAGGACAGTAGCCTGCCCTCATACCAACTCAGACACTTCCTGAAGAAGAAACCTGAACCAGAACCTGCAACCTGCCATGAAGAACTGCCTGGCTGCCCAAAGGACTCACCTGACTGCTTTCTGTGAATGACTGCTGTCTTGCTGTTGCCCAGCTGCCTTGCTGCTCTCTGGCTGTGCTGAGAAGTGCTCTCCAAGGGCTTGGCTAGAGGTTGCCTCCTGTTCCCTGAAGTCTCAGGACCAAAAACACTTCATCTCTGCAAGAAGAACTCCCTGTGCAGCGAAAATCGACGCACAGCCTGCCAGAAACGATGCACAGCCTGCATTGCGATGAAAAATTCACACACGCTGAACCGGAACAACCCATCCTGACTTCGCAACAAGAAGATCGACGCAGCGCCAGTGTTGCGGCCGGATTTCGATGCATGGGCCACTGGATCGACACACAGGCGAGCCAGAACGATGCAGCCCGACTTCCAGAGAGGAATCGATGCAGCCCCTGCTGTGCGGTAGAAATTTCCACGCAACACCCACCGGATCGACACAGCCCCTGTGACTTCGTCCTGCCAGTGCCGGATTTCAACACATCGTCCCGGGGGCGTCCGAAAACCCCGCAGCCCGAAGAGGATCCAAGGTTGAGCACTGGAAATCGATGCAAAGCCTTCCCTACGTGAAAAATGAATGACGCATCACCATGTGCGGCCCGAGAAATCAATGCATACCTCCCTGTTTTCCACGCATCTTCTCCTCTGCGGTTCTTTGCAGAGATTTTGAACGCAAACCAGGTACTTTGTGCTTGCAAGAGACATTTATTGCTTTTAGGAGACTAAATACACTTTATATCATTTTTACAGTGATATCTCAAAATATACTTATTGCATTTTAATCGTTTTGACCTGCATCTTATCAGATAAATATTATATATTTTTCTAAACACTGTGTGGTGTATTTTTGTGGTTTTCTATTGTGTTATCGCATGATTTATTGCACAAATATTTCACACATTGCCTTCTAAGTTAAGCCTGACTGCTCAGTGCCAAGCTACCTGAGGGTGGGTACAGGATAATTTGGATTGTGTGTGACTTACCCTGACGAGAGTGAGGGTCCTTGCTTGGACAGGGGGTAACCTGACTGCCAACCAAAGACTCCATTTCTAACAAGGGTCTATGGAGATATGTGTACCCAGGGAAATGACAGAATACACTGATATATTCGTTCATTGTTTCCTTGTCAGATCTCTTTCTGTAGTTTTACTAGATGTGGGTGAGTCTTTTGTTGTAACTGTTGAGTTACGCTGTTTTACAGAGAAGTGGTATTCTGAACCTGAGCTTTGCATCATAGGTAAACATGCGATTTACGCTTTCGTATGGGTAATAAAAAGCATCAATACCAAAAATATGGAAGGTTTCTCTTCAGAAGGTAATAACAGTGCCATTAGGACTCTTTCTGAATTAATCATTCTGTAGTTCCCCCAGTGGTACGCAGGATGGAGGGGGGAGTTGATCTAAGGTCAGAGAGAGCTTAATTTGAAAAGTGCTTTGACATGATATTTACAGGTCATCTTGCTTCCACTATAGAGACTAATGTCAGTGTGTTCCTTCTGTCAGGAAACATCTCTATTGGGTACATGCCCAGACTTACACCAGCTCTTATTTCAGAATGCTGCATTTTTAACTGAAGTTTCAAATCTCTTTCTGCACAATGCAAGACATCCTAGTTTGATTCAACTTCATGGTGAGTCCGCCAGGCAGTGCCTGGATGCTGTAATGTTGTGATGTGCCCTTTTCAGCATGTGTAAGATCAGGACACTGCAGTAGGAATAGCTAGTACTTTTCTTGTTGATGTATTTCTTATTCTTTCTTTAAATGAGTCAGTCTTTCTCGAATTTTCACGATTTAAACAATTACAATTTTTCGTTTTTATGAGCTCTCTCCACGCTCTTCAGTCTGCTCAGTAGGGCTTCATTAAGGAGACCCAGATAAAGGAATGGAGACATTTGCATAGAGCACTATTCACAAAAGCATTCTGGAGTATGTAAGGTAGGACTACTTTACGTACTCCAAAATGCAGTTCACAAACCTCTGGATAAAAACCTCTGCCTCCGCCTCTTCTGTGTTTTCTGTATGGAGGTCTCTGCCTCGGTGGCCTCCACACACAAAGGTATAGGTTTTAGTAGTTGACGTGGGAGGAACAGGCAGGAGTGTTGGGAAAATAGGGAATAATTACTGCACAATGGGTGTGGTTTAGGGAAATTAAAGGAGCGGTTTAGGGAAGGACATGACAAAAAACACAAATACATTTATCTCTATAGCAGTACTGTCAAAGCATGCTTAAGTGTACTCTAGGCCTGGAGTAAGTCAAGCACCCCACATGGCCAAGCACTGATATTGCAACTGATATTGCAACACAATCCTGTAGAAATCATTGGAGGCTGGGAATAGCTGTAAACCACTGGAAACCCTATCATATAAAACAATTTAAATAACATTTTAAAGTACCCTCTATTGTTATTCCTTTTAGTGTTGTTAATATAAATTCGATTTTTTTTTTTTAATTCACGTTATATCATTTTAATAAAATATATTGCAAACTTTAAAAAAAAAACTTTAAATCACAAATAAAATAATACATCTCTTGCATCCAAGATTGTAACACATTCAATGCAAATGATACTGTAAGGAGCGGAGAGGGATATCTTTATGAAGGAGTGATTTCACAAGCTCCAACACAATCTTCTCAATAATTCCTAACATTGGAGGGCAATATGCAAGATTTACTCTTGAGTCCTTTCCTGCATGTACTCTAAGGATGCATATGTAACCAGTGGAGCAGTCCCTCTTTTGCTTGGTATGTACAGCCTGAAGAGCAGCTTCATATATAGAACTAATGACTTATCCATTGTTATAACCTCTCCAGGAGTATAAATCTCTTGAAATGTGGCAGACAAATGTTCAATACAGAACTTTCACTTAAATGCAGCATGCGCAGCAGATTCAAAAACGTTTCTCTGCTTATGGCTGATGCAAAGTTGGGTGTTCCGCAAAGCGCATGAGTAGACCAGGTCTATAGATTCGGTTTGTGCACTATTCCCATGTTGCGTGTAAGGCCTAGACATAATTTTGGCTCTCTAAGTGAAGTGCGGTTCACAGGTGTGCCCTAAAATGAGACCCCAGACTGCCTCCAGGCTCTGAGGCAATCAAATTAGTTTAGTGCATTAGTTCCTTGGGGAAGTCATCATTCAGGAAAAGCTGGAAGTAGTCAGTAGGCAAAAAAATTGCAGCATTTACTTTATATTCAGTAACTGTAGTGGAGTAACTTGTGGCTGAATTAAATTGGGAGGCAGCCAAGTGACCACTCTCCATGTGCTTGGTGTGGTACCACCCTGTGCTCTCTTGCGAAGGAATATCATAACTGCCATGTTGCTCAGAATCACTGGAAGATGAGGGGCATCAGATGGAATTCCACTGATTGAGAAATCACTTCTATGGCCCTCTCACTCAGATACTGTCTCAGTGTCTGACCTATTCTTCGAACTTTCCTCCATTAATTAAGTTTGGACCTGGGCAGCAGTCATCCAGTGAAGCACCAGCTCTGTTAACTATCTAAAACTTTCTTTATCAAATACTAGATCATACGTAGTAAGCAGAGTTACTTAAAGCAATGCTGTGTGTGTGATATGAGCTGAGAGTGAGAATACAAACCTGCACAAGCGAGAGTGTAGTAATGAAAAAGACTGCCCCAATACAAAGGAAAAAAGGCTTTATCTGTGTCCAAAGAAGTTCTCCAAAGACAGTGAAAGAGGAGAAAAAGAAGAAAATACTTCAACTTGCAACCTGTAATAAAGAAAAACATATTCCCATAGTCATCCCTGACACTGAAACAAACTTTGTTGGAGATGTGCTCTTTGAGAAAGACCAGAAATCGGGTGATCATAATGAAGTTAGCCATGTGTACCATGTGTTCATCTGCATCTGCCTTCTACAGCATACTGTAGTGTGCCAGTCCCCTTCAGTCATTGATCATTCATTATATCATTCACACTTTGCTTCCACCCATAACAACATACATCACGGGAGGGAGCTAGCCGCTGAAGATGGCGGCAGTGTAAATGAACAGCTCAGGACTGGCCCTGCATGTATCCTGAGATCCCTGAAGCCGCGCCCTGTGCTGCACTCTGGGGAGCTCTAAAGTCCGGCAGAGGCTCAAGCCGACTAGGAGGGTTGGTGGTGCCCCCCCCCCCCAGGCACACGACGGCCGAAAGAGAAACAGTGTAAGGCAGCTGTAGCGCCGCACAAGATGGCGGTGCACGGCAGGTATGGAGAGCTGCGATTCCCGGAGTCATAATCGCAGGTAGGAGGAGCGATAATGGACTGTGGAGGCCTGGACTGACCGGGAGGCTTAGGGGTGAACCCCTCTGCTGGGTACACGACATCCAAACAGAAAAATAAGAGCGGCTGGTGTAGCACCACACAAGATGGTGGGCGCGCGGCAAGACTGAAAGGCTGCGGGTGACAGGTACGCGTGGGAGCGCCCCACTGCCTGGATTCCCCCAAAAGGAGCAAGGAAGCGCACTGCCTCGGGGGAACGCTGGTGGAGATGAGGGAGATGCAGACAAAGAGGTGAGAGGAGCTGCATGGGCCTGAGGGGCAGCAACATCTACCCCTAGATTGGGAACAGTTAAGCCTTGGGGAGATATCCTAATGGGGAAACAACGCCCTAAACCACAGGGATCGAAGTTAGCCCAGAAAACAAGCAAAGGGCTCGAGCGCCGACAAAGCATACAGTCACTCAGCTGGCCCAAATACAGGACACCTCGGAGAAGATACTGGAGGCGACTGAGGACTCTAAGAGTACCCTCCGGCAGGAGATCAGAAAGGTTACAGCTGAGCTGGACCTTCTGAGAACCAACCACCAGAAACTGTCTGAAGGGGTGAAAAATACAGAGGAAGACTTGAAAGAAATGGGAACGTTGCATCAAACGCAACAAACCCGACTTGCCCACCTCACAGACAGTGTACAGCAGCTAGAACACTGGGCAGAAGATGCGGAGGGCTGAAGCTGGAGTAACTACGTACGTATCATAGGGCTACCGGAGGGGGTCGAGGGCACAGACATGGTGGCCTACTTGGAGCCCTTTGATGAAATCGCTAATGGGCAACCAACGACTCACACCATTCTTCGCAATGGAAGGGGCACACAGATTTCCGGCCAGACCTCCTGTGCCAGGAAGACCACCCCAGACCGGGTGTAGAAAAGCTATTACACTATAAAGATAGGGACCTACTACTACAGAGAGCACGCAAAGCAGTCCCCTTTGAGATGGAGAACGGCAGAGTCAACATGTTCCCAGACTACACGGCAGCAGTGCGAGCAAAAAGGGCGTCTTACATGAAGGTGAAGAGATCCTTAAGACAGAAGGAATTTGTTATGCCCTGTTATTTCCCTCGAAATAGAAGATAATATGGGAAGACCGCACACATTTCTGCCTGAGCCCTGAAGAGGCATGGGCCTGGCTTGAGACGTATAAAAGTGGGAAAGACAACCAGGGGGCGAATGTGCATACCACTCCTAGACACCGGAGAAACAGACACCACTCCAGGGACCAGACTTGCAAGGACAGAGTGGTGAGGCCAACACAAATACAACCAAGCCAGATAAAACAAGCGGCGATCAGAGCCGCGGAATCCATGACTGAGTCCCCAGCATCTGATAAGGACAGACATGACCACACTGACGCTCCTGAGACAGAAGCAACATCCGTCCTTGAATCGGTTGCTACTGTGCTTGAAGATCTCCTACATGTGACACCCTAAACAGCAGAGGACATTCTTTAGTGGATGATACCCTCCCAATATTGCAGAGCCCTCTTGGGTCGGGAATGGCAACACAAAAAATTGGCTAGGGCTGGTCCGGACACGAGCGAAAATAGACGACCTAACGACGTCCTATGGCGAGCACACCCCCTCTCGCCCCTGCATGGCTCCAGCAGGATGGTGATGATGGATTGCCACAGACTGGCATTACAGGTTTAGGTGGTTGGCCATTGCCAAACAGCTCTGGGGACAGGGAGTTGGGGTTGGAATTGTATTGTTATTGCCCAAATACTCAATTGGTGTGTGAGGTTGGGGTGCAGGGGAGGAAACGGGGGGGATCGGGGACCCAGGACAAGAGACATAATGACCTCATGGTGAACAATGACACCGATCTTAAACTGCTGTCCTGGAACATACAGGGGATGGGCACTGCGTCAAAATGCCATAAAATACTGACATACATGAAGAGGGGTCCACATTGCTATGTCACAGGAGTCTCACCTCACTAAGTTGGAAGCTGACTGCCTACATAAAAACTGGCGGGGCAACTGTTTGAAACCACATACTCTGCGTATGCACAGGGGCGATGGTGTGGGTGTGGGCAAGAGTGCCCTTTGAGGCTACTTCAGCAGACACAGACAAGGAGGGCCGTTATATATTGGTAGAGGGCTGCTTATACGGATGACCAATAGTACAAGGGAGTGTGTACGCCCCCAACCAGGACCAGGTCGCCTTCCTACATGAGCTGTCTGCTGGGCAGGCAAAATACCCACATGGCCCCTATCTCCTGGGGGGGGACTTCAATATTGTCTCTTACCCAGATTTGGACCGATCCACCCCACCACCTCTGGGGCTGCAGCTCTCAGGGTGGCAAGGGGACTGACACAGTGGAGAGCTAAGTGCGACATGGAGGATATTTGGTGAACCCAACACCCCTCCCACAGCAAATTCTCATACTACTCCCTAATTTATCAAATACACACTAGGATTGACCATATGATTTGCTCTGCTGGCCTCACTGGCGTCTTTGTACATTCAGACTACCTGGGCTGCACGGTGTCAGACCATAGCCCTTTGATACTAATAATGCAGACATTAGAGAAACCCCCACCGATCCCGACATGGCGGCTGTATCCAACGGCGACGGCTCTGGAAGACGAGGCCTTCCAGAGTGCCTGAAAAGTTAAACTGACAGACTATCTTACATCGAACTCGGGGATGGCCTCTACTAGGAGTGTTAAGTGGGAGGCACTGAAAAGTAGTGGTCAGGGGCCATTGCCTGGGACAAACGGTGGGGATTCGGAGGGAAATGGAAGCCTACACCCTCTGCATAGAGACAACCCTGTGTAGGTGGGAATTGGAGCTGGGGTAGCCCACAATGAGGCACTAAAGCGCTTTCGATGTCACGATTACAAAGCATACACAAACAAGATACACGAGGAAGAGGGTGGGGGGGAGGCTACTAGCCTGGTTGATTAGGCCGGAATGCAGGGGCACACCAATCACTCACCTGATGTCTAGCAACGGGACTTCACTGTACTCGCCGACAAACATTATTGATGAGTTATAATCTTATTACATAGCCCTGTATAGCAAGCCACCGCCTGTGGATGCTGGCATACTCCATGACTACCTGGATGGCTTACACTTGGGAACACTCACAGTGCAGGAGGGCGAACATATGGAGGTGCCAGTAGATGCTCAAGAGATACAGACCGCTATCAAAGCCCTGACAATGGGGAAAAACCCCGGAATGGATGGGCTCCCCCCAGAATTTTATCAGAACCCTGTCGCCATGCCTTGTGGAAATGTACAAGGAGGCATATGAGAAGGGAGAATTGCTGCCCTCCACTAGGGAAGCCTTGGTGATACTCCTCCCTAAGGGGAAACAGGATGAGGCGACGCTCACTGACTTCCGCCCACTCTCCATGCTGAACACCGATTTTTAGGTGCTCAGCAAAGTGCTTGCAAAATGATTGCCCCTGCACATGCAGAACCTCATTCACGACGACCAGAATGGGTTCATCCTGGCACGGAACACAATTTGAGGAGGCTATACACGCTACTGTACAATGAACGGCACCCGCCTGACTCAACAGCAATGATAATATTGGTGGACCTAGAAAAGCCCTTTGACACAGTACGATGGGATTACCTGGAGGCTGTGATACTACGAATAGGTCTAGAACCTAACTGGGGGAAATGGGTTAAATTACTTTACACTCACCCCACAGCAAATATCAAGATTGGGCGCATGATATCCAGTAGCTGTAATATCTATAGGGGTACTAGACAGGGCTGCCCGCCTTCATCCTTACTCTTTGCTATAGCCATAGAACCAATGGCGGGGAGTTTCAGGGCCAAGAGCCAGAAGTGGGGTGTAGTTGGAGGAGGGACCCAGCACATCATCTCCCTTTACGCAGATGACCTCCTCATATATGTACGGAATGGCAGGGCCCTGCTACCTCAGGTGCTTCAGATGCTGGAGGACTTTGGTTGACACTCAGGCCTAAGGCGCAACAGGAGGAAGACGTGTGTGTTTCCGATGCTTGAAGGGGTGGCGCGCCCACCTTCGTGCCCGGCGGATGTCCACTGGGCTCAACGAACATTCTGATGTCTGGGTATTCAGGTTTACCATGACCTGAGAGATCTCAGAGAGGGCAACTTGGGCAGAGCATACTGGGCACTGAAGGCCGCAGTGGCTTTCTGGCGCTTTTTGAAGATGCCCACCATGGCCAGGGTCACACTCTCCAAAATGGCGATGCTCCCCAGACTCCTCTGCTATTTTAAGAACCTACAGGTGCAAATACCGATGTCATGGTTCTGAACCCTGGATACGCTACTGGAAGAGTTGGTGTGGGACAGGGGACACAATTGGGTAGCACTAGTCACATACCACAGGACAGGGGGGACTAGGAGTTATACTACCTGGCGGCCCAACTCCAATGGCCGGCATGATGACTAAATGGTTTGGACTTGCTAGCGACTACCCGAGATGGAGAGACTGAGAGAGGGGAGGAGTTCATGGTCAGACTGCTTCATGGGAGGCAGATATCCCCAAACCAAACATATTGGTGTCCACAGCCATAACTGCCTGGCGCAGAGGTCTTAGGAGAACAGGCATGACTAACCTCTATGCCCCAGCCCTACCCCCTGTCAGACTACCACACCTCGAACCCTGTTCCTCCTTTACTACCGGACTACTAACACTTTGGACCAAGGCGGGGGTTAAGACTGTGGGGGACTGATACCAAGAGGGGATACTGGTACCCTTTGGGGATTTAATGGAGCAGACGGACTTGACTGCTGGCCAATTCTTAACCTACCAAGCCATCACACGTGTCCTAAAGGATTTGTGGGTCGACAATAGTGAGGAACCTCCCATGTCTGTGGTCCTTCAGACTATGCTGGTTGCGGGTGGGGGATCCCACCTAATTACTTGGATCTATAGGGCATTGAACAGGATGATTGAATGGCCGTTGGATGGTCTGCAACTCAAATGGAATGCAGATATAGGCAGAAGTCTGTCAGAAACTGAATGGGCCAGAACGCTAGCACATGCACACAAAGTTTCGCGAAACATGTGCCTGAAGTATATTCACTACATCCACAGGACCTACCTCACACAGCATAGAACTAATCGGATATACGGGGTAGAAATGGGGGCTTGCCCTTGATGCCAGCTAACTGACACTGACCTTCGCCATATGACTTGGGACTGTCCTGAGACAGTACTGGGGGGAAGTCCTTGCAAGGCTCAACAATGTCTTGAATAGACAACTAGACAATGGGACGGCAGTATGTTTACTGGGGCTTTCCAATGAGCCTTCCTCCAAAAAGTTGGGCAAAAGGTTTCGCAGACCTGGAATTGGTGCTAGCGCGTAGGAGAGTGGCGATGGCCTGGAAAAATAAAAAGGGGCCTAGGCTGGACACATGGGTAACAGACATCACACAAAAGGCGAGGGCAGAGGAAAGGGCGATAAGGAGGAAGTGAGAGGACTGAGGCGCCGCCCGATTGCAGACATGTAGGCAGAGGTGGTAGACAGACACATGGGAGACTATGGATGTGGTTACAGATGATAACCCAGACGGGGTGACGGCACAGCATGAGTTAGGCGTAGATGAACATTAACCCTCGGCTTGTACCCATGGATATACGTACCTGGCGATGGCCCCCCTCCCTGCACAGCCGTCTGGGTGACCTCCCCCAGGACGCACCCCCTGCTCTTGTGACGGGGCCTCCACCGGAAACCGATGGATGGAGGGACCCAACAGATGTGCGCGGCGCGGGACCGGGCAACCTCAACCACACACCACATAACTGCACTAACCATGTATGGGCAAGTTAATCGGTTATCTGGTTATTTAGTTATGTTATTTCTTTTCTCTCTCTATATTTTTATTGGTATTCACTCTACGGGAGGGTGGCTACACAGACACACTGAGAAGCAATAGATGAAAACTGACTCCCTGTCTCACAAACATACCACTGTGAAATAGAGGTACTTTAGATGCCTACAATGCGAATTAACATGTTGGGATATAAAATTGCAGTAAAGATTAACATGCGTTTGTGGCATCAGAATGCATAAAGTAGCCACTTATAGACAATACAGTACGACGAAATGCATCTCCAAGTAACATGTTATGGCAATGTGAATAAATGAACGTACTATTTGAAATACCATACATCATGGGACAATGGATGAGTCCACTTTACCCATTGTTCTACTATTGTGCCATTCATATTTAGCTTCCACTGACCACAAAATAGGGCAGTAATGTCAGCCCTCATCAGCAGGGGTTGCGGCTCGGCAATGGTGGAGGAGCGTCACCCCTCTGGCTAAGAGCAAGCAGCAGAGAAATAAAACAATATTTGAATATTGTTTTATTTTTCTGCTGCTAGAGGGGTGGGGCTGGGCAACGGGTGGGGGGATGAGCAATTGTGTACACTAAGGGCCAGATGTAGCATTGTTCCAAATTGCGAGTTGCAATTTGCGAGTCCCAGCGACTCGCAAATTGCAACTCGCAATTTGGAATGCAGAAAGGTGTCTCAGACACCTTCTGCGAGTCGCTATGGGGTCGCAAAGACCCACCTCATAGACCCCATAGCGATTCAGGGCACTCACGGGGATGGTGGCCTGCTGGGAACAGCAGACCACCATGTCCGTGACTGCTTTTAAATAAAGCAGTTTTTTTTTTTCAAAGTGCAACCCGTTTTCCTTAAAGGAAAACGAGCTGCACTTTGAAAAAAAAAACGAAACCTTTAGTTTCGGTATTTTTCAGGGCAGGTAGTGGTCCATTGGACCACTGCCTGCTCTGAAAAATTATTTTTAATGCCAGACACAAAGGGGAAGGGGTCCCATGGCGACCCCTTCCCGTTTGCGACTGGGTTACCATCCACTTCAAGTGGATGGTAACTGCGAGTCCATTTGCGACCGCATTTGCGGTCGCAAATGGAATTACATCGCATTGCGAGTCGCAAATAGGAAGGGAACACCCCTTCCTATTTGCGAGTCGGAAATGCATTTTGCGAGTCGGTTCCGACTCGCAAAATGCATTTTTACATTGCAAAGTGGCTTTAGCGACTCTCAAACGGCGATTTTCGCCGTTTGGGAGTCGCTAAAGCTTTGCTAAATCTGGCCCTAAGTGCGCATGTGTGTTTGGACAGCAAAGGCCCAAGGATTGTGTCTGAGCGGCAGTCACTGCCGCTCAGACCAATCCTGACGCTGCTTTCATGCTAGCTTTAGCATGAAAGCAGTGCCAGGATTGCGGTATAGTCTCTTCTGGTGTCCCAACAGATGCTGGGACACCAGAACAGGAAAGGAGGATGATCGAGGCAGCAGGAAAGGTACTGAACGGTAAGTTTAAAAAAAAATGTTTTCTCTCCCCGTCCCTGTCGTTGCTGTAGCAGAAAGTCCCTAGGTAGTAGCAATCAAAAAAATGGTTGTCAAATTTTCTCTAGGGGGTCATATTACGACCTCCTCTGAGGCCAGATAAGCCAACCCAGGAAAGAGAAATCTCTAAATTAAATTATGACACCCGGTTGGGGGGGGGTCGAGCCATGACATCGTCAGACCCCCCCCCATAATTAGTGCTAGTGGGATTCCTGCTTTTGGACTGCAACAAATCTGTTATCCATGAGCAGGAATCTGTTTTACAGAAGCATTGATTTGAGGAGAGACTACCCTTTCCAGAGAAGTCTCTCTCAAAACAAATGAGGGCCGCTGCAGGAAGCATTACCCACCAGACGTGTTAGTAGCTCACTCACTTGCTCCTCATGGAGCTGTCCGGTGAAGCCTGTGTTGTCAGTGTGCCTACAGCACTCTGATCTCACTGACTGGAGGGATAGAGTAGGGCTAAAATGGAAGTGATTAACCCCCACAAGTAATTAAAAAGAGGAAGCATCCGCTATGAACCTCAGAGTTTTCCACGAACCCCTCCATCTTGATGACTCATAGACATCCTCCACACTGCACATGTTGTGTGCAGGACCCACACTACACTGTCACCATCCACACTAAAGGGTCAGTTGAACAGGTTTTGACTGGATGTGTGTTTAGGCTGTGGTCTGGAAGATGTGGTTGAGATGGTAGAGTAGTGAGTTGATGTCCAGTCAGGGTAGGTGCACATACTGCATTGTTTACATTTTCGTAGAGTGCATTGATTGGAAAGTTCCTGAATGTCCAACTGTTGCTTTGACAGTTGTAGTTGTCCTCTGCCAGCAGGGCTTGAGTGCAGAAGATCAGACAGGATTACTGCGACTAGTGTAGTGGGAACCCTCTATTGCATGTCAGGTGAGGTTAGTGCTGGCTGCGCGGTGGCGTCCATGATGTTGCCACTTTTGGTATGGTAAAGGGACAAGCAGCTAGATCTCGGCAGGTTTTAGCAGGTTGAAGAAGGCCTCCTTCTGGTGGTTTTAGTTTGTGTTACTTGTTAGATAAATTCAAGTCACCAAGGAAGGTGTTTGAGTAATTGGCTGAGGTTGTGGCGATGTGATCATGAACATCAGATGGGTTTGTGTTTAGCATGGGTGATAGACTTGGTGGAAGGTAACAGCTGGTCCAACAGAGAGCAGGAAGTGGCAGGAGAGAAGCTTGAAGGAGTGTTTGGTTAGTTGCTGCAACATGCAGGAGCATGTGGCTATGTGGATGACAGCAGTGTTTCCACCTTGTTTGTTAGATCATAGGCGTCCTGGATACTGAAACCAGCTGAAACCAATGAGTCGAAGATATGAGTGAAGATGGGAGAGCCAGGTTTCAGTAATGAAGTGGGCATGGGGCGATGATGAGGTCAGCTGTGTGTGCTGTATGTTTATTGAACAGCATGAAGTGTAATATGTGAGGAGGAGATGTGGTCCAGTGCCTAATCTGCCAATTTTGGGACTTGAGGACTTGGGTTGGAATCTATCTGTCTTGTATCCACCTCTCCCACCACAATAATGTACAATTGCTCTCTAGCTAGGATTACTCTGTATAAACAATAATATATACATACTTGTTCAGTATGTTTGTTATGATCAATGTTGGTGAGGTTGAGGATGATTGTCCTTTGGTTGTGTGACTGTGGTTGATGGGGGACTGAGTAGTATTTGTAGGGAAGGTGTGGGCTGGCCCACAGATGAGAGGTGAAAAATGTGGATTACATTTTTTTTATTGCAAGTGTATGCCACAAAAATATAAATAATTCTAGAAAAATGGTGCAGCCTAAACGCGGTTGTCATATAATTGCAAATAAAATATTTCAATTTATAAATAAATAAACCAAAGCATATAATTTAACTCGGCAATTGCACTGGCTTCCTTATTTTCGTAAAGAAAAGGTACTAATGGTTTTGAATTACTGCATCCGGTAGACATAGTTTAATTACACAATGATGACTGAAAAAATAAAGAATGAAATGAAAAATTCATGCACAAAGTAAAGCAGTGCAGTTCTTAATAAGTGGGTGTGCACAGGTGCTCAGACAGAAGTACGTCAATCGCAGTGCAAGAGAGTCAATGACTGAAGTGGACTAACTCACTGCCTTATGCAGTATGCTGAGGTGGGTGGATGTAAAAGGTGAATGAGAGTTCAACAAACAAATGTATGAAGAGGGCTGGCCCAAAGCCTCATTATGAATGACTTTGTAGTTTTTATTTTTGAACTTTTAGATTACATCAGGCTGGCAAATTCTAAACCTGTCTCCGTGCCAGACCTAAAAAGTCTTCTAATTTCCATTGACCACTTTATGTACAACCCTATAAAACTGAGGACATGTATATCACTTTCTGAACAGCTTATAAACAGGGCCCGAGTGGCCATTTATTCCATCAGGCATTTCCCTGGGAGGCTTTAACACTTGGAGGACGCTTTTCAAAAGTCCTGGGCTGCTGCCTCTGTCACTTGCTGAGTTCCCAGGGGGTATTTACAGCAGGCACAGGGGAGCTTCAGGAGTAAGAAAAACCGAAGAGCAAGATGTACCAGACAGTGAGCGAGAGAAGGGAGAGAAACAAATAATGTAATGTCTGGATGTAAATAGAGGGAGAGAGAAACACACAGAGGGGAGGAAGGGAGTGAGTCTGGTTTCAATTTTTGTGCCATGGCTGTCTTTGGTACCCTGTCCAGCTCTGTTTTAAATAGGGGATATATATTGTTTATCTCTCAGTCCTATGGGCATATCCTAAAATATGCTGAAAATTGGGGCATTGCAGGGATCTCAAATTTGCCAAACTGTTTTTTGCTTATTCGTTAAAAACTCATGACACAAGCAGTCTTTTGCAAAATGAGTACACTTTCCTGAATTTGTTTTAGAATGGCTTCAGCTGTACCAAATCTGTGCATATGGCGCCACCTTCTGCCTATCTTTAGACATGAACATGGACAGGGTAGGACACTTAGATCACTGAAAAGAAGTAGAGATTTTATGTTTCCAAAAACCCATTCATGTGCTTTTCTTCAGCAGATGAAGACTGCACATTAATGTGCAAAGGGCTGCGGCATAATAGTAATGGCACAAATACCTGTAATCTTCATTACTCCTTTCCCGCCCTAATTTGTCCAGCATCCCAGTAAAGGTTGCTCTGCAGGTGGCACGCAATCCCCTGCTGCTGGCATGTTATGCAGCTTTGTAGAGCGCACAATCACCCAGACGGAATCTGGCACTGAGCCGGTGTGAATCTAGCCACATCTAGGGCCTAGTGTGACTACACGGAATGCTACTCTCTTCAGCTTCCTTTGGGATTCAAAAAGTGAGGAGGAAGCTTCTATGTGAAGCAGAAAGTTGTTCCAAGCTTTAGGACTGCTGTAGGAAAAGGCTCAACCACTGGATCTGGTTATCCGTATGCATGGGCATCTGTTCTAATCTGAAGAGAAGGAACAATTGGAACCCACGCTAAAACACGAAGGGCATAACACCCCACTCTAATTTCTTAATTACAGAACGAGGAGCAAGAAAGAATTCAATCAGACTTTCTTGAATAGGGGATGGAAACCTAAAGACACAGCATATCAGAATCTCAAAACGAAGCTGTGCCCATTCACCGGATAGCAGAGTTGCTGAAATATCCCTTTGAAGTTGAATCCGCTAGAGGAATGGAGAATTTGAGCATCATGTGATCCTTGTTAATGGGAACTCACTTTGAGAATCCTGTGAATAGGAAGAAATCTCTGCCTAGGTCTGTTGTGAATCTGGCCTGAATTATTGAACATCAGGGGTGGGCGAAGAATTCCGCTCCGCAGGCGGAGTTCGCTGAGTTTTCCCCAGTCCGCGCGGAGTGCAGAGTTCCGAAAAACTCCGGGAAGTGACACGGAGTGGAATTTTTTCTATTGCTCTTGCTCGCCAACGTTAAGTTGGTGAGCCTGAGCAAGAGAAATCGCTAAGTTGGGGAGCGCGACCGAGATTTCTGAACGCGAGCGATAGGCTACACCCGCTCGCAATGAGAAAGCTGCCGCTTGCGTTAAGGAAGCTGCCTCTCCAGTAGAAAATGTACTCGAGCAGCAAAAAGTTAGCACCCTCTGGCGCTCCGCATTATGTCGTTTGCACTGATTTTACACCACCGGAGAAACTCCAGCGCTGAAAATCAGTGCGAACAGCACGTCTTACCCAAACTCGGCCGCTCGTGGAACTCCGCTTAGCTCGGTGGAGTTTTTTCGGCACTTTGTGGAGTTCCATGTAGCAGAACTCTGCGAAATCTGCCCCGGCCTACTAAACATCCTGGGATGGTGACTGCTATGACTTTTTCCTATACAGAATAAATCATTATTCTTAAAGTAGACTGCATACATGGGACATGTTGTGAGAAAATCTTGAACCTCTGTTGGAGGGATGAAAATAATTATAATTTCTGGAATCAGTCTTGGATTTTTCAGGAACTGGAAGATGTTTGTGGTCCTTGAAGGCGTTGGTCACCAGTTCTTGAACCGAGGGCAAAAAGGGTAGTGTCCTGAGAGAGGTAATTTGAATTACGATAGTCAAAAGAAGCATCCCAAAAACTTTGGCGTGTATTCCCATTGACACAAGAAAACAAAAACACCATAAAATATCCTCCCCATTTTGAATATTCAAAAAGTTCTGAAAATCTTTGACTAATGACTAGAAAGCATCCATGGCACGAGTTCCAGCTTCCATGGCCAAGTTGATACCTGCACAGTGGCGGCCCGTCCTTTAGGGCGGAGGGGCCACGCCCCCCCCCCACCTTTTGCCCCTCATGAAGAGTGTCTGTCAGGCTGAACAAAGGCCAGCCTGGCAGACACTCTTCATTTTCAGCTCAGACAGCCAGCCAGGAGTGAGCCATGCACGCTTTGCGCAGACTCCTGGCTGCCTGAGCTGAACTTTGCTGGGCTAAGGAGGTCACAGCTCCTATGGGCGCAACCTCCTCGGCTCAGCAAAGGTTCCTCGAGGCCCTCCCCTGGGTGAAGAGGAAAGCTGTCAGTCAATGAGGCAAGGCAGCAGTCCCAACCCTCCTGGGACCTGGAGGCTGAAGGTAAGTGTGTGTGTGTATGTGTGTGATGTTTTAAATTGAATGTTTGGTGCGCGTGTGCATGTTTGAGTGTTATGAGTGTTGTTAATGGATGTGTGTGCGTGCTTGTGTGTGTGAAAGAATGAGTGTGTGTGATCTTTTAAAATGAATGTTTGGTGCATGCATGCATGTTTAAATGTTATGAGTGTTAATGGATGTGCGTGCGTGGGTGAAAGAATGAGTGTGTGTGTGATGTTTTAAAATGAATGTTTGGTGCGTGCGTGCATGTTTGAATGGTATGAGTGTTGTTAATGGATGTGCACGTGTGCGTGCCTGTCTGTGTGTGAAAGATTAAGTGTGTGTATGTGTGCTTCCCGCCGCCCCCCTCCCTCCTAAAGCTGCTGCCCGCCACTGTACCTGCATAAGCTTTCCTCAAAAAACTGTCCACTTTACAATCCACAGCTCTGTATTAGTAGTGTCCTCCCCCAGGACTTGACAATTTACTAGATGAGTTGGCGTCTGCAGAATCCATCATAATCTGAGGAATTTCAGCACCCATACCTTCCTGGTTATGGAGGTGAGACAGAAGCCTAGGAACTGCCTCTTTGTATATATCTATTCATTCTTATTGAAAAATCTTTGATACCTTCATGAATTGGAAGGTGAGGAGCAGGGTTGATTTGGGAGTGGTAAAAAAGACCTCTACTGGTACTGGGGTAAGGGGTCTTTTAAGGAAACCCAGATTCTACCTGCAGTATCCAAAAATGTCACTCAAATCTCTTGTATGGAAGTAATTGCAAACAAATACAAACTGTTGAACTGTAGTAGTGGTATGATAAAGAAAAGAGGTACACTGTTCCAAACAAAAAAGGGAAAGGGGACGTAATTCTACAGGAGCGAGAACCCTTATGCATCCCATTGGATGACTGGCTTCATCATTGGGAAAGCTCCTCGTTAGGTCGGCGCTGCAATGCCTAACGGGCTCCCCGAGGGGGGCTCTTAACCGTTTTGTTCTGTTAATAGTTGAAGGAATCAGATCATATAGATGAGGTACCTGAATTCAAGCACCTGAGCAAAAATGGAGAGAAAGAAATCATAAAATTGGTTATCCATCAACAAGTGTAAATCATGAGTTGTGCATGAGAGTGCATTGTTGCAGAGTAGACTGTCGTAGAGTGCAGTGGTGTACAGTAGAATGGCAGAGTGAAGTGGCGTAGAGTGAAATGGTGTAGAGTGTTGCAGAGTATAGTGGCATACAGTGTAGTGGTGGAGAGTAAATTGGTGGCATTGTTTTTGAGTAAATTGTTGTACAGTGCATTGGCAAACAGCGCAGTAGTTAGAGTGCAGTGGCGTAGAGTGGTGCAGTGTGGAGTGGTGCAGGATAGATTGGAGTGGCACAGAGTAGATTGTTTCAGAGTAGAGTGAAGTGGCGCAGAGTGAAGTGGTCTAGTGTAGAGTGGGTTGGCATAGAGTGCAGTGATGAAGAGTGCCATAGAATGGACAAGTGCAGTGGCAGAGAGTGCAGGGTTGCAGAGTACAGTGGCATAGAGTGGACGACAAAGTGCAGTGGCAGAGAGTGCAGGGTTGCAGAGTAATGTGGCATAGAGTGGACGACAAAGTGCAGTGGCATAGAGTGCAGGGTTGCAAAGTAGAGTGGCATAGAGTGGAGTGGTGTAGAGTAGAGTGGTGCATAGTAGAGTAGAGTTGGGTAGACTGTATTGGCATAGAGTGATGCAGAATAGAGAGTTATAGACTGAAGCTGCATAGAGTGTAATGGCGCAGAGTAGACTGCAATGTAGAGAAGCACAGAGTAGAGTGGTGCAGAGTTGTGTGCAGTGGCATGGAGTGGGGTGTGGTAAAGTGGAGTAGCTGAAGGTATACATAAAAAAAAACAGTCTAGAAACTCAGGGGCATATTTACAAGAAAGTGGTGCATCGGTCCGATGCGCCACTTTTATTGCGTAGCTCCTGCTCCACCTAACAACACCATGGTTTTTGCTTTATTTGCAATGCAGAACACCATGGTGGTCGTTAGGACAACAGTGTCAAAAATTTGACGCTAGTGCAGCAAAGTACAGGGAAGCCCATTGATTAAAATGATGGAAAAAAAGGTGCAGTGAAATGCTGTGAATTTCACTGTGCTATTTCTTCGGGTCTCCCTGCGTCGGAATGCCCCCTTGCATACATTATGCCTGACGCAGGCATAATGTGGCACAAAAGAGTTGCAAAGGGGCGCAATGCAAGCATTGTGCCACTTTGTAAATACGGTGTGAGGGAAAAGCCAACTTAGCGCCACCTTAGCGTAAAAAAAAAACGCTATGGTGGCACAAGGTGACGAAAGGGGCTTGTAAATATGCCCCTCAATGTTTGAGTCTCAGTGTTACAATAATCATCAACATTTGTAATTAAGCATATTATAATGTGAGCAGCATTAGTTAATTAGAAACAGGTATTGAACCCTTAAATACAAAAAGGGGGGGGGGGTTCGTTAGGAATGCCAGTATCATGTTAGCCAACAGATGTAAGTTGGAGTAAAGCTACAGGGAACACTTTTTAAAACAAAATGCAAGCGTGCCATGCATTGATCATCCCATAAACCAGAATAATGCAAATGAGTGATGGGAGAGATGTAGCCAGCCAAAACTCAACTGTTACTGCACATAACTGAATAAAGTAACAATATAGCACAAAGCGCATTGTTTGTTCCATGCACAAGATATATTCATCAGTTTGTCAAACATACATGAAGCTCCTTGTCCACATTAAGTCCTGCCTCAACTGCACGTAATTTAAGTATCCATTGGCACTCAGATTCCTAAGGTCTGCAACTCTATTACCACCCCTTGGATTGGCATCCACTTGTCTATTCCATGAAACCTAATGTTGAGTACTTCCATGCCCCTGAGAACAATGCTGAAATGTGAGGCCAACGGGTAGTTGGGGATATTGTTCCAGATTGCTCTGATGTGCTCTTGTATCCTCTCGTCCAAAGGTCGTATCATACTGCCAATATAGATTAGGTTACAAATACAAATGATACAATACACCACAAATTTAGAATTAAAATTATGAATTGTTGAATTGTGTAAGCTTTACTTGTATTGAAGACAGTTTTTTGTCAACTGCAAATCGCCACATATTGCATGAATATTGATAGGTGGATCAGATTGTATATAGCTTGCACACAACATATCCCTCAAAGTTGTACCTCTGCTGTGAGTAATGCCAGGTTTGTTAGTTATCCATTTGGACAGTGTATTATCTAGTTTGAGAAGATGCCAATGTTTGTTAAAAAAATACAGTAAAGCGTAAGGTTTTGTGAAATATATTGGGTGATGAAGGTTAAACTTTTGTCCCTTCTCCTAGTATGTTTTTTTACAAGTGAGAAGAGAATTCTGTGGTGTTTTGAAAATTCTGTTCTTAGCTTTTCCAAGTCTATGCTCAGAGTAGCCCCTTTATACCCAACTCTTGTTCAAAAACCTGATCGGCACTACAGATGTGTCTTACACGTGTCATCTCCTAGAGGTATTGCATTAATCTGCGCATTCGGATGTGCACTCTGTGCATGTAGTGCAGAGTTGCAGGCGGTTGTCTTTCTGTAAAGTCTGGACATGATAGTTGAACCCTCTGCATATAAGGTAACATCCAAAAATTCTATTTGTTTAGAATGAATGTGGTGAGTAAAGTTAATGCCGTATGTGTTGTTATTCAAATGAGGTATCAAATGAGTTATCAGAGGTCTTAATTTTGGTTGCCCCCAGTATAGAATGTTGTTCGAGATTTCTGGCGGGCAGGCTAACCAAAGATGATTCTTCTTGAAATCTTCCCTAAAGAGATTTGCATATAAGGGAGAAAATTTGGCCCCAAGGGCAACTCCTTGTGTTTGTCTAAACCAGTGTCCATTATGTAAAAGCACATTGGCCCAGATTTACAACAAAGTGGAGCCGCGCGGTGCTGTGCAAAAAATACCAATGCAGTGCTGCGCCACTTTTAAAACGCAGGGATGCGCCATATTTACAGGAATGCGGCGCACCCCTGTGTTTCCCCCTGTGCTGGCACTGAATTAAGCTGCCTGCGCCAATGCAGGCATCCTTGCACCATAGTGCAAGGGTGTCTGCGTTGAGGGGATAGATTGTTTATGTGCAGGAAGGCGTCCCTTCCTGCATATAAACAATCTATAATGGTGATATGGCACGTCTATGTGTGCTGCAAAATGCGCCAGGCATAATGTTTGCAAAAGGGGTGTTCCCTCGTTGGTGAGGGGGGGGCGAAATAATTGTGCAAAGAAATCTAAGAGATTTCTTTGAGTCATTTTTGTGGCACTTTTAACGCCTGCTCAGAACAGGCGTTAAAAGGAGGCACACCATTGTTTGCAGTGGGCCTCAATGGGCTTTTCAGGATTAGCGTCAATTTTTTTTACGCTAATCCTTCAAAGCTCCGAACTAGCATAAAAAATGTTGACGCTAGTTCCCTAACTAACCCCCGTGGTGTGTCATATCTTATATGCATGGCGGAAGGAAAATGGAGCTGCACTGGGTGCAGCACCACTTCCCTTATATCAGGCCCTGAATGTTATGTTTACAGGTGTGAAGAGAGAGAGAGAGTGGATGCATGTGTGCGTGTAAGAGAGGGATCGGGTATGGTAAAGGTGAGGTGACACAAGAAAGTGCATGCACTAGGACAGAGTAAAATGATAGTGACAAAGAGGAAGAAGATGATTAGTCAGATATGCAGAAGGAGGATTTTGGAAAGACACCAAGAGAGAAATGGCGTATGGGTCAAACAAAGTGAGAGACTGCAGGGGAAAGTGGTGTGAAGGAGAGAACAGGAGTGAGTGAGACTCTCCCAGACCACTACCCCTACCCCTTCCACAGATCTTAGTAATGCTAAATTCTGTTTCATATTTTCAGAACTGAAATATTTTTTATAGTAATTATTCACAACATGTCCGATACATCTAACATATGTATTGGCAAAGCCAATTGGTCTGGCTTGTTTTATGTATGTACCGTTGTTGTGTTTTATATCTGGATGCAATTCTAGAAAACTCCAAGAGGTATGCAAATACTGATCAGGAGGCACTCTGCATAAAGCACAGGCTTCTATTTACATTTTAAGCCACACCCTTAATTACAGAGGCCACACCTCTTGGACATCATTCCTATTTAGGCCTCTTTTGCTGCTTCCCTTTGAGAGACTCCCATATTTTTCATCCCTCTTACAGCACTTACTCCAAGACCCCGAAACATTGCACCCCACAGCTTTCCTCTGACTCTCCCAAAGTGCCACCCATTAATTACTTCAGTGTCTGTCAGTGGGCCACAAAGCTTGTGTGGTGGTGCAAAGGCTGTGTTAATGTCAGGGTTGCCAAGTGATTATCTTCATCCAACCTAGAGGAAGGTATGCTTTTAGGCAGAAGATGCTGTGCTGCGATTAGTGTTTATTGTAACGCTTCCTGCTGCAATGTAATTCTGAAGTGTTTTAAATAATAGTTGCATATTTTAATGACCTTTTAAAATGTATGCAACATTAATTTTATTAAAATATCATAAAATTACTTTTTATTCTATACATCACTTCTAATAATTTTAATACATAATAAAACATATTTTTTATTTTTTTTATAATTTAAACTTCGGAAAATAATTAATACATTTAATTCACATTTTAAATGTAAATTAAGTTATGAAAGTTATTATTGCTGTAACTATTTTATTGTTCTACAATTAAAATAAACATATAACATTATTTAACATAAATATTTTACAATAAAGTATATTTCTATTTTTTACAAGTTTAATATAGACTTATAGCCCACTACTAATGGCTCAACCAGTTGTTAAAGGCCCTGGACCCGAGTTGTAGGCCTGAGTTGCAGGTCCACTGAGGGTAAAATGTTCCACACTAAATAAGGAGACACAGAAAGCCAAACATTGGAAAGTTCGAGCAGAAGGCTTATACCAGTTAGCCCTGAGCCACTTAATTGTCTTCAACGGAGTTTACCACACTCCAATGTTCTTATAAACTATAAAAACACTTTCTTCCTTACTTTACCATACAGAGCTCTCCGTCTTGGTGACAGACACCTCTGCATACATTTGAAAAGCTACTAGTAAAAACATTAAACTACTACCCAATGTTTTTAAATAATTATTAAATAAATTAAAATATATTTTATTAAATAAAAAATATTTTTTGAAAAGTTTAAAAAAAAGTCTTACCTGAGTAAAATATTTGAATTTTCTCAAAAATCACAAAAATTATCTATAGAATTGAATTTATTCCCCAAAAATCAAAGTTACATGGATTTGTAAATTTAAAAAGGTTATTTTACCACTGAATTAAATGTAGTTATTTAGTTTTAAAAGCACACATATATTACCTACTGTCTGCCGCCAGTAGGTAGTTATAGTTAGGACCATGTTTCTATTGAAAAACAGTTTTTTGTCTCGCCTATATCTTTGGTGCCGTTTAACGAATCTTCACAACATTTTCCAAAAAAAGTGTTCCCAAGAATCTTGTTGTACATGGGAAGTTTTTGGGATGATCCATCAAGTGGAGGTTGAGAAAAAGAGGAGGGTGGGGGGAGCTCAAAAAAAGTGCATTTCCCTTTATAAGTCCCATAGAGATTTTAGACACGACTACAGCCCGAATTGCAGAATGGAATTACACTAAATTTAACAGGAAGGTAGCTCGTGGTCCAGAAAGAGTGATTTTTGTAATCTGGTGTAAATCCATCCAGTAGCTTTTGAGATATTAAAAGAAAAATAGATATCTAGAAACGCGAAGGATTTGGGAATAATAACCAGCTCGTGCAGGGAAATGCAGAGCTCTGATTGGTTGCCAAAATTTCAACCAGGAAATGTTGGCAGCCATCTTAGGACTTAGCTTCATCCGAGTTCCAGAAAAAAAAGAAAAGAGCCCAGGATAGGGGCACCCTGACCACTTAGCTCTGGTGTTGGGGTCCCAGAGAGACCCCCCACCCCCGGGCAAAGAACACACTTTAAAAAAAAAGAAATTTTGGTGTGAATTCAGAAGGAGTTCACAAACTTGTGGCAAAAAATAAATAATAAATAAACGCATACTCCCACACTTGTTTTACTAAAGCCCCCGGGTGGGCCAGGTCCCTGGGGCATGTAAAAATAAAGGAGGGGCACACAGGGCCCCCCTTCACGGCTTATTTATACCCCAGGGACCACCACCTTCCTGGGGCTCATATTTGATTATATGCGGGGAGCACGTGTTCCCCCCCCGCAGTCTTAGGGATCGCAACCCCGTGGCTAAAGTTGAATTATATGCGAGGGCCGCGTGGGACTCCACACCCCAGGGAGCACTCCCTTCCTGTGGCTAAAGTTGAATTGCATGCAGAGGTGCTATGTAGGCCCCCTGCAGAACTGGGGACCGCCACCTCCCTGGAGCTAAAGTTGAATTATATGCAAGAAACGCGTGGTCCCCCTGCAGCCCCGATGACCGCCATCTCTCCAGGGCAAACATTTAATTTAATGCAGGAGGCTGCCACCTCCCCATGGCAAATTCTAGTGTTTGAGGGGAGTCACACAGCCCCCTCAAGAAGGCATTAATGGCCCTGGGGATCGCCACCCCCCAGGGCTGGCTCCTGCTATGTCCTAGGGTGCAGAAATGCAGGCAGGGAAACAGAGGAAACAATTGCTATCACAGAAAGGAAGCTGCATCTTTAGCAGCTCCCTCTCTTTGACAGCATTGCTGGCAAGTAACCGACTGTGACCACTGGGGCCCTCAGGCTCCCCCTGTGGTCTACTGCACACTGGGTGCCCTGGAGGGCACTCAGGGGAGATGGCTGGGCCCCAGGTGATGGGGTCTCCGGGGCCAAAACTGTCCTGGGAAGGGAAGCTGGCAGGCCCCCTCCCCTATTTAATAGTGGTGGTCCCCAGGGGATGGAGTCCCCTGAGGCCAAAACTGGCCTATGTAGAAGGGCCTCCTCCTCCGTTCATTGAAGACTGGGCCCCGGGGATGGGGTTCCCTGGGCCGAGGGGGGCCGTGTGACCCCCCTCATGGAATTGTATGGGCCCTGGGGACCCCAGGGCCTAAATCGGCCAGAGGAGGGGGCTGTGTGGCCTCTCCTCCCCCACAATGCACATTTAACCAACAAGGTAGCACTTACTAACTAACCAGTAGAAAGTGCTCTAGTTGGATGGACATTTTGTGTAAACTGTGGACTCTTGGTGGGTAAACGAGCAGGTGAGCTTCCGTTCTGGCCATAATGCTTATTTCACAGAAATTAAACCTCAACAGGAAGCACTTACAAATATGAATGCAACAGGTGCCCCAGTTGAAGATCCACTTCTGGAAAGGACAAATTATCCTAACTCCTGGGCTTGGCGAAGGCAAAGCAGGTGTGCTTACTCTGTGATTCCATATTGAAAAACGGTCGGAAATCCTTCATGGAGGTGAATGCATCTTTCTTCTACTAGAGTGCAATCAGACACACCCACATAGACCCTCTCAAACCCAGACACTCTCACAGCCACTCTCACACCCAGAGACCCTCTCACACCTATTCTCACACCCAGAGAAACAGGCTCTGCTGCCAACTCCTGTTGTGCATGGCCAAGGCTGTGGGTGGTGTGGGGTTCGGTAGATAGGGTGGTTGGCTACGGGGCCTGGCTGTAGGCCAGGCCCTCTGGGCAAGCTGCGCTGTACATGACCAAAGGCCGTGTGTGGGGTTGGATGATTATAGGGGGTTGGCCCCTATACATGATTACAGGGCCTGGCCGCATCTGGCCCTGTGGCCAACCCCTGCTGCGCACAGCCAAAGGCCGTGCGTATTGGTTGTTGGATTAATGTGTAGTAATGAAATTTACTTTACATTAAAAACTATAGAAATTCACTGAAAAAAAGGTTACAGGGACGTTATAGTTACAAAATATGATTTAAAAAAATCTTTAGGAATTCATTAAAAAAAACAAAGGTTACAGGAACATTATAGTTAGGCTCAGATTTCACTTGTAGAAAACCATTGAGGTTCAGCAGTTACAGTTGGAGCTATTTCAATTAACTATAACTCACTCCTTCGTGATCCACTAATTCCTCCAGATAATACAGCACTCTACAACTTTTATAACACCAATAAAAATATCAATGAAACATTATCGGTCAATTTATTTAAGAAAAAACTGTGCATGGCCAGGGGGCATGTTATGGTTACCTTAGGCCGCGAGTTATAGTTACTTGAAATAACTCTAACTATAACTGCTGCATTTCAATTGTTTTTTAAGTGAATATATATATTACCCAGTGGCAGTCGCCACTAGGTAGTTATAGTTAGGACCATGTTTCCATAGTAAAGCTTTTTTTGACTTGCCTGTATCTTTGGCACCGTTTGATGAATCTTCACAAAATGTTCCCAAAAAAGTGTTGCGTTGATTCTTGTTGCGCATAGAAAGTTTCAGGTGAGCCAACAAGCGGGGGCAGAGAAAAAAGGGGTGGGGGGGGAAAAAGTTGGGTTTCCCATGTTAAATCCCATAGGACCTTCAGATACGTCTACAGCCCAAAACTGCTGGAAGGAATTACATCAAATTTGGCAGAAAGACTGCAACCTGTCTAGAAAGTTGCAGCCTTCATTTTATTTCACAGGACTCGGTCCATGAGGGTGACAATCCAAATTGAAAGTGGCATAAGGTCATGGTGACTGTACCCTGACCCCAGGGGTGTAATGTAGGTGTGTTTTGGGGCAACTTATGGGTATATAGTACATTTGCATCACCATGGGTAATACTTGCAAAAATTCGTACATTTTCACAAATTATTCACAAATATTGAAAAATTTGAAGGAAAAAACAGACTCACTCATATACAAATTCATTCACTCATACATGCACTCAGAAATTCATGCGCCCAATCACACATCCACTCAGACACTCACACACCCACTCACACCCACGCAGACTCACAGATGGGGCAGACTGTCCCTACTGTTAGGCCGATTTGCTCCTGGGTGGACAGAAAACCACTAGACACCAGGGAATATACTTTCTTTATCTGTATTTTTATGAGGGTGGGCTGCATGGCATGGCCATGCCCCACCCCCCCCAAAAAAAGATAAACAGTCTTTCTGCCGTTCCTTGGGTATGGGAGTGGAGATGGGGGCAATTACCCAATTAGACCCCCAGAGGGCAGAAAGCCCACTAGACATCACGGATTACTTTTTAATTTTGAGTGTTGTATCAGAGGAGACAGCCCAGTATGGGTATGGCCATGCCCCCACCATCCCCCCAAAAAAGGAAAACAGTCTTTCTGCCCCTGGGGGGGCAGATGGGCAATTACCCCTATCTGCCCCACCGGGGGAGGGCAGAAATCCCACTAGACACCAGGGATTACTTTTCTATTTTTATTGGTGGAGGCAGCCCAGCATTGGCATGGCCATGCGCCCACCTCCCCCCATAAAAGGGACACAGTCTTTCTGCTCCTCCTCCCCCGGGGTGGCAGATGGGAGCAATTACCACTATCTGTCCCCCAGGGGCAGTATGCCCATTAGATACCAGGGATTACTTTAAAAAAAAATATATATATATTTGTATCAGTGTGGGCTGCCCATCATGGGCATGGCCATGCCCACCCCCCCAAACAAGCGAAACAGTCTTTCTGCCCCCACCCGTGGGGCAGAAAGCCAACTAGACATCAGGGATTACTTTTTTATTTGTATTGGTGGGGCTGACCAGCACTGTCACGGCCAAGCCCCCAGCCTCCCACCCTCCAAAAAAGAAAACAGTCTTTTTGTCCCCTGTGGGGGCAATTACCCCATCTACCCCTGTGGGGGTTAGAAAACACACTAGACACCAGGTATGTCTTCTTTATGTAGGGGAGGGGGCTACCCTGCATGTGCATGGCCGTGGCCCCATCCCCTCAAAAATGGTGAAACAGTCCTTCTGCTCCCCTACAGACTAAACCCTTTCATTCCAATGGCATGCAAGAGGATATTTGATACTTTCCGGTTTTGCTTTTACAACTGGGCCAGGACAGTTTGACTAACTCCCAATATCATCCCACTTGCAATGGTGAACAGCTGCACCTTTTGGGCTTGGGTAGGCTTCCACCTGAAAACCCCAACCAGAACCAGACCGTTCTGAAAACTAGACATCTGGGTGAGTCCAGGTTGTCTTTCCTCCCATCTATCCCATACCACTACCTTACCAACAATGCCCTGCAAACCTCAACTGCTGAATAAAAACACAAATTTTTCCTCACATTTCTGTGATGGTAATCCGTAGTAATCCACAAAATTCCTACCACCCAGCATTGCCCCACTTCTGCTGATAAAAATGCTGTGCCATTTGTGTGGTTGGGCCTAGTGCCAGCAACAGGAACATATCCAACCAATGTCATTAGGAGTCCCCACACAAGGGCTCCCATTGCCCTTGGTTTGATAAGTTCCTTTCACTGGCACTAGACCTAGACACACAAGTGGTGTAGCATTTTTATTGGCACAAGTGGGGCAATGCTGTGTGGGAAGAATTTTGTGGATCCCAGAAGTTTCCATCTCAGAAATGTAAGGAAAATGTGTGATTTCAGGCAAAGTATGAGGTTTGCAGGGTATTATAAGCAAGAAAACCTCATGGAATCCATGCAAGTCACTCCATCCTCGATTCCCCTGGGTGTCTAGTTTTAAAAAATGTACAGGTTTGCTAGATTTTCCTAGATGCCAGCTAAACTAAGGCCCAAAACCCACAGCTACCCAACTTTGCAAGAAATGGGTCAGTTTTGTGTGGGAAAATTTGATGTTTGCATGTTTCGTTTTGGGCAGTTTTCTGTAGCAGGCACTAGATCTACCCATACATGTGTGGTACCATTTTTATTGGGGGGTCTAGGAGAATGCTGGGTGGAAGGAAGTGTGTGGCTCTGTGCAGATTCCAGAATTTCCATCGCAGAAATGTGAGGCAAATGTGTTTTTTAAAGTTTGAAGTTTGAAAAGGATTCTGGGTAAAACAACCTGGTGCGAGTCAAGCAAGACAACCCATCCTGGATTCCCCTAGGTGTCTAGTTTTCAAAATTGTACAGATTTGCTAGGTTTCCCTAGATGCTAGCCGAGCTAGAACCTAAAATCCACAACTACCTACTTTTCAAAAACAGGTCAGGTTTGCAAGGAAAACCTATGTGTCCATGTTGTGTGCTGGGTCGTTTCCTGTAGCGGGCACTAGATCTACCCACACAGGTGAGGTACCATTTGTATTGGGAGACTTAGTGGAACACAGAATAGTGTTATTACCAATTGTATTTCTCTGTATGTGTACCTTCCAAATATAAGCCAATGTGTAAGAAAGAAGTAATTTTGAGAACTACCCTCTAATTCACATGCGAGTATGGGTACCCTCAAATTCAGAGATGTGCAAATAACTCCTGCTTCTAAATGCCATATTTTGAGCCGATTTCAGAAAGACATAAGTTTCCTTGCCACCTATTTTTCACTATTTATATTTTACCATATGAATAGCTCTATACCCGGTACAAAATGAAAAACCATTGCAAGATGCAGCTCAGTTATTGGCTCTGGGTACCTTGAGTTCTTGAAAAACTCACAAACCTTATACATCCCCACAACCAGAAGGGTCTAGCAGATGTAATGGTATAGAGTTTTTGTGAATTGGTCATCATGATGAGAAGATACAAATGAAAATGTCATACAGGCAGTTTTATTCCTACCAATTTTCAATATTTTTTTTTTAAACATTTGGTTTCTTTGGAAAAACCTTGAAGGATCTACACCAATGACCCCTTGCTGAATTCAGAATTTTGTCTAGATTTCGGAAATACATAGCTTTCTGGGATCCATCATGAGTTTCATATCAATTTCCACCACAAACTGGAAGGAGGTTGAAAGCACACAAAATAGGAAAAAAGGTTTTAATTGTTTTTCATCTCTCCGCTGTAATACTTGTTCTGGTGTTGACTTGTCCCATGATGAGTCTTCATGTTCTTCTCCTCAGATTTGGACTTCTTTCCTTGGTCTGCTGCTTTTATAATATTCTCTTACTTTTCTTTTCCTTTCTCTTTTGTTTTCCTTTTTTTTCCAATTTGTGAGTGCTTAAATATTCTCTGATATCATTATGTGTATCTTTTATAACCGTTCTGTTGTATTTCATCAATGGTGTCATTTTGTCTCCCTCTTTGTTTTTGCAGATTGTCATTCATGGTCCTGTTCCCCTATCTTCGTTCCCCAATATGTTTAACATTGTCTCATGGAACGTTTGTGGTCTGGGTTATCCAGTTAAAAGAACAAAGGTACTTTCTCAAGTGTCCAAACTTAATTTGCATATTGTCTTTTTGCAAGAAACTCATTGTACTTATGTTGAATAATTTAAATTAAACCGCCAACGGGGTGGGCAGGTATTTTTCTCCCCAGCTATCAATCGCAAGGGTGGTGGTGCGGTCCTATGTCATAAAACGTTAAAAATACAGATTTTCTCTACCAAATGTGATATTAATGCACAATGGTGATTGGTCACTGCTACTACTCATGATAAACATATTTCTCTACTCAACATTTATGGCCCAGTTAAACCTGATCCAGATTTTTCAATCAAAAGTTGGACCGCTTTACAGACAAGAAATGTACATTCAAATTCACTCTTGACAAGTCCCATAAGGTATTCCAATCAGTCATTACCACTCATCCACTATTTGACTATGGAACGCTTGTAACCCTGATATGTGAATTCACATTTCATTCTAATGTTCACTATACTCTGTCTAGAATTGATTATATTTTGGTTACAAAATCTTTGTTACCATCTACACAATCATCAGAAATTGGTTACTTTTTTTTTTTTTTGGATCATGCCCCTGTTTTATCTTCATTTGATCTTACCCTTGGTAATTCCAAAACTGGTTGCTGGAGATTTAATAACTTTCTGTTGTTAGACCACAATTTTATAACAGAAACTAATGCTTTTTGTAGGAAAATGGCTCTGTGTATACTATATCAAAATTTGATATCGGCCCGTATTTATACTTTTTTAGCGCTGCATTTGCGTCATTTTGCAAAGCATTTGTTATACGCACACAGACAAGAAAAGAAGCGCACACTCAATGGCTTAACTCCAGGCCAATTGTTTTTACATAGCTAAAATATATTTTGTTAATTTATTTCTAGAACTACATGATCCAAGTTGCAGGTAAGTACATAACTAAATAAGTATTTCACATATGTATCAATTTGATTGGAATTGGTAAGTTGTACGGTTTTTGAATAAATAGAAATAATCTGTTTTAAAAATTGACACTGCAATTTTCAGAACAGTTCCTGAGGGGAAAAAAAGTTAGTATGTTTTACAGGTAAGTACAAAACTTACAGTTCCTGTCTCCAGGGGTTAGGAAGTCCACTGTTTGGGGTTCAAGTTAACCCCAACACTGAACACCAGCAACACCGGTCAGGGTGCAGAGGTCATGAGGCAAGTTTAACATGGGCTCCTATGGAGACTGGGGGCACTCAGTTTCAGATCTGCTGGAAGGTAAGTACCCGCGTCTTCGGAGGGCAGACCTTGGGGGATTAGAGGAGAACCGGGGAGGGGCCATAAGTAGACACCAAACTCACACCCTCAGAGGCACAGGGCGGCCGGGTGCAGGGTGCAAACAGATCACCAATGTTTTCCTATGAGGGGAACCTGTGGGTCACTTAGATGCTTCAGGCTGGGACCAGGGTGTCGGTTTCGGAAAACCACAGGCTGGACAAGTAGGAGGGCTGCCTGTTGAACGTTGCTGCACCAGAAGTCCGGTTCTCCAAGGCCTGGGGGCTGCGGGTGAAGGGTACCTTTTGGCATCTCATATCTTCACCCGGAGCTTTCGCCGTCAGTGGGTCCTCTGGATTCACATTGCAGGCGTCGTCGTGGGGGACAGGAGAGGTCAGTCTAGGGTGGGCACTTGCTTGGAATTGCCTGGGGACCCTATCTAGTTAGTTGGGCCACCTGAACACGGGCCATGAGTGTCGGGTGTAGAGTGGGCAGGACTCACGGATTCGGGGAGGCTCTGGAGTCCTTAGATGTTGTTTCTTCTTGGACAGGGCCGCTGTCCACAGGAGTGCTTGGCACTCTGTGATGCAGGCAGTCTTCTGGAGGCTTGGCAGAGGTTTCTGGACCCACAGAATGAGTCACTTTCTTTTGCAGGTTCTCTGAAACAGGAGACAGGCCGGTAGGACTGGGGCCAAGTCAGTTTTCGTCTTCCTTCTTCTCTGCTTGGATTTCGGCTTAGCCGACCCTCTTCATTCTTCTTGTGAGGTCGCCAGGAATCTGATGACTTAGGTTCAGGGGAGTCCTTTAATCCTGGATTTAAGGGCGTTACAGGGGTCAGAGGGCAGTAGCCAATGGCTACTGACCCTGACGGTGGCTACACCCTCCTTGTGTCCACTCCCTTTGGGGAGGGCGATACAAACCTAATCCTTTTGGATCCTGTCCTCCAATTAAGATGGAGGATTCTGCAGGGAGAGGGTCACCTCAGCTCTGGACACCTTAGGGGTGGTCACTCCTTCCTGGTTTCCCTAATTTTCCTGCCGGACTTGCCGCCAAAAGTGGGGCTTTGTCCGGGGGGCAGGCAACTTCACTAACTGGGGTGCCCTCACCGAGAGCACAAACGCTCTCAACCCATGTGGCCAGACACTTGTCTTTTAGTGGCAGACTGGCACAGACCAGTCAGTCCTGCACTAAAGGAATGAATAAAATACAGGGGCATCTCTAAGATGCCCTCTGGGTGCATTGTTCAATAAATCCAACACTGGCATCAATGTGGGTTTATTGTGCTGAGAAGTTTGATACCAAACTTCCCAGTATTCAGTGAAGCCACTGTGGCGCAGTGGAGTTTGTAATGACAAACTCCCAGACCAGACACTCAATATGCTACACTGCACTTACAATGTCTAAGAATGGGCTTAGACAATGTAGTGGCATAGTGCTCATGCAGCTATGCCCTCACCTGTGGTATAGTGAACTCTGCCTTAGGGTTGCAAGGCCTGCTAGAGGGGTGCCATGTCAATTTTGCCTTTTTCTCCCCACCAGCACACACAAGCTGCAAAGGCAGTGTGCATGTGCTTGGGGAAGGGTCCCCCAGGGTGGCATAATACATGCTGCAGCCCTCGGGGACCTTTCCTGGCCACAGGGCCCTTGTTACCAGGGGCACCTTTTACCGCAGACTTATCTAGGTGCCGGGGTGTGCTAATTGTGTAAACAAAGGTACAGATGTTGGGAAAGAACACTGGCGCTGGGGTCTGGTTAGCAGGATCCCAGCACACTCTCAATCAAAGTTGGCATCAATATCAGGGAAAACGTGGGGGGGGTAACCATGCCAACAAGAGCACTTTCCTACATTTTTATTACAGAATTTTTTATAAATAACAATCCTACTGATACTTCTTTTCCTAATACTTGGGATGCATTTAAAGCTGCATTCAGGGCCTTTGCCTTTGCTTTTTCTGCTAGAAAGAAAAAAAGTTATACTCCGAATATCTTGTCTTGCTTCAGCAAATTGAAACATTGGAACATACTTATTTTACCTCAAAATCTGCCACTGTCTTACATGAATAACAATAGACAAAACTTGCTACTATTGATGCATGTAACATTCTACTCAAAGTTAAATTTAAATATCAGGGAGGTCAAAATAAAGCTGGTCGGATGCTGGCTAATTATGTACAAATTAAATCAGAAAATAAAACTACTGAACCCATTCATAATGAATTTACTAACACCACCACAACTTCCGATTCGGATATCACTGCTAGTTTCCAAACCTAATTTCAATCATTATATTCAGAGGATATTACCCTATCAGACATTAATATGCAAAACAATTTCATCAGTCTCCCTAAACACGTTTCCCTTTCTAACATCTTCACTAAATTAGAATCTATTACCCTTCAGGAAATTATAGACACAATCAAATCCCTAAAATGAGTTAAGGCATCTGGCCCAGACGGTTTTTCCACTGAATTAAATTCATCTTTTTTATTTTGTTTGCCCCTAAATTACTAGAGCTCCTTAATTCTTTCATTACAACCTCAAAAGCTAGTCGTTCTTAATGGGAGTCCTAATTGCCCTTACACCCAAGCCTGATAAAGATCATACCATTTGCAAAAATTATCAACCTATCTTGTAGATCAATTATGACTGCAAAATATTTGCTAAGATCCTTGATTCTCTCTTAGAAACCATTACCCTCTCATTGTCAACCCTGATCAATCTGGTTTTGTTAAGAGCAGGCTTGCTACGGATAATGCCAGAATGTTCTCCAGTATTCTTGCATTAGCTCAAAAACAAAGTTCCTCTTGCAGCCCTATCCCTCAATGCTGAAAAAGCATTTGATGACATTAATTTGGCATTTTATGTTTACCCCACTCCAGTGGTGTGGTTTTGGTCCTAAATTTATTTCATTTAGAAAACTATTATTTTTGGATCCCTGTGCCAGTGTTTTTGTAATGGTCATTTCCCCCCTTATTTCAATTTACATAGATGTACTAGACAAGGTTGTCCCCTTTCCCCTTTGCTTTTTATCCTTTGTCTAAAACACTTCCTTGAGCGTATTCGCTGTCATGGACTTATTTCTGGATTTAAACACAATTCCTTTAAGAGAAAACTGTCAGCGTATGCTGAAGATGTTCTTGTTTATATGTCCAATCCCTTATCCTTTTTTGATTGCTTTTCACAAGAGATTCGTTTATAGTGTAACATTCTGTGATATAATTATTTTTTTCTAAAACGGAGGTTGTACCACTTAATTCGTGCTGTTATCAGTATATGCTTATTAACACTAACTTCACTTGGAGCCAATCTAGAATTAAATATCTTGGTGTTTGGTTTTCCCCTACTAATTCCAATACTATCAACCATAATTTTAATGCTTTAAAAATCACATTACAAATATTGCTTACATACTGGTCACCTCTACATTTATCCTGGTGAGGCAGATTAGATACTCTTAAAACGAGGATTGTACCACATGTCTTTTAGGCACTTTCTATTTACTGTTTAAGATTCCTAATTATTATTGCTCACAAATTAATTCCACTTGTACAAAATGTCTTTGAAACAACAAACATCCACACATTGCCGTATCTAAATAAAAATCCAAAAGAATGAAGGTGGCATCCGATTTTCGACTTTAAGTTGCATCATTCTGCTTTTTTTATTCGACAATTTTATGCCTTATCCTCTCACTTTCAAGACTCTCCCATATCACCATGGATAGCATTTCAGCGATCTTATCGGAAAGATTTTTCGTTCAAGGATGTGATCCATATATCCAACATCCAACACTACCTTTATTTCAATGCATCCTATTTTAAAATGCTCCAAACATCCATTACATAAAGTGACAACAGCTCATTATAACTTTCAATAATGCTTTTTATCCTTGTCGATCTGGTAGAATACATTTCTTAAATTTGGTCACAAACCCTTTTACATTGAACACTAGAAAGAAAAGGGTAACATCAAATGATAAGGGGCGATTCTGTTATACCCTTTTTACAATTACGAACACAATGCAACCTACCAAGTACTTTTTTCATGAAATATGATTTACTATCCTCTGCCATCAATTCCTTTTTAATTTCTCATAATTTTCATCTTCGCCTAGTACCACCCCTTACCTTAACACCTCTTGATAATATTCAACATGATTCTACTCCTAAAGCTGCTTACATTTACAAACTCTTATTAACATCAACCGTTGTATTCACAAAAATTCTGATTAAAATATAATGAGAAATGTATCTTTTCTTATTTTTTTCTGTTCAATACTAGGACAGATTTTGACTTAAAGTTTTCATCACCTCCAAGGCTGCACGCATTGGACAATCTCTATTTTTTTTTATTTATAGTAGGGTTATTATCACCCCAGAAAGTATTTCCACATTGGATTTGTCTGCTTCTCTACTATGTTGATTGTGTTCTACTTCCAATGGCACTTTAAATCATTTATTATTCTCAGGAATATAACTTTCGGAAGGCTATTTGATCTAAATGTTTAAAGATGTTCTATTGTAATACATCATTATCAATCCAAAATGTTGTTCTACGAGCTAGGTCACCTGATTTGGATCACTTTTCCCCTAAACCTTTGTTATTGGATATTTTTACTGCACTTCCTTTCAAAGTTATACTCTTCTGTTGGAAAGATGTCTCTAAATTATCGGAGTTAACAAGGTGGAATTTTATTTTTGATGAACATAGAATATCTAATGTGTCTTTATCATCATTACACCATAAAATTCAATCTGATTTATATTGGCTACCCTTTACTACTTATCTGTCTTTGCACTCACCATCACCTTAATTGACTATATTTCTTTCTTTCTATACATCCCCCTCCTTTTTTTCTCCTCTTCTTCTTATCTCCGTTTCAATCTCTCTCGTCTTTCTTCTTCTATAAAATAATAATCAATTTTCTTGGTTCAAGGTTATTTATTGCTTTATCTCATATTTTATAAATTATAAAACATCTGATTTTTAATTGTTATATTACAATGTTATACTTGATATTATGATCCTCTGAGTGACCCCTTGTCCACTCACACCGCAAAGCACTTTACAGCACATGTAGTGCAGCACCTGCTACTTGCCTTGACAGCCTCCACCTTGATTGCCTCATCTTGCTGCTCCTTGTCAAGCTCTCCCCCTCTTCCCGCCTCTCCTGGGTTCAAGCCCCTACCACAATTTCCTGCCTTTTCTTTCCACCCACTGCACTCCCACCCACCTCTCCCACTCCAGGACCTATTTAATAGCAGTTGTTGTGCGACATCGCTGCTGGTGAGCTGAAGATGTGCCAAAGGCAAGCCCATCTACGCTTGTCCACGTCTGGACCGCGCCCCTGCCAGGACCCATGGATCTACAGCCCGGCACCAGTACTCTTCTGACGAGATCAAAAACCTCAGACCCAAGAACGACAACTTCAGCTGCAGCACTGCCTCTCCCCGATGCACCAAAGCCTTTTTCTTATGCTACCACTGCCACTTCCCCTGCGACATAAGAACCACCACAAATTCCACCCAGCAGACTCCCACCCACAAACCACAACTTCACTGCGCACTACACAACGTCCGATCTCTCTGCAAGCACGCCATAGAAATCTTTGACACTATCACCACCCTCGCACTCGACAAAGTTCATCACTGAAACCTGGCTCACCCCCGCATCGGCACCAGACATTGCCACCGCAATGCCCCCCGGATACAAGATGATGCCCTGTGACTGCCCTAACAGACACTGCGGAGGCAATGCCATCATTCTCAAGAATTCCCTCCACTGCTCCACCTCGGACAACGACACAACACCGATCCTGGAACACCTCAACTTCCAGATCAAACCTGATGTCAAAACCACCATCAGAGGAACCCTCGCCTACAAACCCTTGAGTCCCCACCAGAGCTTCTGCAACTCCATTCTGGACTTCACTGTCCCCTAGCAATCGACTCCAACCACTATATCTTCCTGGGGGGCCTAACCTTCCACCTAGAGGACACCGATGACCCAGTCTCCATCTTGCACCTTGAAAACATGATCATCGGCCTCTCTTAACTCATCAACGCCCCCATGCACAGCTCAGGACACACACTGGGCCCCATCTTCTCCACCAGTGACAGACACAAGTTCTCTCACACCAGCGATGTAACATGGACTGACCACTACATCGTCCACTTCACCATTGAGGGTCTGCTTGAAGCCCTGACAAGACCCCTCACCTTCCCCTGCCGCAACTGGGGCAAAGTCACAGAAACAACCTGGATCACCGCTCTCAAGGAAGCAAGACCAATCCCTGCTGACACCCTTAAACGCCATGTTCAAAATTTCTCCAACTGGATCTCCTCAGCTGCTGACACCATCGTCCCCCTGAAGAGCACCGCCAACAGAAAACCCACCAAGCAAGCCAAATGGCTCACCTTCGAACTCTTATGCCTCAAACATCACTGCAGAAAACTAGCGAGACACTGGTGCTCCAACAAGACCTCTATCAACCTCAACTCTTTCAGGCCTGCCCTCAACAGTTACCACCAATGACTCAGGGAGACCATGAAAGAAGCTCTCAGCACCGGCACCAAGGCAAGCACCAACCACACCAAATAACTCTTCAGCATAGTTAGAGAATTCTCCTGCCCCTCCCCACAGAGAACACAATTCACCCCTCCCAAGCCCTCTGCAACATGCTAGCGGACTACTTTCACCACAAAATCACCAACATCTACAGCAACTTCGACCCCCAAGCCACCGACCTTGACCACTCCCGCACCCTAACTCACCCCTGTCCCCCCCCACCAGATCACAGAATGGAAGCAGCTCTCCACTGAAGACACCTTTGCTATCATGACCTCCATCCACTCCGGATCCTCCGCTGCACCCTGCCCGCACCACTTCAACAATCTAGGAAGAGAAGTAATCGGAGCCTTCCTCACAGAAAACCTCAACACCTCCATCTTCACAGCCACCGTCCCTGATGCCTGGAAACATGATGAGGTCAAGCCCCACCTAAAGAAACCCTTAGCCGACCCAAACAAGCCAACAAACTACTGCCCTATCTTGCTCTTCCCTTTCCCCATCAAAGTCTTGGAATAGGCCATCAACTGCCAGCTTGCCTTGTTCCTCGAGAACAGCTTGCTCGACCTATCCAAATACAGCTTCTGGCCCAACCACTGTACCGAGACTGCCTTGATCGCAGCAACCAACGACATCAGGAGGACAGCGACCCTCATCCTCCTCGACCTATCGGCAGCCTTCAATACCATCTCCCACCACACCCCCCCATCACCAGACTCCACAGCATTGGCATCCAAGACAACACACTCAACTGGATCTCCTCCTTCCTCTCCCGCCAAACGCAGAGGGTCCTCCTCCCACCCTTCTGCTGTGCCCCCAAAGACACAATCTGCAGCGTTTCCCAGGGCTCCTCCTTCGGGCCCCACCCTCTTTAACACCTACATGACTCCACTGGCAGACTTTGCACGCACCCACGGACTCAACATCATCTCCTACGCCGACGTCACCCAGCTCATCCGATCCTTTACCGACGACTCCGCCGCCACACAAACCAACTTCCAAAACACCATGACCAAAATCGCCACCTAGATGATGGCCACTGCCTCAAACTTAATTCAGACAAAACGGAGATCCTCATCTTCGGGAACAAACCCTCCCCCCTGGGACGACACATGGTGGCCCACTGCCCTGGGCGCACCACCCACCCCTCTAACCATGCACGCAACCTTTGCATTATCCTGGACACCCAATTCACCATGAAGCAACAGATCAATGCTGTCTCCTCTGCCTGCTTCCATATTCTCCGCAAGATCTTCTGATGGATTCCCATCTCCACCAGGAATACAGTCACCCAGGCCCTCATCCCCAGCCGACTCGACTACGGCAAGGCTCTTTACACCGGAACCACGAAACTGCTCATAAACTTTCTCCAGACCATCCAGAACACGGCTGCTAGACTCATCCCGACCTGCTCAGAAGAACCAGCATCACTCCCTACCTCAGAGCCCTTTACTGGCTCCCCATCCAGCAAAGCTACCACTTCAAGCTCCTCACTCACACCTACAAGGCCCTCCACGATGCTGGACCCGCCTACATCAACACCAGAGACCTCCGCTCAACCAACCTCGCTCTGAACCACATCCCACGCATCCGACGTGAGCGCTTTAGAGGCCATTCCTTCCCACACCTCGAAGACAAGTTGCGGAACGACCTCCCCCTCTACATGTGCACCTCCCATTCCCCAAAAGACTTCAGTAGGCAGCTCAAGACTTGGCTCTTCGACCTCCATCACCTGCCGGCCAAGACTCGCAGCATTCCCCTAGTGCCTGGAGACCCCCCAGGGTGATAAGTTTGCACTCTACAAATACCCCGACTGATTGATGATTGTAATTGTTCTATATATCTTTAATAGAAACTATTCAACAAAAAAAGTCTGATCAGCCATTACCAGAAATGTAACCTGCTTTTCTATATATAGGCACAGAGAAGCCAAAATGTCCCCTCTAAAAAGATCCAACTAGAATGCCACTTGAGATGCTAAGCATGTGCTAATTGACAGATCTTAAAATGACAAATTGTTGAGGTGGAAAATCCTATGCATGCCCTCTGAGAGAGGCCTTTTCCATTCTATTGCCTTTTCTCTGTACAGTCTTTGTTTTTTGTTTTCCCCGAGTGGACCCGACAATCAAATAAACATACTGAGGGTCTTCCTGTTAAACTGAGACACCTAGAGTAGTTCTTTGAGATCAAGGACGTGCCCCTCTTTTAAAGAGTGACTACGGGTGAGGAGCATTGAGTTCAAATGTGCTGACGATTTTTCCTGCCGGGCGAGGACTAGGCTGCGGACAAGAACCCTGCTGGAACTGCCTTAAAATGGGGAGAGCTCGACTGCTGTGATAGGGGGCATTAGACTGGACCGCACTGAAGAGATACTCAATACTCCAATGGGATGTAAGAAGGTAAAAAACAGTTAATCAATACGTTCCACAAATTTACAATACAAGTGTACAAATAACACAAAACTTCCCTGCTCAGGAAAATTGTATTCTATGTATCAACGATGAATTTTGCACACACTTCCCATACTCCAGGAAGTACCATCTTCTAAAACTACTACATTTCGTTTGACCTCCTTCACCAGTTGAGGAGCAGAGTACTTGCTGTACCCCTTCAACAGCACACCACATCTCCTTGTCACTACCCAATCTCCTTTAACTATGCAAGTATGTTTCACACTCATTCTTTTATTATATTGCTGGATATTTTTCCTTTGCATCTCTTCTACATTATTTTTTATAGCGTTCCTGTCCACTCTTACATTTCTTTCAGCTTTTAACCACACCGGGCATTCTTTCACACCAGGCATTCTCCCCTTAATGGTTAAGCCCTTTTCCTCTAATCTGGACATCACTTTTCCAAATAAGAGGTTATGCTCTTCTTTGTTATCACCTACAATCAGAATGTCATCTTGAAAGCATAACACTTTCTCCAAATCTCCGAAAATCTCCTCCATTAATCTTTGGAAAACGGCCGAGGCAGAGGCTAATCCAAAAGGCATCCTCTTATAGCGGAACGCCCCCAGAGGCGTCACAAAGGACGTCAAGTGCCTAGAATCTTCATGTAATTTAATCTGATGATATGCTGATGACATATCCAATACACTAAAGATGCATCCTTTTCCTTTTACAGACAACATCTGAGAAATGTTAGGCAATGGTTGTCTGTCCACCCAAATGTTTTTGTTCAAATCCCTAAGATCGATGCATAGGCGAATTCTTCCTCCTTCCTTAGGTGCTACGACGATGGGAGCGAGCCATTCTGAAGACTGAATCAGTTCAATGATGCCATCTTGCAATAATCTATCCAATTCCTTTCTTAGTGGTTCCTTCATTAAGTTAGGTATGCCACGCACTTTGTGAACAACCGGTCTAGCATCTCTCTTTAAAATTATTTTATGAGAAAATCCTCTTAAGACCCCTAGTCTTGCAGAGAAAACTAATGGATGCTTTTGAATTAAAGGATGACGATAGTTTTCATTAACTTCATCAATTTTTTCTTTCTCCATTACCATTACTGGTTCTTTAGCATTGGGATTTAAGACTATCACTAAATCCTTCTGGTGGCGCCAACCCAATAGATTGGTACCAAAGTCTGTGACATATATTCTTCCTTTAACTGCTCTTCCTTTAAAAACAATTGTCATCCAAATCATACCTATCATCAGTATTCTTTTTCCCGCATACCCCACAGCTTTTATGTCTGGCTCCACCATTTTCTCTTCTTCAACCTTATCCCATACTTCCTCATAAGTTTTTTTAGAAATGAGGGTAAATAGACTTCCAGAATCTACCAATAATCTAACTGGGATGCCATTCAACAACATCTGGGCATGAGGTTTCTCTAGAATATTTGTACTTTCCAGATTAACATTGTGTATCACATCGTGGACACTCGCAGTTTTAACACTAGGAGCTGGATCAATGACGCTTTCATCCACAGTTAAAATGATTTCTTCCAAGTTTCCACACACATCTTGGATTTCTTGGATTGCACGTCCGTTACCTTCGTTGTTTTTAAATTTACAAACTTTGGCAAAATGTCCCCTTTTTCCACAATTGCGACATATAGCGGTTTTCGCAGCACACATTTTGCTTGAAGCAATGTGTCCAGGCGCACCACACCTATAACCACACCTATAACCACAAAAAAGGAGATTGCAGGAAAAAAAGCTGATGACCATATGTCTGTATCACCTGTGACCCAGTTGCTTAGTTGACGAATAAAGTGTGGTTAGTGATCCTGCTTCTCACCCGACACCTTCTGTGCAGCAGAGATACCAGGTGAAGCCCTAGTAGCTACCAGGGGACAACCTCGTTTCCACCCTCTGCCCTAAGGGATAAGGAGAAGAGGAGCTGTACTGATTCAGAAGCCATTGACTGAGTGGCAATCCATCAATCATGACCCAAAATATCAGCATTTAACGTCCTAGTGTCTGGCTTTGTCTTGGCTGCTGAAGTCCATAACCCCCAGATCAGCAGGCAGCACCAGAACACGGGAAATCCAACTGTAACCAGCAGCTTGAAAGTTAGAGGACCTTTTAAATACCTTGTCCTTACCTTAAAAGTCTTACTGTACTTTTGCTTTTGAAAGGTAAAGTACTGACTAAAGAATATCTTAGCGAGTAATACTTCTGTGTTTTGCTGATTTCTTACTGTCTAACCCACTAACCCTTAAGTTCTGAGGGGCGTACCCTTTAATGCACTTTGGGCTCCAATGTTATGGTGATCCTGCCACACCAATGGTGACCTACTTGAAATATCTGAATTGGAGCTCAATGAACCCCATCTGTCCCGCCCCCCCCCCCCCCCCCAAAATAAACTAGGGTTCATACAAAATTTAAAAGGTCCAAATTTGGTAAACGCTTTGGCAATTATTTGTATAGGAACTTCTAAATTAAGATTAAATAAACAAGTTAATTACCAGTAACAACCGATTTAAAACCTGGAACTATTCTACATTCACGTGCTAGGCATTATTTTGCCATCTAGAAGCTGGCGTCAGAAAACACATGCTTCTCTAAAATTAATCTTGTTTTTAGAGTCAGCCATAAGCCTACAATGCCCCTTTACATGATTAGTCTTAACAACTCACTGGAATAAAATAAAAGGGAGAAAATGTAGGTCAGTCACTATCACCACTTGCACACTGGGGGCGCTGGGTCGCAATACAATGGTCCGTTCATCCATCCATCCATCCATCCATCCATCCCTCCCTTCCTCTCTCTCTTCATCTTCTGGCAGGTGCACCATGGCATTACCACCAGGAGATAAAAGCTTTGCCTGCCACATACGTGAACACAATCAAGAACCTTTGTTTTTACATGTTTTATTTTATTTAAACACAATGGCTCACATTTAATGGCTTGCCCTCTTCAATGGGCTCCCGTACCCATTCCTGTATTATCTACAGCAGTATGCAATCAGTTTTGAAGTCAAGTATTTCATGAAAGTTCATCCTCAATAAACAAAAGAAAAAGATGGAGCTCCAGTGTGCCGTCTTGCTTCCTGGGGCATTTTCTCCATCACCTGGAGATCTGGAAATCTGCCTGCAAAATGATTGTCGCGCCCTGGAAGAATCCGATCCGATTTTACAATTAAAAGGAAACGCACAGGAAATACATCCGATTGATCTTTAAAGTGCGATCTCTGAAAAATAAGCCGTTCGTCATGATTTTTTGTGTGCCATTTATAAAACGACATTATTTGCGATTAATTTACACCTCGAGGTTTTCATTCCTACCAGGCAATAAGTTGACATTAGCTTTTTCAGATAGACTGTTACCGAAAGCAAACCTGCACCATTTTCTTATACTTCCTTTTGTCTCATGATTTCTTCTCCTTGATCGTAGACGGGTGCATAGGTGCTCACGGTTGTCATTAGTGGCCCTCCGTGTGATGTTTATTGGCCTCTTAGTACTGCTGAGTTTTATATGACCCGAGTTTTTGAGGTTCTTTTTTAAGCCTTTTTCTCTATCCTCACGTTCTGGGCAATTCCCAAAGTCCGTGGGCCACGAAATTAAACTGACAAGCATCTTAAGAATGTCTCTCATTCAATGTCCCTGTAGTATTCCACCCCCCACCACCATAGCAATAAGTGAATGTCCTGCAGCGACCGTGTTCGTTCAACATCCCATGTTTTTGCCACTTTCTCAAAGGCTGTCAAATAATGATGCTGTCATGTCGCTTGCACTGTGATGTCACATTAAAGAGACAGGGAGAGAGACCACACCTTTGTGGAAGGGACATCAATCAAAGGAGCTGATATGCAATACCAAAACTAAAATGCAATAAAACAGCACAAAACAGACATAAGACAAACATCAAACGGATCAAACTCTTTGAAAGTATAAAAAAGATTTCCCAGAGCATTGCTACTTGTACAAATAGTCACAGTGCAGACAAGCACCATCTCTGCCTCAAACTCAGCCAGTAACAGCAGAGGAAAAGGAAGGATTAAAAATGTTTCCTTCAGCAACATGGCAGTCGGTGCTGGCATATTCTGCGGCTAGGGTTAGTGTTGTAGCTGTACATTAGAATTCCATGATGTCACAGAACCTCTTATTTAAGTTATTACAGGCTCCTTTTGGCCTAAATGTATCCTTTACACCGGTATTATAGCATTACAGTCAACATTGACTGGTGAACTGGTAGTTACAGACTTAGGCCCATATTTATACTTTTTTAGCGCTGCATTTGCGTAATTCTTTTACGCAAAAACGGCGCAAACGTGCAAAATATAATTGTATTTTGTACGTTTGCGCCGTTTTTGCATCAAAAAGCAGCGCAAATGCGGCGCTAAAAAAGTATAAATATGGGCCTTAGGGTCTGATTTAGAGTTTGGCACGGGGGTTACTCTGTCACAAACGTGACAGATATCCAGTCCGCCGTATTATGATTACATTTTATATTATGGAACTTGTAATACAGAGGACAGGATATCCATCACGTTTGTGACAGAGTAACCTGTCTGCCAAACTCCAAGTCAGGCCCCTATTCTCCTAGAGTACAACAGTGACATAACATTGGGCATGGCCACTGGCAGATGAGCCATTATCACATTAGAACATTCAAATCGAGGCAGCATGCTCTCATTACAAATGGGGAAAACATAGAGGATAAACATTGGAATGGTATGCTGATGGTTTACAACCAGTTATTTCCCAGCAATCTTCATTACTCTAAGCCCTAGTCTTCCTTCTCCAAGTCCAAACAGTATGAGGTTCCGCCTTATTGCACAGAAATAAGTTAAATATACTCGTAATGGAACTAACCTCGATCAGTCCCTGCAGATTAACCCCTGCTGTGTAATACAAAACAAAACAACTTTTCGGATGGGAACCATATGAACGAAATACACTGAAACGGTACTGTGACCATCCAGAGTATGGAAGTAATCTTCAGATGAGAAAGAAGCAGAAAAAAATATTAGTAAAGCCAAATCCTGTGTACAATGGAATCTGTACGAAATTTTACGTAGAAAGCAGTACATACCTAGGCACAGATTTCTCCACTACGTGACCTTGAACAGATAGCGACTGCAAACAAAACTTTGCTGAAACGTTAAACCCACTGAATCCTATGATTCAATAGAGGCCTGCTGGAAGGTACAATAGACCAAAGGAAAGTCTCATTGTTTTGGAAATGGCCCTTTTTGTAGGGTTATACCCAAACATTTTGCTTCTTCATCCTATTTTTTCAGATCAGTTTTGCTGGTTTATGGTCTCTGCACACTTTACCACTGCAGATCAGTGCTAAAGTGCAAGAGCTCCCTGTGTACATTGTATAGGTGATTGGTTTATCCCCGATTGGCATATCCCTGAATGGCATATCTGATATACTAGTAAGTCCTAGTAAAGCACACTAGAGGCACCCAGGGCCTGTAAATCAAATGCTACCAATGGGCCTGCAGCACTCATTGAGCCAACCACATGAGTTGCCAGGGCAGGGTGCAGTGTATTTAAAAGGCAGGACGTATACTGGTGTGTTTTACATGTACTGATAGAGAAATAGTGCCAAATTCAGTTTTCACTATTGCAATGCCTATCTCTCTCAGAGGTTAACATGGGGATTGCCTTTAAATATATTTTAAGTGCAGTTTCCTATTGGGAGCGGATAGAGATTGGAGTTTGGGGTTTCTGAACTCACACTTCAATGCACCTGTAGAGTTGGTTTTTAGATTGTCTGTTTGAAAATGCCACTTTTTTTTTTAGAATGTGGGCATTTTCTTGCTTAACCATTTTGTGTCTCTGCCTGCCTGTGGAAGCCACGTTTGGGTCAGACTGACAGTCTGTTTGTGAATCAGCTTGGAGTTCGATCTGCAACGTGTGTGACTTCAACTGCCCGACGGCCCCTGCAACGGCCACGAGGACAGAGGTCAGTGACTCGCATACTTCGGATCTCATTGGGAACATCACAACGCCCTACATTTCCAAGTTACTGTTTGCAGGTCTTCTTGACACCGTAGCTGGCCCGTGACGCTGCAGCCAGCCTGAACTGTTGGATTTGTTGTTCACGACGCAGTGATAGCCCCAGACTTCAAGGAACTGTATTTTTAAGTCATTCTTGCAAAATGCATACCTTTATTACAGTGTGTTAGATTTTTCGCGTTTTGGTCTAGTTTTACACAGATAAATATTGGCTATTTTTCTAAAACTGGTGTTGTGTCCTTCTGTAGTCTTTCTACTACATTACTGTATGTTATGTGCAAATGTTTTACACATTGCTTCTGAGATAAACCTGACTGTTCGTGCCAAGCTACCAAGAGGGTAAGCAGGCGTTATCTAAGCTGGGTATCTCACTTACCCTGACTAGAGTGAGGGTTCCTACTTGGACAGGGCGTAAACTGACTGCCAACTAGAGACCCCATTTCTAACACATGGTATAACTGGCCAAAGCACCACTGCCCTACAAAGAAAAAAATATTTTGCGAGGCAAAGATATTGACTGAATCTCAAAGTCCCTACTAGCCCAAATAGCTGTCTACTAACAACTTAACATTACAACTGTCAGATCTAGGAGAAAACCCTCTCAAAGAATATGGAACTTCATAGTACGATGATAAGACGCTACCTGTAAACCTCAAGAGGAAACGTAGCTTGGAGCCTGAGCTTGAAGACTAACATATGTAACTTGAAATCCACAGGCAGAGTCAACATAGTGGCCTAGAGAAGGAGGAATATGTTGAAAAGTACAAACAGCCAATGTGGAGAAATCTGAAGGATTAAAATGACAAGGCCAGTGTAAGGAAATGGCTCCCTGTTGCAGTTAGCCCCCACTTTTTGCCTGATACTGATGCTGACTTGACTGAGAAGTGTGCTGGGACCCTGCTAACCAGGCCCCAGCACCAGTGTTCTTTCACCTAAAATGTACCATTTTCTCCACAATTGGCACAACCCTGGCACCCAGGTAAGTCCCTTGTAACTGGTACCCCTGGTACCAAGGTCCCTGATGCCAGGGCAGGTCTCTAAGGGCTGCAGCATGTCTTATGCCACCTTAGGGACCCCTCACGCAGCACAGACACACTGCTTGCCCGCTTGTGTGTGCTGGTGGGAGAAAATGACTAAGTCGACATGGCACTCCCCTCAGGGTGCCATGCCTACCTCATACTGCCTGTGGCATAGGTAAGTCACCCCTCTAGCAGGCCTTACAGCCCCAAGGCAGGGTGCACTATACCACAGGTGAGGGCATAGGTGCATGAGCAGTATGCCCCTACATTGTCTAAGCAAAACCTTAGACATTGTAAGTGCAGAGTAGCCATAAGAGTATATGGTCTGGGAGTCTGTCAAAAACGAACTCCACAGCTCCATAATGGGTACACTGAATACTGGGAAGTTTGTTATCAAACTTCTCAGAATAATAAACCCACACTGATGCCAGTGTTGGATTTATAAACAAAAGCACACAGAGGGCATTTTAGAGATACCCCCTGTATTTTACCCAATTGTTCAGTGCAGGACTGACTGGTCTGTGCCAGCCTGCTGCTGAGAGACGAGTTTCTGACCCCATGTGGTGAGGGCCTTTGTGCTCTCTGAGGACAGAAAGCCTGCTCTGGGTGGAGGTTCTTCACCCCTCCCCCCTGCAGGAACTGTAACACCTAGCACTGAGCCTCAAAGGCTCAGGCTTCGTGTTACAATGGCCCAGGGCAATCTAGCTAGTGGAGATGCCCGCCCCCTGGACACAGCCCCCATGTTTGGTGGCAAGTCCAGGGGAGATAATGAGAAAAACAAGGAGGAGTCACCCACCAGTCAGGACAGCCCCTAAGGTGTCCTGAGCTGAGGTGACCCCAGCCTTTAGAAATCCTCCATCTTGATTTTGGAGGATTCCCCCAATAGGAATAGGGATGTGCCCCCTCCCCTCAGGGAGGAGGCACAAAGAGGGTGTAACCACCCTCAAGGACAGTAGCCATTGGCTACTGCCCTCCCAGACCTAAACACACCCCTAAATTGAGTATTTAGGGGCCACCAGAACCAAGCAAAATAGATTCCTGCAACCTAAGACGAAGAAGGACAAGACGGAGACACCAACTGCTTTGGCCCCAGCTCTACCGGCCTGTCTCCCCACTGCAAGAAAAACTGCAACAGCGACGCATTCCCCAGGGTCCAGCGACCTCTGAAGCCTCAGAGGACTACCCTGCATCTAAAAGGACCAAGAACTCCAGAGGACAGCGGCCCTGTTCCAAAGAAATCAAAACTTGCAACAAAGAAACAACTTTAAAAGGACTCTACGTTTCCCGCCGGAAGCGTGAGACTTTCCACTCTGCACCCGTCGCCCCCAGCTCGACCTGCAGAGAAACAACACTACAGGGAGGACTCCCCGGCGACTGCGAACCCTGTGAGTAGCCAGAGTTGACCCCCTTGGGCCCCCCAGCGACGCCTGCAAAGGGAATCCGGAGGCTCCCCTGCCCGCGACTGCCTGCTTCCAAGAACCCGACGCCTGGTAAAGACACTGCACCCGCAGCCCCCAGGACCTGAAGGATCCGACCTCCAGTGCAGAAGCGCCCCCCAGGTGGCCCTCTCCCTTGCCCAGGTGGTGGCTACCCCGAGGAGCGCCCCCCCCCTTGCCTGCATGCTTCGCTGATGAGACCCCTAGGTCTCCCATTGAACTCTATTACAAACCAGACGCCTGTTTGCATTCCGCACCAGGCTGCCCCGTGCCGCTGAGGGTGTACTTTTTGTGCTGACTTGTGTCCCCCCCCGGTGCCCTACAAAACCCCCCTAGTCTGCTCTCCGAAGACACGGGTACCTACCTGCTGGCAGACTGGAACCGGGGCACCCCTTCTCCATTGAAGCCTATGCGTTTTGGGCACCACTTTGACCTCTGCATCTGACCGGCCCTGAGCTGCTGGTGTGGTAACTTTGGGGTTGCCCTGAACCCCCAATGATGGGCTACCTTGGACCCAACTTTGAACCCTGTAGGTGGTTTACTTACCTCCAAAACTAACAAATACTTACCTCCCCCAGGAACTGTTGAAAATTGCACTGTCTAGCTTTAAAATAGCTTATTGCCATTTTTGCCAAAACTGTACATGCTATTTTGCTGATTCAAAGTTCCTATGATACCTAAGTGAAGTACCTTTCATTTGAAGTATTGATTGTAAATCTGGAACCTGTGGTTCTTAAAATAAACTAAGAAAATATATTTTTCTATACAAAAACCTATTGGCCTGGAATTTTCTTTGAGTGTGTGTTCCTCATTTATTGCCTGTGTGTGTACAATAAATGCTTAACACTACCCTCTGATAAGCCTACTGCTCGACCACACTACCACAAAATAGAGCATTAGAATTATCTCTTTTTGCCACTATCTTACCTCTAAGGGGAACCCTTGGACTCTGTGCATGCTATTTCTCACTTTGAAATAGTACATACAGAGCCTACTTCCTACATTTAAAATGACAAGGCCAGCATCAAAGTGTTATCAGAATCGCAACACAGTTGTTCTGAATCTTGTTAACTCTTAGTATGAAAAGGAATTGGGAAAATGAACACAGTAGACCTAAGTCTAAGGAAGAACCAAAGCATTAATAACCCATTCCCCTGATGTAGGATGAATAGCGCAAACACAGGGGAGTATTCTCAACTAATGCATACAGATCAAACCATAGATGACTGGGGCTCAGGCAAGATCTGCTGATGAAGGAAAGATCCAGGTCAATTAATCTACAGGCCCATTTTGCCTCCCCAGAGGATAAACTGCTGTCAGAAAGAGGAGACTGGGTTCTTCTCAGAGACTTGGACCATGAGACAGGGCTGCTGATTTCAGGACACAAATCCCAATACCCTCCGCTAGTTCATACTTAGTCTTCCATATATGCTCTCTAGATAGGAACAGAATGACCCTGGAGAAGAGAGAAAATGTAACAGGGCACGCTGGACCACCACTAATTCCCTCCAACTAGAAGAACTGCTAATTTCTGCTGGAACTCACAGGCTTTGTGATGAATTCTTTCTCAGAGTTGCAACATATGCCTTTCTGCTTGTATCTTTTGGCAGAATTAGGGGAGAGGGAACTAGAGGGAAGCCCTGTTCCCACTTTCATGGAATCAAACACAACTGCAGGGACTGGCATATCTGAGATGTCACACAAGCTAGGATACTGCAGCTCTATGACGATAGATTCCACCACTTTGATGGTGCAGCATCTATGTGGTAGAAAATGGAGGCATGCAAAGTTAGAAGCATGCTAAGAATATTTAAAAGCTAAGTCCACCTTTTTGTCAACGGCATCTGAAAGAGAAGCATCCTTTAAGACTTTGGTGCCCTGGGATGACAAGCCTGCAATTAAAAAATCCAACTATACCACAGATTGAAATTCTTCCTCAAATTGTCCCTTAAGATAACCTGCCATTAAAGATCAAGGGAAGCTTTTTACTCCCACCCTACGGGCCCAATGTAATCTCATATGTCCAACTTGGAGCCAATCAAGATGAGATCTTTGGCAATATGGACTGCTGTCACTGGTAAAATAGACTAAAAATAGACCTCTCAGTCTATAATTTTTAAACAGAAACCCAATTCTAAAGACCTGAGTGAAAGTAAATCAATAACTCCTGCCACCACAAAACAAACTCCTTTTTATAAGCTGTTTACCATACAATTGTCACTATATACATATTTCTTCACAAGTGCATTGACAGGGCTGGGTCTGTCCAATATTAACATCTACATTTTCAGCTTGTGTTTTTCATGTTGGTGCGGATAGTATTTCAGATATATCTTCTTAACTATCTCAAGTGTGTTCCCAGTAGGGATGGAGGGATATTTCTTCTTGTTAAAAATAAACCCCTTCTCCACTAGAAAGACAGCTTGGTTAAACTCATCCTGGTGGAATGGTGTCCCCGTATTGAGGCATTCCACTAGAGTGGAAACAAATAAGCCCCAGCGCATCCCATAATAGTCCATGATCAGCCCACCATATTGTTTGTTGGCATAGTCCAAAATGTTTCCTGTTGGGCCCCAGAGAGTCAATTGGTTTCGGGCATTCAGGTCGTATTGTGCTGCTTCCTGCTCGCTAGTAGCTAAGGATTGAGCATCTGAAAGCCATCGGCCAAGTAGGAAGTGTTGTTCACTTGAGAGCAGAATATCCAGTTCAGGGATGAGGTCATACACCAAAACACCACCTGTAGTCATCAAATCGGAGAGGGAATGGCTCTGATATGCTTGCTTTATTTCCAGGTAATAGTTTGTGACCAGCTGCTGAACAGCTTGCCTTGTGACATCAACCATGTCGTATAGAAAGGCATCATTTGCAGCGAGCACGCTGGACACATTCAGCAACAGGCGCCAGGCCTCATAGACATCACTCTGGTTGTACCACACATCTGTTTTCATTTTCAGAGAGGGACGGTGGACCAAAGGACTATGGTTGTGGTTTTTCAACAACAAAGTGCAGTTGAAAACGCTCCTTAGGAGGAGTTGCCAGGCCAAGCGGGCATTTGTATTGTTGCTGCCATAACGTCGCTGCACATAGCCATCTACCCATTTAGAGAGGTTGACCGGCTCTTGGCGCCATCCCATCTCATTCATCAACTCATAAATCATATCGTTCTGGTTAATTCCTTCTGGGGTTAGCCCAGTGCCCACCATGGTGGAGTTAGGGAAGTGCTTAGCATCAAATGGCCCTCTGTTGATTTTCTCCACACTGCCAAACAGGCCGTGGTTGCCACCAAAGTTGTGCAACATGCACCATATGAAGGGCTGCCCATAAAAAGATTCTGTATTGAGGTAAACTGGCATTGTTTCTGCAAACAGATCGAGAACAAGGATCCGTCCGATGGGTGCTCCATGTAGCAGAGCTCGGATCTGTGCTGGTTTCCAGAAGCCTGAGTCACTGATGAACAGCCAGCCTTGCATCATCCAGATGGCATTAGGATCAACTATAGAGAAATAAACATATGGATCATGCATCAAAGAAGTAGCTAATGACACTAGAACATAACAACCGGCATACACTGCAGATAAGGAGACAAGAGACCTAATCAATGGAACAACATAAGAAAAAAACATGACGGCTCTGAGGTGTTTGCTTTGGGTAATAAAAATTGAAACAAATAAGATAGACTGGTAGATTATAATTCATTATTATTTTTCACTTAACATTTTCATAGCACGGACCTAACCAGAGGGCTATAGAGGGCTTCTCTAACAAAGTCGGTAATAAGTAACATTACAAAAGAACCGTCTGGATATTCAGGATAAATTCAGCGGTGGGATTATTCAAGGAAGGGAAGCCTAATAAGGTGAGTTTTCATGCCTTTTCGGGAGGCGAGAATGTCCGGTTTTAACTTTAGATTGACTTGCTACAGACTTGTATAATGTGTACATTTTGGCGTCGAGTGGCTGCTCAAAAACTATAAATCATAGTGGGGAAGACAGTGAAAAAATAATTTGAAAAGCGAGATGGAGAGTAGGGGAGATAGAAAAAAAAAATGAAAGGGGGAGAGAAAAGTGTGAGAGAAATGAAGAGAGTACATGAAAAAAGAGTGATAGAAGGAAAGAGCTGTGACAGTATACCCCCATCTGAGTGGAGGACTACAATAGAGTCAAGGCTCCATCACAGAATTTAAGAATCACAGGATTTATTAATCTTCTGCAGAATCTGAGGCTTCCACAATCTACAAAGACCACGTCAAGGTTATGGCTATCATAAAATATTTAACAACCACAATTATTACATTTTTATAAATAAATAACACATAAGTACTATTTATATATTTTTAACATTAATTTATATGTATTTATATTTTTAACTACACAAAATAATGTAATTTCAAATTATTTCTTTGGGGTTTTATTTTAAGTTCCTATTGCCATTATTTTCTATTGGAGGGTTTTGCAATATGTCAGTGTGCAGTACTATAGTTACTAAAAGAGTGAAAGTTACTAAGAAGTGCTGTTTGTGAACACTGAAAAGTAGTAAACTTACTCAAAAGTGCAGTTTGTGATTCAGGCCCAGATTTGTATAGGGCCTGTAGATTCTGTATCCCACTAAGCATGATCTTATATGATTTAAATCATACAGGACCCTCATCCTCTACATCTGTGTGTTCTGCTGTATGTCATGCTGCACCATGTCCATCTTTATTAGGTCCATAACACATATTTCTTCAGGACCTTCACCAAAGAGATAAGCTTTTAAAGTCCCTGTAAGGCCCAGTGTCAGATCTTTACTTATTTTTTGATCTCAGTTTAGTCCTCAGTCTCTTGAGGAATTCCATCTTACCATCCTTTACGACTGCCATTACATCATAGGAACGTTGTAACTTGGCCATTGTACTTTGTGCCTTATGTTGAATAATATGTCTGTGACAGAGAAATCCAGAAATACTGTTCTAGGTATGCCTTACACAGGTCCGGCTTTACCATTGGTGGTGCCTGGTGCGACAATCTTTTTTGACCCCCCCGCCCCTCCCAATGACTTCCTCCTTGGAATCCCTCACTATCCCCAAGCAATAGTGACCCTCATCTCTCCATAGCCCCTCTATCATATACATCTCATTTCTTTTTTAAGCACGGGTAACGGCTAGCTTAACTAATTCACTCAACTATCCACATAAAATACAGATCTGTTCTTTGCAGCAGGCATACAAACTCTCTGCGCTAATTTATGGCAAGTCAAAACTACCACCAGAAAAATTTCTGATCTCTCTTTCTCTAGCAGGAACATTAATCAAAAGAGTTAGCCTGACATTCTTATTGGGCTTGAAAGCTGGATGAACAAGGAACTCAAAAGAAGGCGCTTTTAAATAGTAAGGTATTACTGAACACAGTGCTGCTGCTGAGGTCAGTGCCCCCCTTCCAGGTCTGCGCCCCGGGCGGCCGTGCCGCATGCACTGCCCTAAAGCCGGCCCTGGCCTTAGGGGGCACAAGTGAGAGGGAAAACTAGTTGCTTACCTGTAACAATAATCATACAGTTTGAGATGCTTCTAGATTCACATCCCTTGCATTATTTTGCCATCTCGTGGTTGGGTCTGAAAACATTTTGAGCAAGTAAAAGTTTTTTCTTTGGGTGTCATCCATGGGCAGTTTATGATGAGCCCACACTGCTCTGGTGCCTCACCTTCTTTTTCAGATTATTTTTCCTGAGCTGTGGATTGTGTTGTTGACCACTGCCCCCGCTTTATGAGGCAGGTGGGAGGCCTGCATGTGAATTTACAACATTCTCAAACAGCAAAGTAAGTAGTTTCTTATACAACGCAAACTGCCTACAGATTGACATGCTTTGTCTTGATTGGTTAAGGATGAGCAGTGCCCAATAAACCCTAACAATGACTGTTCCACCTGTGCTCCTCTCCTTGCCTAAATATCTTAACAGAATTGTTTGGTAAAACTGAATGCGGTAACCTCTTTGCTGCTGGGTAGATGTCCTTAAGAGAGGCATTTCTCATGTGAACTAGGGTTGTCTCCATTTTCCTAGCTGCCCTGCACACTTAATCAATCAATCAAAAATGTTTATAGAGTGCGCTACTCACCCGTGAGGGTCTCAAGGCGCTTGTGGCAGGGTGAGGGGGGGGGGGGGGTTACTGTTCGAACAAGCATGTCTTGAGGTTTTTTCTGAAGAGTAGGAGGTCTTTGGTTTTGGGAGGTTGGTGGGGAGGGAGTTCCAGGTTGTGGGGGCGAGGTAAGAGAAGGCCCTGCCTCCTGTGGTGGTTCGTTGGATGCGGGGGACTGTAGCTAGTGCGAGGTCGGCTGATCAGAGGTTGCAGGTGGGAGTGTGGAAGTTCACTCTTTTGTTGAGGTAGGTCGGGCCGGTGTTGTGGAGGGATTTGTGTGCGTGGATGAGGATCTTGAAAGTGATTCTCTTGTCTATGGGGAGCCAGTGAAGGGATTTGAGGTGTGGTGAGATTCGTTTGTGGCGGGGGAGGCCAAGGACGAGGCGTGCGGCTGTGTTCTGGATTCTCTGGAGTTTGCGTTTGAGTTTGAGTGTGGTGCCGGCGTAGAGGGCTTTACCGTAGTCTAGTCTGCTGCTGATGAGTGCATGGGTGACTGTCTTCCTGGTCTCTGGGGGAATCCATTTGAAGGATTTTTTTTTAGAGTGCGGAGTGTGTGGAAGCAGGAGGAGGTTAGTGCATTGATTTGCTGTGTCATGGAGAGGGAGGGGTCATGGATGATGCCGAGGTTGCATGCGTGGTTTGCAGGGGTGGGTGCGGGCCTAGGGCGGTGGGCCACCAGGAGTCATCCCAAATGGTTTGTTGGGGCCGAAGATGATGATCTCGGTTTTGTTGGAGTTAAGCTTGAGGTGGTTAGTTGTCATCCAGTTGGTGGTGTCGAGGAGGGCAGCGTGTAGGTTGGTTTTGGCGGTGGTGGGGTTGCGGGTGAGGATGAGTTGGGTGTCGTCTGCGTAGGAGAGGATGGTGATTCCGTGTGGTCGGAGGATGTTGGCTAGGGGGATCATGTAAATGTTAAAGAGTGTGGGGCTGAGGGAGGACCCTTGGGGGACTCCGCATATGATCTTGGTAGCGGTGGAATGGAAAGGTGGAAGGTGGACTCTTTGGGTCCGGTTGGTAAGGAAGGAGGTGAGCCTGTCTAAGGCTTTGTGGCAAATTCCTGTGTTGTAGAGGTGTGTGCGGAGTGTGTGGTGGCAGACAGTGCCAAAGGCTGCGGAGAGGTCTAGGAGGATGAGTGCGACGGTCTCGCCTTTGTCGATTTTGGTCCTGATGTCATCAGTGCATGCGATGAGGGCGGTTTCCGTGCTGTGGTTCTTGTGGAACCCGGATTGTGAGGGGTCAAGAGTGTTGTTTTCTTCGAGAAAGTGGGATAGGCGGGCGTTGACTAATTTCTCAGCAACCTTGGCGGGGAAAGGGAGGAGGGAGATGGGGCGATAGTTTGAGCAGACCTCCGGGTCGGCTTTGTTTTTTTTTAAGAGAGCGGTGATTTCTGCGTGCTTCCAGTGGTCTGGGTAGGTGGCAGAGTCGAAAGAGGAGTTGATTATGTCACGGACTATGGGGGTGATGGTTGGGCTGGCTTTGTTGTAGATGCGATGAGGACAGGGGTCGGAGGGGAATCCGGAATGGATGGAGTTCATGGTTTTTTCGGTTTCTTCGTGTGTGGTGGGGGCCCAGGTGGTGAGTGTGGTGGGGGGGTCATGAGTAGGGGTTGAGTTGAGTGAGTGAGGGGTATGTGTGGTGGGTGTGTGTGGTATGAAGCTGTTGTGGATGTCCAGGATTTTGTGGTGGAAGTGGTTGGAGAGGGCGTCACATAGGGGCTGTGTGTGTGGGGGGTCTATGTTGCTGGCTTTGGGTTTGGCTAGCTCTTTAATGATGGTGAAGAGTTCTTTGCTGTTTTGGGAGTTGTTGTCAAGGCGTGTCTTGTAGTGATCTCTTTTGGTGGTGCGTATGAGTTGGTGATGGGTGCGAATGGTAGTTTTGAGGGTGGAGAAGTTGGTTGTAGAGGGCTCTTGTCGCCATATTTTCTCCGCTTGACGGCATTTGCGCCTGGAGTCTTGGAGTTCGGGGGTGAACCATGGGGCGTTCTTGATGTTGCGGGTGGTGATGTGTTTTCTGAGGGGGGCTAGTGTGTCTGCGCAGGTAGTGATCCATTTAAATAGGTTGTGTGCTCCTGCATTGGGGTCGTTGGTGTGGGGGGGGGGGGAGGTTGTGAGCCAGTTGGAAGTTCAGGCGTTCTGTGGGGATCTTGTCCCACATGCAGTTGGGTGTGGTGTGTTGACGGTGGTGTGTGGGGGGTTTGGTGAAGGAGAAGTGGACGCAGTGGTGGTCAGTCCAGTGGAGTTTGGTGGTGTGGGTGTAGGCTGTGTTGGCTTGAGGTGAAAATTGCATCAAGCGTGTGTCCTGCTGAGTGGGTGGGTGCAGTGACCAGTTGTTTGAGTCTTAGATTCAATTCCAGTATTTTCACTGCCATTCTATGACACGTCAGCATTCTATGCACAATTTATAGAGGTTTTTGATGCTGCTGGTCTTTCGATTGTGGTGAATGAACCACAATGAACTAGTCAGTCTTTCTGGTGTGCCCCACAACTTGACATCTAATGTATGTAGAGGTCTTAATGCTGGTGCCTTTGGCAGTTGAATACTTTTGATTCACATGGAAATTTAAAACCATCTTAGAGATGAATTTTGGGTTAGTTGTTGTTAGCACTGTAGTAAGTTCTTGTATAATAAGTGCTTGTAGTTCACTTACAGTGCACAGGGATGTGATTTCTATTAGAAAGAATGTCTTTACCTTTAAAAGTTTAAAGGTGGCCTTGTGTGGCAGCTCAAAAGGGCGTTGTAGCAGTTTGGTTAGATCTGGGTTTAGGCTCCTCACTGGTGGTGGATTCATTTTTGGGGGTAGATTTTCCCAGTCTCTTCTAGGAATCTTTTACAGCTGGTAGCTTCAACATTTATGTGGCATCCCAACTCTGTGTATGCCACAACAGTCGACAGATGTATTCTCAGTGATATGGATGAACATTTACAATCTAGCAAGTGCATTAGGTATTTGAAAATGCTGGCCTTATTGGTCAGGTTATCAGTTTCTCCATTCTGATAGTTCCTTTTGAGAAACCTCAGAAATTTTTCAGCATAACATTTGATTGTGGATAGTCATCTAACCTTTGTAACGACGTTATAACGACTGCTAAGCACTTATTTGGTGAACTAATTTTATGTCTTTAGGAGCTATGCCGCTAGTAAGATCTGCCTTGGCTCAGGGTGGCCCCTCTACCCCACCTCCTTGCATTGTGCGCAGGTCTCTGAGGTTTCACAATCGTTTCACTTGTCCTTTAGTCCATCATTAGATGTGAATACCAGGGTTGTTTTGCCCACATTGGCGCTCTTAGAATCTTTTAATTCTTTGTTGCTTTGCCCTTGCTGCTGGTAGTATTGGTATTGGGGGAAAAGTGCAGGCAAACCTCACTGATCTATTCAGTTTTAGTCTATTGCCCTGAGAGAATGTGTGCTGAAACATGGAGACGATAGCTTTACATGTTGTGTTTTCTGATGTTGCAAACAGGTATGTTAATGGTGTTTCCCAAATTGTAAATATTTTGTTATTTCATGATCGAGGTCCTACTGGTGGGAAGCCGGTTTCTCTGCTTAATCTGTGTGCTTCCACGTTATTGTCTCACTAGGTGGACTGCTGTGATTGTGATGTTGTTTCCTGTCACCAAATTCCATATGTCTTGTGTTAGTTTTTACATGGAGTATGATTTTGTGCCATCCTGTTTATACAAGCATAACGTGGTTTATTACCTTGTCTGTCTTACGATAGACTTCTCTATGACTTATGTTGGAATGCTTTTGGTCCCAGAAATATACTCTTTAGCTCTAGATTATTTTTGTTGTACAGCTTTCTCTGTGGTCAGTGACTTCTTATTTTTACTTTTTTCAAGTGTGGACACCATCCTGTGTGTGATGTACTCATTTATGGTCACAGAACGCAGTGATGATTTGAATGGTCTGCCCTTCCTCACAACTGTTGTTGGCCACCATGGTTGAACTGAATTTGTAACAACCACTAAATCATCTATTTTCCCCCTCTTCTGTGATTATTGTCATTATCCACCCTCGTAGTGGTCATGTGTACAATGTGGTACGATTGGTATACTTAATGCCATCACACTAGCAACCTCAACACGGTTCTCACTGTCAGAGGCTACGACATCATGTATAGGCAAATTTGTTCTTGCATCACCAGAATCCCCTACTCTGTGCGTCTTGCTATTGCAGTTTTGGAATTTGGGATTTCCCTAGAAAAATCTTTTGCTAGGTTAGCACAGAGGCAAATTCCTTTATAATGGTGGAGAATCTCAGGTTGTCTAACAGTTAATCCATTCTACTGCCCATTTATCTTTGTGAAGGAGGTACAGTTCCCAAAGCTTCCTTTTCTAAGGGTGATTGAACTTCCTTTAAGGTCTCTGTTCCTTATAACCCATTTGTCCGTTGTGATTTCACTCCACTTTGAGAGGAAACCTTGATTCCTGCCTCCTGCAGGTATTCCAATCCAGGGGTGAGATTATACTGTCACTTTGTCTGATCGCCTCCTCTAAAGGCTCCTGGCTCTTCTGATGAGCTGTGTTGCCACTGTAGTTACTTGAGATGTGATCGGACCCTGGTCGTCTTTTGCTTGAGTCAGCATGAAGAAAGGCCATTTGTTACCACATCCTCTTTTGGGACTGTGCTCCCCTATGTAAAGTTCCCCTTGTCTGGAAGATCCCAATGGTGATCACAGGCTCTGTTGGTTTTTGGGTTTTGTCCAGAGACCCATGCACATTGTTTCCAAACAGATCGTGTACATTAAGTGGTCTGTTAATGGTGTTCTTCTGTATCTCTGCTTTGAAATCAGAAACTTGTAGTCATGCGCACCAGTGCAATACGATCCCTGTGCATTGTTGTCTGCTGGCTGTATCTGCTGGGTCCAAAGGGAACCTTAGGCAAGTATCTGAAACAATTTTACCCTCTGCTACAACACCTTTTAACCTTTGTTTTTTGCAAATGTTCATGCTAAATTGGGCGCTCTATTTTCTCCCAATGATGGTGCCCATACCTCATGGATAGAGCGTTAAGTCTCCATCGAGCTGCTACTGCTGTCGCTCCATTTTCTTGCTTACCGTATGAAGTATTTTACAGTCAGTAGGTGGGTGACCTAATGTATCCAAAGTTGTAATGTATCCAAAGTTGGACACATTTTGGAACACCTCCGACCCGGAGGCAATCTCTCAAAACTCAGCATTCCAAAATTCTGATTAGCCCAAGAAAAGAAACACCCTCAACGTACAGCGCCCTGCTCATCAGCCCAAACGGGCATGGGGTTCAGAGGTACAGCCATGCATGGCCATAAACGGAAGACGGATTTCAGGGCCTAACTGCGACCTGCATTCTCCAACAGCGAGAGCAACTCCTCAGAGGTGAGGTGAGTTTCCTGGGAGAGAGAGAGGGTTGGGACAGGCAGTGGGGTGGAAGTGAAGGTCCCAAACACAAAGCTCCAAATTCAGGGTGGCCGGACCTTCAGATGGAAACCCTCACACCGTAAGTGACCCAGTGGTATATCAGCAAGAAAAGGAGTGGCAGACTGGGCCAGCCTTGGGGTGGCAAGACAGCCAGAAACCCTCCCTCCCTCCCTCCCGCCCTCCTCCTCCAACCCAGATTTCACTGTTATACTGCAAAAGCAGAGGTGGTGTTTTGAAGGAGTCAAGAGGGACCTGATGGAAGGAAAAATTAAGCATATGAGGAGGTTTCCAGCAAAACTGAAAATATGGCAGAAATTGTGAAATTTCTTAACACCGGGGGAAGCAGGGGACTGGACTGAGAGATGTGTACCATTGGAACCATGCACAGGGGAAGGATAGTTGAGCACACACATATCAAGAGGACAACCTCCTCAAAGTCCAACACCACAAGGCAAATGACTAAAGATGAATAGGTGTAGGAAACGGAACCAGAGAGAGCAGAAGAAAAAGACTGCAGTGAGAGGATCCAATGGAGAACTAAATCTAGCAAAGATGACGAGCACCATGAGACATCTGTAGGAGAATGAATGTGATTATCAAGGAATGAGAATACAGATAAACAATGAAAAAGTGTAATATATAGAAATCCTCATTGCGATACAAACCCATAGACTAGCCTGCGAGCAAGATTGATAACCCAGTATACTTAAAAAAAGAAATAGGAACAGAAATGTAATGGGTGAAATACCTTTTTTATCAATAAGAGTTCTGGCACGGTAGGGGTGAATATTAGGGAGGGGAGATGGGGGAAATAGTTAGGGTCGAATTTCCTATGTGTTGTTTTCTTTCTAGAAAATGTCAAAATGCGACAATAATTCCCAATAATAATTGACTAGTACGGCTGATAACTAGAATTGCATAAACGTTGTTGATTCCATGATGTATATCTGCGCAGAAACATCAATAAAGAGAAGTTTAAAAGAAAAAAAAAAAGAGTAACATATACAATAATAACATAAACGGCCATTCCAGTTTTCATAACCTGGGTGAAACAGACGGATGAGTAATGATGAGTTATTTGACTTGAAAGCAGCCGGGAAGATGGAGGGGTGGGATCTGTTCCTATTCAGTGGATGGTCAATCAATTGAAGGCTACATGTGAATTAGAGCAAGGAAGAACAGCAGAGACATAATGGGCAGACTGAACTTCAGTTAAGTCCAGAGAGGAATTCAGGGTGACCTGCTCCCCGTGAATTGGGTTGGCTGTGTTCTGTAGCTCGTGGTGCGAAGGGACCAGAAGGGAGATCCTGGGTGGTGGTTGTTTCAAAATAATTTTGTTAGATTTACTAGTTCACAGTAGCAACATAGTTGGTCACTCTTGTGGCAGGAAACATAGGAACACACTTAGGGTCAAAAGAGTAGGAACAGGAACATGATCGAATGGAAGGGACCTCTAAAGTTGGTGATAAAATTAAACTAATGTTATGGAATGCGACTGGGCTCAACAGTACATTCATGAGAGAGAACGAGCATTCTGTATTCAAAAGACACAACCCGCGTGTGATCCTCCTACAGGACGCATACTAAGAGCATGAACTGTCCAGTCTTGGAAAGAGGGGCATATTAACTAGTGGTTCATTCAGGGTTTATGTCAGACTCCAGAGGACAGCTATCCTCCTGAGGAACTCGATTCCCTTGATTATTGAATGGAACTGGGTGGATCTACAGGGTTGTTACAAAGTGATAACGGGAAGCTGGAATGGTGAGATTTTAATCCTAATGGTCATTTACTTTCCACCAAAACTCGAATCAGCACTTACGGAAAAAAAGAGCTACACTGCTAAAGATGCCTGTGATACTGTCGGGAGGAGGCATGAACCTGACAGTGTGTTAGCTAGAAACACAGCACACAAGACAAATGAGAGGGGGTTGCGCCTCAAGCGCTTCATTTAAGACTTGGTACTGGTCGCCATAAGGCGGTGGCATCACCAAAACAACAGACTGTACACGTTCTATTACAGGGAAAACAACTCCTTTTTTTTAAGGACAGATTATATCATGACACACAAAATGTGCACAAACAGGTTCACAAAAGTCAGGTTTTTAGCTAGGAGCATCTTGGACCACCCACTAATATCGATTACCTATTCACAGAACCGCTGCTCAAAACAGATGGAGACTAGACACCTAGATACTGCAAATTAGGGAGATAATGGCAACACGGAGTTGAGCAGACACCTATTTTGTAGAAAATGATCATAAGATCTGCAACAACTTTTTGGGAGGCCTACAAAACTGATAATAGTGGGCAGGCAGTAGCCCTAACAACAACCAGGAAAAAATGTTGGGGAAAGAACCAACCATTTACAAACAGATTCTTGGCATGGTACAGCGATACACAGAAGTCAGAGACAAAGGAACCAGCTGAAACCAAGAGACCAGTATCTAGTCACACAAAAGAAGTTATACCAGGTGGCAACAAAACCGGTAAATTAAAAATCTGGCTGGCCAGAGAGGCAAATGATAGATGGGTAGGTGAAAATACTGGCCCAGGCGGGATCAAGAGCTCCATTAATACAAACACTTCACAGACTTTTGCTGAGTATAATAAGACATTGTATGCAGCGCAGGGACCTATAAACACCCATGAAGTGCAGAGCTTCCAAAAGGAGATAGAGGAAGCCATCAGGGCACTACAAAGTGTCTGGGTTTGCCAGTAGACTTTAATGAAAAAACAGCCAGTAAGATATCCAATTATCTACTGGTAATGTATATTGCCACTGGACAAGAGTGCATTATGCTACGATCTAAGGATGGCCACTATTGTGGTCATACATAGGCCCCAGAAACCTCACAATGAGTGCTTGACCTCAGAGCAATACCCCTGCTAAATGTACACATGAAGATCTAGATGAAGATGTTGGTCACTAGACTAGAGAGGTTATGAGGCACTGGCACAACCTGACCAATCAGGCTTCATGCTGCTTAGAAATACAAAAATGAACGTAAGATTATTTGACTGCATGGCATACACTGAGGGGACCAAAGAACCCATGGTGGGTTTGGCACTAGATGCATCCAAGGCCTTTGACTCATTAGAATGGCCCTTTTTATTCGAGGTTGTTAAAAGATGGGTTTGGTCCAAAATCCATAACGTGATTCAAATTGTTATACAGAGAACCGAAGGCTAAAGTTAAGGTCAGTGGTATGTTCTTGAAGCCATTTTAGTTGGGGAGAGGAACCAGGCAAGACTGGCCCCTCTGAATGATATTCGCTTAGGTACCAGAGCAAATTCAGCCAGCAAAGACCTGTTGGTCCTGGGTCTGAGGAGGGATGAAACATGAAATGAGCAGATCTCACTTTACACCATCAACAGCCTATTACATGCAGCATAACCAGACATAACTATACACAGGCTAGTACAGTTCTTTGAGATTGTCAGGAGGTACCCTGGATTTTGCATCAATTGGAAGAAATCAAGAGTGGTTTCCGCTCTTAACATGGAGGCCGTTTAGAATAACTAAATCCGCCCTTGGTGCAAACCTACAAGGAATTTAGGGACAACTTGAAACAAAACTACTTCTGTAGTTGCAATCTCGAAAGTGTATTAGATACATCGGGGGAAGAAATCAAACTTTGGAAAAAACTATGGCTTTCGTTATTAGGGCAAGCAGCATGATAGAAGCACTGCTGGCATTTTTGTATTCACTACAAAATACAATCTATTGGGTGTGAGACATGTTTTTCAATAAACCGGATGCTTTGAAAGGACTAATGAAGCTGGATGGAGGGCATCCATGTATATTGAAAAGAAAGCCCTCCAAAGGTGTATAACGTGATGGAGGCACTATTGTTCTTGAAAGCCAAATATATTATTGGGCCTCCCAGCTGGCAGGCATCATTAAATGGGACTTTGCCACTAACTAGACAGACATGCTCTAGGGAACGGGTTTGTCACACTGTATTGGAAAAGGCCACATGGAGAACTGTCGGAAGTAGCAGACAGTAACCAAAAATGTGGGCTGGAGTAGACTTCCAACTGGAGAGACACCATTGTGGGTCAGTGACCACCTGCGGAAGGTGAACAACATTAAAAGGTTTAAAAAAATGTGACCTCATTGGAATATGGAAGCTAGCAGCAAACACACAAAGACATTCAAAGCACGCAGAGGAGTATGAAATAAGTGGTAATGTGATATTCATAGAACTTAAGGCCCCACACAGAAGCCAAAACAACTAGAAAATAACTGGAAAAATTTGGTAAAGCCAGCACCAATGGGTGCTTCAGGGGATATGTCCAGCTGGCCACTATGTTCCATATAATATCGGCATGCACTAGATTGGAACCCTTCTGAAAGGGAGTAAGGGCATGTTTGAGTGGAAGTGCACAATGCCTATGTAATTTAGAATAAAACTATTTGTCTTGGGGATATCGGAGGACGATTCTAACTCCAAATATGTATAGTTATTCTGTGATTTAGGCTTGGTGAAGACGAAATGTAGCCAGATTAGGAAGGTTGAAAATGCTGCCTGAGTTGAGGCCTGAAGAAAAAGAGACACGGATTGGTAACAGCATAGCTAAACTCGCATTTGCAATGCATGGCAATCGGTCTTGCGTTTGCTCGAGTTAGAGCGGTTAATGTTGTAAATTACTTACTGGAATTTTCTTGCCACTTAAATTGAAAATGAAAAGTAAAGCAGTGGACATAAGCGAGCCGATTCAAAGCACCAGGAGTATGAGTGCGAAGGAGAGACACAAAAGGAAAAAGAATATCGCTCGCAGTCAACCTTATTCAGCAAACGTGCAATTATCCATGTAATGGGGTCGATGTCCAAGACGGTAACCAAACAGCCTCAAGGAGGGACAGATGTAAAGCATTTACCAATGATAACAAAGGATTTTTGAAAGGCAAGCACACAAACGAGTGACAGTGATGGGCGTGCGGTGGGCGTGGTTCAAAGCTCACAGATGGATTACTTGCGTGCTCGATATAAACAGCATGTCTACAAGGACAGAGGTTACGAAAAGAAATTTGAAAAATACGAAGCCATTGAAAAACACACAGAGGATTGTAAATATATGTACAAATGGTGCTTAGGTACTGACCACTATACAAGTAATGGGAAAAGGGACTGGACTTGCAGGTGCGTTATTGCTTGGATGCGATTTTGAAATAATGAAAGACGATGCTTAGATTTGTGAGGAAAGGTAAATGAATGAGTGCTGTGCCAAACAGATTGAGTAATTTAAGAAGCTATGTGTCTCTGTTTTTGAAATCAACAGAAATATTTTTTAATGATAAGTATGCTGCTGCCCCTGTCAGGTGGGAGTCCCATAGTAGAGTAGTACTAGTTCTTTTCCTGGCAGAGGATACTATTACAGTCAGGTTCTGCATGAGCTAGATGTGTAACAACTTTTCAAAAAGTTGCTTCTTTGAAAATCTCATTTTCCTGCTGCAGTTAGGTAGGTAGCGTTTTCTTTTCCTTTGCAAAAGGTGAAGAGTTTCTAAAAGTAAGTATGACCGTTCTTCAAGCTATAAAACGTGTGTCCACTGCTCCTTCAACTGTAGAGTGCTATGTGGGTATGTCGTCAGAAAAGAAAAGTCTGGATGTGTACTTCTCTACATCTTCCTTTGGAGATTCAGGCCCTCATTATGACATTGGCGGTAAATGCCACTTACCGCCATGCTGACTGCCGCCAACATGCCGCCGCTAAGGCAGATATCTGATCACCATATTATGGCACACACACCAATCCGTCACTATTCAGCCACAGACAAGTCCGCCACACCAAAGGTCAGTGATAAACTGGCGGTATCCAAACCTACACCTACGCCAACAGAACAACGCCCATCACATTATGACCCACGAATCACCACGGCAGACATTCAACTGCGGTAAACCATTGGCAGTACATACCGCCACATTTGACAATTGAAAACACAAACCTGACACCCATACACACACACCACACCCACACAACTATAAAATACACACCCACATTACCCACAACCCTTTACCATTACAAATAATTGCCACCAGAGAGAGACAGCAAGATGACTCACAACCAGAGCCACATACCACTCACACCTATACACCACTCACGCACCCCACATCACACACCCCAACACATTACCCTACACACCCTCACCTACACACCTCACACAACATCCATGGCACCACAAAGATACCACCGATTCTCAGAGGAGGAGCTAAGGGTCATGGTGGAGGAAATCATCAGGGTAGAGCCACAGCTATTTGGAGCACAGGTGCAGCAGATATCTACAGCTAGGAAGATGGAGCTATGGTGGAGAATCGTGGACAGGGTCAACGCCTTGGGACTGCACCCAAGAACTAGGGATGACATCAGGAAGAGGTGGAACAACCTATGGGGGAAGGTACGTTCCATTGCAGCAGGAAACCAGCTCCCTGTACAGAGGACTGACGGTGGACCCCCACCTCCTCCCCCACAACTAACGACATGGGAGGAGCAAGTCTTGGCAATACTGCATCCTGAGGACCTGGCCGGAGTAGGAGGAGGAGTGGACTCTGGTAAGTCAACGCTTTACTATCACCCTCCTACCTGCATGCCATCACATACCCCCACCCTCACTCCCATCCCTACACCACCTCCCACACACCCCACCATCACATCCCACTCATCCCAATGCCAAGCCCTGCATGCACTACCAATGCATGGCCATCACTCACAGCCCTGCATGGACACCTATCACCAAAGCATGCACACTAGAGAGAATCAGCTAGCCCACCACATACCATCTTACACAAGTGAAAGCTGCCATGGCAAATACAACCAAATAGGGCAACCCACCAATGCACAATATGTCACACACAGAAACAATAACACATCATTTACATCCCCACAGGTATCCCAGCCAATGTCACCGGAGAAGAGGTGCGAGCACTATCCAGTCCCCCAACTGAAGGGGCCCACAGTGATGACAGCAATTCTAGTCGCCTGGATCTGGATGACCAACCCGGCCCAACAGGGACCTCTGGACAGTTGGTTACCCAGGCCCAGTCACACACCACCATAGAGCCTCCCCAATCTGGAAAAACCACCACAGCACCCACCCAGCATACCCATACCTCTGTCCCCAGGACATGTCAATCAGCAGTGTGTCCACCTCTACAGGGACCCCTGGGCAACCTCATACCCAAGACAATCAGGGACCTGGGGTCATTGGCAGTGGGCACACGGTTCAGGGGACAGAGGCACAGAACAACAGGGAAACTGGGAGGACTGCTGTGAGCCAGGGGGAGGACAGGCCCAGGGAACTGACACTTCAGGAGGCACTCACCGAGATCCTGGGAGACTACCAACATTCCCAGGACACAATGGGCCAGATCCTGAACAATGTGCAGGAGAACAGGTGGCTGCAGGATGGACAGTACAAGGGGATCAGTGAGGACTTGCAGGTCATCATTACCACCCTAGTCTCCATTGCAGGGGTGCTGGCAGACATGGCCAACATTATGAGGGAGGCAGTCTCACAACAGCGGGCCCCTGCAACTAGCCAGACATCTGAACTGCCTTCCACCTCCGCTCCTGCAGAAGGCGAACCACCCTGCAAACATTCCCTGCGATCCAGGCAGAAGCCAGAGACGATTGCCAAGAACCCCGCCAGGAAATGATACTCTTCTGATTGTCACCCCTGGGTCCCACTCTGTCACCCTGTCCACCTTGAACTGCCATTGCTCCCCTTCCTATGTACCCCTGGACAATGCACCTGTGCTACAAATAGACTGGAACAATACCCTGGACTTTCCTCCATTATCACCCCATCCCAATGCACTTGCCCCTGTTCTTCTTAGCATTTCAATAAACACACTTTTCAAAAATGCAAGTATGGAGTATGTTACATTTTTAAAGTCTGGATTCATTTAACCAGGTTAAAACACTGCAATTCAACTGTACAGTAATTGTTCACATCGGAAAGACCTATAGTTTCTTGCAGTGATCACACCAGGAACGATAGTGGGGCACCAACATCTGCAAAATGAATTGCCAATGGCTACAGTAAGTGGGCATAGAGGTGGGAAATAACAGCATGCCAGTGCCAAAGATATAATAAATAATGACAATGAAATGTGAAGTAACACTGTCTTACCTGTGTGTCATTGGAAGTATTGTCGTATCACTGCTGTTCTGTTGTCCTCATCCTCTGACTCATCCTCACTGTCCACAGGGTCCACTGCTGCCACACGGCTATCTCCAGCCTCTTCCGCCTGCAGAAAAGGCACATGGCGTCTCAAGGAAGGGTTGTGCAACATGCAGCATGCTACGATTATCTGGTAGACCTTCCTGGGTGAGTGGCACAGGGATCCACCAGTTAGATGGAGGCACCTAAACCTGGCCTTCAGGAGGCCAAAGGTTCTTTTGATTATCCTTCTTATTCGCCGATGTGCCTCATTGTAACGTTCTTCTGCCCTTGTCCTGGCATTCCTCACAGGGATCAGTAGCCATGATAGGTTGGGGGTAACCTGAGTCACCTGCATATATCGAGGGACAACATTAGGCCACACACTATCCCATATGGCCCACACCATACCCATACACCACCATATACTGGGTGGGAACCAGGGCTCACCTATTAGCCACACCCTGTGCCTCTGTAGTTGGGACATCACATTTGGGATGCTGCTATTCCTCAGGATAAAGGCCTCATGCACCGACCCAGGATACTTTGCATTGACATGGGAGATGTACTGGTCTGTCAAGCACATCATCTGTACATTCATGGAGTGAAAACTCTTACTATTTCTGAACACCTGTTCATTCTGTCGGGGGCAAATGCAATAGGAGTTCCATCAGTCGCCCCAATTATGGTGGGGATATGTCCCATTGCATAGAAGTCAGCCTTCACTGTGGCCAAATCCTCCACTTGGGGGGAAACAATGTAGCTGCACATGTGTTTAATCAGGGCAGATAACACTCTGGTCAGCACTATTGAGAACACTGGCTGTGACATTCCTGCTGCCAAGCCCACTGTCACTTGGAAAGAACCAGTTGTCAGAAAATGGAGCACAGATAGAACTTGCACAAGAGGGTGCATCCCAGTGGGGTGGCTCCTTGCCCATCCTGGCAGCAGCAGGGGCTGGCTCCTTGCCCTTCCTGGCAGCAGTTGGGGCTGGCTCCTTGGTCTTCCGGGCCAAGAGCACTGGGCACAGTGCCCCCTCCAGAACCAGTGGGGAAGACACCCACTTGAGAGACTGTGGCCTTGCACTCCCCAGGACCAAGCACAGGGCATATTGCCCCCCTCCAGAACCAGTGGTGTTGTTCCATCTGCCGGCTGAGGTGCCCCCTGTTCCCCCTCCCCCTGAGGTGCCTGCCTATTTACCAACTGATGCCCCTGCAGTGTTCTCTCCGTGTTGATGCAAGTGACAAGTGGGGGCTTTGGACTTTGGCCTGTGGCCCACGCACACTGAAGACTGGGCAGAGTCCCTTGAACTGTACATTTGTATATACCAGTTACATTGCATATTTCTTATTTATACTGTGTTGATCTTATTACCCTCACTTTCATTAATACCTGTTGTCCTTGCATTATTCATCCGAGGTACGGGGTATATATGTTTTATTACTGCAGCTGGTTGTGTGTATGGTGTTGGGGGTGGGGGTGCGTGTGTGTCACTCTCTTTTTCCTCCCCCCCTCCCTTGTGTGCTAGGTAGCTGTACACACCGTCATTGTCTTCGCTGTCGTTAGTGTTCGTGGTGAAGCAACACGTAGAAAATAATTGGAAAGACATGCAGCTCGGGCGCCTGTGTCCCTGTGTCTCCAATTGGGAGTCCTTTCCCTTCTGTGCAGTGTTTCCGGCAGGGTTTTGATATTGTTGGTACCGCCCCAGAAAAGGGTCTTAATACAGTGGGTGGGACATTGGCTTCCGCCTGGTTGTAGGCAGCTACCGCCGTGGTGGCTGTTGTTTCCACCCTGGCGGTCGGTGTCAGAAGTGGCTGTCTATCTGAGTTCTCACCGCCATGGTCATAATTTGGCAGTAATTATTGCAAGCCTGTTGGCGGTGTTACCGCCACTTTATCACCGACCGCCAGGGTTGTAATGAGGGCCTCAGTGTCTATGTTATCCCATATATCAGTGTCTTAATCATGGACGTCCCTGTGGTTGTATGTCTTGCCTTATATCTACTTCCTCAATTTGTGTTCGCGGGTATTGTCCATGCATGTCTGGTTTTGGAATTGGTAGCCTTTTTAACTATTCCTCTTCTTACTCTTCCTCTCTTGGTCTTTTATGACTCATTTCACTTGGAATTTTGAAAGAGGCCATCATATAGTTGAATCTCTTCTTTCTTTGCAGAAGCTCTGCCATTCCAGCTTGGAGTCTACATTTTTGTTTTTTGAAGTAGTGTATATTATCACGGTCCAAGGCATCAACCTTCTTCTTGTGCTGCAGAGATTTTGAATCTTCGTCCTTAGATTTTTTCGATACTCTGTTGATGGAAATGGTTTTGGGTGTCCATGATCAATCATCTATGAGAAACATTGTTTTCAACCTCGTGGCACTCTTGGCAAAATTTAAAGGGCGTCTTTCCACTTCCCGTAAAGTAAAGGTATCAAAGAAACACAAAGATCCCAAAACCATAAAAGATCCCATAAAAACCTGATTATCATGGATTTGTTTCAATGCCATTTCTTCTGTTGATGTTAGACTTCTCTTGCTTCGAACAGAAGTTGAAATTTGACTGAATCCTCACAGCACAATATTTTGCTTCCAAACATAACCTGGTGGGAAAGTAAATATCTGAAAATTGAGGCATTGTACTTGGGCATTATAGGATACGTTCATAATTTATTTCTGCCTATGGTTAATGCCCAAAAGAAAACAAAAACGTTAATCTAACCAGAAACGTTCCAGACCCAACCAGTAGATGGCAGAATAATGGAAAGCATGTTAACCTAGAATAAGTTCACCTTGCATAACTGCTAGGTATTGCCTCTTCATAATATTTATAACTTCTATGTAGGTCAACACCCAGGTTGAAATTAACGCAGCCTTTCATATGTATTACCGCACCCTATATCAGTCATCCCCCCCCTCTCACTGAACAGCAACTGACTGAATTACTAACAGTGATCCCCCAAAACCAACACATAATAAACAATACAGACATGCTAGACGGCCCTATAACAATAGAAGAACTAAGATCAGCTCTTTCACAAATGGCAAACAACAAAGCCCCAGGCCCAGACAGATTGCCAGCGGAATACTATAAATCAAAACCCAGTCATCTTTTACAAACCCTCCTAGAAGTGTTCAACGAAGCACACAACAGTAAACAACTCCCAGACTCAATGCGTGAAGCACTAATAGTCGTGCTTCCAAAACCAGGCCGAGACCCCTTGTATGTCAGGTCATACAGACCTCTCTCCCTACTCAACTCTGACTGCAAACTTTTAGGGAAGATACTAGCTAACAGATTACTCCCCTATCTACCAAACTTAATACACCCAGACCAATCAGGATTTATACCAGGCAGAAACACTTTTTTAAACATTAGAAGATGAATCCACTTAATGCGCAGTAACATCACGGAGGAAGCAGTGGCCACGTCCTTGGACATAGAAAAAGCTTTTGACACATTAAGCTGGAACTACCTTTACCGCACACTGGAGGCATTTGGTTTTCAACCTGGCTTCATAAACTGGATTAGGACATTGTACCATAAACCCATTGCCCGAGTTAAAACGGGGCAAATTATCTCTGAAGTATTTCCCACTGGTAGGGGCACCCGACAGGGCTGCCCGCTCTCTCCCCTATTATTCGCCATCGCAATGGAACCGCTGGCAATCAAACTCCGAAGCAACGTTCATAACTGGGGCATCCCAGAATTCAACTTATATTACATAGTGTCTTTATATGCTGATGATGCCCTTATATATCTGCGCAAACACTCTACAGCCGTTACAGAGATAATGCACATACTAGACAACTTCGCATTGGCTTCGGGACTACACATAAACTGGTCTAAATCATGTATCTTCCCCCTCACTCCTAAATCCCAAGAGCAGCAAAGAATATTGCCTTAATATCAACTCCCCTGGTCCTTCTCAACCTTTAAATACCTAGGTATACAGGTCTATCACTCACTGACGGACCTAAAGGAGAGCAATCTGGACCGACTGATTAGATCTACCCGCGGCTCGTTGTCATTCTGGAGCTCGCTCCCACTATCCCCTATGGGCAGGACCGCCATAGCTAAAATGTTAATTCTACCACGCTTCCTATACTACTTCACTGCCCTCCCGCTGTCATTGCCACGTTCATTCTTTCACAAACTACACTCCCTCCTGACCGGCCTACTATGGGGCCGAGACAGACGGAGGGTGGCACTATCTATCACACAACACTCACAAGAGGAGGGCGGCTTAGGCATGCCAAACCTAGAATTATATTATGCAGCGGCACAGCTACAATGGATAGCACTATGGCTCAACAATTCAGCCACCCCAGAGTACGTAGCACTGAATGCATACACAGCACCACAAACAATCCTAACGTCACTATTGGCTGGCCCCCCTTATCCTCTGAATAGATTCCCATTACTAGATGCAGCTAGATTCTGCTGGAAAAGATATGTCCAAGGCAAAACTGGCTCCCCCCCTTACTCTCCTTTGATACCACTATCCCAAATACCGAAGGTACAGGACCTGTCATCTCATCATGATATACGAGATACTGAAAAGTGGAACGTGGGAGACTTATACTCTAACTCCCTTATAACCACTTTTGATGAACAGGTGACTGCTGGGACAATGCAACCTGGAGCTTTTCTAATATATGGCGCCCTCACTAAACGTTTACGTAACTTTTGGGGCAGTAGGCATGCCGAACCCAATGAATCGCTCCTACTTACAGCCCTCCTAACCATAGGCAATACCAAAGGTATTATCACAACACTATACAAAATACTGTTAACAGGTGCTCGTACCAATTTATCCCCTGCTAAATCCCGCTGGGACATTGCCCTAAAAACACCAATCCCCCCAAAAACCTGGAAAGCCGCACTTACCACAATTAAAACGGTGTCACGTAACACCAGACTGCGTTACACGCAATTTAACTATATCCACCAAACTTACTTATCTCCACCCCGAATCAATAGAATATACCCCAGTGCCAAATCGGAGTGCCCCAGATGCGCCACACCCTCAGCTAATTTTTATCACATGGTCTGGGAATGCCACACCATAAATGCAAGTTGGCAGCGCATCACAGAAACTACATCAGAAATCACTGACCGCACGATCAACCTCTCCCCTGAATCGTATCTACTGGGAATTCGTCGGCGCTCCAAAGGAGATAAGCATCAGCACAGGTTCATATATCTGGCATTTGTGATACACAAGCGTCTGATTGCTACACACTGGAAGGCCCCCCAGTCCCCACCTTATCTCGCCTGGCTCCGTGACCTACACAATCACACACAAGCAGAAGCCAACACACTAAGACAACTACAGCAAAAAGGCCTACTACAAGGAGGAGTCGAAATCTGGGATGGATTTGTAATAAAAATAGAAACCAGAGATGACATGTACCCCCCCATGACCCCCCACTCTCCCACTGGCAACAAGGGTATTACTGTCATATTCTACTATTATACAAACTGTGCAAACATTAGCATCACCACCAGCGGGGATTACTTGTCAACGCATCAAATTAGTACATATAAGTCAGAACCTTCCAAATCCCATCCCAGCCATTGATACCCAAACCCACGCTATGTGAGAAGCATTTGTTTCCTTACGCCCCAACGTTGTCTCCACTATTTAGGGAGCCATTACATACGCACACACAAACGTTATAATCAGAGTGACTACAGTTAAATATTTTATAGTTTTTCCCCTTATCTTTTCTGTCCCCACCCCCTTGTTAATGCATAGCAGCAAAGTGGTTTCTGTAAGCGTAACACCAAGTACATAAAAACTAGTGAATATATATATATATATATATATATATATATATATATATATATATGGAAAATGTCACTTACCCAGTGTACATCTGTTCGTGGCATTAGTCGCTGCAGATTCACATGCTGTGCACATCCCGCCATCTGGTGTTGGGCTCGGAGTGTTACAAGTTGTTTTTCTTCGAAGAAGTCTTTTTTCGAGTCACGAGACCGAGGGACTCCTCCCATTTCGACTCCATTGCGCATGGGCGTCGACTCCATCTTAGATTGTTTTCCCCGCAGAGGGTGAGGTAGGAGTTGTGTATGCTTTTAATAGTGCCCATGCAATGGAGTGAATACGTATGTACATAATGAAGTTTAAAGTAATATATTTACAAATGTTCAAATGTTCAAGATCAACTTCTAAACGGCTACAGGCTCCCGGGGAGGCGGGTGGGCGCATGTGAATCTGCAGCGACTAATGCCACGAACAGATGTACACTGGGTAAGTGACATTTTCCGTTCAATGGCATGTGTAGCTGCAGATACACATGCTGTGCAAAGACTAGTAAGCAGTTATCTCCCCAAAAGCGGTGGTTCAGCCTGTAGGAGTTGAAGTTGTTTGAAATAATGTTCGCAGTACAGCTTGACCTACTGTGGCTTGTTGTGCCGTTAACACATCTACACAGTAGTGTTTGGTAAATGTATGAGGCGTAGACCATGTTGCTGCCTTACATATTTCGTTCATTGGAATATTTCCTAGAAACCTTAGGTACTTTCTGTGTGAAGGATGTATTGGTATATGGAAATATGCATCATTTAGGTCTAGTGTTGTCATGTAGTCTTGTTGTGGGATTACGTCTTGTAATGTAACCATGTGAAAGTGATCTGATTTGATGTAGGTATTTAATGTTTTGAGATCTAGTATAGGTCTCAGACTCTTGCCTTTTTTGGGTATCAGAAAGTACAGGGAGTAAACTCCTGTGTTTATTTGTTGTTTTGGTACTAACTCTATTGCTTCTTTTTGTAGCAATGCCTGAACTTCTAGTCCTAGAAGATCTATATGTTGTTTTGACATATTGTGTGTTTTCGGTGGGATGTTTGGAGGGAATTTGAGAAATTCTATGCAATAACCATGCTGGATAATTGCTAAGACCCAAGTGTCTGTTGTTATTTCCTCCCAATGTTTGTAAAACTTGGTTAGTCTCCCCCCCACAGGTGTTATGTGTTGGGGATTTGTGACCTTGAAGTCACTGCTTGTTTTGAGGAGTTTTGGGACTTTGGAACTTTCCTCTATTCCTTTGAAATTGTCCCCCTCTATATTGTCCCCGAAAACCTCCCGCTGATACTGGCTCTGGTAAGTGGGCTTTGTTTGTGAGGTTGCGGCTTCTGTTGTTTGCCCTCGAAACCCCCCTCGAAATTGTGTCTTTCGAAATGTGCCTCTGCTCTGTGGGGAGTAGAGTGCGCCCATGGCTTTGGCCGTGTCAGTGAATTTCTTAAGTTTTTCGATCGCAGTGTCCACCTCTGGCCCAAACAACTGCTGTCCGTTGAATGGCATATTGAGCACAGCTTGCTGTATCTCTGGTTTAAATCCTGATGTACGCAGCCATGCATGTCTCCTTATTGTTACTGCTGTGTTGACAGTTCTAGCAGCTGTGTCTGCAGCATCCATTGCTGACCGTATCTGATTATTAGAGATACCCTGTCCTTCTACTACTTGCTGCGCTCTTTTTTGGAACTCCTTGGGTAAATGTTCAATAAGGTGTTGCATCTCATCCCAATGGGCCCTATCATATCTGGCTAGCAAAGCTTGCGAATTTGCAATACGCCACTGGTTTTCTGCCTGTGCCGCCACCCTTTTGCCTGCAGCATCGAATTTTCGACTTTCTTTATCTGGAGGTGGTGCATCTCCTGAAGTATGAGAGTTGGCTCTTTTGCGCGCTGCTCCCACTACAACAGAGTCTGGTGTTAGCTGTTGTGTAATGTACACTGGGTCTGTTGGTGGCGGTTTATATTTTTTATCTACTCTTGGAGTAATGGCTCTCCCTTTAACATGCTCCTCAAACACTTGTTTGGAGTGTTTTAGCATTCCGGGTAGCATAGGAAGACTGATATTGGCTGTGTGTGGACGACAGTGTATTAAAAAGAAAGTCGTCTTCAATGGGCTCTGAATGAAGGCTGACGATATGAAATGCTGCTGCTCTTGACACCACCTGTACGTAGCCTGTACTATCCTCTGGTGGCGATGGTTTAGCTGGATAGCATTCTGGACTATTATCTGACACTGGTGCGTGATAAAGGTCCCATGCGTCAGGGTCATCTTGACTCATTCCTGTATGAGTTGGGGATTGCATCATTGGTGGAGTGGCTACCGGTGATGGTTGCGGAGAGTGATGTGGGGATGGTGGCGGTGTTACTTGTTTAGCCACCTTTGCGTGTGGCTGTTTGTCCTTGTCTTGGAAGGCAAGCTTGCGGTTCATTTTGACTGGAGGAAGAGTGCTGATCTTCTCTGTATCTTTTTGAATAAAGAGCCGTCTTTGTGTGTGATCTGGCTCTATTGCCTGTAATTCCTGTCCAAATCTATGTGTCTTCATTTGTGTGGACAGTCCTTGTTCCTCAGTGTAGGAACTTGTTTTCGGTTCCGAGGCCGGATATTTCGGTACCGAAACCTTTTCGGCTGCTTTTTTTGGCTCTGACGAAACCTTTTTTACTTTCGGCGTCGTGCTCTCGGTGCCGACCCGTTTCGGTGCCGCTGTCTCGGTGCCGAATCTTCTCTGAGCCACTATCTCAGGCCCGAGATTGCTGTGTGCCGGTATCTCGACCGGAGTCGGATGACTTCGACACCAGCTCGCCCTTTTTCGGTGCCGATGAACGGTCACCTACTTTTCGGGTTAAGCCATGGCCTGTTGGCGGTGGCGTCCCCTGGGCTTTAGCGCTTTTCTCGTGAGTTCTTGGTTTCGACGTCTTACTCGCGGTTTTAGGCGTTTCCTCGGGATCGATCTCCTCAGAGTCCGACTCCTGGGTGGAGAATGTTTCTTCCTCCTCCTCGAAACGCTCTTGTCCTGTCGGCGCCGACCCCATTTGCAGTCTTCTTGCTCTTCGGTCCCTGAGTGTCTTCCTGGACCGAAACGCTCGACAGGCCTCACAAGTATCCTACTTGTGTTCTGGTGACAAACACAAGTTACAGACCAGATGTTGATCTGTATATGGATACTTGTTATGGCATTTTGGACAGAAGCGGAATGGGGTCCGTTCCATCAGCCTTGAAGAGACACGTGGCCGTGCCGAACAGGCCCCGACGGGGATGGAAAAAAAAACCAAAGGGCCACCGGAGCTCTTCTTAATTCGGTGTCGATCTGTTTTAACTAACCCGATACCGAACGCAAACAATACCGACGATTTTTCCGAGATTCTAACTAACTTTCCGACCCGAAACACGGAGCGAAAAGGAACACGTCCGAACCCGATGGCGGAAAAAAAACAATCTAAGATGGAGTCGACGCCAATGCGCAATGGAGTCGAAATGGGAGGAGTCCCTCGGTCTCGTGACTCGAAAAAAGACTTCTTCGAAGAAAAACAACTTGTAACATTCCGAGCCCAACACCAGATGGTGGGATGTGCACAGCATGTGTATCTGCAGCTACACATGCCATCGAACATATATATATATATATAAAAACAAAGAAACTGCATAATTCCTTTCTATGTAAAAAATACAGTGCATTGTTGTTTATTTTGTAACTTGTTCAATAAACAGATTAAAAAAAAAAAAAAAAACTTCTATGTAGGTGCCACTTCTCCTGAACACTATGAATCAGTGTGGGATATATACATCATCACTGTCGTAGCCACAGGTTTCTGTTCCCTGGCGCCCCAACAGAAAGCTCAGGAAGCACCAGGACCCCATGATAGAACCAAAAGGAAAACTGTAGCCTTAGCTGAAGGTAATGTCCCCAGCATTCTGGCATATGTCAAACCCAATTTAGTGATTGGTGCTTCATATCTAGCTCCTAGAATGACCGTTCGCCCTGAAAGGGCAAGGCGCCTGTAGCCCAGGAGTATTCCTATTATCCACACTTCTCGTCCACATCCCCGGGGATCAGATGTCTATGTTAGCTTCAGGATGAAAAGTGGTCCACTTCCTACGACTTCCCATTCGTTATCTTATACTTTTATGGCAGTTGCCCGTCTGTACGCTACAGCAGTTCTCTACTTGGCTTAGAGATCTTGTTAGGCCACTGAGCCAGGATGGGCAGTGATGCTGCCTCAGTTTTCATCCCTCAGCTGGCAAAGTCATGCTCTGCCAAAAAGGTCCAGAAGGCACCAGTGGGTTTCTCACAGGTGTGTACAGTTTCACTGGAGCATAGGTTTGCTCATGATGGAAGACGTGGTCTGGGGAGGGAGGGCTGATGAAAAAGCAGAAACCTGCAACAACTCACCTCATGGTCATGGCCTTGCCTCGCAGAAACATGGAAAGATTGGCAGATACTATCACAATTAATTTAGCATTCTTGCCTCTTTACTCAGCAGGTATCAAATGCTTATTCTCTGTGCATAAGGCATTTGCTTTGCTGCTGAAGTTGAGATGGCGATGACTCCTAAAAAAGCTTTAGTGCATCTAAATAATGTGGCATTGTATTCACAGCCATGCTTTTTGAGAAAGTAGTGTAGAATCTTGAGGAATGTGCAATGCTTTGGATACATAAACATTGTACCTTTTTGTATCTTTCTCAATTTTCGACTGATCTCGTCTGACTGCAGAATCAAACAAGGAGAATGCACTGTATTATACTGAACGCACTGCCCCCACGGCAACCGTGAACTTGCGCTGCCCTTGTGGCAGCGCATTCAAGTGAAAAACGTAACGGCTTCTTTAAAGCCACTTCGTGTTTCACTGTGCAGGCAGCAAAAAACATGCACTTTTAAGGGGGATTAGAGATCCCCCTGCAGGTGGGTGCAGTGAGTGACTGCACCCGCCAGCAAGGGGATGTCTGGGGGTCCATAGGACCCCCTTTCCCTCCTCCATATGGCTGCCATCAGGGGGAACACCGACAGTGTGCAACCTTTTAAGTTGTGCACTGTCTGTGCACCTCCTGACAGCTTCTTCGCCTCTGCACCTGCATCTATAATATGGCGTAGGTGCAGAGGCAAAAGGATTCCCTCATTTGCACAGGGCCGAGCCCCCATGCAAAAGAGGGAACACCCTCTGGTGATAGCACTGGGCTATATGTGCACCAGAGCTATCTGTATTACAGAAAACGTCTGCGGCCCTGTCTGTAAAACCAAAGCCCCTGGGGCGCCTTCCATAATACAGCCCCTGGAATCACATAATACCCAGAAATTAACAAAAGTAAGCTATCATACTACCTGATTTTTGTAATGAATTGCATTCTAATATTAAAACAGGACCACACGTATTGACCTCTAAAATGTTTTGCACTTGATAAAAACTAATGGCAATTCCCAGCCATTCCATTGGATGGTAGGATCTAGACATCCTGCACATTCATAAAAGATTCATGTTGCAAAAGTGATTTGAGTGTTAAATCAAACTAGAAGTAAATAAGGAAAATGTTACTTACCAGTAGATATCTGTTTGTGGCATGTAGTGCTGTAGAGTCACATACTGTGCATTATCCTGCCATCTAGTGTTGGGCTTGGAGTGTTGCAACTTGTTTTTCTTCTAGAAGAGTTTTCCAGTCACCGGATCGGGCGGCTCCTCCTTCTCGGTGCTATTGCGCATGGGCATCGAGTTGTTTGTTAGATTGTTTTGCCACAGGCGGGTGAGAGATAAAGCATAAAGAACTATAGAAAAGAGTATGCCATGCAAGTATAAGGAAATATATACAACTATATACAAATAGAAACTAACTGAAATGGCCACAGGCTTCTGGGGAGGGAGGGAGGGTGCATGTGAATCCACAGCACTACATGCCATGAAACAATGTCAACTGGTAAGTAACATTTTTCCTTCGAAGGCATGTGTGGCTGTAGATATACATGCTGTGCCTAGACTGTAAAGCAGTCCTCTCCAAAATGCAGTGGCTAGCCTGTGGGAGTTGCAGTTGTTTGAAAAAGTGTTCTTAGGACAGCCTGTCCTAACTTGGCTTGCTCACGAGCCTGAACATCTATGCAGTAATTTTTTGTAAATGTGTGTGGCGTAGACCAAGTAGCTGCTTTGCAAATGTCAGCTAGGGGGATATTCCCTAAGAACGCCATTGTGGCGCCTTTTTGGAATGTGCTGTAGGAGTAAATGTTAATTGTCTTTTTGCTTTAGCATAACATATTTGTATATACTTTACAATCCATCTGGCTATGCTATTTTTTGTAATAAGATTTCCTTTATGAGGTACTGAAAAAGCCACAAAAAGCTGCTTAGTTTTTCTGAACTCTTTAGTTCTGTCAATATAATACATGAATTATTTTAACATCTAATGTGTGGAGTTCTCTTTCTGCCATAGAGTCTGGTTATGGAAAGAAAACTGGTAACTCAATAATTTGAAGTGGAATTGAGACAACTTTTGGTAGAAATTTACCATATGTATGCAGGACTAGTTTATCCTTATGTATCTGAAAGAAAGGCTTCTCTAATGTTAAGGCGTGTAGCTCATTAACACATCTTAGGGATGTAATAGCAACTAAGAAAACCACTTCGGGGGTAGCCTGGGTGGGATTACTCTTTTAAGGCCCTCCATAAAAGCTTTAATGACTGGCATTTTGAATACTGAATTATGTTGTCTGTTTTGTAAATATGCTGCAATTGCACCTAGGTGTAGCCAAATTGATGTGTTTGCAAGATTTGCTTTTTGCAGGTGAAGCAAATAGCACAGAATGTCTTGCACTGGTGGCGTTAATGGATCAATGTGTTTAGATTGAGAGTACCAGACAAAATGTTTCCATGTTGCTGCATAGCAGGCTCTAGTTGTTGGCCTACGTGTCACTTTTAAAATAGCCATACATTCTGCAGGTAACTGAAGGTAACCGAATTCTATGACTTCAGGAGCCATATTGCAAGGGTGAGTAATTTGGGATCCTGGTGCCTTATTTGTTTGAGATTTTGTGTGAGAAGATCAGGTCTGTTGGGGAGTTTCTCGTGAGGTACTAGGGAGAGATCCAGCAGAGTTGTAAACCACAGCTGGTGAGCCCATGTGGGTGCCACGAGTATCATTTTGAGAGAACTTTGTTTGAGTTTCCGCACCAGGAATGGAATGAGTGGGAGAGGTGGAAAAGCGTGAGCAAATATCCCTGATCAGTTGATCCATAGGGCATTGCCTTTGGATTGAGGGTGTGGGTACCTGGATGCAAAGTTTGGGCATTGTTAGTTTTCTGATGTGGCAAATAGGTCTATCTGAAGTGTTCCTCACTTTTGAAAGTATTTTTGAAGGACTACCAGGTGGAGTTCCCATTCGTAGACTTGTTGATGCGGCCTGCGTAGCAGGTCTGCAAATTCGTTGTCTGTGCCTGGGAGATATTCTGCCAGAAGGTGAATGTGGTGATGATGATCCCACCTCGAGATTGTTTGTGCTAGCTGAGACAACTGGAGAGAGTGTGTTCCCCTGTTTTTGTAAATAATACATTGCTGTCATGTTGTCTGTGTGAATCAAGACAGATTTGTGCATTAAGTGAGGCATGAAAGCCTTTAGTGCTAGAAAGACTGCCTGATGTTCCAAAACACTGATGTGCACGGTCTGGTGACTGGGGTCCCATGTTCCCTGTACTGTGAGATTGTTGATATGACCTTCCCATCCTGCAAGGGAGGCATCCAAAGTCAGAAGTGCTTAGGAACTGGGGCTTCAGTAGGTTGGTGGGATTCCACCATAGGAGTGAGATGTAAGCTGGACCATCTACCAACACTAGATCCTGAAGACGACCCAGAGCTTGTGACCATTGGCGAGAGACACATTATTGTAGGGGACACATATTAAATCTGGTCTGAGGGACGATCGCAATGCAGGATGCCATCATACCTAGCAGTCGCATCAAAGTTTTGACTGTGTACATTTGATTGGCCTGTAGTGGAGAGATTATTTGTTGAAAATTGCTGGATTGGGGTAAGCGAGGCCCAATTGTGTGTAGAGTATTGCCCCCAGATACGGCTGAATCTGCAGAGGTTGTGAGTGTGATTTTATGAGGTATATTGTAAACCCTAATTTGTAAAGAAGGTTTACTGTGATTTGAGTGTGAGCGTGACATTGACTTAAAGTGTTGGTTTTGATCAGCCAATCGTCCAAGTAAGGCAATGCGTGTATTTTTTATCTTCTTGGTTGTGTGTGCTGCAAGTACTGCTAGACATTTGGTGAATATTCTAGGAGCAGTTGTGACCCCCAAAAGGTAGAACCTTGAACTGATAATTTTATCCTGCCACTACAAACCTTAGATATTTGCGGTGTGCAGGATGAATTGGAATGTGAAAGTAGGCGTCTTTCAGATCTAGAGCATTCATGAAGTCACTTTTTGTAGTAGCTGAATCATCCTGAACTGCGATCATGTGAAAATGTTCTGAGAGATTATATTGATTTAGGGATCTAAGATCTAAAATAGGCCTGAGAGTGCCATCCTTTTTTAGTTAGTATGAAGAAGATGAGTGAGTACACTCCTGTTCTTTTGTATTGTATAGGAACTTTTTCTACAACTTGTTTTGACAGTAGAGGTTGAACCTCTTTGTATAAAAGACTGAAATGGTCTGTTGACATTTTGTGCTTGCAAGGTGGAATGTTTGGAGATGTTGAAGTGAGTTCTAGACAATAACCATGTTGGATAATGGATAGGACCCATAGGTTCGAGGTTATGTCTGTCCACTGATGGTGGTATAATTGAAGATGCCCCCTAATGGAGTGGAATGAGGAGGGGGAATGTGGAGGTAGTCAGTGTTTGGCTGTGGAAGTGTTAGTGGTTTTTACCCTGCCCTTGGAGCTATTTCTTCTATATGTTCCTCTGAAAAAAAACTCTGGAGTAGGAGGAAGAGGAAGAGGCTTGATGCTGCTGCCAAGTAGAGCGATCAGAGGACGTGGTTGCTTTGTCGGCATCCCTGAATAGTGGCCATCCTAAAAAAAAACAATTTTTTTTTTTTTTAAAAACCTGTTTGGTTGGTTTTGCAAGACACCCATCGCTTTAGCAGTGTTGGTGTCTTTTTTTCAGTTTTCTAGGGTGGAGTCAACCTGGGACCCAAATAGGTGCTACCCATCAAAGGGCACATTGAGGACAGCTTGTTGGACTTCTGGTTTGAAACCAGAGCACCTTAACCAGGCATGTCTCCTAAGGAGTATACTGGTATTGACCCCTCGTGCAGCTGTGCTAGTTGCATCTAGTGCACATCTAATTGAATTATTTGCAATTGTCTGACCTTCAGAGACAATTTGCTGTGCACATTTACTGCATTCTTCTGGGAGGTGTTGAAGGATGTCTTCCATTTCGTCCCAGTGTGCCCCGTCATATCTAGCATGTGGTGCCTGGGAATTAGCAATACGCCAATGACTGGCCACTTGCACAGCAACCGTTTTTCGCCCTGCATCAAGTTTTTTTACTCTCTTCCGCAGGAGGGGGAGAATCTCCAGTAGCCTGGCTATTTACTCTTTTCATGGCAGTGGTGGTAACAATGGGATCTGTGGTACTTGGGACCGGATGTATATTTGGTCAGATGAGGCAGTGTTATATTTTTTATCTACCTGTGGTGTAATTATACGGAAGCGCACAAGTTCTTTGAAAATGTCCTGGACATGTCTAAGCATTCCTGGCAACATAGGGAGGAATTGTATCTCCTTGTGTTTTAAAGTAAGGATATCAAATAAAAAGTCTTCCTCTATTGGGTCTTCATGTAATTGCACATTATGATATGCAGCAGCCCTCGCTATTCCTTGTTGATAGCCAGTGGTGTCTTCTGGCGGTGAAGGGGTGGGCTGGATAGAGATCTGTATCTGTATCCATTATCGGGTCCATATCATAAGTATCCCAGGGGTTAGAAGCTTATGGAGTATCCCCTAGTTCGTCCCTACCATATACAGATGAACACTGTGGTGTGCATTTCCCACCTACTTGAGTGCTGGATGAATGAGGTGTAGGAGAAATAGGAGGTAGTGATGGAGGAGGTGGCAGCAGTTCTTGTAAAGGAACGGCTGGTGCAGTAGTAGAAGCCTTTTCCTTATTTGGCATTTTTGGTGGAGGCAAGGTATAGAGACCCTCCTGAAAAGAAAGCTTCTCCTTCACATGAATGGTGGGAGAAGCCACAATTCTGCCTGTGTATTTTTCAATTTGCTTTTTTCGCTGCTTAGCGTCAATAGTCTCTAGGATTAGTTAAATTAGAGACAACGAAGCTGAAGAATGGTCAGAGTCTGTGGTTTTTACCGCCAAAATGTTGTGTCGGTGTAGAACCTTTGACCCCCAAGGGGCGAATGGTGTACTTTTGCTCGGTGCCGAAACTTTCAGTGCCGAAGTTGATAGCACCGAAGTAACTGGTGCCGTCGTTTTCGGTTCCGAGCCTTTGGATTGTTTTGGTCAGACCGAAGGAATAGAGGCCGATTGTGAAGACTGAACTGCACTGAATTTCGGAGCAGAGCCCGAGGGCAGGACACTCAAATTAAGTTTCCATAATCTACCATGGCCCAAAAGCAGTGGTATTCTGGGGACCTCTTTTGTGAGTTTTTTAACTGTCTTTGTGGAAGGAGGAGGGGCAGGTTTCTTACTCACGACTTGTGCCGAAGTGATGTCCTGGTTCTCAATGTCATATTGCACGTCAGAATCTGTATATTCGACGACAATGCCCCTTGTCGCTCCAGCTCCTCTTGTACATGTTCATCACCGAAAATATCTGGGGTGCTGTCTTGCACTGACTGTGCCATTTCCAGCCTGCGAGCTCTTCGGTACCTGAGTGTTTTCTTGGACTGAAATGATCGACATGCATCGCAGATGGCCTCGTAATGGCCTCGGGAAAGGCAGAGGTTACACAGTTGATGGTGATCCATGTGTGGAAATTTGGCATGGCAACGAGGACAAAATCTAAATGGCACGCGTTCCATTAGGGTGTTCTTTTCTTCCGTGCCACATGGAAATGGGCCTGGGGCCAGGTGAGGCCTGCACCGAAGCGTGCACGTTTGAAATTCGACCCGAGTCGATGTAAATTATGATTAAAGAAGTGACTGAAATACAATGCCGTCGATAGAAAGTAAAGACGGAAAGAGAATCTCGAACCGGAGTGAGCAGAAACACATCCGAAGCTGACGGCAGAGAAAAAACATATTAACAAACAACTTGATGGCTATGCGCAGTAGCACCGAAAAGGAGGAGTCAATCGATCCTGTGACACAAAAACTCTTCTTGAAGAAAAACAAGTTGCAACACTCCAAGCCCAACACTAGATGGCATGATAATTCACAGCATGTGTATCCACAGCCACACATGCCATTGAATGTTAATTTTCTTCATCCACTGTTGCTACCAGCCCAGATCAAGAAGCAGTGCTCTCAATCTCAAAAGTGACCAAGCTGGGTAGGAGTGCCCATCATCTCAAAACTGTACATTCAAAGTTCATGATGTACAGTGCTCTGAATTATTTACCATGTGAACCGTGCAGTGGACGACATACAAGCTGATAATCTCATACCAGAAGACTATTTGCAGCTGTAATATTTTAACACAGTTTAGAAACATTGAGGAAAGTAAAAGACATACTCATGCCCAACAGTTATTTTAATAACATTTTCCTTACTCAAAACTGCTTTAATTTAATAAAAATATACTTTACATTTCACTGTACACATACCTACTTATAGCAAGAGCCCTGATGCTAAAGTCATTCTACTCCAGGGTCTTGAGATATTTCGTACTATGCTACGTTGACTGTGTGTCTCAACTTGAAACATACATTTCATCTACATGCTGGATACGTTGTTGCTGCTAATGGTAGCCCTTTGGGACTCAACTATCTCTAATGCAAGAGCAGAACCACAGCTTCAGAAACATAGTATGATCACAAAGTATGCTAACACTAGATAAGGTTGAGAGTCTGTGGAGAATGGAGAGGGCTTTCATCATGCAATCTTTCTTTCACAGTAACTTTACCAGAGGTCATGGACTTGAAGATGGCCGAGCTGATGCTGGACAGGTACACAGGGTCAGAGGAGGTTGGGCTCATCTCATTGAAAGTGTCGGCGTTGTAGATGTGATCTGTACCAAACTCCCTTGTCTGCTCATTCAGGAAGAGAGCCCCGATCACCTGGAACATTGGATCCTTCGGGTCTAGCAGGTAGCTGCACGAGTAGGTACAGTCGAAGTTACTCCAGCTCCCCAGCTTGGTCACGTTTACTTCAGGAAACACCCTACACAGTAAAGCACACAAGACAGTTGGAGTCAGAATAATAGACAGAGATCAGAGTTTAAATTTAGCAGCAACAAACACCACTCTGTTCTTTAAGTTCCAGATCCCTGATAAACTGATAAGACTAAAAAGGTTCTTTAATTTCATAAGGGTCCCATCAAAGCCACTTCCTTCTTGAAAATATCAAGATGCATTGTTTTGCACTATGATGTGCAAATGTACTGAGCGAAAGATCTTATTTGGAGCTGAGACAATTGATGGTCCTCTTTGGTATCAATATGCAGATTGAAGGGTAAGATTATTAAGAATTTTCCAGATGATGCAAATAACGGCAAGAGTAAATTTTGAGGTACACGGGGGCGTAGCTTACGCCGTTTGAAGATAGCACCTTCCGCGGAGCTCTGTGACTACGGCGGGAGTCGGAAGAGCCGGCTGATTTTCTTGGGCACTTTTTCTTACTCCTGCAGTGAAGGAAAGTTAGGGGAACATGCATGGAATGCATTGTTCCCCTTAACAGGAGTTAAAAGGTATTTTTTTTATGACCTCTTTGCTGATTTTCATGGCAGTCGTGTGAGGAATTCATTGTGACCGCCATTTTGTTTTTTGTTTTTACCTCACAATTTTCTTCTTTACTTATGCTTCGCTGCCTTTTTGCACTTTTTTGAGCTAAAAGTGTATATTTATGCTCTCTGCTCACGGTACCTTGCCTTTTGGAAGATTTTGCCCAGCTTTATTTTGTTTTTAGCTCTACTCTCTTTTCTGAGGTGGACTCTTGCTTCATAACGTATACGTTTTACTGCATTTTGAGCAGAATGATATATTTTTGCTTATGGACAGATCTAGGAACCTTCAATTGACTACTAACAAAGTACAGAGCAATAAAAGTTCAGATAATATTCCTTTATCAAACTCTTTTGCTCCTTTATCAAATATGGAGACTACAGGAGCTACTTCTCTTGATGCTACACCTTCAACAACTGTTTCTCCTCCTACTCTTGTTAATAAAGTTTCGTCCAAGCTTCCGGTAACGATTTCGACGTCCACGAATAAGAGAGCTAAAAAGGATCCTCCATCTCCTATTAAAGTTGTAGATACCATATCTATGGAGTTACTCCTTGAGGAAATAAGGGCGCTTAAACCATATATAGAAGATACAAATAAACAATTACAAATATTTGATGACAAATGGTCTCTTGTGGAGAACAGAGTCTCTCGGGTGCAACCAAGAGTGGAAGTGCTTGAGGATTCAGTTGAGTCTATTCAATCTCTACAATCTGAAGTTACTATGTTGAAAAAGCATGCAGAGGATATAGAAAATCGGAACCGCAGGAATAATCTATGTATTTACAGTCTAACTGAAGGAATTGAAGGTTCAGACTCTTTATCTTTCTTTCAAGCATTTCTGCCCAAGATTCTGGACCTGCCTACTTCTCCTGCTTTGAATATACAAAGAGCGCACAGACTAGGTCATCCTTCATATTTAGCTTCAACGTCAAAGAAACCAAGAGGAATAATACTTTATTTTTTGGAGTTTGTAGACTTGCTAAAGGTTCTTAGAGCAGCAAGAGCTAAAGGTAGAATCACATGGTCAGTTTCCAATCAGTTTTTTGCTCAGGATTATGGTAAATCGACAGCGGACAACCAAAATAAATTTCTGGATATGCATCTGGCATTAAAGTCGCTTAATGCTCGGTATGGTCTCTTCCATCCATGTTTGTTCACAATAAGACCACAACATATTAAGATCCAGTATTACTTCAACAATTTATTGATTCTTGTACAGGTGAAACAATGGACACCTCCAAAATATCAGAGACTAGACTATTGTATTGATTTTTTGTTTTTCTGTTTTGCTCTTATTTAATGGACATGCCCATTATTGGTTCATGTAATCTTAAGTGTGTTCGATTACATAAGGGATTTGAATGTTTCCTATGTTCCTCTCTTTTTAGATCTTCATGCGTTAACGTACCCGTCTTTTGTGGTATCAACCTGTGTGGCTGGGTCTCTCTTCCCTTCCATATCTGCAGTCGTGGAGTGAAGGTTACGTTGACTTCCTTTTGTGGTTTCACCACCCTCACGTTGTTTTTTGTCTTATAGGTATGTTTTTATTATCCGTTCTGTATTTTTTCTGTCGTTTTCATGTTTCCTTCTCTATTATACTCTGTTTGTTATCTTTAATTTCCTCTCCTCTGCTTTTACTATTTTTTCCTCCTTTTATTTTCTTATTTTTATTTTCTCATTTTCATAGTTCTATTTTTCTCTTTCTGTATACCAAACGTTTTCTTTCGGTTCAATTTCTCCATACTACTATGTGGTTTATATGCATTAATTTAATGGTCATATTATTTCTATTAAATGAAAATTAGATTCCTTTCATGGAATGTTAAAGGTTTGGGATCCCCAATAAAGCGTCAAAGGGTTTAAAACTGAAAGCTGATATTGCTCTGTTGCAAGAGACTCATATACCAGGTGATGAGGTGGCCAAACTTAAGACAATGGGTAGGTCATGTTTTTGCATCTCCGGATATGGGGAAAAGAAATGGGGTTACTATACTGTGTCATAAAGCTTTGAACATTTCAGATTTTTCTCAAGATTCTGATGAGCAGGGTAGATGGGTTATAGTTTCAATGAATATTAATAAAAAACCTTTAACTATATTTAATGTTTATGCTCCAACCCAACATGATAACTCCTTTTGCAATGAAATATTAGCTAAGTTAATGACTCTTTCGGATGAATATTTGATTTTTGGAGGAGACTGCAATATGGTTATGGATCCTTTTCTGGATCGTAAATCCAATTCTGGATTTGTACCATCCACCATATTTTCACAGTTAACCTCCATGATTAAACAAAGAGCATTAACGGATGTTTGGAGATTGTGTAACCCCAATTCACAGGAATTTTCCTTTTTTCCCAGTACATTCTTCCCAATCGAGGATTGATTATTTATTTGTCTCACAGCATCTAGTACAACATGTTTTGAGTTCGGATATTGGTTACATATTAATCTTGGATCATGCTCCAGTGAGTTTACATCTTGATCTTAAATTTGGAGGTACAACCCACTTAGCAAACAATACTTCACAGGTCAAGGGATCCTATAGCACTCTCAGGGTTTTTTTTTTTTTTTTACAAAGTTTAGAGCTGTGGACTTGTTCCATTTACTCTGCTGGTCACTGTTTTTTTCCCTCAAGAACTGCAAGATTGCCTCATGAATCCATAGGCATTAACAACTGCGATGAAAGAGTGATATGATCTATGGATTTTATGACATCACCACTGAACCTGAGCTGTCTGCATGAAGTGTGCCTTTGTTAAAATGCTCTCTTTGGCTGCTATCGTTGCCTGCTTCTATTTTTCTGTTGGGGCTGGAGGGAAGATATAATGTTGTTGGTCATTGCAGAGTTATTGTGGAATTTATACATTTGTACCATTTGCTAATATGAATTACTGTGACTTGGCTCCCCAAAAGACATGGTTAAAAAAGAGTAAGTTTGGAAAGTGGGTGATCGGTCTTAAAGAGAGGAGTGAAAGACAGGAGTGACAATAAACTAATATCTATAGAAAGCAAAGGCCCCTAAACATTTATGGAGGAGTGTTAGTCATTTAAATAGAATTACTCCATTAACATACAGTCAGTGGGGAGTCACAAAAGAGTCACTAGGAAAGAGCTGAAGATGAACCTCTATAAAGAGCACTACATCAAAATGCATTAATAGTCCACAAACCAGCTACCTCACATATCACGTGTTGGCTTTACGCTGGCCTTTGACTCTGTACACTGCTCAGCTACCTTTCGGATAGGTTCACACTATATAAACACCAATTGCATACATTCTATAAACCATGACTTTCCCAAACCTTTGTTGCCCAATATGGAAAACACTTAACTAAGGACCTGTTATTAGCATCCTCACCGATACGACTGGCCAATGCCGTTTCCAGGATACCTCAGTTAGTGGTGGCAGATGCAGGGTTCCGTCCTTCTCTACTCAGATTATCATGCATGCATCTTGTTATTTAATCTGAATTATTTTATTTGCTCCTTATTCCTCTGAAGTACTTGTTGATGTTATTTTATGCATCAGTCAAATTGCTTACAACTGGTAAAAACGAGGCATGACTAATCTACTTATATGGACCAGGACAGCTGTACATGTAGTTTCAGAAAAGCATACTTGCTTATTGGTTGAATCTGTCTTCTCCTATTGCCACCTTGAAAAAACTACAATCAGTTACACAGTTTTATTCCCCTGTATGCAAACGTCACTAAAATAATGACATTTTATCAAATATATATTCGCTCCATTGAATGTTTATAAAAATTGTTTTATGTATAACAAAAAAATTAGAATTTATCCTAGAATGTACCCTTTATCCGCATGCCACTTTTGCAGAGCTACATGTAAATGGAATGCAGTCCATTTTACTTCCTAGAAGCATATAACTACAAACACTAAACAGGGCATAACAGGTAGCCAAGATTCTGCCACGTAATGCCATTGACACCACATCACTGATTCTTTCCTAATCAGAGGTATCAGCAGCACTGGTCTACAGAGTAGAGCCAGATTTGAAAGGCGCTGAAACCCATTGGTATCCAGGAGTTTGGGACCAACAAGAACACTCAGAGTCACTCAAGTAACACTGAGGAAGCCTCGACAAGAAGAGTTTTATCCTGCTTTCAAACTGTCTCAAGTAGGTAATCTTTCTGAGAGCCAGTGGAAGGTTGTTCTACTATTTGACCCCAGCAACCTGAAGCATCTTGTCTTCTGAGGTCCTTCTTTTTATTTTGTGGACCATCAGGCATTCTTTTTTGGTCTTGTTTTCTCCAAGCAATAGAAGATCTCCTCCTGGTCCTCCAATGTACCAAGCTGCCAAAACACCACCATCCTACTTGCTTGGCAATTGGACGCCAATTAAATCTCTGTAACACAAAGCTGACATGGTTCCAGTAATTTAGACCAGCCACCACTCTTGCTGAAACCTTTGCAGGTGACCTAAGATCTTCATAGAGTGACATATAAAGTAATAAAGATGAAAGTGCAGTCTTATAGTAACATTTTCTTGAACCTGCCACTAGCTTTGCTATTGTGGCCCAGCCATGTTCTCTAAAGGAAGGTTGTCACACAAACAGTGGGCAGCTAGGGTGTCCACATGCCTAGGTGATTGGCATTAATATTTAGTAATGGCTATGATCAACCTATATACATTAGTTAAACTCCCTCAGGTCAACATGCATCCGAAATGTGCCACCACTATTTGTTCCAACCATATAGAGGCCTCAATTGATTCAAGATCAGTTTATCACTAACCACACACGAGTACCTGACTTCAAGTTCACCTGCAAGGGAATCACACTCCATCACTTAGACATGATATTCTGTACCCAGCCTCAACTCCACAAGCAACCCTGGCTAGTATATACATCCCAAAACTGGGACACCTTTCTTCGTCATGTACACCTTCTCAGAACTGCAATGATCTTTTAATTTTATGCCTCATAGTAACTATTTCCATACATATTCAAGCTGATATCTGTAACATAATTAACTCTTCCTCTATCGCTTGATGTATAACTTCACTTGGCACAATGGTACACTAAGTAAAACTAACATCATGAAGTTGACATCAGCAATCACCGACCTATACTTGGAATCTTCAAATTTATGACCTGGCACAAATCAAATTCTTCCCACTCATTTAGCATGTCTGCCATCAACATAGCTCAAACTGGCCTTAGCTGCATTATGGCACAACTCTGTAAAATGACAGTACTCCAGAAACCTATACAAGATTCTCTCTACTGCTTGCATTCCTACACACAGGTACAATGACCAACACCATTTCCATTAGATTTCCTTTCTCCACTTTTATTGCAATAATCGAATCACAGATTATGATTCATTCATAGCAGCTCTGGATAGGATGTAACTTCAATTTACAGAGGACCCATATATTGTTATGGAAAGGTGTAACTTTTATATTCGTCATCAGATGGTTAATCTACCTGTGGACTCGTATTTTGCTGAAGTCAGGCTTCTGGCTGCCCGTTGTGACTTTGGCAATATCAGACATGTACATTTGTGACCCACCTATTATGTGGCTCTTGAACAAATTAATTCAAGGGCAAATACTCAGAGATTGCAATCTAGTTTCACATGCAGTATTGATATTGGGGAAACTGTGGAACAATCTGTTTTTGAGTTTAAAACACCTTATGTTGATAGTGTCCAGTGCTGAAGCTGCCACACTTTGAAAAGTATACATTAATTAAAATATGTTTGATGAGGCAGATTTTCAGATAAAATTAATTCTAAGAATACACATATCTCTATTTGAGAAATCCTTTGGATACACGTTGGGAAAATGTTCGTTCAAATGGAAAAATGTGACACATCTCTGGTGTTTGTTTAAAGAGTGGAGGCAAATGAAAAATGTCCTAGCTATTGTGATGGAAAGTTTCAACTCTATTAAGGACACAGAGGCGAGGATTATGCTCTCTATCTTTCTTTCCATCTATTACTCAGCAGTGTTTAAAGAAATGTGCCACCTTTCCCATAACACCGAGAAATGACTACAAAAACGTAACAATCAATGAACGATGTCCATAAAATCCACCTGCTTCTCGGGCACTTTCCTCTTTCTTGAAGCAATAGGAAAAATCTCCCAGCATTACTCGCATTTAGAGGATTTGTTACATGAAGATAAAGAACAAAATGGGATTCAATACATCTTCAACACATATTGATTCAGCATAAATACTTGCCAAACAATTAAAAAACCACAACCAGAACATCATCATGGACATATCTCCAATTCCACAAAGCAACAGTATGACAGATCGTTAACCTAAAGAAGACAGAATACTTATTCTTAACTATGTCAAGAGGTAGACTTCCTCACTCGGGAAAAGAAAGAGCATCCCATGCATGGGTGGAAATAGTTGCGCCTCTGTGTCCTTAATAGAATTTAAACTTTTTGTCACAATAGATAGGACATTTTTCGTTCTCTGTCAGGACCGAAGGCAAGGATTATGCTTGTTTCAAGTTTATCCACCACCAAGGATGCCATATTTACCACTGGTTTAAAGTGAAATCTTTTAAACAGAGTCTGATGACCAATTGTCCACATTAATGATATCCTCTAGTCTAGCTCCTAGAGAAAAGGCATTTGAAGCCATAGCCCCACTGACGAAATGGAGTCTGAAGAACACTACAATAATGCCTGCATAACACAGCCGGCACCTCGAGCAATGGTGGGGGATGAGACTGTTTTGAATGGTTTCCTTATAGAGATCAGGAGTTGCCTCTCAGCTGGAGGACGTATGTCCTCTGTCGCATTCTCATATGCCTTAAGGCAACATACTATACACAATTGGGGAACCTTATTGAAGGCAGGATAAGATATCACTCTGGAATCTGTTTTAGTTTCTTGGAAACATAGAAGGGTACTCCCTGAGGGGTAAAAATCCAGTTTGAAATGTCTAAGAATCTCACATCCAAGACCCTATGACAAGAAATTAGACACAACATTGCTAACTTTGCTGACAACTCCATACGGGAGAGATAGTCATTTCTCTGCCATGATTGAAAAAGATTCCAAACCATCTTTACATTCCACAAATTGGAGTATTTGGGTTCTGGTGGGAGGGCATGGTGGATACCCCTTAAAAGCTTACATACCAGCGGGTGATCCCACACAGGAAGACCCTGAATTGGGAGATGGCCGACTGGTAAGAGTTAACCATGCAGTAAGCCATATGTTGGGATGCCAGAGACACCAGTTAATTCAGGATGGGGACAACATCGCTTATCGCTTAGAGGTCCCTTACGCCCAGGAAGCTGCCAGTAATCGTTCAGAGTCCTGCAAAAGTCCTGGGAATCTCCATCATTCCTGGTTTTCCTCCAGGCCATGAGAGGAAGACTGCCTTGGAGGACTAGAGGGTGATTCTGACCCAGAGGATCCCGAAGAATATCTGGAGTGTGGGGAAGAGGGACTGGAAAACCCCAAGAAAGTTCCAGAAGAACTGGAAACCACACTTGAGAGCTTCAAACTGGTGTGATCACGACACCTGTGCTCCCTGTCTCTAAACCTGGGCCACAGTCCTCATGATCATGGCGAAAGGAGGAAAGGCATAACCCTTCTCCTTCAACCAGCCCTGAAGAAATGCATCTGTCGCTGCACATTGAGCGTCTGGCTTCCAAATGAAGGACCAGGGAATCTGGTAGTCCAGCCGAGAGGGGAACAGACCCACTGTCAGTGGACCCCACCGAGAGTTGAGCATGGAGAACACTCCTGGATCTAAATGCCACAAAACTTGTGTCGGTCCACTCTCTCAATCTGGTTGGAGGTCCCCAGAAGATATTCCGCTGTGACTGATATGTTGCTGTTCAGACAATATGTCCAGAATTCCATGGCTAGATGCGCCAGGAATTTGAATTGGGGACCGCCAAGATGATTGATGTAACAAACTGCTGACAAGTTGTCCATTTTCAACAACACGCAGCAGTTCACTCTGTCCTTGATCTAGCACTGAACTGCGAAAGACCTTGCCATAAGCTTCAGGCAGTTGATGTGGAGGGATTGTTTGTCCGTGGGTGCGCCAGCATGCCGTGGGTGCCGCAGCGTGCACCCCAATGGGATCTGATGGCGTCCGATTCTATGACAAGGTCTGGGTCGGAGCCGAAAATGGTGCGGCTGTTCCATGCCTCCATGTGGGACAACCACCAAAGCATCTCGGTCTACATCTCCTCCATCAGGGGAACTCGTTCTGAGTATCGAAGGCCCGCTTGTGAAAGGCCTTGAACCTTTGTAGAGTCCTGTAATGTAGAGGGCCTGGGAATATTGCTTGGATGGAAGATGATAGGAGCCCCACTATCCGAGCTATCTGGCGTAAAGAAGTCAATTGCTTGGAAATTGTCTTTCTCAGTTTCCTGCAAATCTGCGCAATTTTTGGTGAAGGTAAGCTGAGAGTCTTGGCTACTGAATCAATAACAAAACCCAGAAAGGTGGTTTGTTGGGAAGGAGTGAACAGCGACTTTTGGGCATTGATAAGGAAACCTACGTTCTGAAGCAGGGATATCATGCATTGCAATTGATCTTGCAAATTAAACGGACATTGGTCCATTAGGAGGAGGCTGTCTAGGTAAATGGTTAGGTGGTATTCCCTCGCCCCTAGGTGTTCCATCATGGGTTTCAAACCTTGGTGAAGCACTAAGGAGCTGAGGAAAGACCGAATGGCAGGGAGGTGAATTTGAAGATCTAGCTCCTTATTTACATTGTGAAAACACACTGATGAGGAGAAGAAATTGGGATTGTCAGGTAGGCATCCTGAAGGTTGAGAAACACCATCCAATTGTCAGGGAGCGACAGGTCGCAAAGGAGGTGAATGCCCTCCATCTTGAAGTGGCGGAAAGTCAACCAGCCACTGAATTCCTTAAGGTTGATGATGGGAAGTTGACTGCCGTCCCTCCTGTCTACTACAAACAAATCGCTCAGAAAGTGACGCGGATGTAGAGTGGAAGGGATGATGGTCTCCTTGGTGAGGAAGTCATGGACCTATTAATCCACAAAAGCAACATGCTCCTATGAAAAACTCAGGGGACGTGGATGTGAAAGTTGAAACGGAGAGATGTAGACCTGTATTTGGAAACCGCAGACTGTTTGGAGAACCCAAGCGTCTGAGGTGAGGGACTCCCAACTGTATAGAAATTGTGCCAACTGACCCCAAACGGCAAGGAAGAATCCAAAAGAACACTTCTTGGGTTGAGAACCCTGGAGATGCTGTGTGAGGGTCCCTCTGGTGCCTCTCCCTTATTGGCCCCTTCTTCTAGGGAAGAAGTCACCACAGCGTTGTTGATCTAACCCTTTGCGGAAAAAATGTCCTCTGGTGGGACCTTGCATGTAAAAGCAGCCCCAATGAAAAGGCATGGCTGAAAAACCTACTTAATCGAGGATTGGGCCTTATCAAGTGATCTGAAGGTGGCCACAAACTTGGATAACTCCTTGCTGAAAGGATCACTGAGAAGACCTCCTTGTGCTACCGCCCCAGCTTCCACGTAAGCTGGATCCTATAGTTTAGGGTTTACTTTAATGAGCAGCGACCCCTGCCTCTCCACAGACAGGGCGCAATTAGCATTTCCCAGGAAAACGATAGCCCTTTGGGTTCACTCGAAAACCCTTTCTGGTGAAAAAGGGGTACCTAAGGACCTAGCCTATTCGGCAAGATCCATGATTTTAGTGAGAGGCATGTTATAGAGCAGTCTAAACAAACTTGAATGTTTTTTTTCCCCACAAAGGTCCTAGATTTTCTGATATTTTTAAAGTTATGTTCCTTTTAGTGCAAGGAAGGAACATTTTAAAATGATCAAGGACATATGCTTGGAAAGGGAGCCTGTGGGCATTGCATATTGGGTCTCTCTGATAGTGTTGGTGCACAAGAAATCTGGACGCTTGAGAACTGTGAGTGGCCCTTTGTTCTAATAGCAAGCAGAGTTTGGTAGACTGCCATTGATCACCAGTCATTCAGAAAATGTTGGTAATGTTGGAAGGTACAGAGTTATTTTTAATACCCTCAATTTAAAAACTAAATATCACAGATTGAACTCACCACCAGTTCCATACATGTGGCCAATTTATCTCTTTTGTTGTGGTGTCATATATGCCAGAATATCTTCTGAATTGACATCCACTGCCTTAATATTCCAAAAATGTATTCATGATTTATTTGAGCATATTCTTGGGACTGCTGGATTCAGGATGATGGATATGTCTCTGCTGCTTCAATGTGACACAAAGTGAGGCTGTAAGAGACCGGAATGGCGTTGCTGTGTCACAAATGTAGCTTTTTGGTCCAATGATGAAGAACATCATGGAAAAAACAATTTTGAAAAGGGTATTTTTCCAAACAAATATTTATGACAAACTACTGGGTAGGTTTGCCAACCTACCCACAATGACTAATTAAGATCCTTTTCATGCTTTAGTGAATTGTTTTCAGGAATACTTAAATATTGTTTAATCGCTGCTTCATTTAGGTTACTTGTTAATAAAGGTTTAAAATGTGTTGAATTGCTGAACATAGTGCAGCATTTATGCATCGCCAGGACGACTTTATTAAGGCTGTGCCTGTCGGCCCCTTTCTTTCATACCGCTGAAAATGATTGTTATATTGAAGAAAATGATCATGGTTTGGGAACTGCTTTTAGTCAGGTGATGGCTGTTTAAGGATATACCATGGCGTTTGCTTCTATGTTTATAACACAAGCTGAGTCACAATATTCCACCAAAGGAAGGTGCTTGCATATTCTTTTGAGTGTTGCACATCCTAAAACATTTTTTGTGGGGAAAGATTTTTTTTTTCTCTCAGTTGCTGTCTTCTCTGCTAGTTACCAAACGGTTTGTGCGTTGATTCTACCTTGAAAAACGTAACTCACCTTTTCAGGATCTGCTGTAGCTTATTCCCTCCCCCCCACACTTATCCATTTCTGAACAGATATATAAGGTTTGTATATTTAGAGCCAGGTTCATCACAGACATTGACGAGTGTAGCACATTATGCTGAAAATCCTTGGACTTGCCCAAGGTTCTTATCCGTCACAATGTTTCTTATATCTTCTTGCTTGATATATTTACTATCAATTGGTCTCGGACATATTTTCCTGCATCTCTGTTAATTTTGCTGACACTTCCGTCAGAACAGCGATATAGTTCTAAAAAAAAAACAATAAAAAAAAAAGACGCACCTTGGTTCCAGAATAACCTTGCATTTTTCCAATATTATTTTCGCCATTAGCCCAAAATCTTTCTCTGATTGCATTAAAGCTTAGTTTTATAACTCCTCATTGGCTTTCTCCATCAGGGAGCATTTGAGGGTCTTCCGTGCCTAGGGAGGCCCATCATTTTGACTACTTCTTTTAATCTAAATGCCTGTCCCCAGCAGATGTTTCCCCTGATTCACAGTGGAAAATAGAAAAGTACTGATTCAGTGTTCACATATCATAAAATACAATCATAAAATACATCAAATACACTTGGCCAAAGAAAGGATTCAAACCTGTCCCAGTTGATGCCACGGAAGCTTTACAGTGTTGCTCTTTTAACTTTAAATTTCAAAGAGGAAATAAAAGACTTTTGGTGATTTTCCAAAAGTTTCTACCAGTCTAGAAATAAAAACACTGTCCAGGGTGGTGACCACCATTTGTCGGGCCCAGTTTTGAGTTCTGTCTCTGGACTTCCATGACTACATTTCAGGTGCAGATCACCTGAAGTGTTTGCTTCTAGATGCCTCACGTTGGTGGGATTGATGAAACAAAGAGTATGTTCTAGACCAGTAGTTCTTAACCTTCTGACTTCTGTGAACCCCCACTTAAACTTTACTAAAATCTGGGGACCCCAGCCTAAGCGATTTCAATGATTGAAACAATACACAAAGTTACGGAAACAAGCATTCCCCAAACAAATAATTTTAATGAAAAGGCTGGAGCTGTTCTAAATTCAGTTGAGGCCAGCCACTGTCCATACAATATATTTAATGTCATTGCACTGCATGTACAAATCAATCTATGGATACCAACTTTATTTTTGGCCTCCAATTTCAAAATTCGTTCATATTTACAGAATGTTATTAAAAAATTACATTTTGCTTTTGTATTGATATACAATATCAATTGGTTAATATTTTATTTTTAAGCAGGCGTAGACACCCTAGTTAGGCTTGGCAAACTCCCAAGGGGCCCTGGACCACGGATTACAAACTACTGTTCTAGATAGTTGTGCATACCACCCTTCCTTTTGAACCCCCTCATCACCACTCCCCCTCTGAGGCACCCAGTACAGAACAGGAGTGTCCTCTGCTGTGACATTTACATGTAGTTACTTGTGTGTAACCTGAAGAACGGAAATAAAGATGTAAAGACTCTTGAACCTTGTCCCCACCAGTCATCTTAACAGCATGTATATGTAAGATGCCACACGTACCTTAGAATCCCACGTGGAACGTGTCCTGCAAAGGCAGGCAGCACTGGAATCATCCCCAACGACCTCATTCTTGCCAGGATCCTGTACTAGGTAGGAGAAAGAGGACATGCTAAGAAAACAAGAATCAGTGGAGCAAAACACTTTTTCAGGAGAAGAGCCAGAGCCAGAGTTGATGGCTTGGCTTCCTTATGCAACATCACATTTTCTACAACTATTAATGGCAGGCACTTCCAGGACCGCACTGCCATGTATTGACAAAACCTTCCCCTCCCCTAAAAAATACAGCATCTTGCTTTTTTTTTTACCACTTAAATACCATTGGTTACCAGGAGACAGATACCTATTTGTACCTTCTTGTAAAAAATAAAAGTTGATAAGCAGATAGTTCAGGTGACCAGGACCTTTTTGTTTTAACACAGTGATACATTATCAACTTAATGAAGGTATCCATGCTGACATTTCAATATTCACATTATTCCCGTGTCTGAAATCTTTTTCCTGTTCTTTACCCCATACAATCATTTTGCCATTCCTTAAAAGAGCTACTACAGATCGGGTTTTATCTCAAAGATACAAAAACAACATTTTACTATTTCTTCAGGCTAAATGCTATCTTTATCACCTCTACTAGGTCTTCCTTGGTTTATTTATCATTGCAGCTCGTAAATAGTGAAATATTTGTTTTTTGCATGTGAATCTACAGCACTACATGCCACAAACAGATGTCTACTGGGTAAGTAACATTTTCCGTTCAATGGCATGTGTGGCTGTAGATACACATGCTTTGCATAGACTGTAAAGCAGTCCCCTCCGAGTAAGTAGCGGCTAGCCTGTAGGAGTGGAAATAGCCTGAAAAAGTCTCCTGAGCACTTCCTGGCTAACATGTGCTTGTTGGCGAGTTAAAACATCTACACAATAGTACTTAGGGAATGTATGTGGTGTAGACAAACTAGCAGCTTTACAAATATCTGCTTTTGGAATGTTTCCTAAAAAAATGCCATAGGAGCACCCTTTTTCTGGTAGAATGTGCTCTAGGAGCTGTAGGTAACTATCTTTTATCTTTAAGATAACAAGTTTAAATACACTTGACTTTCCATCTAGCTATCCCATTTTTTTTTTTTTTTTTATTGGATTGCCTTTTTGAGGCATTGAAAATGCTACAAAAAGCTGTTTAGATTTTCTAAACCTTTTAGTCCTATCAATGTAATACATAAGAGCTCTTTTAACATCTAGGGCCTCATTATGACCCTGGCGGTAGAGAACCGCCAGGGCCAACGGGGGCGGGAGCACCGCCGACAGGCCGGCGGTGCTCCCTTGGGCATTCTGACCGCGGCGCTTTGGCCGCGGTCAGAACGGGAAAACCGGCGGTCTCCCGCCGGTTTTCCACTGCCCCTAAGAATCCTCCAAGGCGGCGCAGCTCGCTGCGCCGCCGAGGGGATTCTGACAATCCTTACCGCCATCCTGTTCCTGGCGGCTCGCCCGCCAGGAACAGGATGGCGGTAAGGATTGTCGTGGGGCCCCTGGGGGCCCCTGCAGTGCCCATGCCAATGGCATGGGCACTGCAGGGGCCCCCGTAAGAGGGCCCGCTAGTATTTCACTGTCTGCGTAGCAGACAGTGAAATACGCGACGGGTGCAGTAGCACCCGTTGCACCTTCCTACTCCGCCAGCTCGATTACGAGCCGGCATCCTCGTGGGAAGGGAGTTTTTCCCTGGGCTGGCGGGCGGTCTTTTGGAGACCGCCCGCCAGCCCAGGGAAAAACTCATAATACCCTCCGCGGTCTTCTGACCGCGGAGCGGTATTATGGAGGGCGGCATCCTGGCGGGCGGCCTCCGCCGCCCGCCAGGGTCGTAATGAGGCCCCTAGTGTGTGCAGAGCTCTTTCAACGACTGAGTCTGGCTGTGGAAAAAAACCATGTAACAACTGATTAGTTAATGTGAAATGGTGAAACTACTTTTGGGAGAAATGTAGGGTTTGTCCTGTTGTGTAGCTATTTTAGCTATAGCTCCATGCATGTTATTTTAACACACTAGGCCAAGCCGTAGTGCACTCTAACCTAGATATATTTCATTCAGCTTTATTTTATTATTGTTACAATAGCAACTTTTACGGTCTTGTTTTATTTTCTGTTTATCTAGCTGTTTTGCCTAGGTCAGCACTCTGTTCCCCAACAAGACATTCTTGCTCACTCTGTTCTTCTTCCAAGGCTACAGCAAGGTACATTGCCGGTGAACGTGGTATAAGTTTAGTCTCCAACATTCGTAGAAAACACACATCTGTGTTTTCTACGAATGTTGGAGACTAAACTTATACTGACATTTTCTCAGAACATCAGCTGTTTTATTAGAAAAACACTTCCCTGTCCCTTACACGTTAGAGGGAGATTCCAGCCAAAGACCCACGTCTGTATGCTGATTGCCGAATGCTTTGCTACTGCTGTTTTGCAGACCGCAGGCCTTTGCTCAGGTATGGGGGATGATGTCTTCCCAGGGGAACCTGAAGGGCAGAATTAGAGCTTAACATGCTGTGCTCTATTATAGCCTAGGTAGGAGTTAGTCTACTGACTGTAGTGACAATATGGTAGTGTTATTCTTATGCTTCACTCTCCTTGTCACAATTTTAATACTGTCATGCTGTGTCATCCTGGTTATTGCAGCTCACGCTTTGCTATCTAACATGCAGTTGTGTCAATAAAAACATTATTCAAACATATACTGCCTTTGTTTGTCATTGTATATAGGAGACTAATGTAACTGAGAAAAATGGATGAGACCTGAGTGACCACGGCTTCCATGAGAAACCAATTATGTCATGCGCTTGGATGCCCAGTCATCCCTGCCCTTGGGTAGAGACGAGGCACTACTAGTTAGCCGGAGCAAAACCCGGATTGGAGCGACAGGTGTCACCTGCAGTGGATTAAACTTAGTCTCCCACACCACAGGCGATTCTGTCGCTCAAAATCCAGTTGTCTCATTAGAATAATGAGACCCTATGCGACAGTCCTAAGGACTACACTTTCATTATGCACTTGGAAGAAAGGTTCTTCTAAAGTGAAAGCTTGTATATCACTTACACGTCTTAGGGAAGTGATAGCCACTAAAAAGGCAACTTTCCATGAAAGAAATAGCAAAGAGTAGGAGTGCATGAGTTCAAAAGGTGAACCCATGAATCTAGTAAGGACAACAGTCAGGTTCCATATTGGAGCTGGAGGACCCTGGGTGGAATTACTCTCAAAGCCTTCCATAAAGGCTTCGATTACTGGTTACTGGAATTCTGAATAAAGAAATATGTTGTCTGTTTTGGAGGTAAGCAGCTATGGCTGCTAAATGAAGTTTAACAGGTGAGTATGATAAATTTGCCTTTCATAAATTTAGCAGGTAACAAACAATGTCTTGTACTGATGCTTTGAGTGGATCAATGTGTTTAGGTTGACAGTAGCAAACAAAACGTTTCCATTTTGCAGCATAACACTGTCTAGTTGTAGGTTTACGTGCATCTCTAGCAATGTCCACACGTTCAGAGGGGAGTTGTAAATAACCAAACTCTATGACTTCAGGGGCCATATCACAATATTGAGTGTTTTGGGGTCTGGATGATTGATTTGACCTCACTTTTGTATCAGACGTTCTGGTATGTTGGGGAGTTTCTGGTGGGGAACCACAGACAGATCCAACAGTATTGTGTACCAAGGCTGACATGCCCAGGTGGGAGCTACAAGGATCATGGTGAGTGCTGTTTGACTCAGTTTGCAAACCAGAAATGGAATGAGTGGGAGAGGTGGAAAAGTGTAAGCAAATATCCCTGACCAATTCATCCATAGAGCAGGGCCCTTGGACCGAGGGTGTGGGTATCTGGATGCAAAGTTTTGGCATTTCGAATTTTCTGAGGTGGCGAAGAGGTCTATTTCTGGTGTTCCCCACAGATTAAAGTATTGGTGAAGTTCCCATTTGTGACCTTGTTGCTGCATCCTGTTTAGGAGGTCTGCAAACTGGTTGTCCACTCCTGAGAGATATTCTGTCAGTAAGTGAATATGATGGTGAATTACCCATTTCCAAATTGTCTGAGCAAGAAGGGACAACTGAGACGAGTGACCCCCTCCACCCCCCACATTTTTTGCAGCTAATACATGGTTGTCATGTTGTCTGTATAGACTAGAACTACCTTGGGAGAGAGTTGTGGCAGGAATACTTTGAGTGCTAGAAAGACTGCTACTAACTCCAAAAAGTTGATGTGATAAGTTTCTTGAATGGGATTCCATCTGCCTTGTATTGTAAGGTTGTTGAAGTGAGCTCCCCAACCTCTGTAGTGAGAGTGATCTGAGGCACAGGGTCTTGAAAGGGCCGCTCCTTGGATCACCAAAGGTTGGTGGGATTCCACCATTGAGAGCAGTGAGTCTGGCAGTCCAACAACACTTGATCCTGGAGATTACCCTATGACTGCGACCACTGACGAGATAGACACTGCTGTAATGGACACGTGTAGTCTGGCGTGAGGAACGATGGCAATGCAGGAAGCCATCATCCCTAATAGCTGCATCACTAGTCTCACTATTTAAATGTGGTTCTGATGTAATTGAGACAGAAGGGTTTGGAAAGCTTGAATGTGGGCTGGGTTTGAATATGCCAACCCTGAGTGAGTACTGAGAATTGCTCCCAGATAAAGGTATCTGTGAGGGTTGGAGACAGGATTTGAGAAAGTTGATTGTAAATTCCAGAGTGTGTAGAAGGTCTACTGCGTACTGAGTAGGATTCTGACATTGTTGGATGGTATTGGCTTTGATGAGCCAGTTGTCTAAGTATGGGAAGACATGAAGATGTTGTCATCTGAGAAATGCAGCAACTACTGCTAGGCATTTTGTGAATACTCTGGGGGCAATTGTTACCCTGAATGGTAACACCTTGAATTGATAGTGTTTTCCTGCTGCAATGACAAATCTGAGGTATTTGCTATGTGCTGGATGTATGGGATAGTGAAAATAAGCATCTTTGAGTTCTAAAGCTGTCATAAAATCGCCTAGCTATAATAGGGAAATAACATCTTTCAGAGTGACCATATGGAAATGCTCTGAGAGGATGTAAAGGTTGAGAGGTCTGAGATCCAGAATTGGTCTTAGTGACCCATCTTTCTTTGGTATAAGGAAATATAGGGAATATACTCATAACCCTTGTTGTGACAGGGGAACTGGTTCTATAGCCCCTTTGAAAAGAAGGGCTTGTACCTTGACTTTCAAAAGAATGAGATGGTAGTGTGAAAGGTTGTGAGCACGAATGGGAATATTTGGTGAAGTGGAGATGAGTTCTAGACAGTAACCATGTTGGATAATTAATAGAACCCATTGATCTGTGGTGATATTGGACCATTGGGGATAGAAATTAGCTAGTCTTCCCCCTACTTGAGAAGGGTGTTCTGTGGGGATTTGTATGAAGTCACTGTCTTGTATTTGAGGCAGAGCCTCTAGAAGTGGACGCCTTACCTCTGCCTTTATTATGTGTGCCCCTGAAAGAGCCTCTGAAAGAACGTTTGTTGTAAAAGTGTGTTCCCAGTTTGTTCTGGGAGGTGGAAGGCTCAGTGGACGATGTTTTTAAACCTCTCCTAAATTTTGGCCTACAGAAATTACCTCAAATTGGTGTAGTTAGTAAGGCTCTCATAGCTTTAGCTATCTCTGAATCTTTTTTCAGTTTGTCTATGGTGGTGTCAACTGCTGGATCAAACAAGTGTTCTTCATAAAAAGGCATGTGGAGAACTTCCAGTTGTATTTCTGGCTTGAAGCCTGAGCATCTCTACCAAGCTTGCCTTCTTATAATAACACTGGTGTTTACACCCTGTGCCGCCGTATCCGCTGCATCAATGGCGCATCTAGTAGAGCTGTTTGAGATGGCTTGCCCTTCTAAGACTATCTCCTGTCCCTTTTCCGATGTTCCTCTGGAAGATACTGAAGTAGCTCTTCCATTTCATCCCAGTGGGCCCTATCATGTCTTGCTAGAAGAGCCTTGAGATTAGCAATTCACCAATTATTAGCAGCCTGTGCAGCTACTCTTTTCCCTGCTGCATCAAGTGTTTTGCTCTCCTTATCAGGAGGAAGAGCATCTCCTGTGGATTGACTATTAGCACGTTTCCTTGCCGTGCTTACAACTTTAGAGTCAGGAGGTACTTGTGATCTGATAGATATAGGATCTGACATTGATGCCTTGTACTTTTTGTTAACCCTTGAGGTTATAACCCTTGCCCTAACAGGTTCTTTAAAGACGTCTGTGGCATGTCTAAGCATACCTGGTAACATGGGCAGGTAGTAACTCTTTGTGAGTGTTGCTCAATGTATGAAAGAGGAAATCCTCTTCAATCAGGTCTGTGTGGATGTGTACATTATGGTATGCAGCTGCCCATGCAATAACCTGATTATATATTCTGTTGCATCTTCAGGAGGTGAAGGCACTACTGGGTACAAATCAAAGTCAGTAGGGAGTATGGGATCTGGCTCATATAAATCCCAGGGATCCACATCCTGTGGAATTTCCCCCAGTTCAACTCTATGAGGTGGTGGTGACCCTTCTGGAGAAAACTGTGGCTCTACGAAAGATATAGGAGATTGTGGTGGTGGTGGAGGAGTAAGACAAAGTACAGGAGAGTGAGGTGGAGAAGGTTGCGGGTGAACTGAGGCCTTGTCTTTGACCCTGGAGATTTTTGTAGGAGGAGCAGTGTCTAATGTCTCTTCAAAAGTAAGTCTCCTTTTAATTGGAACAGGGGGAGGAGCAATTATTTTCCCTTTTCCCTTTTGTAAGTGGAGCTGGTGCTGACGAGCGTCCATTACTTCCAGAATTGGCTCTACTGGTGAAGCTGCTCCAGATGAAAGAGCAGAGTCCTTCGCAGCAATCATCCTCAGTTCCATAGTTTTCGGATTGGAAGCCTATGTCGAACAGGTGTCGGCTCCATAACTGTTGTTGAGGGCTTCTTTCTTAGAGCTGAAACGCTCGATCTCGAGGCTGTGTGGGATGATGTTGAGTCTGTGGCCGATGCCGATGACATCTTGGCCTTGGTGATTTTTGGTGACGAGCCGGAGGGCGGGGCATCCAAATTCATTTTTTGGATCCGACCTTGGCCCGAAGGCAGGGGTGGGGCGACGACCAGTTTAGATGTTTTTTTCTAAGCCTTTAGATGGGAAGCGTGGGCTGGTGTACTCACATGTGGGGAGGTGAGCGGCTGACTCTCGATGTCAGATTCGACGTCCGACTTAGAATCTCGAATAGAGAGGGCTGTCTGATGTCTTATTTCCTCCTGTGCATGTTCATTTCCGAAGATGATGGGAGTGTCATCCATTGTCTTCGACGCCATCTCCAAACAACGTGTTCTTCGGTCCCAGAGAGTCTTCTGAGATCGAAAAGCTCTACAGGTGTTGCTGTTCTCTTCTTTATGCTCCGGGGACAGGCACAAGTTATACACCAGGTGTTGATCGGTGTGTGGAAATTTGGAAAGGCATTGAGGACAGAACCTAAATGGAGTCCTTACCATCAGCCCTGCATATTCTCACAGCACGCGAAGGAGTAGCCCAAGAAAGACGGAAGGTAAGAGTTCAGGATAGACCTGTCGCGAGGATTACCAGAGCGAGAGGAAACACGTCCGAACCCGACAGCAGAGAGAAAACAATCTAACAAAAGAACCCAATGCCCATGTGCAGTATCACCGAGAGGAGGAGTCACTTTATCTCGTGACTTGAAAAGATTCTTCGAACAAAAACAACTTGCAACACTCCGAGTCCAACAATGGATTCGGACTTATGCAAAGCATGTGTATCTACAACCACACATGCGATCGAACATATTATTATGCACTTCACTTAAAATATATAATTCAACAACCATGATTATGAAACTGTCTAATCTAAGAAGAAGTCCTATTTGGTGTTATGAGAATGTAAACTCAACTTATGAAAAATAATTGCATCAAGCAACTTTGAACAAGTTACTTACCTCCGGTAATGCATTTTCTGGTGAAGACTCTCGAACTGCAGATTTCTCATCTTATAATATTCCACATGCTTTGGACTGGATCCGGGTAATCTTGAGCCGTACCACTGCACACCGGTAGATGGAATCAAGCAGTTCTCCATCAGCTGCTTTAGAAGTGACGTGCAATGTGCCCATACAGGGGCCAATCTGGTGCATGGATATCAATTACTTTCAAGGCTATTTCCATGCCAAAAACACAGAGCCATAACTGAATGGTGTGTGATTAGTGTGCAGTATCTAACTGGAGCTTTTGGGAGAAGAGCCATTTTGCAGCTAAGGGACATTGAGGAGGTGGTATGCAAACTGGCTCAAACCAGGAAATCCTGGAAGAATGAATGGGCAAAATACCTCGACGGATCTGACTGTCCAAGCAGTAGTCCTTATAGAACTTGTGGAGTGGCGCTTAGGAACCAGCTTGGCCGATGTGTAGGACAGGTGCTCTGCCTGCTAACGCTGGTGGAATGGGCCCACAAGCCCTCAGGAGGCTGCTTCATAGCTAGTGTGTAGTAGATCCTGATGCAAAGTACAATCCATCAATAGATTATTTTCTGCACAGCCCGGCCTTTTTTCACTCCTGTGAATCAGATAAACAGCTGATCATCTTCCTGGTGGTCTTTGGTATGATAACTTAAAAAGACAGAACTCTTTTTGGATCCAGACCGTGGAGCCTCTCCTCTTCCTTAAAAGGATCAGGTGGCATGAAAAATGCAATGTGATGTTTTGGACATGGAATGGAGTCACCACCTTCAGTAGGCAGTGGATCAACATGTCGCAAGGAACACCAAGCCACAAATTTGCCCTAATGCCAGCTATATTCAGTCTGTGTAGAGCAAGGGTCTTCAAACTGGAAGGCTGCCCCCCTCCCAGGGGGGCCTCAAGTGACCCTAGTGGGGGGTGACAGGCTCTGGTCAAAGGAAGCATTACACAGATAAGTGTGTTTTTTAAAGCAGAAACGCGTTATTGTATTTTATTTTTAAAAAGGTAACAGTACTTAACTGCAATGTTTAAATATGTCAATACATATTTAAACATTGCCATCTTTAAATAATATTGGTGAAAAAATGAGAGGGGGGCCTAGTGATTTTTATTTTTCAACTGGGGGCGCATCATTAAAAAGTTTGGAGGCCACTGGTGTAGAGAGACGTCAGACTGTCAAAATGACATCACAAATCTTGGGAGGAAGATCAAAAGCATTCAACTGTTGCCACTCAATCTCTGCGCATGAAGGTGGCGTGGGCACAGGTTCAGGTAAAAGACCCTGTCCAACGGCTGTGACAAGAGATCCTCCTGAAAGGACAGCTTGATCGAAGAAAGGTAGTTGCTGCAAGGGTGAGGTGTTACCTCCCCTCTAAGGAAGACAAACAGGTGTTAGCCCAAAAGGCGAGCTTCAAAGAGGAAGCCCCCTTTGAAGAGCAAATGGTGATAACACTTCCAGGCAGGCTGCCGTTTGTTTACACAAACTAGCTGGAGACATGTCCAGAGAAGGGAAACCCGGCTTTCACACCGGTTTTACCGGTGGGCATGTAGCACACAGGTAGCCACACCTCTGCGGTGGGCTACCAAGCTCCTCAGTCGAGGGAAGGGACTGACATCTTGAGAGTGGCAAAAATATTGCACTCTGGGATTGCCAAATGCCACACGTCACATGAACTTTGTTACCAAAAAGGAGGGGACCTACTAGCCAATTGGCTAGTGACCAGTTATTCCCCTTGGGGCACTTTGCTGTGATAAAATGGGCATCCCTGTCACCCTGAACCTCAGTACGCATTGGATTTGGAGAAATGACCAAAGGTGGACTGCCGTGCTGCATTTAAAAGTGCACAAAGAGAGGCCGCACCTTGGGCTAGTGAAGTTTGGAATGCGCCTGTGGTTGATTTGCAGCCCCAGATAGAAGTAGTGACTCCATGGGTCAGTCAGCTGGCCCCCCTTGAACAGCACCAGGGGCATCAAAGCTGGAAGAGCCCAAATCAGCAAGTTGGTAGCCACCACAGACAAGTTGCGGCTACCTGTCCCCAGGCCGCCAAGAGACAAATCTGAGAGTCAAACGTTGCACTCGTGTCTGCTGGACCCGAGGATTTTGCCTGATCTCAGAATTGTAACCCAAGAGGGACACTTGCCCCCACTAAAGAACTACACCCTGATCGCGATGTTGTGAGAACCAAAGCCCAGCTGCAGCTGGCCTTATACTATCACAAAAAGCGCTTTGTGGGACCCCAAGTTCCGTGGCCAAAGTCATTTTGCCCACCTCATCCTACAACACACCTTTGTCGACCGCACAGCATCAGGAGCATCTTTTCATCCTGCATCCCCAGCATCAGGATCACTAAATTGTTGTCTATGGCAGTCATTTCCTAAAGGCTGGAACTAGACTGGAAAAGGCTCTGGCAGCCAGGTAACTGTCCAAGGCATCCTTCCTGGCCTCCTAGACCTCTGCCCTGCCGGGACTGGTCACCCAACTCGGGTCAGAGTTGCCGAACTCTTTCAATCTTTCCAAAAGATTACAAACATTTTGTTGACCAATTTTTGGTTTTGTTTTCACTAAATTGTTTTGAATGCTTTAAAAATTAATATCTCTGGAACTCTCTGGTAGACTTTGATGATCAAGGACACTAACAATTCATAACAATATACTCTATTTTATAGATTGTTGTTGCGTCTCTATCTTATATGACTTTCTTATTTAGTTGTTTGGTACCAATAAAGCTTTACACATAGTTCTTTTGCTAAGCCTTGTTGCTCAATGCCACAGCTACCCAGGGTTGAGCTAAGGTTGATACCAACGAGCCTGACTGGACCCAAAACAGTTTTGCAATTATATTCCACAATAAGACCCTACAGCCATATCATATAATACACTCAGATCCTCACAAGGAGATGTAGGTTTGTCAGTCCTGATCTTCCTGAGAACCTGGGGCAGAAGAGGCATTGGTAGAAAAGTGTACAGGACTCCCAGGCACAAGTCTAGTGCCAAGAGCCACTTTGGAAACTAACACACAGAAGCGCCAACATTGCATGGTCTTTGCAGCCACCTCCAAATGAAGACACTATTTGTGATCTGCAAGGCATTGACGACGCAGTTTGCCTTGGCACTTAGTGATCCCGCCAGGTGCAGTACCACATGGGGTGGTGTTGTCTGTGAACACCGGAACCAGCCTTCCCTTGATGGATGGTAGGAAGGCCTTCAATGCCATACACATAGCCCTCAGCTCCAGAAGACTGATATGATGCTGAGATTCGACCGGACACCAAAGTCCTCTGATCTCCACCTGTTGCAGCCCCAACCCAGAAGAGATACATCAGTCACCACTGCGAGCTTCGGGTGAGAAAAGAAGGAGAGGGGTCTACTGATGCTTCTGTCACAGTTTGTCAACCACTACTGCAGACCTTTTGCAGTTTCCTCCGAAATCTGGACCAGGTCAGAGAGATTCCCTTGGTTCTGTGTCCACTGGGACTTCCCACTGCAAAGCCCGCATAAGCCATTGAGCAGGCTTCACCAGCAGATGGAGGAGGCCATCAGAACCAGCAGCCTCATTGTCAGTCGAAATCCAGGACTGAGGTTAAAACATATAACTGGAAATTCTCCAAGCCTACAGTGAATCGCAGGTAACACCTGTGGGCCTTCAGGACAAGGATGTGGAAATACACATCGTGGAGCTCCAATGCTTTCAACCAATCCCTGGGGTCCAGGGTGGACAGAATCTGAGCCAAAGTAATCATCTTACATTTCTCTTTCTGTAGGAAGGCATTGAGAGGGTGAAGATCTAGGATAGGACAGAGGCCCCTACTTCACACTGGCACACTCTTGATGGGTTGTTTGGCCCAGCAGACCCAGCACTTTCTGAAGGAGCAAGAAGAGACGGTCCTCTGTCAGCCATTCGGACGACAGTGTCAAGGTAGGTGGGGTTTTCAGAAATGGAAGGGTGTAACCCTGCTCCACAATTTGGAGCACCCATTTGTTGGAGGCAATTACTTGCCATTGCAGCAGGTGGTGTCTGAGCCTGTCACCATCGGGATGGATGAGCTGTATAAAAAAGACGCATTGAAGAGATCTGCAGGCTGTAGTAACCAGAGGAACGGGGGACTGGACAGTATGCTGGGCGTGGGTTTTACGTCCCCTATGGCATCCATGTTATCGGCCCCGAAAGGACTGAGAAGCGTGCTGCCTCTTGGGAACACACACAGGAGCCCTGACTGTGGTCACGGAAGGGGTGAAAGAAGGATTGTTGCTTTCGTCAGAACCTAAGAAGAGGCCTAGGCATCTGGTGGTGCTTTGGCTTTCCTTAAAACGTTTGAGTCCCATGTCAGCCTTATCGCCAAATAGGCAGAAGCCGTCAAAGGGCATGTTTATCAGAGATGATTAGACATCTCTTGAAAACTCCGTTGATCTTAGCAAGACGTGAAGGCCACCGTTGAGGCCATGGCCCTGTCTAGTGAGTCACTGGTCTCCAGTTTGCACCGAATAGTGAACTTTGCTGCATCCAGCCATCTATCAGTGCCCGGGTAAAGCTGGCCCAGCCCCTTTCGGGAATCATGGGCAGCAGCTGCACAACCGAGTCCCACAAGGAGTGGGTATACAAGCCCAAGAGACATGCAGTGTTCACAAACCGCAATGCTAAGTGCTAAGGAATGTGCTCGGGTTAAGTTTGGCAGTTGAGGCCTGCACCCCTAGGCTCTTGGGAGAGGGATGCTGGGTGAGGAAGGCAGGGTCACCAAGGGCTGGGCGGTGGCAATCATCCTGTGTACGAGAGACACCATTCAGGGTTTAGCCAATGCACCCATGAGAACATTGGTGATGGCATCAGGTGGCAATCATCCTGTGTACGAGAGACACCATTCAGGGTTTAGCCGAGGCACCCATGAGAACATTGGTGATGGCATCATTAAAGGGGAGCAGGGCTATGCAGAGTTAACATCTGGTTGAAGTACTTCCATCAAGATGTTGGTCTTGACTTTCACAGAGGGCAGTTGTAGGTCAAAGACCTCTGCTGCCCTATACATCACCATGGCAAAGGACACTCCTTCCTCCATGGCAGGTCCCGGAGGAGAATCCAGACCAAAGTCTTGTGATGTGTCCAGACAGCTGGTGTTGCCCAGCTGTTTATACCATTTTGCCTCCTGTTAAGAATCATCCTCCAAGGGACCACAGTCCTCTTCATAATCATTCCTCTGAAAAGGTGGGTCTGTTCAAGGGTAGCGATTCCAGCACGGGTTGATGTGCTCTGGGCAAACCCATGTTGACATTGAGCGTCTTCTCGGAGTCAGAGTGGATGATAGGGTCCTTTTAAGTGGTGCCGGATACCGTGCCTGATCTGGGACCAGCAAAGGTGTTGATGTCAGCGTCATTCAGATTTGGAACAGATCCTGAGGGTCCAGCTGGAGTTGGGGGGAGAACCTGCAGGCAGTAACCCAACAAGGGTACCTCTCAGCTTTGTGGGGCCTGAAAGAGCTCCTCAAGGAGCCATAGGCTCAAAGATGGAGTACACGGTGTCACAGAACTGCTTACATTGGGCAGGGTTCGGTCCAGTTCTGAGGAACTCAGGCAAGCGTGAAGGCAGACCCAGCTGCCGGCTCCACTGAAGTGCAGGAATAGGGCCTCAAAGCACAGCACTCGCTAGGAGAAACCAAAGAATGCTCTGGCTGCTTCTGTTTGTGCTTCTCTGACCAGACTTCAACAGCAACGACGTGGAGTGGGATGATAAATGTCCGCGGGATCGACTCCAAGAACAGGCCCAAGATCTCCCACAAGATCAGGATCGAGACTGTCACACAGCCTTCTTCTAACACGCTGTCAGAAGCTTTACTGCCTGCTCGTGAATCACTTTGGAGTGCATCAACTTACAGTTAGTGCAGGACTTGGAGATGTGGTTTGACCACAGGCAAACCAAGTGTGGGTCACAGACAGAGGCTTGTCTGTGACATTCCTCACATGGTTTAAATTCCGTAGGTATCCTTTAGACACTGGGACAAATCTCAAACATAATCAACAAAAGTGTAAAAAACAAAACAAAAAAAAGTGGTAAAAAAATAACAGAGATAGCTCTCCGCATCTGAGTTGTTGGCACAGGAAGGAACTGATATCAGCGTGCTACGGTGGCACCTATGTAGGCACCACGCGCATTACTTCTGATGCGGACAAAGTTGATGTGGAGCCTTGCTCTGCTACCTACCAGCATGCAGAGGTACTGCTTATGACTTTCCAAATCCAGTCTGACATCTGGGAAATATTCTAAGGTGAGGAATCTGCAGTTCTGAAATAACTATTTAATTTACATTGGGTAGAGGTAAGTGGTGGAAGAGAACACATTACATTATACATTGAGTTAGGCTTCTAAATCTGTCTGTCACAAGGCTTCTTTCGTATTATAGTGGCCATTACATCAGCCAGAAGGTTCAGTGAGCTTTAAGTAACCCTCCGTACACCAAAATCTATCCAGCCAAGCTGGTTCTTTAAAACTGCGTTTCCTTCCTACCGAAGGAGGTGACTCCATTCCACGTCAGCCGAAACACCACGTTGCAGACATTTTTCGCTCCAACTCATCCTTCTAAGGAAGAGGAGAGGCTCCAACGCCTGGATCCGAAAACAGCTCTGTCATTTTACATTGATCATACCAAAGGCCACCACATGGACAATCAGCTCTTGATAGGATTCACAGGAGTGAGAAAAGGCACAGCTGTGCAGAGGAAAACCACCTCTTGATGAACTGTACTTTGCAGTAGCTAAGAAACAGCCTCCTGTGGGCTGGGGGGCCGATTCCACCAGGGGCAAGGCTGCTACTGCGGATTTAGCACGTAGATTACCTGTTGTGGAACTCTGCCAAGCTGCTACATGGGCGTGGCTCCACACATTCACAAAGTACTACTGTTTGTACAGTCCGTCACATCAAGATGGGCATTTTGCCCGTTTGGTCTTCCAGGATTTCCTGGTTTGAGCAGGTTCGCAGACCCACCTCCGGGGAAGTATTGCTTGGCTATATATTCTAAGAATTTATGGTTAGAAGTCTCTATCAGAAGGACAAGTTACTTACCTTTGTTAATGCTTTTTATGGTTGAGACTCTAACTGCAGATTCCTCACTGACCCTCCCATCCTGCCTGGTCCGCGAAATAGCTTTTCACCCAAAAGCTCCTGATAAGAGTCTGCACATTGTTCACACATCATCTGTTTTTGATGTGGAAATAGTTACGAACGGAACTGATATCAGACGCCTTCACGGCACCTATATGGGCTCCACGCACGTCACTTCCGATGCAGATGAAGTTGGTGCAGAGATGCTTGACGCCACCTACCAAATACTGCTCAAGATTTTCCGGCTCCAGTCTGATGCTTGTGGAATATTCTAAGGTTAAGGATCTGCACTTAAAAGTCTCTATCAGAAAGACATATTTATTTTAAATTGAGCAAAGGACAGGGGTGGGAAAGAATATATTCATTGTAAATCGATTAAGGTTGCTAAATCTATCTCCATCAGGTTTCTATTGAATTATAGTTAGTCAAAAAAAAGTTAAAATGCTTACAGATGTGTAGTTCAAGTAATTCAAATTACTTATTTCTTAAAACAGTAATAAACCTAACCTATGAAGCAGAGTATTGCATAGCAGAATGGCAGTGAAACTGAAGTCACAAAAAAGTCTGCTTTAGTGTCCTCTAGACACCCCCAGCTGTTCTAGTGAAAAATGAATAACACATCTTGGTGTGAATGATGTATTCCAATGGTGTTCGTAATGGAGGATGGAGGCATTCTGCCAAACAAGACATTCCTGGAACTTATGGGAGCCCTCAGTCTATATGGTGTGAAATGGGTTGAGACACACACTGTCACTGCATTCACAGAACAGTTCTTTTAATCCCAGCAGTTAGTAAAGAAGTTAGAACAGCAAAAGTGCAATTGATGCTGGAAACAGATTTTAATGGGATCAAAACAAATCAAGGCACTTACTTGGCGATGCACAAATTATAAATATTCACAGAAACCCGATGTTCACACATTATCCTTTTTGTGCTATATAATTTCATCAGTAAAACTGTATGTCTGTGCAAATTTAGTGCCCATTGTAATGGGAAATGTGCTGTCCACAAAAGACAATGCAGTACCACATGATGCTTGAGTTACATTAACAAAACAATTGTGCGGCCTCATGTTCATTAAAGGTAGGTTGTTTGCAAAAGGTTGTTTTAAAAAGTGAGCTGTGGTTCTAAAACATTTGGGAACCACTGTATAGAGCATTTATCCTTATCTACTGTACACTGGAAATTGTTGGTGATAAATGACTGAATGAGATTTATGCAGTGTGGCATTAAGCCACAGCCCTCTTGATGTGCAATTTGCCACATCCCCTCTTTTATTGTCAGGTTTCATTTATTGTGGGATTACATGCCGATTTATGTCTTTGGGTCCTGACTGTATGTAACCAGTGCAGGCCTGTGCACTGCCCTCTACTGATGCTGGCTGGAATATATATAGACCATTTACACTAGTTGCCTGTAACAAAGCCATTCCTGTGGGTTGCACCTCTACTGCTTAAGCCTATCAAAGAAGCAAAACATATTTACTTCCAGAAATCCTAGACAAGACTACAGGTGCATCGACTTCTCACTCTACTTCGGGCATAAGCACAGCTACATGATCACAATCACAGGAGTGCATTTGACTACTCATCACACAAGGCACCAAAACATTTTCAACATGCTATGTTCATAAATCAAATTCTTCCAACCACCCAGACACAACAATAAATCTATATGTGCATGTGTTCTATCCCTCACGCCTCTATGATCTACTTTACACTTGGATGCTGCAGCCAGTGTCAGGATAAGAGCATGAAACCATATCGCTTCCCGCAAAGGCAATACGGCAATTGAATACTCTTTACACAATTCACTGCTCTATGCTATACATACGACTGAACATCTAAAGGTCTTAAGATGAAAAGCACTGTACATACAAAACTCAGTGGTCATTGTAGCACTAGGTTTTGAACTTAACAGTACACAGGATTCACACTGACCCTCACTTTTAACTGTAGACCTCACAATCTTCTGACCTCCCCTTCATAACTATCTTGTAGTATTATAATATTTAAGGCACATGTAATTCATAAGTCCTGAAAGGTAAGGCTACTCCTGCCTTCTAAACCCATGCCCAGACAAACTTTGTAGCATGTGCTGTGTCAATTTGCAATGTACTGCAGAATGCCATACACAACTCCACATTTTAAAAATACCAATTTTTTCCACTTACCTGCAAATACAACTGCTTTAAATTCCAGGACAGAGGGAGCGGTCCTGCCCACGTATGAAGGTTCCCCATACGTCCCCAGGCTAGAAACGCCGGCCCTGTAAAGAACTCATCAATTTCCGACTGGTTCAATCCTAAGCTTAAATAAACCTAAAACGAAAGAAAAAACAAAGAAATATATTTTTTTGAATCTTAATGACATATCTTTTAGTCAGTGGTATGTTGCACAGACCAACTGTATGCTTATTTTCTGTTCAGTCTTCCTGGCTCAATCCTCATAGATCCTCTATGAGCTTGGGAATTGGCAACTCCTTGGAGTGGCTCATGGTGTTCAAAATCAGAGAGTCAATGATCAAATAAAAAATAACTATAGATACTGACCACATGCTTAGTATGTGGATTGACTGGGCTACCTTTTTTGTTCATGGATAAGAGTAATGTGGGGGAAATGTTTTAAGGCTACCCACAATTTTGGAAGAGGAAATCTGCAATGATCATTGAAAAAAAGCTGTAAATGCACAAGCTTGTCTCACTCATCTACTTGAGATGTAACATTGGGCTAGTTGTACTAAGCCCTTCAGTGGTTACAAACCCTACGATTAGCAAAATCACAGGGACTGCAAAAAAACTTTTCTTAATGTACAAAGGCCATTTACGAGTCAGCCATTTCATAAAATGAATTTTGCGATCCTTTCGGAATCGCAGGGAGGTGGAGATGTGAAAAAGGCAACCACCCTATTTTTGAGTCAGAAAGGAATTTAGCAGTGGTTTGTAAATGCAGCAGGGGTTGTAACCGATTTGCAAAGGGGAAGGTGTTCTCTTACAACAAATCAAAACTTGTTGGCAGCCTGGGGTTGGGGTGGGGGATGTAGGCCGGGCAGGCAGTGTTTCTAGAGGTCATGCTCCTCCCGAGGTATTCCCAAATGGGAAATATTTTTTCAATGCAGCACCAGTGGCTTGAGCTGCTTAAGAAATATGATTTCAGTTTTGGAAAGCAAATGCAAGTCTCCTGTGCTTTGCTGGCTTCCATCCCTGCATTGATCCTATTCTCCTAGTATGGGAGAATTGTCTAAGAAGGTTTAAATTCTTGGAAAGGGAAACATTCAGCATGGAGGACTGGGGGAGAAGAAATAGATTGCTACAATTTTTGCAAGAGGAGACATCAATTGTTAGGATATTTGGAGGGCAAGAGAGAGAAGCGAAGGGCTGCCATTTCAATCAGCCAAAAGCCACACTACACACATACTTTTTAAAATACCTTTGTTGCTACACTATTTCAAAAGACTTTAAATGTTCTCAGTTTACAGGTCACGCGCAGACAGAAGAGGACCTAACAGCTCATTTGGGTGAAACCAACATGGCATGGATAAAAATGTGGTCTACATATCAGAGATTCTTGTGGAAAGAAGTCTTTCATTCTTCTGAGATTGCTAAAACATTATTAACTAATAACACCTGATTTTAGAGTGTGGAGCTACAAATGTATTTGTATGGAAAGTCAATGTTATAATCATTATGCCAATTTTATCGTTATTAGGAATACTCAACCCGCTGCCAGATGGCTTCTTGGCCAGTGAACGCGAGGGGCATATTAATGCCATTCAATGCCATCCAGTCAATCTCTTTCTCCCATCGCTCCCAGTCCCACCACACGAAGGAATAGCTTGAAGTGCACACGTTCTGGTAGTACCGGAACCTAAAACACAAACAACGATGACCTGAGAACTGTGGGTAGAAAAATGTTTACACAAACAGATAAATCCCAGAAAATAACTCCTTAACCTTACCACAACATAAAAGTTGGACCATAGTCTGTCACCAACTTTCATCAATAACTCTAAAAACAATGGTAACATAATGCAACCACTGAGAACACAAAATGAACGTTTAATCGGTTTTATGGACTTTCTTATCTAGAACTTTACCTAATCAAGATTCCTCATTAACTTCATTTATTGTAATTTATTCAGATTTTCTTCCTTTTAATAAAATTCCGAGGCTCCTAGGCTTTTCTTATTTTTGGTACCTGATCTTTTAGCATTTACCTATAGAGTTCTTTTGGAGTCTACAGCAAATTTAAGAAAACTCTGTCTTCGCAGACAGACTGCAAACGAATGTAAATAAATAACATCTACATAAATGCAAAAAACGGATTTAAATAATATTTTGAAAAGCATATCGGCTCCAGATAGAGAATTCTAAATTTTGCAATGTTAATTTTACCTTCTTTCACACCCTACTAATGAATCCAGTAAAGAGAATTAAGAGTTCGGAAGCTTCAAGGGCTGTAATATAAGTGCCTGGGGGAGGTGGTGGGGGCGGAGTGTGCAACGGGCATGTACGCCTGCTTTAGGGTTGCCCGGTCCCTTAGGTATTACAGAAGGGGCCCCAGACATTTGTGAGACCTTTCCGTAATATGTATAGCGCCGGTGCGCCTGTAGCACAAGTGCCATCTTCAGAGGGCGTTCCCTCATTTGCATGTGGGTGGCTCCATTCAAATGAGAGAAACACTTTGCCCCTATACCCATGCACTATGCCAGATGCGGGCATAGAAGGATACCTGCTCTAGGAAGCATACTGACAGTGCGCTGCAAAAAGGGGGCGCACTGTTAGTGCACCCCCTGAGGGTGCCCTCTGGATGGGTGGAGGGTTCTATGGACCCCCTCAGACACTCCCGGAGTGGCCTGAAAGCAGCAGTTCCTTATTGCAGTGAATGCACTGCCCGGGGACAGCGCAGGTTTCCGGCTGCACTGGAGGCTACGCCTTCATGATAATAGGGCGAGCAATCCCGGTCTGCTCCAGGCACACCTGTTGAATGGTGCACCGTGGGGCATGTAGGGAAAGTGACCCTATGAGTAATAGGGGCCCTGGATGAGAATGTTCTCCCACTGAGGTCTTTGATCTTGCGTAGGTATAGATAAATCAAATGTTTTAAAAGTGTCATCCAGTTCAATAGCCTTATGTTAACATGCCTTTTCCACTGAACGTGCAGGTCTGGCCATTATAGCCCTGTTCAAGTAAAAAGCGACAACGCCCATTGCAGCACCATTCTCCACACACAAGCCATACACTCAATTACTAACACAGCTGCTTTTAACACCCCTACGCCCCCCCCTCCAAATACTGCTTGAACTTTGGACCTGATTTAAGAGATTTCATTACATCTGAGAGTGCTCAGGAGCGTAATTTACAATCTCTTTCCTGATGGATCTTTTTAAGTTGACTGAGACGGAAAGAGGAGTTAACAACAATTAAACATTTCAATGCTCGTGAAGCCCATTTAGCCCCACAATAAGGACCAGGAATCAGTGACTGAAGTTAAGTACATTTTATTACCAGTTAGTAATCAGTCCACCAAATGTGCATGCCAGAAGAATTATCAAAAGATTCAAGATTACGGCTGGCAAGCTGAAATATTGCAATAGGTTCAGTCTCAGTAGTATAAAATACAAAATAATCACAGTCACAGCAATACAGAAATTGAGAATTATAAAAGGTGTTCCATAAAGAAACTCAGATTCTCTCTCCTAAACATGAATACGTTCTAAAGTCATCTAATCAGGGTTCTAAATTACAGTATGAGGATGGTTTGTAGAGAGGGCCTCAAGGACATTTGGCAATGCAGGACGGTGTCAACATAGTGAAGACTCCAATAAAAAACTTCCAGAATTGGAATAAGGGTTTAGCATGAAGCTTCACACTTGCAAGAATACAGGAAGCAAAGAAGTCTGTACCCCTCAAAGGCTAAGGGAATCTGCTCTAAATTTAGATGGTGTGAACATTAATTTAATTAATCAATTAGTTCTTGTAAAGAGCGACTTATCACCCGTGAGGGTATCCAGGCGCTGGGTTGAGGGTTGCAGTTGAAAAGCCAGGTCCTGAGTCCATTTCTTTATTATGCCAGTGAGGGTGATGAACGAAGGTGGAGGGCAAGTGCGTACCATGATTTGGCGGCGAGGTGGGAGAAAGATCCCCTTCCTGTTCGGGCATGGCAGATGTGAGGTGTCTGTGTGAGGGCGAGGTGGGCGGAGCGGAGGTTTCGGTGTGGCTGAGGAATTTTATTTGATGGTTCATGTAGGCTGGGTACCTGGTCGTGGAGGGCTTTGTATGAGTGGGTCAGAAGCTTGAAATGAAATCTCTTCTGGATGGGGAGCCAGTGGAGGTTTCTCAGGTGACGGGAGATGTGGGTTCGTTTGGGTAGGTTGAGAATCAATTTGGCAGCGGCGTTTTGGATAGTCTGACGTCTTTTCATAAGTTTACTGGTAGTACCTGCATACAGTGCGTTGCCGTAATTCAGACGGTTGGTAATGAGTGCCTGTGTCACTGTTTTCTTGGTGTCGGAGAGAAGCCATTTAAAAAGCCTGTGGTTCGTGTGGAAGCAGGCTGAGGAGACGGCGTTGACCTGTTTCTTCATTGATCATTCGCTGTCTAGGATGATGCCGAAGTTACGGGTGTGATCTGTCGGGTGGGGATGGGTCTGAGCTCCGAAGGCCACAAGGAGTTGTTCCAGTTGGAGGTGTGTCTGCCAAAGATCAGTACTTCAGTTTTGCCCATGTTGGGATTCAGGCAGTTGCTCTTCATCCAGGCTGTGACGTTCCTCATGCAGTTTTGAAAGTTGATTTTCGATATAGTAGGGTCTGTTGAGAGTGAGAGGACGAGCTGGGTGTCGTCGGCGTAGGAGATGATGTTGATGTTGTGGGCTCTGACAATATCTGCTAGTGGCGTCATATAGATGCTGAATATGATGGAACTGATCGACGAACCTTGCCGGATGCTACAGATGGTATGCTTTGGCTGAGAGGTGAATGGAGAGAGACGGACCTCCTGTGTGTGCCCCGAGAGGAAGGATGCCATCCATCTTAGGGGGTCATCTTTGATTCTGCACTGATGCGGTCGGTTGATGAGTGACTGGTGGGAGACTGTGTCGAAGGCAGCGGAGATATCGAGAAGGTTCAGAGCGGCAGATTCTCCTCTGTCAAGTAGGGTGCAGATGTCATCTGTTGCAGCGATCAAGGCTTTTTCAGTGCTGTGGTTGTCTCTGAATCATGATTGAGAGGGGTCTAACAGGTTGTATCTTTCCAGGTGTTCAGTGAATAGGTGGTTGATGTATTTCTCTAGGACTTTGGCAGGAAACGGGAGCAGCAAGATGGGGTGATAGTTCTGTAGATTGTTGGGGTCTGCAGAAGGTTTCTTGAGGAGAGATCAGACTCCTGTGTGTTTCCAGGCGTCGGGGAAAGTGGCTGTGGTGATGGATGTGTTGAGGATGGTGGTGAGCTAGTAGCTGATCTCCTCGCTTCCGATGTTGAAGAATCGATGGGGGTAGAGGGCAGTGGGTTCTCCTGAGTGGACGGAGTTCATTAAGGCTCTGGTATTCGCAGTGTTGAGTTGTTCCCATGTGATGAGCGCATGGTCGGCGGCTGCTTCTGTGGAGTTTGGGATGCTGAGGAGGTCGGTGGTTTGGGGCTCGAAGTTTCTGTAAATGGGGGCTATCTTCTTGTGGAAGTGGTCTATGAGAGCATCACAGAGTTGTTACGAGGACGGAATTGTGTTTTTTGTGGTTGAAAGGCAGGTGAACTCTCTGATGATCATGAAAGGTTTGTTGGTCTGGTTGGCACTGGCCTCTATGCGGTGTGTCAGGGCCTTGTTCGCGGCTTTGAGGAGGTGGTGGTAGTTGTTGAGGGCAGACTTGAAGGCGGTTCGATTGCTGTCCTTTTTGCTGGAGCTTACTAAAATCAAGTAAAACCTTCAGCAACAATCATAAGTCTTCCCACCCCACCAGGAATCAATCATTTCCCTTCTTGTGGTGTGCATTTGAAACATCACCCGAATTTCCCATCGCACGGAACTTGGACAGTTACTGCAACCTTGAGCATCTTTTGCTCCTAATACACAATGAATAGGAGGCTTCATTTGCTCATTAGGTCTCCATGTTTTCTTGCCAAAAATGTTCTTCTCAGGCCTCACTATCAAGTAATACATACAACAATACTTCTTCTCTTAGCTAATGAAATTGTGAGACCATACCTGCAAAAGAAAGAACACGCTGACCAAGCAAAGTCCATTTAAAAATTAAGGCCTTTAGTCAGGCTAACTTTAACAAAACATTTAATGCGCATTTCGAATGCATGATTACACATGCATACGTATAACTTTCAAAGTAAATGCAGAACATGAATAAAATAAATGCATGTGACCTCTGCAAATACAACTTGAGTGTAAATATAAAACCTGTATAATAAATACATGAAAACAATTTAAATTAACATTAGTGCACACGTTTATAAGGCTTCAGTTCCTCAGTGGTTACATTTCTTAATATGTTTTAATGTTCACACATGTTAATATTATTAAGTCACACAGTAAAAATAATGTCAAAAATAAATGCGTAATTGTACAATGATAACATGTAGAGGATGGAGTCTAAATTGCGCTACTCCACGCCCTATGTATTACATTCATTTAATTTTTGTGTACTGGGGGCATTTTAATATTTGGTGGGGAGCCAACAGTAATAGTGATTCAAAAGATTTGTTTTATTCCTTAACTGCACTGATCTGGAACAGCAATGCTCTCCCCCACTGACATAAAAAGCGATTAATCAACGTAATTTTTACTATGAGTTAAACAATCAAAGCGGGAGTGCCAATTAATGTAATCTGGTCTGATCATTTTGGTATCCCTTTTTGAATTAAAATGAATAAAGAGTGTTCTAGTTAGTAGGCTAGCACACTCAGTGCTCCTCGAGTTCATTTTGCTCATAATGTGGGAGACTATTTTCCCTTCTTGTGCCTAGGCTCTGAAATAGCTTGCCCTTTTATTTTAGGGTTGGACCTAAGGTTCCACAAAGACTTAAAGATGTGGTTGTTTCAGCAACGAGTTCTAGGCTTAGCAAGACTTAAAGATTTGTTTTTTTTCAGCAAAGAGTTCTAGGCTTCTGCAAGGCTTAAAGATTTGGTTGTTTCAGCAACAAGGTTCAGGCTTCTGTTGGCTTTAGCACCAGGACACCCTCTATGGCGTATGAGCAGCACTGTAGAAATACATCCCACATGCAAAATCCCACACGCTTTTTACCTCGGTGAACATTGGTGAATTTTTGTAAGGAGGAATAAGTTGAATATGTATAAAGTCACAAACCCTCGGCAATATTTGGTGAAACACAATTCTTTTTTTTTTTTTTTTTAAACAAAAAAAATTGCTCAGCTTAATATACATAATAATAATAAACCATTAGTTATTAGAAGTAGCACTTGGGTTGCATGCAGTGGATGCATGCTCTAATAACCAAAAATCTAAACAAACACTGGCAAAAGCAACAGGCTTGGGTTTGATGTACTTGCACATGAAGCATACACAAATTAAAGCTAGACAAAAAATGAAAACACATTATTATGACAGCTCTTTGGATTTCTTCGTTTCAAATAAAGAGGGCTATAGTTGGAAAGTAGTCCCTTATTCAGTTCAATACGAGGCACTCATGTGGAAGCAAAAGACTACATTTTTAGGTGAGTGATAAATACTCTAGTGGGCTGACCAAGACATGGCTGACAAAGTCTCAAGCCACTCACTAAAGAAGGCCGGGCAGAGAAATCCATTGGTGGAAAGAGGTGCATCCAGAGTACACTCTAAGTATATTGTAAGCAACAGGTCTCCTTGGTAGTGGAACTATCAAAACCCAGACCTAAAAAAGGAGTCAGCTTCCTTTCCATTAGGAAAGAAGGCTTTCTCATGACGCATACATATTCTCTCCAGCTCACTGTCCATTAAGAAAACAATTTCCAAGGTTCATGTAAGTAAATGTATCTGGGTACATTCAAGTCCTCAGTAAAAAACTTGAAATCACAATCATTCAGAGGGGGTTTGAAAATGTCCTGAAACCCACCTGGCAAGAAAAGCATAAAAAGGAACAACAAATTCTGCCTTTAATTTGTTTTTGCAGTCACGCCATTCACTCCGACATGCAGGGGATCCCTCCTGCTAGGGTACCAGAGCAAAGTTCCTCTAATGAGCCGGCATGTCAGGATCAATTTGGCCGCCATTTGATCAAAGCCGTTCGAATTTGGGCCCGAGACAAGCCAGAGCGTGATAGGTTCACAATCTGGCCCTCTCCACATGGTCCAAGAAGCCTCTGTGGAAGCCATGATTTACATACAGTTTTCTCAACTCGGTCTACCAGATCCATTTAGTTCATTCACTTGAATTAAGCAACAATGCACTAAACCATTGTGATTTGCTTAGAGATAGTGGGGAAGTCACTTGACTTTACATCTATATTTTCTGGGGAACATTCTAGTGTTCGGAGTCACAATTTCAGACAACTCCCGACCAAATAAAATGAATATAATAGATCGTTTTAGAGTCAGGCTCTGGCGGTCCGATATGCAGGAGGGTTGAGTAAAGCAATCCTTAAAACATTGACCTGAGCAGGGACAGAGATCAACTGAGGACAATTCAAACTACTACACTTGGCTCCTGGGATTGTCTCCAACACAGGGAGACTGGGACATAAAGAGAGAAAAGGGGAAGCAAGAGAGAGAAAGAGGCAGATACGTGCAAGACAGCTTGTGTGTCCAGGACGCAGCATCGAGAGAGAAGACTGTACCATGATATATGTTGGCAGAACACCATGTTTCCAGTCCTCGTCTTTTCTCACCAGTCCAATTAGGTCAGTGGGAGCAAACGAATACTACAACTTCCAGAACACATTAAAATGACAAAATAATACCTGTCACTAGGAATAAGGTGTACGGACAACGTGGAGTGAGGTGGTGATTGATATGAGTTAGTGCCTGCTCTAGTGAAGGGATTCACAGCACCTAGGGAAAGCATGTGCAACTACTTGGGAAGGCCTGTGTTTTCAGAGAGCATGAGGGTGAATACAATGGATCGGAGGTCTGCCTGCTTAGAGGGTGTTTTTACAAAGAGGTGGTGGAGTTTGAAATATGTGAAAAGGGGAATAAAAGCTATTACTCCACACGCAATGTTCTACTTAAGAGGTATCTGCTGTAAAGATTAGGGTCCAAAGCAGATATGAAGTCTAACAGAAGTATATCTCCTTGAATTGCTACCACATTATCCCGCAAGGGAGCCCGATTCTCACAGCTCTGCTAGGGCCACTGCTGCTAGTGCCTCTAGGAGACACAGTGCCAGAGGCCGGGAAGAGGAACAGCAAGTCTGCAACAAGATTGGACAACTGGAAAGAACATTTACCATCTGGGCTAAAACTAATTCTGGACATCAACCTACTGTAGTTCGGTGTTGACGCAATCCTTCATATGCTGAAAGCGTACCAGACTAGCACCAAGGGATCATCACCAACAACCACCCAGGTAACAGGGCTCCCACAGATGGGTGCTGAGAAAGGTAGTTTCTCGGTAGAGAATCCACCCTAGATTCTGAAGTGGTCGTTCAGCCTGAAGAATGGCCCATCTGGTTAGAGTTGAGAGTGACACTTTTGCAAGATGGGACATATGCTTAAGTATATCTTTGTGTCTCCTATACAGTACTAGGTACCCTTCGGAAAAGTGTGATGCACCTTTATTCAGAGTTTTCATCAACTTTCAAGCCAAAGGTCAATACAGCGCAAAACATCTTAGAACTATATTTAATTTGTATGCAAGTGTATGATTATGTGTGATATGAATTTCCCAGAATGGATTTTGATTGGGTCAAGTTAACATTAGTGCAATAATGCCAGATGGTTCTCAATCGGGAATGAGTCAATGATTGAGTGGTGTCTTCGTCTTTGTGCCAAATGTTCCACTACATTAGATACTGGCACTAAAATAACTGAGTAACCAATTGCTGGGATGAGTGCACGGATGAGGTGGACTGTCCCAGTGACAGAGGAATTGCATAGGATAGGATACACAATAGGTAGGAAGAGGAATAATGTTTCGCACCCTGCTTTTAGAAGTGCATGAGTTAAGTGTGCCTCTCGGAAGGGCTCAAGAGATGCCTTGTGGCATCTCCAATAAAAGAGATGCAATTCGTCAAAACCTAACACCATGAGACACTGGAGCGTAGAGGAGTAGAAAGACATGAAAAAAGAAGGGGTACAAGTCAAAAAAGTGTAACTAACTGATAATCTAAAGTACTTTGCCCGGCCTCAACCTTGGGGAGAGGAAAACTTTCTCCTAAGATCTGCCACGCCCATGCCAAAACCCCAAAGCACACCACACAAATGTCTCTACAAATATGTTTGGACTTATGAAATAATGGACACTGCAACAGCACAAATGATATAGGGAAAAAATAAAATTAAAAACAAACACCCTGGAAGTATATTCGGAAACATTAATATCAAACTACCACCGTCCAAACTATAATAATATCATAGCAGCCGTCCTCTGTTACAGCTCGGACACCACCGTTCGGATGAGAAGAAATTAAAAAAAAAAACACAGTGTATTACCTTCTTCCTTTCTCACCCCTTTCATCTCCCCCAATATATATTTTCAATCTCAAATCTAACCTAGGTTCTTTTAACTTGAACATCTTGGTTGTTGATTCATAAACTTAAAGCAAAACATAATTGAAGAATTGTACAGGCTTGTCTTCTCCAAATTGGTTAATGTTTCAACAAACTTGGTTAGACACTGGCCCGACCTCTTTATTTCAAACATCCTCCTCAATGTTTACTTTTAGCTATCAATATCCAAACCACAGTGTAATTATACTCAACACTAAACACAGGCTTTTCAAACAGATAAACAAGTGGCTTATTGACAGACTCTCCTAAATAAAACATCTAGGACTAGCCCTGGAAAGATGCTGGGTTAGATCTAAACTTTCCCCAGATCAGCTGTCATTGAAAATCTATTCAATAGTCTATAAAAGAGCTTTTAACAGAGTCAGAAAGCCATCTATGCTAATACGTCTGCGTCACTGGAAACAATCCAACCAAAGAATTATTCAATATCTATTAAGCGTTGGTGAGCCCCTGCCCAATATCAAGCCTCGTGGTGCCCACAAATGATGTTTTTAACAGCCTCCTATCCTTCTTAAAGAAAGAAATCAAAGTCAGAATTCAGAGCAAATCCTCTTTTGTCGAGGCTTGATAAGTCCCTCCTGCCATCATTTTCCTGTTATACTTTCTCTGAGTTCACACCTGCCATTAAGGATGACGGGAAAAAATGATGTCCTACAAAAAAAATTCCCTGGTCTTTCAGTCTGTATTCCCAAAATTACAAAATTGGGTTTCACTTCACTGCTGCCCTGCTCCTCAGTAGGACCGTTAATACTACTGTCTCTGGTAGCTCCAATTTAAGTTCTCAAACAGTCAATCACCCTCTGAAAGAAACGTTCTAAACCTTCCCAATTAAAACAGCTTACCTTGTGTTGATGTGGCACAAGAAACACTGATGTTCTATAAAAAAAACATTCTCCTAGTCTCACAGTCGGTATTTGCAAAGTTAGAAATATGGCTCTCAAAATACTGCTGCTACTCATTAGATGGACTATTAATATCTCCTTCTCCAGTAGCTCCACCTCAAACACAACCACAAACCCCACCTTAAAGAAATGTACATCGAATACAAATAACCTTCACAGGCACCGACTTATCTATTGTCTAACCTGTGTTGCGGAGACACTAACTAAAAAGAGCTGTCACTCAGAAACTTTCCTCTCACATAAAGTGGCCTCCTCAGGGATCTTCAGTCAAGACTCCCACCCTGCCGAGGCACACAGTTGCACAACTTAATATCAGGAAAGTATTACATATCACTCTGGACCTGTTTGAGGCAACTGAATTTTTCAGCAGTCATTAACATTATAGAACCACCCTGGAATACCTCCTTTCTACAAAACCAAACCTACTGGCTCCAATCTGGCCCATTCCTCTCTAGATCTACCATCATCACACGAAATGTACCTCAAGGCTCACTGTTATCTCCAATTCTATTCACATTTTATATTTTCTATCCTATTAAAATGTTAAATCCCCATGAGAGAGAATTGCATATCTATGTGACCGATACCCAGCTCTTTCAGTTGTGCACTACTTTGTGGTTGCAAGTGGTTAGTAAATATCACTCGTCTGTAATTCTTTTTTTACTATTGGTTCATGTCGTTCACAAATTGGATCATGTTGGCTCATATTAAAGTTAAATGTCCAAGATACATGTAAGGATATTTAGAGTGTTAAGTGTATGTGTTCAATATTGATTGCCCAGCCTGTCACATTTTCTTGACAAGCATTGCAAGCCAAGTAAACAGCTATGACGGGGTTTGGTGTACACAGGAATCTGTTATGTTTAAGCAAACTAAACAAGAATGGTTATGAGGGTGATGAGGGGGGGGGGAGCTTTTGGGGGGTGTGGGCTTGGGGCACAAGAGTGTTGTTCAGTTGTGTTAGGGTTTTAACATATTCAGTCTCAGAAAGGCAAATCATAGGTAAAACTACAAAGGTGTGTAGAGGGAATTGTTGATTGGAAAGTGGTGTGATAGGTCTAACGATGGTCTACAATGGCACACTGGCTGTGTTTTGAGAGTCTGTGCGGCAAGTTCCTTCTGCTGTGTGACTGGGTGATATTTGTATCAAAGTGTTGTGTCAAAAGTCCCTGGGATAGTGTCCATGTTACAATCGGTTATTTGTATGTGCTGGAGCCCCGTGCCACGAGTGTTGCGACAATGTGCTTACTAGCAGAATTCTTTACTCAGTTGGATAGTTTGGACCCATCTAAAGTGGTACCTATAACTTTAGTGACTACAGCCCTCATAACCAGACTATGTCTACTAACGGGTGGTGGCAAGTCATTATTAGTAGCGGAATAAAAGGTCTTTTTATCACCACCATAGTGTGCCCATTTTGCCTCAGTATATCCATGCAGTATGTAAGGAAGAGGCCCAATCCCAACAGATGTATGTGGTGTGCATAACAGTGCTTCAGAAAATGTATGTAACTGGCAATGTTGCAGCGTTGCCCTGTAGGGTTTGCTAATAGTCAATTATATGGTCCCCCTACACTGCCCTTTCCTTTCCCAACTTCCTGTAAAAAACATTCTAAAGCTGGTTCTGGGTCTGAATTCATATCCACTAAATAAAAGGATGCCGGCACTTTTGTGTTCAACTCACATGGAACAGGGTAGTTCAACCGGTCAAACTGTGGCCTGAAAGAGGCAACCCCTGAACAATGACCGTGGCCAAGGGCATGATCAAAGCTGCACATCTTAAAAAAACAGAGATTGACTTCCTGCTTGTCAATGCACTGTGTGCCCTTGTCTACTGAACAAAGAAAGACCCAACAAAAGCATCTGATTGACCAGAGGTTGTCTGTACCCCAATCCTCAACCTAACAGTGACAGTTCCCCCGGAGCTTCATTGCCAAGCATATGTGGCATACCAGAAGTAAGGGCACAGACTGGCATTGCTTCTTCCAAATGCTGGGAACCAATTTAGGATTTTCGGCTAGTTTGTTGAAAACCACCTTGTACTGGATAAACACTGACCCCTTTAGCTTACCCCGTCTTCACCTTTTACATGGAAGAACTCTGCATACGTGTGAAGCTGGTTCTGTGATCAACCCAAGACTGAGGCTTGGAAGAAGGCTGTGCTGCTGCAACCAATGAAGAAGTAACTAAGACTACCAGGCCTATTCAAAACCCTCATTCCCCTGGAATGGAGTCAAGTCTGTGACTATGGAGACTAGATGCAATTGCTGACCAGTTTCACCTACAATCAACTGTAGTCTTCTCTATGACCTGTCATTGCCCTGAGTCGTCTGCGAGCGGCTGCAATTACCTATAGGAGGGCCAGCGTGCCTCCAGTCTTGTCCCTGCACCTCAGAGGTACGAAAGTACATTTACTGGGCTATATTTATGCACTAACATAGTAGCTGCAGCTCATTCTTCCAAGAAACCCTAAATAAATAAGGATAGACGCAGGTACATTGAGCAAAAAATAAATATGAATAAATACAGGCGGAAATGTCAAAAACAAATACCATAAAATCGGGAGTTCTAATTATTATAAGGATAGTTGAAACCAGCAAATAGTTCTGTGGCCATATAGTGGAACACGTCCAAAGGTCATGGAGCTCCGAGGTGACTTGCAATATCCTTTTGATGTATTGCAAGGGGTAATTTATTCCTCATAACACAAGGCCACGCCATTGCATCTCACATAAACCACTTAAATCCTTGGTATCTTGCACCTTCCAATTAAAGAGACAGCGTGCTTGCACATACAACGAATAGTGAAAGGCACAGAAGACAAAGCTCCCAACAGGGGTTCATGCCCGATTTGCAGGTTCACAATGACTGTATACAGAGCAACACTCTTTTGACAACATTTTATTGTGACATACATGTACTAGGTAAAGTGTGAACAATGAGTTACGAAAAACTGAAAAAGCACGAGGTGAGACACGGTGATAGTGCAGCAATGAAGAGGGCAGCTGGCTCTCACGCGCAGACCTCCGCGCTCAATCCGCGATGAAGGTCTGGAGTGACTACTTCCACTTCCTCTTGGAAACCCCCAGAACGGGCTGTCTGCTGCGCGAGGCCAAAGCCTATCTTGTGACATGAACGTTTTTCAGTGGTCAGTGTTCCAACCGAGAGACGTCACGTGCCGCCTTTTGCGAGCTTGCCGCGGTATCTCCCCAACCAAAGCCACACCTACGAATTCTCTGTATCTTCCTGCCCTGGAAGAAAATGGGCGATCGTACACCATTCACTAATTCCTTGGAACAGCCAGCTAATTTGAAAGCTCTGCAGGACTGAGCACACAGTGGCATCAAGCTGGACGGGACTGACTTCTCCTCAGCCCTACCAACTTTCAGGCTAGGCCCTGGCCTGCTGTGAGACACACAATTCGGCAACTGGCCACTCAGCTACTGGGCCAGAACTTCCTTGTTTCAAAATGCCTGGGAAAGGAAGACGCGCAGCAAACAAAACGAGTGCAGCTGTATAGAGAAAGGCTTCTCGAACTTTACCAAGACACAGGACCACAACAGCAGTTCAATGCAAGGAAAGGGGCGGTGAGGGAGAAGGGCTAAAAATGACAGGGAGGAGGCGAAAACTAATCCTTGCCAGGAACATTAGGTCGCACTGCAGCCAATTTGTCATGCAACATTTGCTGCCAGTTTTTTTTCCTGCTGTGCTAAGTAGGTCTCGCTATTAGCCAGCACTCAATGAATCCACCTCGGAAATAACGTTTTAAATATATGGAAAAAAAATACTAGGAAGGATGAAAGCTTGAGCAGGGCCTTCTGCTATTCACTTGCATACCCTGCAGTTTACCACCCATTTCTGCAGTGGGTGAGTTAACCCACTGAACTATTTGACGTGCAAAGGACGTGCAGTCGAACCTGGGTTTCTACAACAATGTCTGACTTACAATGCAGGAAATGAAGAGGATGCAGCCGGATCTGGCAGCTACTGATAGTTGGATGGAGTAAGATATGCCTTTTTTGCCCTGGTGTAAAATGTAATTTGAAGGGACTTTCTTATTTTGACTTCAAGCTGGACCCAGGACAAAGGCCTGATTTAAAAGGCCATCTGCCCCCCTTTTGTTTCATTACCATCCTGGATGGGAGCTATCTGGAGCCTAACACTTAGATGTCGATGCAATGGAGGGAAACAAAGGCGCAGGGGTTTGTTATCATATCACAAGTGCTTACGAGAAACTATGATTAAAAGGCGGTTTTTTTAATCTTTGTTCAACCCTTGTGTAGGAGAGATATGCAAACACTGTAAGAAGGTCAGCTTATCTGTCTGTATAAGTAATTACAAAAATAATGATTTAAATAGTACCCACCTTTTATTTAATTATTACTCATCCTACTGTAGGGTGTCAGAGTGCTTTACTTTACCCAAACATTATACAGAGACAATAACTCATGCAAGTGTGTAAATCAATGTATGGACACACATATCATGATAGGTATTTATGTTGAGAGTGCATGGTCAGGAAAAAGACAAAGTCATGGCTTAAAGCATATCGCAGTGGTTGGGGTTGTCTGTATTAATAAATGTATTAATAACCAAGGTAACCCTTTCTAGAAACTTTAGACTAAAGCGAGATTGGAAAAAAACCTATGGTTCCAAACTCATTCCTTGCAGTTTGCATGAAACTCCTAGATGGCTGTACTTAGCTCACGGTGTTATATGAGAAGGGTTGCAACTTATGAACTGCAAGTAAGCAGTTAACCGATTACCTATCTACATAAAATACAAATCTGTGATCTTCATGTTACATAATGTGCTTTGCCTCAGGCACATTGACCCTTTATGCTACTTTATGAGGCAAAACGGTGACTAGCCAAAACTCAGATCTCCCCAAGAAGTGCATTAACCACCAGAACTATCTTACCATTATTATCTTCTAAAAGTTGCTGGGCATACAAAAAAAATCTAAGTAGCAGGTGCCTTAACCCACTACGATATTTAAACAAGCATTTGCAAAGCCAACATCTCCACGTTGGCTGCCAACCGTTTGACTTTGTCAATGCTTTTCTTGTCACAGGTTTTGTAAAACTTACTTTGAGGATGTCCCGTTGTGAAAGAGCAGAATGTTGTCACTCACAGTAAAGTCAGCCAACAGCTGAGGTGGGCTGACCAACAGCCCGTACTGTATACTGGAGTGGGCAGAAGAAAAACCAGAATAACACAACAACGGGCTAATGGATGATGAAGGCTGGCTGCAAGCCCCTATAACTAAGTATATTACACAAATGATTTTAGTAAAACCAAAAGGTCTTCGCTAATGCCAGACTTTAAAAAGCAGCCGCTTTGTGACCAGCTAAGCAAGACAGAACACACTGGTCTGTAATTTGGTTAGGTCAGTTAAGAGAAGTCTTTTCTACCTGGGAAAATGATCATGAATGATGACAAAACAGGCTGTGTAATACAAGCGTACAAGCCACCTTGCTCCCTGCAATGCACCTTCTCCCTCCATCTCCTGCCCCCCCACACATTTACGCACCCACATGCCCACACATACACAATCATACACACACGCATACCCACATCCACCCACGCATGCACACATACATACACACACCGCAACACACACCAACATACATTGTCGCACACAGGCATTCACAAAACACAACATACACATACACTCACATTCAGTCATTCACGCGCGCATTGAACGTGACTCACACCTACATACAAAAACAGACACACACAACATCCCCACACACACCACCCGCCCCCCCTCTCCTGTCGAAGAACCCGACTTACCTGCTTGCAGGGGGTCCTTCGGCAGAAGACGGGACACGACGCTGCTGCCAGCAGCAGCGTCCGCCATCAAAACACTGCCAGGCCGTATCATGGCTCATGATACGGACAGCGGTGTTTTGCTGGCGTGGCGCTGCTGCTGGCAGCAGTGCACCTTACCGCCGTCTGCCGCCATGACTGTCGATAGTATTCCACCATCCTTCTGGCGGAATTCTGTCTACGGTCATAATGTGGGTGGGCGGCTGGTAGCCACGGCGACGGTATGTTGATGGCCGTCGCCGTGGCGGTAGGCGGCAGTTACCGCCAAAGTTGTAATGAGGGCATTAGTGTTCTGTCCGAATACAAGAGGGTCTGATCCTTTAGTAGGAAGAAGCAGTTTGGACGTCCCTGGTCACAGAAAAAATGTTTGTCACTGCAGCACCAGATATTGTTTAGGCTACACAAGAGCAATACAGCCATTAGTTTATTTCTGTGTACTCTGCCCCGTACAAAAGAGGACAGGGTGTAATGCACCATCGTTTTTTCTGTGTGTGGGCTCCTTCACACCTTTCTTAGCATGAGGTTTTTTTCCCATGAGTTGGTCTATAGGGTTAGGTAGTCTGTGTTCAAGAAAGTAACTTTGGCTTTTGATTGGTCTCTACAAAAAGCACTTCAACATTTGGCTCCTGTATCCTTCTGCCCGTGCTGAATGAAAAAAATCTGATTATACCTGTTACTCTGCTCATGCTGGACTTTGCAAGCAGGCAGTCTCTTCCTAATGACTGAGAACAATCCCCTCGAGCATGCCACCAAAGTAAACAAGCATTGGCAGATACGTGTTTTTAGGACCAGCCTAAAGACAGCTTTAGCTGTCATTGCTGTAAACCTATTGTCACTAACACATTAAAATATATACATACAATGGACTCTGAGTCAGCCCCTTGCTATTGATTATAAGACTTGTCAATCTTAGTCCCCTGCTCCTTTGTTTATCCTACCTCCAAAGCATTTATTCTTTACTCTATTAAGGCTAGATGACTTGCGTCCTTCCACTGCTTGCATTCAGGGATCTACTTACTTTTTAGTTCTCGCTTGGTGCCGGTGCATGCGCAGTCGCTGTGAGGGTTATCGTTTATGATAAGGGGTTTTAAGCCCGCCCACTGCTTACCATTCGTTGGCTTCATTGTCACTCTTCTTCGCTGCCTCCTAATTGACCACACTTCCTCTTCTTTTGTGTACAGCATGGACCAACTACTGATGGAATTAACTTGTTTAGTGTCCTTCCACTGCTCACACTGTGATTCAGTTACTATTTTATTTATTAGCTTCTTCTCATCCCACCCCCACCCACTAGGCTTATCAGCAGCTCCTATCAGCAAAAGGACATAAGGTAATTTTCTATAGAAGCCCGGTCTCCTTTTGTCCTCACTTCAGTATCTAGGTATCCTCCCTCTTGCTTCTTTCCTGTTACACTTTCACTGTCTGAAAACAACAACACACCCATCTTGTCCACAGGAATAGGCCAGGGACTTCCAAAACACAACACACTGGCCTCCATTACTCTGGTTAACTCTTAAGTACAATGCATATACTACACTGGCCACATACAAAAACACACACACCATACTTGGGATGTTAGCTGTAGACACCTTTAAAATCAGTGGTTGCTCTCTTGTGCCACAGAAACAACCAAGAACGAGAATAGCCAATAAAACAGGGTATAACTCTCACTGCATACTGACAAGATGCTCTCAGACACTCATATAGCTATTTTTTAGTGAGTGAAACCTTTAACAGAGAATAGTGAGAGAAGATCATTAAATGGGCCATTTTCTTTTTTGTCTGCACCAACTCCTCTTGTGCATTGTACAGACATGCCAAGGTTGGTATACTCCTGACTATGTTTATAAGGGCTGCCCTATGCTTGGCACACAGCAGGTTCGGGCTTCTAATGTTTAAATGATGTGTACACTTGGACTCGCATGTCTAAGCTGTCAGCCCCAGATATGGAGTAATATGTATAATATTGTTTCTTTTTACAGCTTTCATCCTCAGACTGCTGGCTATCTAAGAAAACATCTGCCACTATACTCCAGAAATCTCTGCATGAAAAAAAAAAAAAAAAAAAACATTTGCTTTGACACACTTCTGCTTGATTCTTCTTCTTCCTTTCTTCAGTGACCCTCTTCTTACCTTCCATCCTCTGCGTGTGGTCTATTTCAGAGTATAGCCTTCTCTCACTCTCGTGTCTGTCTGCTTCAATCTCTCTTATTGCCATTCTGCAACTGGCTCAGAACTCTTGTCACAGATCACAACCTCTCATTCTTTAAATCTGTATTCCTATAACCTAACATTACCTAACCTGTGGCAGACTCTCTCACCAACTATTCACCTGAAACCAAGTAGCCCCCACTAATGATCACACCTAACTGATATTAATATAATCAATCACAAAATAACAGGAGTAAATGCATGCAGTTTTTTCTTAACACCACATGATTAATTGTAATAACCAACAATAACCGCTGGATTAACCACTAGCCTTGGGTTTCGGAGTAGCTTGCTACTCGCTGTAAAGCGCTTCCATGCCTCATCAGGGGTAGCAAGCACTACATAAATGCATTTACAAAGTTATCCGTGTTGCTTCTTCCCCTTCCACCCTGTTCCGTGCTGCTGCTTCTTCTCCTCTCATTGCCCAGGCTTTGTGTTGCTTCTTCCCCTCCCACCCTCTGCTCCGTGTTGCTTCTTCCCCTTCCACAACCTGCTCCGTGTTGCTTCTTCCCCTCCCATTGCCCTTGCTCTGTGTTGCTTTTTCCCCTCCCACCCCGTGCTCAGGTTGCTTGTTACCATGCCACCCTATGCGCCTGTTGCTTCTTCCCGTCTCCCAAGTGCTCCTGTTGCTTTTTTCTCTTCCACCCCTGTGCCGTGTTGTTTCTTCCACTACCACTGCCCCATGCTCCAGCTGCTTGTTCCCCTGCCACCCTGTGCTCTTGTTGCTTCTTCCCCTGCCATCCCATGTGCTCCTGTTGCTTCCTCCACTCCCTCCCAGTGCTCCTGTTGCTTGTTTCCCTGGCACCCTGTGCTCCTGTTGCTTGTTCCCCTGCCACCCTGATTGTTCCTGCTGCTTCTTCCCCTGCCACCCCGGTGCTCCTGTTGCTTTTTCCCCTCCCACCCTATGCTCTTACTGCTTCTTCCGCTCCCACCCTGTGCTCCTGTTGCTTCTTTCCCTTCCACCCCAGGTGCTCCCATTGCTTCTTCCCCTCCCATCCTGGTGCTTCTGCTGCTTCTTCCCCTGCCATCCCGGTGCTCCTGTTGCTTCTTCCCCTGCCACCCCGTGCTCCTACTGCTTCCTCCTCTCCCACCCAGGCTCTTCCCCCTTAAAATTCCTTCCCACCATATTTTTAGGGTGGAGCTTGCGTTGCATGCGGTCGCGCAAGCGTATCGCAGCGAGACGCTTTAGTATTTAGAAAAGGGCTCAGAGCCCTCTCAACTTCACGTCAGTGTTTTTTATTGGTTCGTGGGCTTGCCTAATAAAATCTGCTTGCTTTCATTAGTCGAAGGCACGCATACGTCATGCCTTTTCCGGTGGCTAGCCCTCCTCGAGCGCAGCGACCAAGTACAGAAAACATGCGAGGCTCGCTGTTTTCCATCGGGCTCGTGGACTTCTTTTTCTCTAATTTACGAGCACGATCTCGCTTGGCAGAAGTCGAGCGCTTTACATAGTTAATTTCACTTTTTCGGGTTACGTGCATAAATGCACTTTTGCCCGAAAGGTGAAAAGTCGGGTTAGGAGTTTACAACGTGATCAGCTCTAACATGAGCAAACACAAGACCCGTTGCATTGTAAATGCTTGTTTTTTTTTTTTTTTACTGTCCTGTTCCCATGGCTAAAAGATATTGGCAAACCCAAGAGCTCTCACAGAGGCCCAACGTTTTGGCTTTGCCACTGCTAGTTTGATTTTCTTACACAACTTTTTGGGAGTACATGCACTTTCTTGGTCTCTTTTGTGCGTGCTCCTCCCTACCACCCACCCCCAAAATACCTGCCTACCCGCATGGTCAGTGCTGCTTCTCCCGCCTCTTCCTGCCTTTTATCTGCTTTCTCCATCTTAATATTCTGTGGGTTCTGTTCACATCCCCATGTGCGTTCTGTTGAAAGCTTGCTGTCAGGCGGAGCCAGTAGACGATAGCCATCAGAACGGTTTACCGACCCCGTGGGGCAGATAACAGCCTCCAGAACATTTCCTGCCTTCTTCCACTAGCTAAGCGAGCATCTGGCATCAATTGGTGCTGGGAGATGGTGCCCCCAGCAAGCACATTAAAAACCCATGAATGTAGTGCGAGCGAGAGGATTAGAAACGCAACAAAATATTTAAGAAGCAACTAACAGTAAAAAAGAGAGAAAAATAAATACAAGAACGAGAGAGAGAAAAAGAATATTAAAGTATGCAACTGCTTTCTCGCAATAGCTAATGAACGGTATATCATAGGTGTACGAGACAGTACGAGCATAAATTCAGAAAGATATCTCCTTCAATGCTGGGCTAAAATGTATTTTACTATATTTCCTTGAAAAAGCTCTAGACTAAACACGCAGGACCAAACGTGCCAGCCTTAAGCCAATGAAATAACTGGAATAAAGTTATATTTCAGAAAAACAAAACAAACATTTCCCTTTCCATTAACTGTCATAAAATACTCAAAAAAAATACTCCAGCTTCTGCACCCAAAAGTTCTACAAGAATCTAGTGGGTCACCCTGGTGAGGCACATAGCCCCAAACACTACTCTGAAACGTCAAATATGTGTGCAGTTCTAAATACCGCCTTAAACTTCAAGCCCTTGGGTTTTTAAAGACACCTCTTGTAATTGGTGTTTCCAAAATCAACTGTTTGGGCCCATTTTGAAGACAAATTCTTGAATGGAGATGTCTTCTCCCATTCCCAAAGAGCAGTGGACTTGTGAAATATACGGGCATACCCAGGGCAATAAGGGGTAGTAGAAAGGCATTTTGAAGAAACTTTTTTTTACCAGGAGACCAAACATAAAATGGACACCATCTTCAAATGCCATTACACTAGCAGTTCAAAAGGGGTGTCAAAACCTCGGGCATTTTGTGGCATGTGCTTTGTTTCATTGTCTTTGCGTTTTCACTCACTCTTACTCATAAGCATAGTCACACATCACATTCAAACTCGTTTCTAAGATTAAGTAAATTGACGCACTCATTCCCCACATCAGTTGATTTGATGCACCCTTCAGCCAAACATCAGAGGATTCACATATTACAATGAAGTCTAAGATTGTTAGTTCTAATCTCTGGCCCGACCCGAGTAGCCCAAACTGCAGAGGGGTTTTAACTCCAACCTTGCAAATTACATTTCAGAGGCCTGAGGGAGTGAAGGCACATGATACTTTACAAAGCACCCATCATGCCCACCACACCTTACAGGGAAAATAGGAGTTCTATGACTCCGCTAATTCAGTGGTGTAACAAAACTTGAGGGGGGGGGCCTGCAAAGTACATGGAGGGGGCCCTGCTGGACTGAGTCAGGGTACTGTGCCGATACGGCCCCATGGAGCTTGCCTTCCCCTCCACTACCCCACCGCAGGGGCTAATGTTACACCACTGCGGTAACCGCTAGAGGCGCCTGGGACATTAGTGAAATGTTGCCAGAAAGCTATGATGCAAAGACTCTAAAATGATTATCTGCCCTGGAAACAGGCGACGGGGACTGCACTTTAAGCCAGAAAAGGGGTGCCCACCAAGTGAACATTCACCGCGAATGCATGCCTAGGTGGCAACTATACTGGTGGTTAGAGACTAATCAGAAGAAAGAATGAAGCATGCTGGTGGACCTTTAAGGCCACACAGCATGCCTCCTTAGTTCAATGGCACCAGATGTGGAGGGGCACCCATTTTGTATGGACTGAATGTCTGACAGATGAACAAGAGGCAACCAGCAGTGTGACGTGGTCCAAAGGAAGGTACAACTACCTGGCAGGTGTGAATGGTGTACCATACTAGAAGTTAGGCCACGCAGTAATCTGGGATCAGTGAGAATGGTCACTAGGTCTGAAGGTGGAAGCTGGATCACCTTTAATGTAGAGCACAGGGTGGATGCAAGAAGGGATTGCTTGTAAGTGAAAACAGTTAATCAACCTGCAACCTTGCTGGGCTAGTGTTGCTTTGGGCCTCAGAGCAATGACCCAAGGGAGGGGAAAATCGAAGCAGAGGAAACACTGTAGCTTGGACTCTGAGAGATGGTGGGTAGCAGACAGGGTAAGATGGGGGCCCATGTTTTTAACAAAGGGCAGAGACAGCTTTCGGCGTGAGGTGGTAGCTATCATTAGAGAAGCAGATGAGTGGCACAGGGGGCTCAGGTTGTGAGGAGCCAACTACATCACAGTTATGACTGCCTTGCTTTACAAAAGGTGCATCAGGGCTCATTTTCCTTGCTAGCACTAGGGCCTAAGGCACTCTTGCTGCACAAAGGGTGGCAAAACGTGAGTTAATATTAATAAATGAAGCTTTATTCCGACTATAAGCCATAAAAGCAACATACTTACAGAGATGGCAAAAAAAACATATTGTCTTAAGAACATATTTACAACACAAATTCATGAATTAAATCACAATCGTGAGAATCACTAATTATTTTTTTTTAAAGAGAGAGAAAGAAATACCCCTTGGGGATGATCACTGTCAATTCATTTTATACGTTTGAGTTATTGGCGACATTGACCGTTCAATCACAGATAGAGTCCTTCTGCTAAGTACCATCTATGGTAATAATATTCATACTATAAATCTAAGGGCGACTGCGTTTCTAGAGTGGATAGAGCGTAAACACTGTTACAGACTCGTTTCGGCCAGTAGCCACAGTGCAGGAGTTGTAGTCTACGAGTTGGAAGGACTCTTTAGATCTTGCGATCCAGGCACATGGTAGGTACCTGGCAACGTGAGTTAATTTGACAGCACCGTTGACTTGCCCTGTGTGCGGACATGGTACTGCCAATTTCCAACACATGCTCTGGGGCTATCCTACGCTCCATACATAGTGGAAAACAGTGTTAGACAAAACAGGACGCACGACAGGGAGGGAGGAGATGGAGAGCCGAGAGGGCTGCCTACTGGGTATATGTGCCCAACCCCAAAAACATAAGGAGGCTATGAATTTTGCTGACCTTGCGGTATTATTAGCCAAAAGGGTTACACTGAGATAAAACACATCTGGGCCTCCATGACTGGACCTCTGGAAACAAGAGGTTTTATATTAAGAGCATGGCACCCAGAAGGGAGGAAATGTGAAGGCTGTGTAAATAAACCCATTGCTGGGCTATGGGATGAAATACTAAACTTTCAAAACAGATGGAAATAATGACAACAGACCTCCCTGGACAAGCAAAGTGCTCATGTGCCATAAACCTAATACTGAACTTATATTAAAGCTGTATAGACTGGAAACACCCTCAGATGATGAGCGGTAAGCATGAACTGCAAAAACAGTCAGACATCAACATCACTCTGCAAATGGCAACCTAAGACCAGAGGAATGGCCATTACACCCGGTTAGCTCCCCCATCAACATCTCTTTAACTATGTCAGCAAGACGTAAAAGAATTCGCTCTTGAGAGGTTAATCATTTTTTGGGGGGAAGAGGCGGAGTTAGAAGTTAGAATGGGTATTAAAATAAATACATTATGTGATCTTCATAGGAAGACAACAGTCCCATACAACAATGTGAATCCATGCCTCAGCTAATTAGCATGAATAACCAAAAGATGTAAATGATCACTAGCTATATGTAAAACATGGCATGTTCTTTTTAAAATGATCTATGCAACATTTGACAACCTGGAAATGCCCCAAAATGTTTTTTACATAAAAAAGCAAAATAAAACAAGTGGGATATATTTTTTTCTTAAAAAGACAAAGGGCCTGATTTAGATATTGATGGATGTGTTACTCTGTCACCATGGTGACATATACCCCGTACGCCAAAATCTAAATCCATTTATATCCTATGGGATTTAGATTTTAGCGGACAGGGTATCCGTCACTGTTGTGATTTAATAACTCGTCTGCCAATATCTAAATCAGACCCAGAGAGTCTGTTTCAAGACTGGAGTGATGAACAGGTATGTTATGTTATTGTATCTAGATTTGTAGACCGCTGCTTGCCACCCAATAGGGTATCCAGGCACTATCTTTTGGATTCTCTGCATTAGTCTGTGTACCAGGTGTCATGTCCGTTGGTTTTGGGATGTCTGTGGATTTTGATTGGTAGGGTGTTGTGTCTGCACAGCTTTTCATCCACTGATTGAAGTTGGTGATGTCCCTATCTAGGTAGCCGATAGTTGGGTTGGTATGTTTTGAGGGTTCAGTGCCGGTTGGCTTTCGTTATTCTAAGCCAGTTCCGGCTGGGCAGATTGATGTTGGTGGTCACTTTGGCTTGCAGTGCGGTTAGTTGGAAGTGTATGGTGGTCAGTCTAGGTGAGCAGTGAGGAGGAGATATATTGAATGTTGTTCTTGATGGCAAAGATTGGGTCATGGGGTTGGCCAGCGACGTGTATGTTGGTTTATGAAGAGATGGGAGAGTCTGATGTTGTACAGGTTCTTGAGAAGGTTGGTGGAGGAGGGTTCCGTAGGGTCTTCCGATTGGAGATTGAAGTTGCAGAGTAGAACGAAGTCCTTGAATGCGACAGTGATAAGAGCAATGAAATCTGAGATGAGGTTGCTGAAGTTTGTTCATGGTCATGGTGGTCTGTAGGCCAGGGTGCCTTTCTGGGTGAAACATTCGTTTGATTGAAGGATGGAGTGCATGTGTTCCATGAAGGGAGTGTTCTGATTCGTGGAGGTGTCCCATTTAATAGTGTCCCTGAAGATGATAGCAAGTATGACTCCTGTCTTCTGGAGATAATCTTGCCGTGCAATTTTGTAACCTGGTGGGATGGCCACAGTGATGTCAGGAGAAGACGTTGGGTTCAGCCATGTTTCAGTTGCTGAGATTTCGTGAAGTGTTTCCTAAGAAAGCGGTGTTGAGAGCATGCAAGCTAGCGAGACCGATGCGGGGTATTGGTCTGGAGTGGTGTGGGTGGAAGAGTGCAGGGTGTGGGTTGGGGGGAAGCTGAAGGTGAAGCGGCAATGGGAGCTGTAAAACAGTCCTACCTTGCTGAGTGGAGTGGCATAGCAGCACAGACCAGGGTTTGGTGCGTTGAGCGGGGTCTGATATGGTGTGAAAAAAGGGGGGTGAAATTGTGAAATAGGCATAGGAGTCAGCCTGCTACTCAGAGCAGCTGCTAACATTAGCGCACCAGGTGATGTTGCACTGCATTCCAGGAGGGTGTGGAGCCCACGTCACCCCAATTACATGAAGCAGTGTTTTCTGGCCATTTTCTGCGTTTATGTGATACATTTGTTCTTTTGTAAATCTCGTATTTAATATGGCGTATAAGCTAAAGAAAAGGTACCCATGAAATGTTCTCAAAAACTCCAGCCCCTGTCCCCAGCCTTGTCCCTCCCACTCCCCAAATGCTTGCCATGATGTTTTAGACGGGGGCCCGACTTCAAAACAATTTGCTTAGGGGTAGTTCAAAGCAAAAACGTTTAAGGAAATCTAATCTGGTGGGATGCAGATAAAATAAAGATACACACCTTCTACTGTAAGATATGGTCATGTACAAAGCCGGATAGGCCAGTTTATGGAGTACCCCAATTGAACTTTGCATAATGAACTGCCCACCTCCAATTTTGCAGAACGAACTACAGACCTATACTCTCCCAGGATGGGTGGCCGGGGAAGGGAGAAATTCATTACAACCTTGGTGGAGGAGAGGGAGGGTTTGGGTTGGGTGGCTTCCGCTAAATTGGCAACAGACGGTGCACATGGACAGTGCTACGAACTAGGCGAAAATGTTCCAAATGGGTGGGGACTGGAGCACATGGAATAAGTGTGATGAAGTTGTGCACATGGACAGAGTAAAAGAAGCCTGGATTTCGTTGCACCGACAATTCTAAGAGTGTGGGCCTTAAAACTGTGCGAGGAGCTCGGGAACCTTGAACGGGGTGTGTGAGGTGAGGCAGATTATACTACGTGTTCCAGCGCCTTCGACATATTGCCTTTCATAGGCATGTTACGGAAGTGCCTAGAAGCCATTCAACTCAACTGTTAATGGTAATAATAAAGCGCTTCATATAGCCATACCTTTTAGCCTGGCGATAGCACTATGGAAAAAGTACACTGTCCCTTATTGTACGTGTACCCTTCCGTTGCGTACAGCGCCATGAGGCGACTGGTTACTGTACGGTGATTGCAGAATGTGTGTAGACCTTGATATCTCTGACGAGACCAACGGACCAGTTTCCGTCTGTGTATGGTTGCAAAGAGGTTGGTTGTGGTTTATCCTATATCGGGGAAACTAAATGAGGTGCACGAAGATCAAAGACATGCGTCAAACTTTGATGATGCTAAGTAAATTTGCCCCTTACCTGTTGGCAGCGGTGACGGTCACGGTGCCCTTCACGGGGGGCAAGGGTGCCGGGACCCGCAGCTGCGCTGCAGACCAGGAGATGTGGCACCCGCAGTAGTACTTCAGGTAGCTATAGATGCCGGTGGCGGCGGCCACCCCGGTGCTTCCGGTCACCTGCAGCTTGCCACCGGGCAGCGTGCTGAGCTGGTAGGTGTCTGCCCCCTCGGCGCGAGCCTCCAGGGAGCTGTTCACCTGCACCACGAAGTCAGCCGCCCGGCCCCCGATCAGCCGCTGCAGTAGCTCCTGCACCGCCTGGGTCTGGGTGGCGTCGGCTGCCTGGGGCTTCAGGTGCGCCAGGGTGGCAAACTCCTTGCCCGAGGCCACCTCCGCCAGTGCCAGCAGGGCGGGGAGGAAGATGAGGAAGCTCTGCATCTTTTTCAGGTTGAGCGATCTAATTTGCACCAACTACGGCACTTCTGAAACCAGTCTGTCGCAAGACGCCGCGAACACAGCCCGAGTCAAATTAAGTTAATAATGAACTATATATGTGCCATTCCAAAGTGGGTAGCACCAACCAGCAGCATCCTCATTCCCATATCCCTGGACAGGAGCTTCGAAGCACTCTGAGCACAGCTGCTGCAACAGGCTCTGGGACCTGAAGCTGGAGAGTTCCTGGAGTTACAAAGTTAAGCCGCTCCCTTCTTGTAAGGTGGCTCGCGATTGGCCGTGGCGAGCAAAGTACGGGGCGTGTTTCAGAAGCATGCTCCGATTGGCTTCCGAGACAGCTCTTCTCTTCTACTCCCTGTTTGAAGCGGAGAGTGCCTTCTGTAGAGGTGGTGATGCCTTTTACTAAATCGTTGCAAAACTTGGCCTCGTCCCTGCTTCGTGCACAAAGTATATCGTAAACTACCAGTATCTCCAACTCCAAAACGTATGGGAAGGAACCCGATCGGCCCTTTGATGCAATACCAATTCCACAGAGTCCCAGTCCATACCTACTCACTGTTGCCAGGTGGCACACAGGGCACACACGAACTCATACGCGCTGGAAGCAGAGGTGCAGGGGATGATGCAGCGCCCTCCAAAAGAACCATGCTGCAGTTCAGAAGGTTAGACAAATTGCTGTCCACTCTTTTAACATGAAGATAGATTTTTTACTTCTCTTTCTCGGACTGCAAAGAGAGAGGATTTTGTGAAGTGAACTATGTGACAATCTTGCTGGGGTACAAGGAGCGTGAAAGAGAAGGCTGAAGTTTAAAATCTATAATGTGATAGAATAATGACAAATACCTGTAAGTGAACTGTGCAGATGTTTCAGCATATATATCTAGTCAAGAACAAACAATTTAAGCAGCTTTTTGACGGAAGCAAATATTTTAATTAGATCAAAACCAATCAATTCACTTTGTGATGGGCAAATGAATTATTTGCTGAGATCCCATTTCTTCAGATTAATGTTTGTGTACTAAATGCTTTATATAGTTTCATCAGTAAAACTGCATGTCAGTTCAAATTTACTGGACATTTCAATTACAAATGTCTTGTCAGTAATACCATGCTTTAGTAAAATATTTGCAACAGTCTGCTCCAAAGTGCACCACCAACTACATGCTTTCCTTTTACCACTCTCCTGCTGAATACATTTGCTACACTTGTTCTTTGTCTCACACTTGGTTTTTTCACAATCCCTTTCACTTCAGTGCTCTGATATTAAAAGCTGCACCCTCCACTGATTTCTTTTCCCATCACCACTGTGAAGTGATGATCATGTATTCATGTTACATGTAAATTACTCTTTGTATCCCTGCCAAGATTCTGAAGCACTTTGCAGAAAGCGCAGTGTGTTACTCCATTGGGTGTTTAGAACATTTGAGACTTTGTCACGCATATAGAGTTACAATTTCTCACATTCTTTATCACACAGTTGTCAAGTGATTGTAAGCGGCCTGCCATGACATTTGAGATGCACTCTGCTATATAAATTTGTCAAAACTGTCATGCAATTATATGTTATGCAATCTGTCATGCTGTGTGCCCAGAAGCGGTTATTCAATTGGTCATGGACAATATCACTCATGTGGTTGTGTAGTTGTTGTGCAGGTGTTCAGACCTCTGGTAGTGCCAGAACCCTTGACTGTGGTCATGTAAGAGTCATGGAAGGGTCATAACTGTATTCATGCCCGTATATGAGTGCACGCACTGCCATTTATACACACGCACATATCACAGTCTACAAGATTGTACCTCTGTTGAGCCGGGAACACGGGGACCTTCGACAAGACACAATGGAAGCATAATTTGTATTATTTATATATATATATATACCTCTGTACCTAGTTGTCTGGAATAACATTTCCAAATGTGTTTTTATGAATGCTAACAGCATTACCAGAGTCCTAGCATTACCACACATTAGCACCCATTTTCGATGTGCTGCCATCTTGTTATCTTGTGTTGTATATTTCGGCTGTCTGTTCTAGTAAGCATCGCCTCATTATCAAATTGGCATAACCAAGAGAGACCTGCAGATTCAATGAAGTCATCCTTTTTACTATAGATGTTTATTACTTTAATCAAGGACTTCTCACATTCTTCTTATAAGAAAATCTTAGCACAAGCTCGTTAGTGTCCATATATAGTTTCTATTTTGTCACGTGGTCTGTCCTCCACTCATTGTACTGAGAAACATCTGTAAATGAATCAAAGAAACATATAGACTTTAGCAAAATGTCCTCCAACTGATAAGATGGCAGAGCACTGGACTGTTGAAATTGCTAACTGCACTTAGATTATTTTTAATGCTTGCTTGCTAATGGTGCATTAAGCATCACATTAGATTTCTATGAGCTTTCCTGAGTGCCTGATTTCTTTCACAATGGGCAATTTAATAACATCTCAATTCTGCCTGATTTAGTTGAGCATGTACATATTAAGGCCTTCTAGACTCAGGACTAGATAAAAGGCATACCAGTAACATGGAGATATATGGTTCCTTAACAGAGCTCTCCAGTTTACAAGGTCCTTGAGTGAGTACCTCACCCACTCCAGTTGTAGCTTCATCCTCTGGAATTTATAGTCCCATGTATTCCATTACACATTCAGGTCTACGAGTCTCAGAGTGTAAAGGAAACTAATGGACTGGTTGAGCTACCACGATTTCCGGTGCAGAACCACCACCACACAAAGCCTGGTGGAAGGGAGCTGTACATAAGGAAACAATCACCATAGGGACACAGACGACGCAGACGCTGACATGGAACGTGAACTGGAAATTTTCCCAGTGCTGATCCTTGCGACATTCCTCCAGGATCGTGACTGCCAATGAAGAAGACAACGGTGAGTACATCTGCCTAGCACACAAGGGAGGGAAGGGGACAATTACACACCCACAAGCCACACGCATCCCACACACACACCACCACACCCACACACACCGACACCCTTACACACACCCGCCCTCACCACCAACACACCAACGCACACATCGCCCCCCAAACTAGGTGCACAATCTGTAAAGGTAGACTCTTACCTGACACATGCACAGAAAGAAAATACAAAGCACATACCTGTGTACACGACCCTCCCACATTAAAATGCAGGACTACGGAAGAACATTGCACCAACATGCCTGTTGGCCAGATATATTAAACCAGAAACTGGAGGCAGAAAAATAAGTACAGACAAGGCCATGGGCCAGTCCTTTCAAATTGTCCCGTTGGGCCCACAAGACCCTCACTTGACTCCTACCACGACCAAGGCTTGGGTGGGGGGTTCCCTGGCTTAGGTTTCAGAGTGAGTGGGGTTTGGGCTTGCCCTGGGAAGTAGTGGGAGTGGACTTGGACCGGGGAAATGGGAGTGGGATCAGGCCTCCTACTTGTTCTTTTCCTCCCTGGTGAAGGGGCAGAGGACTGTGAAGGGAGGACTGGGGAGGATTCTGACGAGGAAGGAGTGGATTTGGTGAGGCCAAGGAAGCATTTAGGGACAAGACAGGGTGGGCCAGTGGGTTTAAAAAGGTCAACACAGGAAAGGAAAAGCTTCTTAGGTGCAGATGGAGGGGTTTTGTAGACCGGTTTCAGAGTGGAGGTTGAGGGAGTAGAAGTATGTGGTGTAGTCGTGATGTTGGTGGATGCAGGTGCATGCTTCATCTGCTGATGTTTGGTGGATGTCTGTTGCGTGGATGAGTGGGTGCATTTGCATGTACTGGGAGAAGGAACGTAAACAGTGGGAGAGGACAGGTAGCTAGTGCAGATGGATGTTGTGCGGGTGGCTGCAGTTCTGGTGAGTATGCAGTAAGTGTCTGTGAAAGTTGTTGTGGTGAGTGCCGGTGTGGTGTCTGGGGTTCATGAGTGGATGTCAGCAGTTGTGGAGACTGTGAGAATCGGGGCAGGAGCAGTGAGTGTGGGTGTATGGTGAGATGACAGACAGGGAGGAGGGGGTGGGCGACACAGTGGGGGAAGTGGATGTTGTTGTGTGTGCACTTGGATTTTGAGTGTGTGCCTGCTTGTGGTGGACGTGTGGTGCCTGTGTTCCTCTTTGAGTTTCTTGTGTGTTGTCTTGGGTGCATGCCTGTCTGTATGTGTGCATGGGATGGGTGAAGGGTGTGGGGTGCTGGAAGGGGCAGAGGAGGTGGGAGGGGTGGGCGGAGAACCAGGGTCACTGGCTGCCGTCAAAGAGGAGGCGAGAGCCTGAAACGATCTCTGTATGCCAGAGATGGCACAGTGAATGCCTTGCAGGTAGGCATTGCATTGCTGCATCTGGGATGCCAGCCCCTGGATGGAATTCACAATAGTTGTCTGCTCTACTGAGGTGGTTCTCAGGAGGTCAATAGCCTCCTCATTGAGGGCAGCAGGACCCAAGAACACAGAGAAGTGGGGTTGGAAAATAAAGGAAGTAGGCTGTCAATACCTGATTGAATGGCATGTTGGCACAAATGCACTCCCAGCCATCCCAGACACTATCCCTCAACATCACCCACTACATCAAGGTAGGTACCTCTGATTGGTCGTCTAGCTCCCATACTACACTGACCTACCTACACTTTACTGGCCAACTACATCAAAGTTGGCCCAACGGAGAGGGATGCTGTCCCACCACAATATGTGCAGTCTCAGAGGACATACGTCAGACCCACTAGCCCACCCATGGGACCTGTTACATGGCAAAATACCCACCCCTTCAAAGCAGAAATCACAATCCCACTGAAGGAGAGGGGGACGCCTGCATGGACACACCTGTTTACGACCCAGCCACTGCTTGCCCACCACCCTTCTGCACCCAGCTGTACTTCACACAAAAAAATCTGAACAGTGGTGGTAGTCACCTCCTTGTAGATGCTGTGCAGCCTTCAAGCGCCCATCAAACTCCGGATTGGCCACTGCCAGAATGCACGCTATTAGGGGGGTCAGGGTCTGACATGCACCCCTTCCTCTTTGGGAGGCCGTCCCCAGCTGGGCCTCTGCGGTCTTCCATGCCCAGCGTCTCAGGTCCTCCTACCGCTTCCTGTAGTGGGTGCTCTGCCGGCCGTAGACCCCCAGGGTCCACACTTCTTTGGCGATGGCTCGCCAGTATCCCTTCTTCTGATGGACGCTAACCTGCATGTAACACATAGAGGAAAATGTAGCTGTGAGCAGAGGCGCACCATTAACACATGAGATACAACAGCACCTGCAAATTTACAAACTTTCATCAATGAGCCAACACACATACACCCTGGCACACTGCACCTATCTATTCTCATATTCTTCAGTCACGCGCACAACCCTCTGACGCATTAACACACATTCCCAGGACGCATGAATACCACTCACCTGGTCCTCTGGTCGCCCATACAGCTTTGTGTACAGGGGTAGGACCCCGTCCACCAGCTTCTCCTACTCCCCCTATGTGAAGGCCGGGTCCCGTTCCCCTGTAGCCCGCACCATTTCCAGGACCAGAGTCAGGACACAGCAGCACACGCAGTGGTGTAGTGGCCGTCTTGAGGTGCAAGAGTCAAGTGGCATAGGCAACCCAAAATGGTGGTGTAGACTGCGGCGGTGTGCACCGTCACCGCCGACAGTGATCTTGATTGGCCCCTGTTTCCCATAGACAACAATGTTAACCAATGAGCAGTTGCATGGCGGTGTACACTGCCTACTGCCATGACGACATACGCCAGCGGTATGATGTCACTTCCTACTCTCCACAACCTGTATGACTAGAGGTTGCCATTTTATGAATAAAACATGTCAGGCAGGGCAGTGTATATGGCGCCATTTGATCTACCGTCAGGGAGCTAGAGGTGATATGACAAATGCCTATACCCATATCATGGTTGCAAGTATGACTACACTGTTAAATGCCCCTTCCACAGCAATCACGACACATTGTCCATTCTGGGTTTGATCCTGCTTCGGATCTGATACTGTGTAGTGTGTGTGGAATACACATGCAATGGATGTGAGAGGTGAATGGAGAGTAATTAGACCTACACAACATGTATCTACCTTTTTTTCCCCATAGCTTCCGACCCATGTGGATAGGGAGGGCTCCATCTGTCTACAGACCCCTGGTTGATCTGGCTACCATGGAGGAGTGCCACATCATCATCAATTATCGCCTGAATCGTTACAAAATCCGTGAGCCTGAACTCATGCCTGCAGTAAGGAACCCATATGCTATCCCTCCAAAATTGAAGGTACTATCAGTCCTACATTTCTTTGCAACTGGCTCATTTCAGGTGACAGTGGGCATGCCATCCGGTGTGTCACAGCCCATGTTCAGCAACACCCTAACTAATTTCTTGCGTGGCTTCTTACGATACATGCATAGTTACATCCAGTTTCCCCAAAGCCCTGATCTCACTACTGTCAAGTCAAATTATTATGCCATTGCCAACATACCACTTGTGATTGGTGCCATAGATGGCACCCACATACCCCTAATTCCCCCCAGAGCCTATGAACATGTGTACAGGAATCACAAAAACTATTACTCACTGTATGTGCAGTTGGTCTGTGTTGCAGAGCAGTACATCTCACACGTGGCTGCACGATTCCCTGGATCTGTCCATAACGCCTACATACTGAGGAACAGCAGTGTGCCACACATGATGACACAACTACAGGGGGAGAGAGGTGGGTGTGTATGACACAGATTTCCATTCATACATGACTGTCAGCTTGTTTGCAATGCAGTAAAGTGTGTTTTGAACTAACTTTTAGCCCTCTTCCCAGATGATTCAGGATATCCAAACATGCAATGGCTCCTGACACATGTGAGAAATCCCAGGACAGATGCAGAAAACCAGTACAATGATGCCCATGGTCACACAAGAAGGGTGATTGAGTGGATCATTGGGCCCCTGAGGGACAGATTCCGCTGCCTGCACATGTCTGGTGGATCACTCTGCTATGCCCCTGACAAGGTGTGTCAGATTGTAGTGGCCTGCTACATGCTCCATAATTTGGCTCTGAGGAAACATGTTCCACTACTGGAAGAGGAGGATGCTGCACTGCCACCCGTGGGATCTCAGGGGATGAATGACAGTGATAGAGAAATTGAGGGGGATGAAGTTGGCTCCAGGACCCAGCTAATACAGCTCTACTTCCAATGAGTCTAAGGTACATGTTGCACTGTGATATTAGCTAGACTGGGCTGGATGTGAGTGTTGAACAGAGTGGTCACAGTAGTTTTACACATCATCATTACCTGCATGACACTATGATGGCTTTTTTCTCCACATACCTCTGACAGGGCTGTTGTGTGGAGCTCATCTGCATATTTTCCATGGATGTGTCACTTGTGGTGGGGCAAGGGCTGACAGTTGTCCTGGCAGGTTGGCATTCCTAGACACTATGGCGGGTGATGTAATGTTCAGTTTTCATCAGCCACTCTACATTCATATTCATGAAAATGTGTATTTACACATGTCTGAGTAGTGCATAGCCTACATTAGTAATATGTGCTAACTTTAACCTAGTTTCCTATGCTGAAATGGGGGATGTGTTTATGACTGGCAGCAAATGGGGTTTCTGTTGTATTGGTACAGTGCAGTTAAAATTGTGTTACATTTCTTTGCTGACAGATGCTGCTATGATGTCCTACCCCTAACATATGGTTACATCATGGATGTTGAATGGATGTATTTACCACTCCTGTAGTGTGCAGTGTAACGTACTTGCCATCCACCTCTCTGTACAATGTGTTCCTGCAAGATGTGTGTAATGATGTTGGATACATTGATATCTAATACATTGGTATGAAATAATTAATTTTTGATGTGATCAGGTACTGTTTATTGATTTTGTGCATGACAAAAGGGATGGAAATGTGGAAGGGATTGGGCACATGGTGAACAGAATGCTCGGTTTCATTTACACAGCTGTTGATAGCACAGGGGCAGAATCCATGGGGGCCAATGTGAAATGGGCAAATGGCAGTGGATAGTCAACAAGATGGCTCAGTGGCACACAAGGGAGACAGTTCAGGGCAGAGTCACTTCTTGGCGGTGGGCTTGGTCTTGGCTACAGAGTCACTGGGTTGTCTGGCTCTCTGGCCAAGTTTGTGAGGGACTTCCTGGGCTACAGGGGAAGCGGTGCTGGTGCCCTGTGAGTCCTCTGGCAGGGTCATCATTCCACTAGCTGCTGCACATGTTGATGGCTTGGCTGTGTCCTAGCTAGTAGAAGGTGCATGCTGGTGGGTGGTGGACTCTGGCAAGATGTAAGGAAACCTCTGCAGCACCCCTGCAATGGAGGCCATGGTAGCATTTAGTTGTTTCCATTGCTCCATGGCCTCCTGGTGGTGTGACACATGCAGCCACTGGTTGTCCTGCAATGTTGCCAGGATCTAGCCCATCCTGTCCTGGGAATGGTGGTATGCCCCCAGGACCTTTGACATGGCCTCATGGGCAGCCACATCCCTCCTTGGCCCACCCGCCTGGGCCATTGACACCCTCCTACTGGGCCTAGCCCCATGTGCCTGTGTCCCTGCCACAGCTGGCCAAGTCCCACTTGCACTGGGGCTTTCATCGTCCTTTCTGGTGGTGGGTGGTGACTCCAGTCCCTGTACAGGTGGGCAGACAGTCCGTGGCCTGGAGACACTGGTGTGGGGACGTTGGGCCACGGGTGATGATGGTGGCTGAGTGGTGGGGGTGTCAGTGGTGTCCTGGGTGGGGCTTCTGGAGGCTAACTGCCCAGGGCTGTGGCATGGGCCAGGATATTCCTCTTGGTCCAGACATCCAGCTGCACTCTCCTCACTGGGGCCTTTTTCTTCTGGTGGGGGACTTGCACTTCTTGCCATCTCAGGGCGGGTGGCATGGGCTGTTGACCCTGTGTGTCACATCAATGAGAATTTGGTTTCCTGCAATCTGTTATGCATTGTGGCTAGTGGGTGATAGTGCAGTGGCAGTGCTGGAGGGAATATCGCATTGAAAGTACTGTCCTTGAGTATTTTTGTTGTTTTATATGTGTATGTTTCATAGTTTTTGCCATTGTCATATTTTTCTCTTGTTTTCTGCCCCCTATGCTGTCATTGCCATATCCCTTGCAACACTAGCCACCTGTTTCTTGTTCTTCCATTCCCAGTCACTTGCATGCAAGGGCCCTTTGGGAAAGGTGTGATGCATTTTTAGCTAAGGTATAGGTGGTGCATTGTGGGTGATGTAGTGCAGCATACATTACATGCAGAGGCTGGTGATTCTGCTTACAGGGATGGGTTGGGAGTTAGATGGGGTGCTGTGGGCATGCAAGGATTCTGGGTACTGTTGTATTTGGGATGTTGGATGTGAAGGGGATAGGGTGTTTAGACGCTTACCCGAGTCCAGTCCTCCAATGAGTCCAGTGAGGCCCTCCGGGTGCAGGATAGCCAAAACCTTTTCCTCCCAGTCAGTGTATTCAGGAGGTGGAGAGGGGGCCACTGCCAATCTTCTATACTGCAATTTGATTTTGTGATGCCAGGGAACGTACCTTCTCCTGCAGGTCGTTCCACCTCTTCCTGATGTCGTCCCTTGTGCGTGGATGGTTTCCCATTGTGTTCACCTTGTTGACAATCCTCTGCTATAGCTCCATCTTCCTGGCTATGGACTTATGCTGTACCTGTGCCCCAAACAGCTGTAGCTCGACCCTGAGTATTTCATCCACCATTGTCCTTAGCTCCCTATCAGTGAAGCGGGGGTGCTTAGGGGATGCCATGGTGTGTGATGTGCGTGGTGTTGTGAGGGTTCGTTGGTGGGGGTGGTGTGGTGTGTGTGTGTGTGTATGAGTGGGTCCTGGTGGTGGGTGTGTGGTGGTTGTGTAGTTTGTGTGTGTGTGACTTGTATAATAGGTTTGTAGAGTGTGTGTGTGGTGTTCGTGGCAATAGCTATGGTGCAATTGACATTGCAAAGGATTGTGGGATGTGTGTGTGTTTTATAGTGGTGTGTGTGGGTGTGTGTAGTGTGTGTATGTGTGTCTCAGGTGAGGGGCTTTTGAATGACCCAATGCATGAGGTTGTTGTTGGTGGGTGCCATTACTGTCCGCGGCGGTCCGTACTGCCAATGGCGTACCGCAGTAGAATGACCATGGGGGTGATTTGTGGATCATAATTTGGTGGGTGGATTTTTGAGGGCGTGGCGGTGACAGGTTGCAGAGTCCCACCTTTCCACCGTCGTTGGCCCTGGAGGTGTGTGAGGTTTGGCTGCTTTTTGGCCGTTTGGCTTTTTGTACTTATAATACGACAGAATGCATTCCCCGACACTGCCGGTCTTTTGGGGGCACCGTGATCCGCGGTGTTTCCCGCTAAACTCATAACGAGACCATAGTTTTTCCGGTTGCGGGAACACGAGACCTGATGTTACCAGCTGGTAAATTTGGTTGATAAAATCATATGAGGCTTTGGCTGATACAGCAGTCAAGCCTCGTCCCGCCTCAGCTTGACTTTTTAAGTTGGCAATGGGGGGCAAGGGGTGGAGAGGAACATTCAATACTCAATACTCTCTCCTGCCAGCACTAATCTCCTTTTCCCTCATCTGCTGTCCCTACCCGCCTGCCCAAGACAGAAGTCACAGCACACTTTTACCACCTGCTCACATCAACTAGTAAATGTGTGCTTTAAACACCTCGGAAAGGAGAATACGAAGATGAAAAACACATGGTAATTCCATATCTGCACAGTTATTCCACATTTTGAGGTAGTTTAACTTGTAATAGAAGTTAATTGTGTAGAGATACCGGTCAAAAACAGTAATTCTGTCCATCCAGAATCTCTGCACAGGTTTACTCCTAAATTGTAATCAGGGACCTAGATTCGAAATGGAAGTCGTTTTAGTTATGGTTATGTTAAAGACCTGACACAGAACTAATCCTCCTCGAACTGTTGGACACCCATGTAATACCAAATAGTATTAACCCCTTAACTGTTGACGCTTCTCCATCCCTAGTGCTGAGCCCTTTTTTTGCTCAAGAGGTGCTTTGCACTTATGCCCAGGGGCGTAACTCCAAGGGGCCATTTAGAGGTGCCCCCCCAATAAGTGTATATTCTGTTAAATCATTGGGTACAGGTACTTTCAGTCAGGTATGGTGAGGTGTCTATTGGATTTCACTAGGACGTTTTACATATATGCACACAAATACACACATAAAGTCTCTCCTCTCTATTTTCAAAGTCTTCTAAATGTTATTCTACAAAATATGGTGTTTTCCCTCTTAGTACCCAGGCCAATACGCATTCTTCCCCCTTTCCACTGCCCCTTAAGCCCCTGCTCCCTGCTTGTCGTATAATGTATTTTAACATTATATGCCAGCATGATTGTCAGAAAATCTGGTGCTCGCACCCCTCAGTCTTACTGACCAACTTACGCCCTTGCTTATACCTTCATAACTGTTACACCTGACAGCCTTAGGGTGGTCTTCCCCCTAACATTTTGCCTGCCTTCCTCCATTTCTGATTCCATTTTTTCTGGTTTTAAGACTCTGTGCACTTTACCGCTGCTAACAAGTGCTAAAGTGCATGTGCTCTCTCCCCTAAATCATGGTAACATTGGCTTAACCCCAATTAGCATATTTAATTTATTTATAAGTATCTAGTAAAATGCACTACCTGTGCCCAGGGAGTGTAAATTAAATGCTACTTGTGGACGTGCAGCACTAATTGTGCCCCCCACTTAAGTAGCCCCCTAATTGTGGCTCAGGCCTGTGTGTACAGTATTACTGCCACTTCAACTTGGCATTTAAAAATTCTTGCCAAGCCTTAAACTCCCCTTTTATTACACATGTCACTCCTAAGGTAGTCTCTAGGTAGCCCATAGGGCTGGGTACTGTGTAAGTAAAAGGTAGGGCATGTACTTTTAAGTTTTGTTGCATGTCCTAGTAGTGAAAAGCTCCTAAATTAGTTTGGCATTACTGTGAGGCCTACCTCTCATAGGCTAACACTGGGAATTCCTTATTACACTTTTAAACTGTAATTCTTGATTGAGAAGTCGTAGCTACCTCATGTTTCATATAATTGGAATGGCACTGATTTATCCACTTTACGGGTAATGTTGAATTTAGCATTACTATTTTAGAAATGCCACTTTTAGAAAGTGGACATTTCCCTGCTTTTACAGCTCTGGGTGCCTGAAGCCTGTCTCCAGTACACGTCTGGTGTGGGTGACAGGTACTCTTTGTGCATTCCCTCTAAACAGCCACAAACATTGATAGGTTAGGTGTATCTGAGCACCCATCCGCATTCTGATGGCTCTTCCTGGGCAGGAAAGGAGGAGAGGGCTGACATTTACACCTGAATCGGCAGTGCCTGTCTTCACACAAAGGGCTGATAACCACCTACTGATAGTATTGAGACAGGGCTGGGAAGAAAGGACCAATGTGCACCTCAAGTATCCCCCACTTCAAAGTCACAACTGGGTATAAGTGCAGGGTCTCTGACCCCACTAATTCAGTATACTTCTGGACCTGTAGAGACTGGCTAGGGAGAAGGACTGCTGTGCTGCTTAAAAGGACAGCTACTCCACTGGATTCCCGCATTGCTGAACTTTTGGCTTGCTGAGCTGCCCTGCCGCCTGCTGTTTTTTTACTATGGTGAGAAGACTGACCCTGCATCACTTCAACCCAGAGTGACTCCAAGGGCTTGCTAGTTTGCCTCCTTCTTTCTGAAGTCTCTGAAGATTTCTAACAATCCTGCTTCAGCCTGTGAACTCTGCCAACTGTGAGTCCTGCTCTGCCAAGTGGTGCCAACACAGTCCTGGGCCCTTGGAAGTGGGTTCTTCTAGCTGCTCTTGCAAAGAACCTCACATCAACTTTGTTGCGCTGGTCAGAACTGATGCATCACCTTCACTGTCAACGCATCACTACTACATCGCTGCTGCTGCGAGGATCGAGAACACTGCATTGCCGTCAACGACAGCACACTACTGATGCAAGGATCGGAGCACCACATTGCCAACTGTGCGATTCATTGTCCCTTCTGTGTGGCCCAGAATCGAAGCATCAACTTCATCCTCCAGATCGATGCCAACACATCACTTACTGCTTTTTTCTACGCAGATCCGATGAATTGACATTGTTGCTGTAAAAAAGACGATCCTAAAGGATTACAAATTCCAGTCTCCCTGAGGAATGTAGAATCCTCTTACATTCTAACTCTCAAATGATGCACAGCATGCATTTCTCTCCAGATACCACACACCTTCCCCTCAAAGAATATGATAAGCAACATAGAACCTAAAAAACTATAAGTCTTAAGATAACAACATATGATGCTAAAATATCCTAACAGAACACAACTAAATGAGAGAATGAACATAAGGAGGATTAGGAATCTTTCTTCCTGGAGATCACGACATGATTGAGATTCCATATCCTCCCATCATTAATTTTGACTGCATTTTTGAACAGCTGAGTGACCACAAAAGGACCCAAAGATTTACTCCCACTCTTACTTAGAGTGGGTTTCTTAATCAAAACCTCATCTCCTACTTTTACTCTGACAGTTTTTTTAATCAAAATACTCTTTCCTTTTTTCCATGCAAACTTTTTCACAACCTCTGTCATACTCCTCATAAGACCAGGAAACTGCTTTGTTTTTGTCCCCAGACACTCATCCTGGAGCTAACATGGTATTACCCTTTCTACCTCTGAACATTTCAAAAGGGACTGCTCCAGTGGAGGATGGGGAGTAGATCGGTATGCCACTAGAAAGTTTTTTAAACCTTCTTTCCAATTTCTCCCAGCAGCTAACTCTAGTTGCACACATTCCTTCACACACTTGTTAAACTTTTCTACAGTTCCATTCCCTTCAGGATGGTACAAGGAAAATAACTGATGCTTGATCCCCAATCTCCTAAAATATTCTTCCATTTCCTTGGAGACAAATTGCAGACTATTATCTGTCAAAATAGAGTTAGGAAACCCTTCTCGAGCGAAAATTTCTTCAAGCAGACCAATTATCATTGTTGTTTCAATGCTGCTGACCACACCAATTTCAACCCACATGGAGAACTGATCCACCAAAACCAAAATGTAATTGCTTCCCGCTTTTCCATGAATTGGTCCTACAATATCCATTGCAACTACATCCCACGTTCTGCTTGGTAAACTCCTGACACACATTGAAGGTACTCTCGTTTTATAAATCTTATCACTATTACAGCAATCAGGGCACTCTCTAATTACCCTCTCGATACTCAAATCCATTCCTGGCCACCAATAGTTGAGGCGAATACTAGATTTTGTTTTGCTCATACCTTGGTGTCCTGCATGTCCCAACTGAATAATTTTGTCAGTCAGTCAAGACACTTGGAACTACCAATCTTGCTCCCCGAAACAATAACTCATCGGACACAAATAATTCATCTCTTACTTTCCAGAATCCTCTAAATGCTTCATTATTCTTCAACTCAGCATCCCAATAGGTTTTGAGGGAATGACACACATGTAACACAGGATCACCAGCAACTGCCTTCACCCACTCAGCCTGTTCAATAATCCCTTCCGTGACACTACACACACTAAATTCATTTTCCTGACAATTGTTCAAGTTTTCCTCGGATTCAGAAGCGAGTCTTAATAATCAATCTGCAGTTTAGTTACAAGCTCCTGGCACATAAAACATTTTGAAGTCAAAATCTTGAAGATTAACAACCCACCTACTGATCCTACTTGAGATTTGGTTAAGACCTTTTTTCATGAAGACTTCCACAAGACCTTCACTGCACAACCTCCGTATCTCCTTTTCTACATCATCTTTCATCTATATAGGATGGGTCGCACTTTGGAAACTACTGGTACTAACCGGTTCAATTATACCTTCACTGCACAACCTCCGTATCTCCTTTTCTACATCATCTTTCATCGATTTAGGAATGGGTCGCACTTTGGAAACTACTGCTACTGCCCCTTCCTTAATTTTAATACGATGCACATATTTTACTAAGCATCCCAAATTGTCACTGAATACATCCTTGAACTCATGGACAAAATCTGGCAAAGATTCAACTTCCTTTTTTTTTCTGTTCCCAGAAATTTCACATACTTCCCTCAACTTTTGCACAAAATCATTCTTAAGCATAACTGGTGTGGGGCTATTAGGATCTAAAATGACCTTCAGTTCCTTCTGATGTGGCCAACTTAAAACACTGTCACCTTTCACTGGTACATACATTTTCCCTACTATGGTATTATATTTGAAGGTAATTTCCGATTCAAAATAGCCCCTCAGGTCTATTGTTTGTCCCCCATATCCCCCAGGAATCACATCAGGATCTTGCAGCATCACACTTTGACTCAAATACTTATCACATACATCATTGGACAATAAAGTCAACCATGCTCCTGAATCGAACAAAACTTCACTATCAATCCCACCAATGGTTACAATTTCCTTCGGATGGTTCTTTTTCTTTTCCTGTGTATCGACTGTCAAAATGCAATCTTCCACGAGTTTCACTGAAGGAGAGTTTTTGTTTGACCTGCAACATTTCGCAAAATGTCCACGTTTGTTGCACAACTTGCAAATTGCATTGACAGCTGGACACTTTTTATAGGAGGCATAATGTCCTAGATTTCCGCACCGGAAACACTTGGTATCTTTGAATTTAGACCTCTGAATTTGATTAAGCTTGCTATCATCTTTTCCACCTTCACTGTCTTTGTAATTACTTTTTGCTCATTTTTCTGAATTATTTTATTGACCCCCGGACACCTGTTCCTCTCTAATCCTTCAACACAAGCCAAAGTGTGCTCCACACCCTTATCTATCGTCACAACTTCCTGTAGAGGAGGATCATCTTTGCTCCAACCTTGTCGCTGGAGCATTTCAACATAAACTGAGCCCTTATACGTTCCTCAAGCGTCACTCCAAAACTTGCATGTAGCAGACAGTTTTCTCAATGCTGTAACATAATCCTCTATAGATTCACCCGGTTTCTGTTCTCTTATTCCAAAGTGATAACGTTCAAGGATTGTGCTGATTTTTGGTAAGTAGTGCAAGTCAATCTTTTTCAAGCAGAGTTCAAATTCGTTCAAGTCAGCCCCATCATCATCTGGCTCTGGTAAAGTTTCAAAAACTTCTTGTCCCTCACTTCCTAAACAATGCATGAGAAGAGAAGTTTTCCTTTCATTGGATAGGTTTGTGCCACACACTCTTGTGTAATGTAGAAAGGATTTTTTCCATTTAGGCCAGATTATACGTGCTTCACCTGGGATCGTTAAGAAGAAAGGAGGAGGTGGTATGTTCTGCATTGCTCAAATTTGGTCAAGAACTTCTCATCAAATAATTATTTTCTTATTCTTGAACCATTTTAATGTACATTGCTTCTTTATAATGTCTATAAAATCCTTATTTGATGTAAGATGCCAAAAGGTGTTTTCTACAGGAAGTTCTTCTTGTTATGTCCTTTTTTTTTTTCCATGCCTCTATTCAGAGTTCCGGGGACCAGTCAGACAGCCAGACAAACTCCTGGCAAGGTAGGTCCAGAATCACGCGTTTACCTTGATGTATCCTCATTCACACGCAGGAAGATATACATACACGTGTGTTAGAATATACGCGCAGATAAAAGGTGAGAAATACACGCGCGTGTGTGTATACGCTAGTCAGAATACGCGCTGCATGACGCGCGTGGCACACAATTTTCCTTCTCGGAGGAGAAAGCTGGCAGAGATATGCACGCGTGATGGAGACGCGCGGACTGAGCCAGTTTGAAAGTGCGTATGATTTGAAAAATGCGAGCGTGTTAGGATGTAAATCCTAAGTAAACGCTGTTCAATATATTTTTGCTGAGCATTAACAATCAACAAATGTGAACGACGGTAGAAGAGTCACACAGCGCTTTAGGTAAAAGAAAAATGAAGGGTTCCTCCTCCTGCAGTATAATTAAAATATACGACAAACTCACCAGGGAAAACAGTCTCTTTGGAAGTGTTCCTCTTCCTGCAGTATTAATAAAATACACGACAGGCTCACCAGGGAAATCAGTCTCTTTTAGGAAGATCAATTTGAAGATGTAAATGCAGTCCAATTACCATCTCCTTCCCATTACCCAACGAAGGTAATTTTTTATGTGTTGAGATATTCCAAAAGGTCCAGACCCTCGTCGCCAGTGTAATAAAGACGATCCTAAAGGATTACGAATTCCAGTGGTTTCTTTATTGAAATAAAGAATATCCCATCCACATAGGTAAGCACACAAGCTCTGATATCTCCAACCGCTTCCTTCTCCAATCTCATCCAGTCTCCCTGTGGAATGTAGAATCCTCTTACATTCTAACTCTCAAATGATGCACAGTATGCGTTTCTCTCCAGATATCACAGTTGCGCTGATCGGAACCAATGCATCTCAAGGACCAAGGTACTCTTGCTCAACGGGCCATGCGTGGGTCTTGTAGCCGGCCTGTGCTCCATCACGATTGGCCTGAACTTTTGATTTTGGTACGGTCTAGTGTGACCAGATAGCCCTTTCTGCTTGTAAGCACTACAGTTTCATTAATTCTTTCAAAATTCATATCTGAACTTCTACTAATTGGTCGTTTTGGTCTTGTCTTGTTTGAAAGAAACCTGTGCCATACACAGGGAAAAATGTAGACAGCTGACCACATTTGACTATAAAGAATACATTAAGCGGCAGCATGATCTGGGAGACAAGGCCAGTAGTTTGCTGGCCTGGCTGCTGCGCTCGGAGCGCCTATATACTGTCATAGGTATGTTTCGTACACAAACAGGCAACATAGTGAACTCCCAACTAGCAATTAACAGGGAATTTGAAACCTACTATAGGACTCTTATACCAGGAATCAGCAGAAGTGATTATGATAATGATTGACACATACTTAGGGCCAGATGTAGCAATTTCCGATTTTGCGAATCGGAAATTGCGAGTCGGTGCTACTCGCAATTTCCGATTCACAAAATCGGATGCAGTACGGTGTCTCAGACACCGACTGTGAGTCACTATGGGGTAGCAAAGACCCACCTCATTAATGTTAATGAGGTGGGTCGCATTTGGCGACCCCATAGCGAGTCCCTGAACTCACAGGGATGGTGGCCTGCTGAAGTCAGCATACCTCCATGTCTGTGACTGCTTTTTAAATAAAGCAGTTTTTTTTTCTTCATTTTGCAGCCCGTTTTCCTTAAAGGAAAACGAGTTGCAAAATAAAAAAAATAACGAAACCTTTTGGTTTCGGTTTTTCAAAGTAGGCACTGGTCCATTGGACCACTGCCTGCTCTGAAAAACCCTTATTGGCAACATTCACAAAGGGGAAGGGGTCCCATGGGGACCCCTCCCCTTTTGCTAATGGGTTACCACCAGTGTGACACTGGTGGTAACTGCGAATTGCTTTGCGACCGCATTCGCGGTAACAAAGCAATTTAGCATAGCGATGCGAGTCGCAAATAGGAAGGGAACACCCCTTCCTATTTGCAAGTCGCATTCACAATTTGCGAGTCGGTACCGACTCACAAATTGTGAATGTGCATCGCAAAAGGCATTTTGCATGGCGCAAACTGCGATTTTCGCAGTTTGCACCATGCAAAATGCTTTCTACATCTGGCTCTTAGTTCCTACCATTATGACTGATTACAGTCCTGCCGAAATCTGGCAGGGACCCACTTGAGGTGGCCTTTTATCACCCTCTTTCATTGCTCAACCTTGATTACAAAGTATTAAGTAAGATACTAGTGAAGAGGCTGACCCCCATGATTCACGCTATTTTCACCCAGATCAGAATGGCTGAATTCCCAGAAGGAATACATTTCTAAACATTCGCCGGTTATTCAGAGTTCCGGAATGGGCATGTCACTTCTCAACAGGGCTGGGGGCCTCGTTAGACACTGAGAAGGCATTTGACACTTTGAGATAGAGGTACCGACAGGCAGGTTTGATAAAACTGGGCATAGGTCTTGAGTTTTGTAAATGGGTTTGAGTCCTTTACGAGGGCCCGTTGCCCAGAATGCATACAGACTAGGTTATATCCAATAGCTTTGCCATTGAACAGGCATGGTAAGGGTTTATCACCCTTACCGTTTGCCCTGGCTATGAAGCCACTGGCCGGCAAGTTGCGGGGGAAAGCAGGTGCTTACCATGGGGCTATACCATAGGAAGCAATCCAGGTTCTGCATTAATTAGGGGATGTCCTGTCTCTTCCTTTTCCTGAGCACGCTGGATCCTATAGATAAATCACCAGGGTATATCCTTCTACAATGGAAATTTGACATGTTTAAATACTTAGCAATCCAGATATATCACTCTGAACAGGACTTGATAGAGAGGAATCTGGGTAAAGCTCTGAAAACAATTCGACAGTCAAGTCCCTTCTTGTTGAAACTCCCTGTATCCCCGATAGGACTAGTATCCATTGCCAAAATGCTAATTTTATCACAACTCCTGCATTATTTTGCAGCATTGCTGGTAATATTGCAGAAGTCTTTCTTCTCAGAACTACAACGTTTACTGACATCATTAGTTTGGGATACCAAGAGGCACAGAGTCAAAGTAGGCACTCTGTATAGCACTTTAGAAAATGGGGGACTAGGTGCTCCTAATTTTGAGTATTACTATGTGGCTGCTCAATTGCAACGGCCTCTCAGATGTCTCCAATACCCTCTGAATCCTGAGAGATTGCTGTTGGGTGTGGATTTCCAGACCTCACCTTTATTGGAGTGGCTTCAGGACACACCACCTCCTCGCAAAATCTCCGGCGCTCTACTGAGGGTAGTGACTTGGTGTTGGCAGAAATACATTTTATACAGCAAAGGAACAGTACAATACACACCTGATGTTCCCCTCTGGGCCCTATCACAATGTAGACGATTGAAAGGAATGTATCAGATCGATCGATAACTGGAATGTAGCTGGATACAAAGCATTTTAACACTAACTGGGCCTTAAAAGGCAGTTTCCCTTATTTATGGAGCCTTAAGCGCTGAGACTGTAGGATCAGGATCCTCGACACTCAAAGGGTGACAGGAGACCGTATGGCGGAGGTGTCTGGGATCAATCAGAACGGTTTCACGAAATGCATGATTCCGATTTCTACAGTTCAATTACGTACACCATACATATCTCTCCCCAGACAGGATTGCCAAGGTGTATCCTAGAAGCTGGACATTATGTCCCAGAAGCCAACAGGGAGAAGCAAAGTTCCTTGTGCTCTTTAATAGAGGATTTCTGGCAGAGAGTTACTTCATGTATCTCTGCTATCACAGCATCAGTTGTACCACGTGATCCTATGTTATGTTTTCTTCCCTCTGGTTGTGACGAAAGCCACAAAAAAACGTAGGGGGTTCCAAGATCTGGCATTGGTTTTGGCACGAAGGTGCATGCCATGTCTTGGAAAGCAGCACAGGCACCCTTACTTTATGGCAGAAAGATATAATTTGTTGGGTTTGGTGGAGCTCTCAGTCCATGCTGACACTAGAGCGAGGAATGGGACATGTAATCTTATGGGACAATATCCTGAGTGTCTGATGAAACTTAATGGGATACTTACCCCCATAGACTAACTTACACCCCTAGCATCTCTCTGGATAATGACCACAGTGAAGTGTGATTGCTAGTTCTTTGATCTCACTGTATTCCTCCTTTCTGTAAACAGTAGGAGGGCGGTGGATGGAGGGGAACTAGCAAAGCTAATGACAGTTGATCATTGTTGAGTTGACCCGGTTAACTGTTTACTTGAGTAATAACAATGTGTTAACAATAGTTGATCCTTAATGCGTTAGCATGATCAAGTTGAACTGAAAAATGTGACAATCAGACCAGATTCACACACACAGCGTTACTGCCTTGGGTTTATAAACCCTGGTAGAATCTATGGCCCTCATAACAACATTGATGGTAGATACCGCCTACCGCCGTGGCGACGGCTGCCAAAAGACCGTCGCAGCGGCTACCAGCCGTCCGCCAAATTATGACCGTAGCCGGAATTCCGCCAGAAGGATGGCGGAAATCCAGCTGCGGCCATGGCGGCAGATGGCAGCCACGCCAGTAGACTGCCGCAGACCGTATCATGACCCATGATACGGCCTGGCACTGTTCTGCTGGTGGACGCTGTTGCTGGCAGCAGCACCCCGTCCTGTCTCCTGCCGGAGGACCCCCTGTAATCAGTTGAGTCGGGTGCTCCGACAAGGGAGAGGGGTGGGGGTGTTGTGTGTGTGTGTGTATGTATGTCTGTGCATGGGGGTGTGAGATGTGTGTTGTCTGTGTGTGAGTGTATGGGTGTGTGAGTGCGTGAATGTTGTGTGCATGGGTGTGTGCATGTATGTATGTCAGTGTGTGTGGATGTGTGTGTGAATGGATGTATGCATGCGTGGATGAATGTGGGTATGAGAGTGTAAATGCGTGAGTATGATGGTGCGTGAAGGTGCGTGATTGTCGTAAGGGGGTCTGGAGTGGGGAGGGTTGGGGGAAAACAGGGGGGGGAGGGGTCATAATCCCGCAGACGGGCTAGTGACGGCCGCCTGGCTGGAGACTGCAGTCTCCAGCCTGGTGGTCGTTACCGCAGTGGCGGACGGTGTGGTACATTGGTGGTATGGCTTGGTCCAAACCGCCAATGTCATATTATAGCTAAAAGTACCGCCAGCCTGTTGGCAGTACTTTTCTCCATTTTACTGCAGTCCGCCAAGGTTGTAATGAGGGCCTATATGTATGTTCAATGTTACAAAATGCTAATAATAAACATATATGAAAAAAATGCTTGTAAAGTGAGTACAAGCAGAGTGCTTTTATTTCCACTCAGTTGCACTGGCATCTAGGTGATAGGTCCGTGATAGCTCCCAGCCAGGAGGATACTTGAACAAAAAGAGGGCTGATGGCCATTTAAATCAGACCTGTTTTTTGGGCCCTGCAGGAAGTGGGAATAAAAAAGCCCCTTAATCGCTTGCATGTTGCTGCCCAGAACGGATAGCAGACAGCTTGTGAGTGTGCAGACTGTGTCCTGGGTCGGCAAATTATCCTGGGACATATTCACCATATTTCACTGGGTCCAGTCCAGATCTGGCTCAGTAATAGCTGCCGGATCTGGGATCTGGGTAGATCCCCCAGCATTTCCAGTACTGACTGCAAGTGCACAGTTAGGACACGGGCCTCAAACGCGATTGACACCCCGTCCCTTTTATTACAACGGCAGTAGGATGTAATGCACTTGTAATTATGCCCTTATTAAATGTGCCTTACGGTATAATCCACGTGTAATAGGTTGGGCAGAATGTCTGTCACGCTTGTGATGGGGGTGTCTGTCTTCCAAACTCTTAAATAGGCCCACAATCTTTGCTACTCCCCTTGTAGGTCAGAAATTCTATTCTTGGCAGGGCTCATGCAATCTTTCGAGCTTCTGAGGTTCATCGTTTGACTGCTGTTTAGAATGGTAATCAACGTTTCTGCTGCTTTCCTTACCGTTGTATTCACGTGTTGTGGAATTTTTGCATACCAAGCTCTTATTGTAATTGGGAAAGGAACGTACGCTGCTCTGCAACACTGTTGTATTTGTGTTTTGCCCATAAAAATAAAAACAATGGAAAAAAAGTTTTCACTAGTGTAGCGACTTGAGTCAATTACCAGGCTAGCAGAAAAAATTATCTCTTGGAAATGCTTTGAGCTGGCCGGAAAAGAAAGCTTGCACTAAGATTGTAAATTCTAAGGTCCTGATTTAAGAGGGGTTAGTGCATATATCGCCACATTAGCGTAATTTTCTTTACGCTAATGTTGCGATATTATGGCAAAAACGGTGCGCCATATTTAAAAAGTGTCGCAATGCGTGCACTGAGCAACTTTGTAACCCCTTGCGCCACATTATGCCTGCACCAGACATAATGTATGCAAGGAAGGCGCTCCCCCGTTAGGAGGCCCACAAAAATGGCGCAATGAAATCTAAAAGATTTCTTTGTGTCATTTCTAGGGGCATTTTTAATGCCTGCACAAAGCAGACGTCAAAAGGAGGGACACCTTTGTTTTCAATGGGCCTTAATGTGCTTTGCAGGATTATTGTCAACATTTTTGGCGCTAATCCTGCAAAGCACCAAACTGACGCTAGTTCCCTAACTACTGCCATAGTGTGCTGTATGTTAATTACGGCGCACACATGGTGACATTAAGGGGTGCAAGAAGAGTGGTGCATGAATAGTGGTGCTACATTAGATGCAGTGCCACTTTTCTTAAGTCTGCCCCTACGTCCCCTCGCAGGATAGTCCACCCTAAAGAAGGGCGATGGCCAGTTATGCCATTTTAAAGCATTCAGGTTGTGGTTAGAGTTGCCTTATCCTCTTTCTTTTGCAGAATTGAAGTTGATGCATTTTTTACGGATTTCAAAGCCATAACTCTTTAAAGTCTGGCTGCAGAAAGAATGCTTTTATGGACACCTGGGAAAACCACAGCATGCACAGCAGTTTAGTGCAAGGGTCACGGAAAGGAATGTGAAAATAATGCCCCCTGGCAGGGGACAGAACATTGGACTGGAGGGGTACCCCTGCCGCTCACCTTCCCTCCCCCACATCTTCCCCTCTGGGGCAAATGCTATGGCAGGCATAAAGGTAGCTGACAAGAATGTCAAGTTTCAAAATGACTTGTACTATAAAATATAAGAATGAATGTTCACACTCAGTGCTGGAAGCGGAGTTAAAATAAATTGCTTGCCCCTCCCCCCCCTGCCGTGGTGTATATTAAATTGAATGAGGGTCATGTACAGATGCAAAACAGATGTTGGCATTTCTTAAAGCTACAGTACTCCATTCACAACATTTTGTGTGCACTTCAGTTAACTTTAGGAATGAGAAAACTGTCACCTGTTTGTGCAACCGGTGGGTGTTTAGTCAGAGAATGATTAATCACAAGCATTTGAGTCTGGAGTCAAAATATATAGCCTGAGAGAAACCATCCGTTTGGCTGCAGTAAAACGAGCAACAAGCATGGGAACATGTGTCTTCCTGAGAAGTGACCATTGTGAAGTTAGTGTACACCCACAAAGTCATAACTTTCAAAATCTATTTCACACCCAACTGGTGCACTTAAACGATAGCCCTAAAAATTCTGTTGCTAATGTACAATTGTGGTGCAGGAGAAAGTAATATTTGCACTTTGAAAGATATTGGGACAGATTCACGAAGGAAGTCATGAGGATGTAAAGACTGGAGCAGGGGTGCTCTTTCACATACACCTTCCCACCTTTGTGAATCGGTTCCAGAACATTCAACTTCCTATAAATAAAAGTGTAAAGAGGGCCCATCCTTTCTATTTGTAATACTTGTATATGAATATTCCCTGAATGTTCACATTTTATTCCCCTTCTAGATGTTTTGGGGCCAAATTACAAGGACATGTAATGCCATGTAAAGGAGTACTACATACCCTTACATGCCATTCGGGATCAGCCCCAATTAATAAAAAAATAAATGAATGTTAACCTTAACCATGACCTTCCAGATTTTCTGCCTGTGAGAAATCTGATGGGTTAGGGGTAGACGAATAGATTGAAACGTAATTTTTTTTTACAGATTTCCTTGCTTGCATATTCCTGTGAATCTTCTAAAAGTCACAAAACTTCATAAATTGTGAACAGAATCTCACGATGAACAGATTATTGACTTCTGCTTCGTGAATTGTCACTGAAGTGTTCAGACTAAGCAAGGGCCTGATTTAGAGTTTGAGGGATGGGGTTACTCTGTCAAAATGTGATGGATATCCTGTCCGCCATTACGATCCAATAATAACCTATGGAGATCATAATACGGTGGACTGGATATCCGTCATGATTGTGACGGAGTAACCCGTCCCTCAAACTCCAGTCAGGCCCTAGGTCTTTGCATACCAATTCAGACTCAATATTGCAACAGAGTTATTGTTCCCACAAACTGAGAAGTCACTTTTTTAATTATTCTCATTTGTGGTTTTATTTGGTACAAACGAGACTCAAGTTGGTAACTGAGCTTTTCAGAAGGACAGGCTAAAAGACCAACCAAAAATACATTGAAGTACAATACAAACATAAAAAGTAACGTAGGGGGGCTGATTCATAAAAACATTTATGAGTATGGAAGGAGTACTACAAGAGTACTATTTTACATACTCTTTCATCCCTTTGGAATCAAAACATCCAACTTCCTCTTAGTAAAAGTGCACCATTGCACAATCATTTCTATTAGTACTAATTGCATATGAATAATACCAGAATATTCCAAGTTCAGGCATGTAAGAGTTTTTCTTAATCCCCAGAAATGTTGAGACTGCACATCATAGACCTTTTCAGTGTGTAGCCCATAAGGAGAAGAAATGTAGGAGTCATAACCATTTCTGTTCTCATTAAAAAAAGTTCAGAGTACAAATCATGATAACAAGTGGCATTTGTACAGCAAACATTTCAGCTCTATTTTGAAAGATTCTTAGGATAAATTAATTTTCCTTATTAGTGGCATGGATTCCCAGTCCTTGGGTGTCATCCTCAAACAAAGTTTGCTTAAGTATTCTTTTGATTTGGGGGTGCGGCCAAGGTGGCCCCTGTAGCAGCCATGAGCTCCATTCTCTGACTCTGGACCAAGTACCCTGCAGTGTATTCTGCCACAGCCTGAGCTCCCATGACATTGCTGCAGTCACCCTAGTCCCGGTGGTGGACTCTGAGGGACTGACAGAGGCTTCGGTGGACTCAGTGACTTCTTGAGTTGAGGACAATGCAAACTTTGTGGCCTGGTGCCCGTTGATGCTGCGGCCTGGGTTGGGGAGTTGGGATGTTGATTTAATACCTTGTTTTCCCTCTGTTTTTGTTCCATACTTCCTGTACTGATGGCAATTACTCATAGCTTATGCTCATTGGGATGTTTAATCTGGATGTGGATGAAAGAAGGGGGGGCGCACAACCCCCTTTGAAATGCAGTCTCCATGCTGTGTGATGGCTGGTGAGTTGCTTTCAGATGCAGATACAACATATTAACTCGGAATGTTCAGGGTATGGCGGGTTATGTTAAATGCTACAGAGTCTACTAATATTTAAGACAGCATAATGTGCATATCACCTGCCTTCAGGAGACACACCTCTTGTCCAGTGAGCTTCTGAGACTCCAGAGGAGATGTAGGGCCATGGTAGTGGCCATCACATATTCTTGTTATGCTAGGGGAGTACTAATATGGGTGGCCTCTGGTTTGCCTTTTTGATTCAGCATTCACAGTTGGACCCTGAGGGCAGATATGTGGTGCTTGAATGGATCATGGATGGTACACCATTGTTAATAATGGTGTTTTATGCACCAAACCAAGCGAGTTCCTTTGACACCTTCGCTCCCGCTTTACTTACCAATACGCTTGCACCATGTGTCTGGGGTGGGGGCTACAATTGTATGCCTGATTCAACTTTGTACAGATCCTTACAGACGGTGTCCGGACTCAATCCCTCATGCTTGCTAAACACTTATGGCAATGGGCACTCCACATACACGTAAAGGACTTATGGAAGCCAGTCCACCTACTCATGAGAGAATATTCATACTACTCAGGATTACACGATCTGCACACCAGAATCAACTTATTGTATTGCTATACTGGGGCGGCAACATTACTGCTCTTAGTGAGTTCTTACTGCCCACTATCACTACTGAATATGGACTACAAAATCCTGAGAAAGGTCTTAGTCAACCGTCTGATCCCACACGCACAAACGTTAATTCATCCAGATCAAAATGGTTTCATCCCCAGGAGGAACACTTTCCTGAATTTACGTTGTCTGTTCATGTTAATGGACTAGGCACATGCCTCTGGGACTCACCCCTGGATAGCCGCATTAGACATAGAGAAGACCTTCAGTACTTTATGGTGGTCCGATCTCATGGAGGTGCTCCATACAACGGGAATAGGATTCAAGTTTCTATCATGGATATCCCTACTATATACTGACCCAACGGCCAGGGGGTGAAAATAGATGGGACAATCTCTGACCCTATTTCTATAGGGTGAGGCACAAGACAGGGCTACCCCCTGTCACGAGTATTATTTGACCAGGCCAGAGAACCCTGGGCTTGCTCACTAAGGGCTTGAGGTCCAGATTGGGGGATCCTAATGGATGGTACATAATCTCATTGTATACAGATGACACCTTAATCTACCTCAGGGAGAAGAGACAGACGTTACAATACCTCATCGTCTTATTGGAGGAGTTCGGGGAGATCTCGGGTCTCAAGGTGAAGTGGGACAAATCATTTTATACCCTCTTACTGAGCTGACTGAGGTTCAAAGATTATCATTTCCTGCTACCCCTCTCCCTTTGTGCTGTTAACTTTCTAGGGGTCAGTGTGCATCGTAACGAGAAGGATTTAATAGATGGCAACTTGGGAGCGGCACTGTCGGCAATCTGGGCGTTCCTTCCATTCTGGACAAGCTCACCACTCTCGCCTTTGGGATGAATAGCAAATTCCAAAATTCTAGTGCTTCCAAGCATGCTGTACTTTTTGTAGGCACTCGCAGTCTTGTTGGGCAGAGGCTTCTTCACGGAGCTGAGCTCTTCATTGACATCACTAGTATGGACTCTGGCAGGTGCAGAACTCGAAACTGTACACTCCACTTTCTGGGGGGTCTCAGAGCTCTGAATTACAAATATTGCTATGCCACAGCCAAACTACACTGGCCTATGTGCTGGCTGGGCGGAGTCTGTACCTTTGAGTTGGGGAGGTGTTTTGAGGGCTCCCGTCTGACCAGAGCCATACTAACCTGGTTGTTGGGTTCTAATGCAGTAGTCCCTAAGGGAGGAGCGAATATACTCATGAGGACAGCAAAAAACAGTTGGAAAACCTACACGACCCCGCATGCCGGCCCGATCCCATATGCACCAGAACTCCCTCTGTAGGGTGGTGGCCCGCTATTCATGGGGGAACTTATTCACAGAGGGCATGCTTCGACCTTTTGAAGATCTGGTGGAAACCAATAACTTGCCCCTGGAGAACTTACTCCTCTATTCAGCTCTCACTAGTCTGTATCAGCCGTGGCAAAGGACTCACGAGGGTCTGCAGACATCACATTATACTTCACGGTCAAGTACATGTCCATAAACTCTAGGCTAAAATACGCATAATTAAACAATTTGCACCATACCTACTGGACCTCTGAACAGGTTTCTGAACATGTTTCTGGGGCCACTAACATCTGTCCACGCTGTTCCACAGCAGTAGCCAATTTTAATCATATGGGGCCTCATTACAACTTTGGCGGTCTTATAGCAAGACTGCTGTGGTGGCAGCCTCCAAAAGACCGCCATGTTGGCGGTAATCCGACCACAGTATTAAGAGTCACACTATGAAGACCGCCCAAATACAGCCACAAATCCAACGCCACCAGGACTCAGGAGGGCGTGAAAGAGGCGGTTCCACCACCAGCACCATCACGCCGACAACCTTCCACCCACCAGATTACGACCCACAAATCACCACAGCGGTTCTTCCATGGCGGTCCAAACCGTCATGCTCAGAACTCACTCCTGTCAGAACACAACACCACAGTGGACAGTTCGAATACCCCACACCTGACACACATACACACACCAGGCACACCTACTCATTGCACTATAAAACACACCCACACACAACCCACAATCCTTTGCGACAAAAACAACCACCACATACACCGAGAAGCCACAATCTCATTACTTAGCACTCATACACCATAGACACATTTACACTTCACACTCGCCACATACCACACAACTGCACGAAGAACACTATACACACATCACAACCACACACAAACACCACAACCTACCAGTACTGACAACCAAACACCCCCAAACCACCAAGCACCCCACACTGCACCCTACACACCAACACCCACCCCTACTCACACCACAACCACCATGTCACGTCAAAAGCACCCACGCTTCAGTGACTGTGAGTTGAGTGTCATGGTCAATGAAATCATCAGGGTAGAGCCACAACTCTTAGGAGCACATGTACAGCAAACCTCCATAGCCAGGAAAATAGAGTTATGGCAGAGAATAGTCGACAGGGTCAAGTCAGTGGGAAACCATCCACGCACAAGGGAGGACATAAGGAAGAGGTGGAACGACCTACGGGGGAAGGTGCATTCCATGGCTTCACAACACTAGATAGCCGTGCAGAAGACTGGCGGTGGGCCCCCACCTCCTCCCCCAGAGCTTACATTGTGGGAGGAGAAGGTCTTGGACATCCTGCATCCTGAGGTCCTGACTGGTATACCCGGAGGATTGGACTCTGGTGAGTAACTACCATCCCCTGGCATTAATTCAACCTGTCCAGCATGCTTCCTCACCACCCAAACACACACCAATACACCCCTTCTCCAACTACATCTCCCACCTAATCACCTAATGCCCCTCTCCTGCATGCCACACCACTACCCAGCCCCAATGCCCACACACTCCCTGTCAAATGCACGAATAGCACAGCCAATTTCTGGCACTACGACTCCCACAATGCACTAGCCCATCTACATCAAAACCTGCAATGTGCATGTCATATCACATCACTTGCATGTGTGACTATTGCACTAGTTACAACAATTGGATGCTTCAACTGAGGACCACTATATGTCAATGACAGCAATGGAATGGCACAACACGGTGCCAAACACAGACACAGCACTGTCACCAAACCTAAGGGCCACTTATCCAGAACAACAACCCTGAAATGGACTGATCATGGGCATGAAACCAAGAAGGTACACTTCATTCACAACATGCACAGGCAGGATGAGCTACCTTGCATACGCACATATCCTCCTCCCACCAGGACACAATGCTGCAATGTACAGCCATTCCATTCACATCTAGCAAGCCAGAATGGCCACCTGCTAACATGACACACCTGTCATGTGAACCATCACACTTGAACAGAACCCACCCACCAAGCTAAAGTTACCAAGCTTGATACACAACAACCCTTATTGGAGCATGGTACACATGTCACAATCCACTATCCACAAACTGTGTTAGCGCAGCTGCACCTGTCATTGACATTTCTGGGAATCAAGTGAAGCCACTGTATGCATCGGACAGACAACCAATCATACCTCCACCATTTAATCCTCTCTCTCTCTCACTCCATCCCTTGCCACTGCCACCACGGAGAGGATACCAGAGACAGCCAGCCCTCCTCAGGATGAAGGCCCCAGTGAGGACAACGCCGCTGGATGTCTGGGCAGTGATGACCTACCTGGCCCATCTGGGACCTTCAGTCTACCACACCCTTCCTCACCCTGCTCACATGAAACCCCCCACCCACCTTGTGCCACTGCCATCTCTTCGCCCCCAAACCTGTGCCCCAAGGACTGTTCAATCAATTCTGTGCCCCACAGTACAGAATCCTGAGTCACCCCCTCACACCCAAGACATTGAAGGTCCTGCTGACACTGGGAGTGGGCACAACGTGCCAGGGGTACAGGCACATGGGGGCAGGGGCCATGGGAGGGGTCAGAGGACTGGGCAGCCAAGGGAGTCATCTGACCAGGAAGCCATCTCCCAAGTTCTGTGTGCATATCAACAATCCCAGGAGAGGATGGGCCAGATCATAACCATGTTGGGGGAAAACCAGAGGCTGCAAAGGGATGACCACCAGGAGGTCATGCAGCAGTGGCAGGCCCACACTGCCACCATGGCCTCCATTGCAGGGGTGCTCAGGGACGTCACCACCACCCTGCGTGCTTCCTCCACCCACCAGCAGGCCCCTTCCATTAGCCACATCACATCAGAGCGTTCAACATCTGCAGCTGCTAGTGGAATGGAGGCCCTGCCAGGGAAACCAAAGGCATCAGGCACCCCTCCCTCTAGCTGAAGAACCCCCCGCAAACTTGGACATCCATCCAGACATCCGGCGGGAGCAGATGCCAAGACCAAACCCACTGCCAGATAGTGACCCTCTCCTGATTACTCTCTCTTGTGTGCCACTGAGACACCCTGTTGACTGTTCATTGACATTACTCCATTTTCCAATGGCCCATGGACACTGGACCTGTACTACCTACAGCTGTGCCACCTACTCTGAGGATTCCTTCTACCATGACCCCACTCATCACCTGTTTGCCACTGTATGCACAATAAACACTATAGATCAGTGCTCCTGCATTTGTGTTTTTATTTGAACAAATACAAATGTTTGATCTGCAAAATGCTATGTGGGTATGACCCCCTAATCCAACAGGCAGTGTAATGGACTGCAGAGGGAGGCATCCTCTGCAGAAGACACAGTACATCAAATATGTCCCAGGGTAGATGTAAGAGAGTCACTATTACAGCCAAACACCAGAGTATGTCCACTTATCCAACCAGCAAAAAGACCATGATAGACACTACCATCAGGATAGTAGGCATAGTATCACACAAAGTACAGATGCAGTTCATAGTTGTTGTGCCCAGTGTAGATAATCATCCAAACAGGGCACAACAGATATCACTTCTACATCACTAGTCTCAGGTAACACATCACAATACACTGTAGCTGGCATCTGTCATGGGCTAAACTCTACTCTGTGAACAGTAACCAAAGGCTAATGAACATGAATGGCACAAGCAATAGGTAGGAGAGCCAAAGATTAACAGTACACAGTCACTCGCTGGAATGACATGAGAACAGGAGAATGCAGGACACATAGCACAATACAGGCCTGTCCATAGGAGATGTGAATCATGCAATCTGCAGAAAGTACACATGTCTGAGATGATACATTTTCAGTCAGCAGCTTAGATGCATTCAGTCACCTCCCACAATACACACATAAGGATAGGAATACATTACACCACTGGTGATAATCCAAATCAGGAGGACCATTGACAACAAACTATGTTGAAATAGTACATGTGTACATGTGTATGCAAATACACACCCAGCATACCTGAATGTTACTAGAAGTACTGATTGATGAGCTCAGCCCTAGAGTCTGCTGCACCTTCCTCATCTGCCTCCTCATCACTTTCCACTTCTGCATCACCAGCCACTGGTCCAGCTGCCTCCTCCTCATCAGCTAGTAAGGGCATCTGACGTCTCAGGGCCAGATTGTGGAGCATGCATCAGCCAACTATGATCTGGCATACCTTTTGGGAAGTGTAGAGGAGGGCACCTCCAGAGACGTGCAGGCATCTGTATCTGGCCTTCAGGAGGCCAAATGTCCTTTCTATGACATGCCTCATCCTGCCATGGGCCTCATTGAATGGAGTTTCTCTTCAGTGGCAGGGTACCTCACTGGTGTCAATAGGCAGGGAAGGTTAGGATAGCCAGAGCCACCTGTGTGCACAGAGGTAGGACCTGTTACAATACAAGTACAGCCACAGGCAATAATGTGATGACAGGTGCCATAACAGAGACACACATCCAAATGCATGCATACCAATTAGCCAAGCCCTCTCTCTCTGTAGTCGGGCTATCATTTGAGGGACATTGTTGTTCCTCAGAATGTAGGAGTCATGCACAGGTCCAGGAAACTTAGCTGTCACTTGGGAGATGTATTGGTCTGCTACACACACCACCTGAACATTGATGGAGTGGTAGTTTTTCCTGTTCCTATACACCTGTTTATTGGCACTGGGAGGGGCCAAGGCTATATGGGTAACATCTATGGCCCCTGTCACATGAGGGACCTGTTCCACATCATAGAAGTCTGCCCTCACATAGGCCAAATCCCCTTGTTGTGGGAACCTGATGTAGTTGTCCATGTGTTTCAATAAAGCACACAGTACATCCTTCAACACTAGACTGAACATGGGCTTTGACATCCCTGCTGCCAAGCCCAGTGTAATCTGAAAGGAGTCTATGGCAAGAAAGTGTAGCACTGACAGAACTTGAACTGTGGGATGGATGGCATAGGGATTACGTATGGCAGGCAATAGATCTGGCTCCAACTGGGTACATAGATCCATGATGGTCTGACGATTCAGACGCTAGGTCTGAATGATATGCCTGTCCTCCAAGGTTGCAAAGTCCACTAGCGGATGGTACACTGGTGCATGTCTCAATATCCTCATGACAGGGTATCTAGGCTAGAGAGGAGAGAATGTACAATGTGATATGCCCTCCATACATGTTAGCAGAACATATCATTATCGCACACACCTAACACTGCAGACATGCCGCACACTGCTGACACATACTATATTGGCCGTGCTGAAACTGCATGGACTCCATCCTTGCTGCACTTTGCTGCTCCTGATCAATAGTTTCTGGCATTCATCACATGTGTCAGATCCCATAGGTGGTACACTGAGCTGTCCTGCACTGAGCATGTATGTAGTCATGCTAATTGCCTATATGGTTACACCACCCCTTAACTGATGTGTATAGGGACATGCACGTCATATGACAACCAGCAGTATTAGGCCACTGTGTCATGCATGAAACATGTATAAGCCAAACCATGACGTCACAACATAGGCCTACTCCGCATTCACATACAAAAAACTGTATTGCACACTTAATTTCATGCATCAAGGCATGATATGAGCATTAAAATGGCAGCCACCTGTCCTGCAGCACTGGACAGATGGAAGTGACCTTAGTCAACTGTCGTCGGTCGTCATGGTGGTAGGCGGTTGCAAGCGCCATGCAAGTTCTCATTGGGTAACATTGCTGCCTAGGGGGGACTGAAGCCAATGGGGATCACCGCCGGCGGTGACGGTCCTGTACGCGGCAGCCGTGACTGCCATTTTTTGCAGCCTTGCTCACTTGACTCCTGACACTCTTGCAAGCAAGACCTCTGTGAGCTGAGGTGCTGTGTACTGTCTCTGCGAGACATCATGCCATGTCCTGCAGGTGATAGGGCCCCAGCCTTTGCCCAAAAAAAGCTGGCGGAGCTGGTGGAAGGGGTCCTACCTCTGTATGAACATCTGTATGAACATCTGTATGGGGCACCAGAGGAACAGGTGAGCCCAATGCCATAGTCATGTGTGATAGGGGTGTGTTTGAGGGTGAATGGCGTATGTGTTCCGGTCAGGGAGTACATGCATGCAGGGGGCATGGTGTTTAGGAGTATGAACCGTGAGGATGGATATGTGTGTGCATTTGGTGGGTCTCCTGTTAATAGTCGACTTCTGTTGTTATGGTGCCAGTCTACATAACGTTCTCCTTCTGTCTGTGTCACCCATGCAGGTCAATGCCCATCAGAAGAAGGGGATATGGTGTGCCATCACCAAGCAAGTGTGGACCCTGGGGGTCCATGCCCAGCGGAGCACCCATTGTCGAAAGCGGTAGGTGGGCTTGAGACGCTGGGTCCAGAAGACCCGGGAGGCCCAGCTGGGGATGTCCTACCAATGAGGGTGGGGTGCCTCCCTAATGTCCAGCATATTGGTGGTGGCCTACCCTAAGGTGGATAGGTGTTTGAGGGCAGCACAGCAGCCACAAGGGGGTGATTACTGACTGCATCCTGGGACTTAAATGAGATTAGGCAAAGTGACATTGAAGTTAATGCTACATGTGTATCAAGGTTTGTAAATGGGTACTAGGCACCCTTGCCGAGTATACATTTGTAGCTGTGTCTCCATGCTTTACTGTCAGTGGATGTACTTCTCCCATTTCCATACCTCTCCATGTCTGTAATGTGGAGATGCACTAATGTCATAGGCACATGTGTGACTCCATCCTGGCCATACAATGGATTTGAGTGTTTGTATCACCCTAAGAATTCTGTATGAGGAGCTCCAGACACCTGCAATAGTGAGTCTGAGATGTCAGTCTATCCTTTATATGCAACTGTGTCACTCTCCTGATATCATTGGGACCATATTAATCATGTACTGGTAATGGTACTGACAAACTGTGGGGCTGCGAATATAGTTCCACCACAGAACTGGCCTTCATGGGACATGGGTATTGGCATGATAGCAGACAAGGCAAATATGTAGATGATCAGGTGACTGTAGGGTAGGGTATGAGTAGGTAGTCAACCTGGGATGCTGTAACATGTGGAATTGATGAGGTCTGATGGCACAGATAATGCATTCCTAGGGGCTATACTTGTGGGGATGTGGCCTTCTAACCTATGGGTTGGTACTGGGGGTGGTAAGTGCCCTGGGATATCCCTTATTTATCACCATGGTGTGTACATGACATGTAGGACAAAGTCTTAGCAAGTCCTATGCTGCATTGCTGACTGACTGCTTACGTCATGTCATGGATAGCTGGGTGCACATCCGATGGCCTGTCACTGTTATAGCTTGCCTTGGCTATTAGGTAGTGAAAGATTAGGAGTTGTTTGGATACTGCATGACACATGGAGTGTTAATGCGCAGGAACATTTGTATTCAGTCTCCTCAGGCTGCTTATGTGGTAGTGGGATGTGTATGTGCTGTACTGGCAGTGGTGTTTGTCCATGTGTGCCTAATGCATGCTAATATATACCCCCTGAGATGTGTGTTCTCTGGGCTCAGTGACAGATGTTGCCATTTGTGGAATGGTTTGTGTCTGAGGGTGGAGTTGTCATGGTGTACCTGCATGCGTGGTGGCCTTGGAAGTGGTCCATGATGTGGTGTGTGTGTTCCAGAGGTATATCTGTTGTGACAGTGTACTCAGTGGATGTGAAGGATGTATTACATGTGGTACATGGCCCATTGCAGATGCACTAAGCAGTATGTTGGGTAGTAATATATGTGTTGTGTGTCACCTGCCCCGACTCTGTGAAAGGGTCTGACTACTCACATGGCTATACCACAGATTTACTAAGAACACATTAGATGTGATCTGTTTGGGTGTCTGACTAGTATTGCCTAAATCTGAGTTCCTTTCCATGATGGCATCGGTATAATGAGTGTGCAGACATGCAAAATGACAGGTAGGTGCTGTGTGATCTGTGAGTGGAGTTGCCATCACTGTTATGGACATGTTAGAGAGGACATGGACTAATCAGGTGTTGTAACTGTAGAGGACTTATGGGGGTTATTCTAACTTTGGAGGAGGTGTTAATCCGTCCCAAAAGTGATGGAAAAGTGACGGATTTACCACCAGCTGTATTACGAGTCCATTATATCCTATGGAACTCGTAATACGGCTGGTGGTATATCCGTCACTTTACCGTCACTTTTGGGACGGATTAACACTCCTCCAAAGTTAGAATAACCCCCTATGTGTTGTGTCTAGTCAGCTGCACATCCAATGGGTGAAAGGGGTATGGAGCGGTAAGATGTGTATACAAGAATACTATTCCTACTGCATCCAGGGCATGCTATGCCAGCTAAAGGGCTTAGGTTGGCATCATGGTGACGAGTCTAGTAGTGCAGTGTCACTTAGGTATAGCTGCAGGTGTGAGGTTTGGCAGACATGATGTAGGTAATGTGTATTGGCAAATGCGATGTCCTAGCCATGATATGTATTGTGACAGATGTGCATTTGTAGCTGTGCCAATGGGAGGTATATGTTAACCATTGTGCCCCCTATCTCTCTCTCTCCCTCCCTCTCTCTCTGTCATTGTGTGCATCAGCATTGTCTGGCAAACGATAAGGGGCACAGGTGAGTGGGGAAGCAGGAGCCCATGGGACCCAGGAAGCTGACGCCAGTGACATCGAGGGACCTAGTGGAACGGACGGTGAGGGGAGTGCCACAGGGGAGAACGGATCAAACACCTCATCCTTGGAATCCTCCTCCAGTGGACACTCCCTGGAGGTGGAGGATCTATCTGGGACCACCCTAGCTCCATCTTTGTCCACCACCCCCCTTACTACCACCACCTCCCTGTAGTTCCCCAGCCAGTTGCCTGTGCCCACTCACCCAGGACAGTGGGCGTCTCCTTCGCCGCAGGCACCTGAGCCCCTGCCCCAGTCAGCCCTGCTGCCCTCAGTGAGGAGGCTATTGATCCCCTAAGGTCCATCTCTGTGGGTCTATTGACCATCATGAATGCCATCCAGGGACTGGCAGCTCAGATCCAACAGAGCAATGCATTCCTGGAGGGCATTCACAGTGCCATGGCTGGCCTACAGAGATCCTTTCAGGCTCTGGCTTCCATTCTGAAGGCAGCCAGTGTCCCTTTATCTCCCGCCCCCCCACTACCTTTTCCCAATCCCAGATCCCTCTCCCCACACCTATCCAATGCACCCGTACACACAAGCATGCATCTACCTCAACAGACCAGGGTAGATCCGACAAACACAAGCAACACCCACCTGCAGACACACCAACATCCACTCCCTGCATTGACTCTCCCACCACTCTCTCCCTCACAGACACTACACCAGACGCACTTGCATCCACCACACAATCATGCATGGATCCAGCCACCAGTCCCATCTTACTCACAGTCAGCACAATAGCAGACCCGCAGACATCCACCCCAGTCACCACATCCGCAGCCTCCGACACCCCCACATGCAGAACAAGTACCATACCTGCAGACACCACTCCAACAGACAGTCACCTATCCTACACGGCATCTCTCAGAACCTCCTCCCAAAACACCTAAACACCCACACTCACCCACCCAACAGACACCCCGCACCCACAAGCATTCCGCGCACGCACCTGCACCCAAGACATCCACACCTACACATCTGACAACCACTCCCTTTCCCTCCACTCCCAAACTCTTTTGCCATGACCGCCCCATGTGTCAATGAAGCATTTCCTCACAGTTTTCTCTGTTCACTACCCCTCTCCCACCCCGTGAGACACCCAATCTCTCTGTGTCCCTGCCCATGTCCAGCCCTTCCATCTGCAAGTCCCATGACCCTCCTCCTGCAAAGCGATCTGCCCCTCCCAAGCCCAGGCCCAAGGACCCCCCTCCCAAGCCCAGGCCCGAGGACCCCCCTCCCAAGCCCAAGCCCAAAGACCTCCCTCCCAAGCCCAAGCCCCCACGACCCCACACCTATTCCCTTAGGTGCCTGCTTGCCCCCTTGATGCCCCCACCCTGTGGAGGTCATTTTGCAGTCAGGAGTCAAGTTGGGGCACAGTGAGGTGCCATTTGTGCCTTGGGCACCTAAGACTATGGACTGGCCAATGGTCGTCTATTTGTATATAGTTATTTTTAATATTTTAAAATTTTAATACACCTGGCCCACAGTGCTGTTGATAACGATGTTAACATACTTGTTCTGCCTTTCTTTCTACATGGCTGTCTATTGTGTGTGGGCTTTGGTTTGTGTGTGTGTGTTAGAGGGAAATCTGTTAATAAAATAAAACAAATCATTTTGATACAATACTATAGGTTTAATCGATTTTCAGCTGAGAACAACAGGCAGTCTTACATAGAGGCCATGACTGAAGTTCAAAGTTCTGGTTCAAACACCAGTAGCATTTATACTGTAAAAACCACAAAATACTGTGGTAAAGAGTTCAGCATTGACGTAAGCAACTACAAGCAGTACAGATAAGATAATGAGGTGCCTCTGGAAAGAAGCACTTGCACTTGTTGGCCTCATGGGTGGGTAAGTTACACTGACGTCATTCACCATATCTATCTTTCTGCACAACAAGAGATTATATGTTGCGTGCTGCTCATGGTAGCCCTGCCTTGGAAATACTTATCTGACCCTTACACAGTTCCCCTTACCACTATATGAATGACTTGTGGTTTTTAGGACCCCTGTGCTAAGGAAGGATTCACCCTTTTTGTTCCACCCTGTTTGTGCTAAGTGAACATTTTGAAAGCAGCAGTTGGTGCAGCTTTAAAGAAAAACTCTCATTCTAATGTGGCTTGGGCCTCTTGTGTGTTTCAGCACAGCTAACTTAACAATGCAGCATGTGTATAAGTTTCCTAAGTAATAAGTGTTTGTTTGTCCTAAATATGACCTGTCTTTTCTATTGAACCCACAGTCTGTCTTTTTTTTTTAACATGTCATGTATTAAGCCTTTGACTACTTACATTGGTTTATAACTATCTCTAGCTTAAAATGTTTGTATTGGGATTTGGGAATGTATGTTTGTATGCAATGTATTCCTATTCTTCCTACATCTTTCCCCCCTCTAGTTGATTATTCAACTACTGTTTCTACCTTCCTATCTACTAATGAAACTAGGGGAATCACCACATACCCACTACTCTGTCCCTCCCAATTTAGCTGTCTTCCTTTTGCAACATGCTATTATTACCTGAAAAATAAGACACATCAAAAGCAACAACACAATCAAAGACAACAAGGCCTTGAACAACCCCGACATCCAGGACGGCACCCATTTGATCCAGCCCTCGAACCACCATCAGGGGCACCCCCTCATCGATTATTTCCTTTTGTAGATCATGCAATGTCTGAATGGCCTGAGTTAATGTCCCATTGTCCGCATCATTGGCCGGCACATAAAGATCCAGTCTTCTTACACACCCCTCCTTCCATGGCCGTCATTAAATCAAATACATATCTGTGTTGCATTAACATCTGCCTAAGGGCTCTGAGTTCTTCCTTGATAGCATTGAACCCATCTTCAGTTGCATTTATGGTCTTCATCAATTCAAAGCGCGTGATCTGCAGCCAGCGTGCAGTTGCTTTCGCCTGAATAAATGGTAGGATGCTACCAAAAAAGATTTGGCATCATTAAATAGTCTGTGTTCCTGTGGAACGTCTTTCCACACTGTAGTACCAAAATGTTCAGCAGCTCTTTTTGTCCGGTAATGGTGAAGCAAGGTTGTTGGACGGCTCATGGGATGGTCATGTCACTGAGAGATGTCCACACCTGGTATCACCAGGGAGTGGGTGTGCAAAGTCACTAGGGAGCAGAGGCCATTCCAGTTCGGGGGTAGTTGCATGTGGAGCCAGGCCCCACACATCCAGCAGTGATCCACTAGGCGGGAGGTGCCGCCCTGCATATCAGCGTTGTAGGTGGTGATGTTGCAGTTGCGGTTACTCCCCACCTTCATTGTCCCATTCCCTCTGAAACAAAGAGAAAACTGTGTTCATTTCATTGCTATTCTAGGGTGTATGGTAATCCCAGTCCATGTATATCTCTGTATGTTTGCATCCCATATTTCCTGACTTTGGCCCATTATCTTATTAAAGCTTAGTGGACCTTGTGTCTCGGTACCATTTGTCATGGGCAAATACTGATCCTGTGATACTAAGAACTGGCCTGGTGTTGGATGTGGATGTGCCTATGCTGTGCATGTGCTGATACCACACATTGTCAAACAAAGCAATATGGAGAGGGTAATGGTCAGTATCATTATCAACAGTTCTACACATGCGTGTAATAATTGATATAGGATCAAAAAATTAAAATATCCAAGGGCTAAAAGCAGCATATCAGTGCAACGAGGAGGAAAAACAAACATAAAATACATAACTTAAAAGAAGAATTGTCTAAGATTGAAGCTTTGGAGGGACGCTTTACTCCAGTTGCTTCTCCTGTTCTCCCCCCTCTTTTTCCTGCTCGGTGTCCAAAGGGATGGATGTCACTGGGAAGGGTCCATTAAATTTGCAATTCTTCCATTGTCTTGCAAAATTGCTAAAGTTCGCAAAGGTAATGGCGTTTGTTGATCCTTTACAGGAGATGCGTTGGCGCGCTTCTTGGCTGCACGTGTAACCTGTTTAGAAAATAACTTTGCAACTTTGGTTAGCTTAGACATGTATTCATTCAGTTCAGTTTGTACAACTTCAGGTGCACTCTCAGTCTCCAATTTATGTCTGGTTGGTGGCACAAATGTGCTCATTGTTCTACCTGTCGCTATTTGATGGGGAGTTAAATGATGATCTGATCCTGGGGTATTTCTCAAAGCAAAGAGGGTTAACAGACTTGCCATTACAGTTAACACAAGGTCCTGCTTCAATCCACCTTGAGAATGGGCAGACTACAACTATAAGATAGCGATAATGATTGCATCTGTCAATCATATCAATGTAGTCAATGAGCAGTTCCTTAAAGGGACCTTGTGGGCAAGGTATTGTGGAAGCTATTACCTTAAAGGTGGGACTTGGTGAATACTGCTGGCACATTGTACAGGTGTGAATGTACATTGTAATAATCTCATGTAAGTAAGGGACAAACCAATCCTGACGTATTTGGAGGGACATATTGTCTCTAGCAGTATGTGAAGGAAGATGTAGCTGGTTTAAAGCTATCAGTAGCAATGCTTGGGGTATGACAGGTTTCCCTGTTGATATTTGTCTGTATATTAAATCTGTTCCTGTCTGTGTGCATCCTCTGGCTTCCCACAACTGTTTCTCATGCTCTGGTGCATTTTCTTGTATCTCTCTTATATGCAGGTGAGCTGTCTCTGTGTAATGTCTGGCTGAATTCAAAGTGTCTGAAGGTGTCAGTGTTTCACTAGCTAACAAAACTGTGGTATGTGTATCACTAAGAGGGCGTGTTGCGGCATCTTTGGCTGCCCAATCAGCCAGGTCATTTCCACAGGACACAAAATCCTGAGCATTAGTGTGGGTTGTGCATTTCACTACTGCAACTGCATGTTGCAGTATTAAAGCTTGTATCAAGTCCTCTAAAATGGGGCGGTGCATGACAGGGCTTCCATCAGACTTAAGGAATCCCCATCTATTCCACTGCATAATGCTGGAATGCACTGTTGTAGTGACATAGGCTGAATCAGAGTATACTGTTATTGTTTCTCCTTCCCCTTGTTTGAGGGCTGCCCCTAAAGCTACTAATTCAGCAGCCTGGGCTGAATATTGAGATGGCAAAGTTATCTGTTCAGTTATCTGCAGTGTGTCTGAAGGGTTGTTCTGCATCGCTCTGACCAATGCAGCACCTGTATGTCTTACCCCTGTATGTCCATTGATGAATTTGACAATGGCAGTCCCTTCTCATGGATACAGGACCTAGTGGCCCCAGTGTCGATGAGAAAGGTGTACTCCTTGCCATTAATGGCTACCATCACAGTGGGTTCCTCGTCTGGCCTGTGGGTTACCGATAATACTGGACACATTAGACTTCTCCTTGGGCACCTTCATTGGGCATATCCTCCCATGTAGTTTTGCTGGAATGGGTTCCCTCCCCTGACAGTTACCCCTCCTTGTAAGTTCTGGTGCTGCAAGGTGGGCTGCACTCTCTGCTGTGGCCCATACTGTATTTGGGGCACTGATTGCTGTAACTGCTGAGGCTGTATCTGTGGTTGAGGCTGTAGGTGTATTTGGGGCTGTGGGAGATATATCACTTGGGGACTCGTGGCAGGTTGTGCTACAATGCCACCAGGCGGGACCATTTGTTGGCCATAATTTGCCCTTGTCTGGTTGCTAAGTTCATCTTCATTTTTAAACCTACAGTCTCTAATGAAATGTCATTTTGCAATAGTGGCATGTCTGTCCACTCTGGAATGTGTTTACTCTATTTCCCCCAAACCTTCCTCGCCCTTCTATTCCATTATTCCTGTTATTGCTTCTCTGGGCATACTGGTAGGTTTGCATTTGGGTGTCTGAAGGAGGCATTCCCAGGGACACTGCAGCTACCTGGGTGGTGGCAGTGGCAATTCCTTCCTCTGTTTTCTTGGCTAGTTTCTGCTGGACCAATTTAGCTGCTACTTTCTCTATTTTATCTTTCTCGCTCTTTTCCTTTTCTTGTCTCTTCTTACAAAAATGTATTATGTGTGCTTGTATCTCTGTCCATGGTTTGGGCTCCAAGGCCACTATATTATCTAATTTATCCTGCACTTCAGCTGGCAGACCCCGTTTCACTATATTGAAAAATAGTATTGCATTCTGTCCAGTTACATCCCAACTCTCTCCCCACTTCCTGTGTCCATTTTTCCTTCATTCTGCTAAGGAACTGGGCTGGGTCCTCATTTGGCTGCATTGCTTGTGCCATAAGGGACCCAATGTCTGGCCTGTCTGGATACATTTTCCTCAGTGGTTTCCAAACAATTCCCCTTACTCTATTAAAGGATTCCCCATCACATTTTGGGTTGGTCAATGTCACATCCTTTACTCCTGCCTTTGTGAACAGTAGGTCTGTCTCATCTCCTATAAGGGAACTTAGTAAACTTAATGTACTCTATTGCAAGAGTAATCCCTGCAGTATGTTTTTTCAGAGATTCTATCCATATCCCAGCACCCTCAGCAAGTTGTGGCAATTGTTTTTTAAGATTTTCTTTGTCCATCTGGAGCCATGATATATATTGAGGCGCCCCTGGGCCCTTGAATATCAAGGGCAGTTGTGACAGGACTGTAGTCCTATTGCCAGTAGGGTGACAAGAGTCATACTTACAAGCATATCTCTGCCACACTCTATATAGGGATAATCCCAGTAAGGATCCCCTGTGCCCTAAAAAATGCACATTTCTGCATCAGTCATGTTTCAGGGTTCAAAGGAACCCTCTTGCGGCCATGGTGTCATCTGTGATACCAATCTTTCTATCCAACCTGCTAGGTTGTCAGTAAAAGGGACAACACTATACCAACTATTTTCATACTTAGCTACTATTTAATTGGGCGTCAAATTATTGCCAGGGCATACAGGGAATGCATGTGCCATGTCTTTCCTCAGTGTCATTTTTCCTGCCATATCAAATGATCCCTTTCTCTCATATGGGCATGCATGCGCCCCCATCAAATACTAATCTCTGTAATTCTCTTGGCTTCTTTTGTAAAGTCTGTCTTGTCTTATTGTTTTCTTCTCCCTCACAGGCATATTGTGACTGTTCCTTGTTATGGTCCTCAAGAAGGGACATTCTTTTAACATGTTCAGTGATGTCATCTAATGCCCCCTCTGATCCTTTGTAGGATTTTTCTAAATCCAGATCTTCTTCACCTAAGCTGCTATATGTGGAGACTGTGCCCTCTAGTCCTTGTTCAATCATTTGTGGCCTAGTGAGGGCCCTTGACTGCCTCAGGGGCCCTTCCTCCTTTTCCCAAGTCGCTCTTTGGTCTACCCGTCCATCTTCCTG